>NC_065874.1:3620000-4245000 GCF_933775445.1 Argentina anserina
GAGAAAGATGGTCGGCATAGGATTCAAGTCTATTTTATGAAAACTTACTCGACAACGCTAAAGTCATTAGCCACGAAAAGTAGATTATGAACCATGAAGTAGATGATTAAAGGTACGTGACACAATATGGCTTCGTTAAATTGATGTCGTAATGCATCCTTTTCTGAGAAACGAAACTAAAATGAAGGGGCTTGATACTCAATACTCATTTTTGTTATACGTAGTTTACGATAGTTTATGGACATCTATGACCATATTCATAACTATAGTAATATAAGGATAGTAGTTGTTGAACTACATACACTAGTGAGTCCAAGTTGTCCCAAAATTTGCGAAAGGCTTCCACAATTCGAAGTTAGAGATCCTTTGTGCTTGAGAATTTGAATTGATTAACACTAAAACGTCTAACCTTTATCATTGGATAAAGGTATTAGGTACTCCTCGGTTTGGGGTTTTGGCTCATAGTTGGAAATCAAACTGACTGAAAAAAATTATTATATGTTATCATAGGATTACAGTTCTATTTAGATAATCCTAGTTATAGGCTTATAGCCTAAATCTTTTGACCCAAAACAACATAAAAAGAACATGAAACATATCTTATTCGATTCAAACTAAAATCTCAATGACTAAATAATGCTCCAAAATCGCTAAATTAATTATATTTATAAAGAAATTATACATATAATAATTCATTTAACATATCACATTCTCAGTAAAGATATATTATAGAAATGACAAGTGGGCTGAAAAGACATGAATTATTATAGTTTAATTATTATTTAAATTTATGTCATCATTTGTTCCCTTAAATTTCTAAATTTATCCTTTTAATTTTTATATACATTTTTTTTCTATTTATCTTTTTTTATCCTCATTTTTTTATATTTCAATCTAAAAAATATTGATTTAATTTTTTTCATTCTTGTGATTTAGTCACTTCAAATAAAAAGAGGGAAGATATTGCTTTTGACTAGTTACTGTTCACTTATTACGCCGCAGTAAAGAACTAAAATAGAAAATTAACCTGCGACAGGGTGTACTTTTACCCGTTTGTACTTTGCTTTGTATCTTCCGTTAGTCAACGACAGAGCCAGTGTGTCCTATCCTTAAGCACAGACGAATGACTGATATACCCCAAAAGTTTATTAACGCGCCTAAAAAGATGCGTGGCCCCTCACAACCCAATAGCTTAAGGCAGTCAACCCTTGAATCCAATCCGATGCTGCCTGCGGCAAACTTTGCTCCAATCATGCATATTCCCATCTCCCTCTCTCTCAAGAACCCTAGAATTTTACATCAAAAACACGTTAAAGGTTGAAGAAGGAGGGGCACCCCTAGATTAGGTTCTATTCCCTCTTTTATCTTGCTACACAACTATGGTGCTTTATTTTGTTTGGCTACCATGAATTCTCAACTTTCATATGAATGTAGACCGTAGTTGTGTAGGTCATTCATTTTGGGAGTCAGGACAAAGGATAAAAAGAAGTAAGAATCAATTGGTTGCCCAAAAGATACGATGTATGTATAAGTGAGTTTGATTAGAGACTTGACATCTTGATTTGGATAAAGAATCACTGTTATATGAAGTTTGGTAACCAATAGAGAATTTGTATTTAAATTTTCGGTCAAAAATTAAAATCCACACGTTTGTATGTTCGGATGATGCTAGATAAGGAGTCCAGTTTGGGAAAGAATATATTTGGTGGCAATGGGTACTCAAATTGAGCTTAAGTGGCACATTTTCTATCACTATGGTCTTCTTAAATAATATTAAGGTGGGAACTCTATGATAATTAACACCCTATTTGTAAACCGTAAATCAAACAAACTATTTTAATCTCGTGTTACATCAAGCGTATGTCAATGTCAAGGACAGTCTTATAAGATAAGAGAAGGTGTATTGCAGACTTGTAGTCATGAGTAACAAACGTATACAAGCGTACTATTCAGTGTATATATATTAATTTCTAAACCGATTTAATCCAAGAACTTAAGAATTTTAGCGTCAAATATCATGTACGTGTATCTCTAAAACGCTTACCTTATATAAACTTTTCTTATTAAGAGAAAAAACAGACGCTAGTATATACATTAGTCGGTTATGGCCATGAGTTCACAAAGCCAATAGCTCGCAAACCCAGCAGTCACCCTTCTCATCCCTTCATCCCTAAGTCTTACACAGTTGCCATAACAACAGGGACTGCTCAAGTATGGCCATATAGTTATGGTGATGCATCACTGTGTGCTGGAATGGAAGTTTGCAGGAAAATGCCATTCCATATGTGAAGGGAGGGGGACGGACATGGACAAGGTGACCTCACAAAAGAATCCAAAGTCAAAACAAGTAAATATATCACAAAAGCATGCCCCTTTTGGTCACACCATCCACAGAGCAAAGCAATAGCTAACTGCCCCCAAGGAAGATAAAGAAGGAGAGGTGGTGGTACAACAGCCATGGCCATTTGAGAAGTGTGGCGCTGTAAATCTTTATGGATATAAGTCTTCTTCCTCCTCCACAATTCCATGCCTTGCGTCAAAAAAGAAGGGTCCTTTTCACAGAGCTTGGTCGACTAACCACAAAGTCCTCGTTGCGGAAATTCATTAGCGTGTGTTAACTCCTGGTGACTCACACACCACCCCTCTTCTTCTTCTTCTTCTTCCATTGCAAGCGTCTTCCTTTCTTTGCCGAAACGCGCAAACTACAACGGCACCGTTATCAGATCAAAACCCCCAATTCACATTCAAAATTTCCATATTCGAAAATCAAATCAAAGAGTGATGGCTTCCGCCGTGATATTCTCTTCGCTGCGGCGGAGGAGGTCGCCTTCGTTAGAGGCGGTTCTTGCGCCGGTGGACCTCTCCGACGTGGCGCTGGTGCAGACTCTTGTCTCCGTAACGGCGGAGACTGTGTCGTCGTTTTCAGCCAAATTGTTCCATTTCCAGAGACGGAATTCGAGGTCGCTGATCAGAAAGGTGGAGGTGTTTCTTGTGCTTCTGGAGTGTTTAAATGACTCCTCCGCCGCGCCGGCTCTGCCCTGGACGGCGGTGATTTGCTTGAAGGAGCTTTACTTGCTGCTGTACAGATCCAAGATTCTCCTCGATTACTGCGCCCAGTCGAGTAAGCTCTGGCTGCTCCTCCAGAACCACCCGATCTCCGGCCATTTCCATGACCTGAATCAGGAAATCTCGACGCTTCTCGACGTTTTTCCGATCGAGGAAGTCGAATTGGGGGAGGACGTGAGGGAGCAGATTGAGCTTCTGCAGAGACAGGCCAGGAGAGCAAAGCTGTTCGTTGATAAAGCAGACGAAGACACGAGGATTCAATTATTTCGATTCCTAAGACTATTTGAGACCGGCAGCGTGCCGAATTCGGATGAAATTCGGGTGTTTTTCATGGAGAGATTGGGAATCAGAGACGCCAGGAGCTGCAGGCATGAGATTGAGTTTCTGGAGGAGCAGATTTTGAATCATGAAGGGGATGTGGAGCCTAGTGTGGCTGTGCTGAATGGCTTCGTGGCGTTTACGAGGTATTGCAGGTTCTTGCTTTTCGGATTCGAGGAGGATGAGGTGGAACAGGGAGCCGGGAGTCAGAAGAAGGCCAGGAAGGGGTTGATTAGTCAGGAGATTGCAGAGACTTTTGTTTCGATTCCGAAGGATTTTTGCTGTCCTATTAGTTTGGATTTGATGAGGGAGCCTGTGATAATCTCGACAGGGCAGACGTATGATAGGAGTTCCATTTCTAGGTGGCTGGAGGAGGGGCATTGTACTTGTCCGAAAACAGGTCAAATGCTGCCAAATACTAGGCTTGTTCCGAACAGGGCGTTGAGGAACTTGATCCTGCAGTGGTGCACTGCTTATGGAGTTCCTTATGATGCTCCCGAGTGTAGTGAAGCATCAGCTGAGAGCTTTGCAGGGGCTTCTCCATCGAAGGCTGCGCTTGCTGCGAATAGAGCTACAGCGGGGCTTTTGATTCAACGGCTGGCGGAGGATGGATCGACGTGCGCACAGACAATTGCTGCTAGGGAGATTCGGTTGCTGGCCAAGACTGGAAAAGAGAACCGTGCTTTCATTGCGGAGGCTGGGGCAATTCCCCATCTTCGGAAGCTGCTCTGTTCTCCAAACTCAGTTGCGCAGGAGAACTCAGTGACTGCAATGCTTAATCTGTCAATTTATGACAAGAACAAAAGCAGGATTATGGATGAGGAAGGGTGTTTGGGATCGATTGTTGATGTTCTGAGGTTTGGCCACACGACAGAAGCAAGGGAGAATGCCGCGGCAACGTTGTTCAGTCTGTCTGCCGTTCATGACTACAAGAGGAGGATAGCAGAGGAGGAAGGGGGAATTGAAGCCTTGGCAGGGCTCTTGTTACATGGCACCCAGAGGGGAAAGAAGGATGCTGTGACAGCTTTGTTTAACTTGTCCACGCACACGGAAAATTGCGCGAGAATGATTGAGGCTGGGGCTGTAACGGCATTGGTAAGTGCATTGGGAATTGAAGGCGTTGCTGAGGAAGCAGCAGGTTCATTGGCCTTGATTGTTAGGCAGCCACTTGGGGCTAAAGCAGTCGGGAAAGAGGATATGGCAGTGGCGGGTCTTATAGGGATGATGCGTTGCGGGACTCCAAGGGCTAAAGAAAATGCAGTTGCAGCTTTGCTTGAGTTGTGTCGCAGTGGTGGAGCTGCTACAACTGAGAGAGTAGTCAAGGCACCATCTTTGGGTGGTTTGCTTCAGACGCTACTTTTCACCGGTACAAAGAGGGCAAGAAGAAAGGCAGCATCTCTTGCTAGAGTGTTTCAAAGGTGTGAGAATGCATCGACAATGCATTTTGGTGGTCTTGGAGTAGGATACGCATTTGCAGGTAACTCAGCTGCAGGTCGTGATACAAGTTTCGTTGGTGATGTCTCTGTGCAAATGTCCATTTCGGTGCCTGTGTTATAGTGGTAAACATCCACCCTAGAGTTTTAGTCTTCCTTGTTATATGTGCTCCCCATTTTTGCTGGAAATATTACACATTCTTTCATTGAAATCATAAAGAAGTTACAGGAATATCTTCTGTTGGCAATCTTTTAGTGTATGTTTATTATACATGTAATCCTCAATGATTTGGTAAACCAAAGCATCAAGTGTCACTACTTGTCAAGATCATTACAGATACTTTGCGAATTTTCACTTTCAGGATTTTCATATGGCTTATATGTTTCATAATACATGCTTCTGAATATGATGCAGCAAGTAAACTACTGATGTTCATGGCAAACTTTGATGCATTCCAATACTAGTCATAATTTCCACATCTACTGATTTAAATTCGACGTGCTATTAGACTTTGTTACTACCTGTAATTAACCTATTGACAAGACGAAAGTTTCTTAAAATAATGCTGCACTTGGATTGGTGATGCATCGAATTGGGAATTTCCTTTTTTAGTAGAATGGAGCTTAGACCGGTTAAGAAAGTCTGCTAGTAGGGATGCAGACATTTTAGCAGTGGGAGCTTTCTGGAGACTAATTGTTATATGTTTTGAATGATGTAAGGATAAGACAAATATTTCTTCTTTCATTTAATTGTTTTGAATGACTAAGTAGCTCTCAAGTTGGCAAAGGTGACCAGTAGACCCAACCAGTTTCATCCATTAGATTCTTATCACCCTAACATGAGTTTCAGGGTCACATCACTATGCTGGTAATACTGTCTTCAATTCTTTTACGTAGGAAGTGACATGACATGGGGCACCAAATAGTGACTTATCTAACGGTTGTAGTCTCCTAGTTTTGATACTTCGAAACACTATAGAATCGCAATTTCTGCTCAAATATCATGGTAACATTTCACTGGTATCTCTTACTTTTCTTTGAAGGATATGCTACTGCTGTGAGGCACCCACCAAAGTCGGTTGGGAAATATCAACTTGAAGCAGAATCTTCATGTAATTGAGAGCTTTTGTAATGGGCAGGGTCTAAGTGGGGGCATTACATTCACTGGCCATATAAGCACTTATGACTATCAGATTGGAGATGATGAAAAACATTGTGGTCAGCTGAAGCTTTTTGCAGCAGCTGTGGCAATGATGGTTCCTAATGATAGTCACACAACACCCTCTAATGCTTAACAGCTTATACTCCATATTCTTGGTCTTCTTCTTTTTCTATATAAAAGAAATCACCGTTTTATTGACTATTCACATATGAAATAATTGATGTTGATCATTCAGGGTCCCTAGTAAAAGATGGAATTCTCCTCTCCTTGGCCGGAAATGTAAGAAAACTCGGGGGTGGTAATAATAGTGCTAGCCCTTTGTGCGTTTCTTCTCCTTCCATTTGGCAAAGCCTCTGTGGAAGACACTGTCCACTGTCCTTAACCTCCTTTCAGTTTCACCCTCAAAGCTAGGCAACCTCCAATTCTCCATCAAACATTTTTACTGGTTTTCTGTGTCGATTTGGAGTTGCCTGGCCGGCAAGAAAAGTCTCAGATTTTTCATGGTAGCCATTGTCTTCATTCAGACTGTGATGCAGTTACAGTTTAATACGTTGCTTCCAAGGCGGGTTTTTAGTCTGTCCAAATTAAAAAAATTTCTTTACCTTGGATTTGGGGGCATGGATTTGAAATGGCTATTATTATAAACAAGGCTGAACGTTGTTTTAATCAGGAAGTCTATTCTGCCGGCCAGTGACAATATAAACAATGGCTGCAGGCATTTCTACAGCACAAAAAGATATAGTGAAGGACTTAGTTGAAGTCTATTTGGTTTCCATGTGTTTGAAATTTCGGTCTAATCAAACGTACTAATAATAGTACAAGGCATTGCACTTGAAACAGGGCCAGCACAAGACCACAAAATAATGACATGGTTGAATCTTGATTCCCAACATGAACAAGGAAGAATTTGAAGTTTCATTTTTGGCTAAAGACCAAGAATTAATAATCCCATTTTAGAGTCGATGCATACTATCGTGCATAGACTACTGAATTTGAGCCAGTCTGCTGAATCAAGTCATGCTTGGAAATTCTAAACCCGAGCAGTTCACGTTAGGAAAAAAAAATACAGTTTTAGTCAAGAGGAAAGACTAATTCTCCATGCATATCTTCTCAAAAAAAAAAAATTATGCAAAAGAAACACGACAATATACATCTGAAACATCAAACCACCCGATTATCATGTCAAATATTATATTGAACCATAGATATGTGGAAATGTGACAAACATAATGAGCCAAATAAAAGAACTCTTCATACTCTAGATAGGATCTGTATATGGAAGTCATTTATGGGATAACCAATTACCAATGAAAGAGTAAAAACAAAGAGCTGAACCCAACCAAAGCAAGCAAGAACGAACCAATCCAGAAAGTAGCACATCTGCTACTAGCTTAGCTTGGCTTCCTACAAATTCTGCTCCAGATACCTGTGTTTCTTCCAGTAGCATCTGATTTGACATCTTTGTGAACCTAATTGCTGATGCGAAACGATGATAATGGGGTGAAATAGAAACAAGAGGATTGAAGTAAAACCTAATCCTAATCCGCCCTTAAGATTCATATTATGTATTCTTGGCTGACACTAAAACCTATGTCGTCTCAACATAATGAGTACAGTTTAGACATAGTTCACACAAATATAGTGATATTACAGATTTGTGGAGCTACTGATATGCATCCATGCATGTAATCGTAAAGCAACTCGTGAAGTTAGACTTGTAGAGCAATGAGTAGGGGATATGTATACATGTATAAATTGTATGAATTCATTACAGCTTGTTTTGTCTAATCAATTAATGTAAACGTTCTACACGATACAACGATAAACATATAAACACCTTTTGTTGCAATAACATAAATATTGATGTAATCATGGAAAGGCAAGCATGAAGTGATGAAACAAAACCTAAATCAGAAAGTCCAACAGACACCAAAACAATCTACAAGTGAATTCCAAGATACTCTTGTGAAAATGGAAAGGTCTGGAACAGAACCTAAATCAGAAAGTACGTCCAACTGCTGAAACCAAAACACTTTACAAGTTCAATGTATCCCTGCTAATCAACTTTCAAGTTTCAAGCATATGTTGTGTGAGTTTATGTTGCTGAAAGTTCCAAAATTGGATAGGAGAAGAAGACCGGTGATTGATTCTGTGTAATTATATCTCAATCCTTCCGGTAGAAGGTAGTCTTTAGGCCTTATAATAACATCAGATTGTATGAAGCTCAAGCAGCCAAGCTAGTCAGTGTGTCTTTGTTCCCATTCATTGCTTAGGCACAAGTATGTTGAAGTCACTAACAGTCCACTCAGCAACTTGATCAGGGTCTTTGAAAATTTCAGTCCCCAAATCTATAGACATCCATTGCCTTCTAGCTGGTCTAGTTCCTGGATCCTGCAAATTAACCACTTGTTCAGTTAGTTCATATTGAAAAACCATTTGGATCGAATTTAGTTTTTCATCACAAATAAGTATCAACCTGGTAAAAGTAAAGTGATTGTGATAACCTCCCAACATCAAGCTCCCAAGTCCTTGAATCCCCAATCCAACCCTCTCCTTGCCTTGTAGGGTACCCATACTCACCCCAAACCGTGTGTGGCAAGATCTGAAGTATCTCCTGAGGCTGAGGATTGCTATATGGATCACATAGACTAGAAGGTGCCTCAAGATGTTTTGCATTCCCTGGTGAGCAGTGCAGGTGATAAGCTGCATAAGGGAAGCGAGATGTGTCGTTTCGATGAACTCTAGTTCCATTAGAAAATGTGTGGTAAGGTGGACATGCATCGAGCTTTTCTGGCTTGCACCATGCATGTGTTTCTGGATTTATGATCATTTCACTGTATCTAGTGACATCAGAAGTCACATTGCCATCACAAGGCTGCCCATTGTTCTTCCAACAGCTCCCCATGTCCATTAGGTAGAACTGGCTGTTAGGACCCCCTCCTTTGATCACATTCAAGGTGAACCTCACCTTAAAATTTGGTGATTCTGGAATCTGCATATCATGGGGAATTCTTCATTGATCACTCAATCTTAAGAAAACCAAGTACATATGTATGAATAACAAGAATGGTTTGCTTTCATGAAAACTACTGAAAGAAAGCTACAGCCTACAGGTATGTGCCTTTAAAATGACTGAAAATAGTGGTTCTCCCCTGAACTAGGACCAGTTTTCTATTGTCAAATTAACTAAACATGTAACTTGGATTCCCAGTTCCCCACAGAAGAAAACTGGTTAAAGTTGAGGAGGCAAGTGATTTACTTTGGCCTATATCATTTTATAAAGGTCTGCTTTCTTATAGATACCTTGTTTTAAGAAAAAAAAATTTGCAGTTTCCATTGGACAGTTATATACAAGGAAATGGGTGACTTACAATTTTGGACATCCCTCTTGTAGAGTAATGGTAGCCACCAGAAAATCCATGTGTGGCATCTGATCTCAAGTAAAGCATCAACCATGGATACTTAGCTGAAGTCCTTAAGACATGGTGGAAAACCCAACTTCCTTCTCCAATTTTCTTTTCCCAAGTAACAGAATAGTAAGAACTGTTCTCCACCATTCCATTACTCATATCCCAATTCGAGTCCCACGACCCGAAAAACCTTCCCTTTAGAGTAGATATATCAGGCCATTGCAACTTGGTGTAGTCATGGTATATGTATGGCTGGTTCATGCAGCCATCTCCGAAACAAGGAAATGCTGTGTAGTCAGGCCTAAATGGTCCAACTTTCTGGCCATTTTTCGGGCATTTGGCAGCATTAGTGTCCATGTTGCCACTCTTGAGCATGATCATCCAGAACTGCCATGGACTGGGGGTGTCATCAACTTCACATTTCGATCCCAAATATAGTTCCTTATCCGCCGCGTAAAGGTCTACATCAAACTGAGACTTTGATTGTAGACCAAGAAAAGGGTCTCCTGTCCTTAACTTGTTGTCTGCATCTGTGACTCTATGGACTAATACATAGGGCATCTCATTGCAGATAGAGCAGCTGTCACCTGAAATAAATTTATCTCATATATAAGACAAAAGTTACTATAAAGCACTTTTGACATCTAAAAGCCAAAGAAGAATGTTCATGTACAAATTTACTAAAGTAACAAGGCATGAATGTGTTCATCATCCTTTGAATTCAGAATAGAATAGAGAAGGATGGGAAGCCTACTTTTTGTCTGTGGTGAATAAACTCTGTATATGTCAAAGCAATCAGCAGCTCTTGGGCTACCTGTCTGAGAATTTTCTTGTCCAACCTCATTGCACTGATTCCATGACTCTATTGCAACTCGAAGAGCGTCTCTTCTCATTTCTGGATCACCAACTGCAGATATATACTCACTCTTGACATTCACAAACCCTTCAAACAAAAGCTCCACCAGGAAAAGAACAAGAAGAAAAGAACATGGGATATTATTGGCCATTGATGAAGTTTAAGCTGTGTTCATATGCACTATTTCCCTAGGAGAGGAGAGAACTATTGTAGAGATGGTTCTGTCTTATATTTGAGAATTACTTCATTGTCAGGATTTTTGCTTTCTGTTGCATGAAGCATACTCATTCTTATCTCGTGCCATGTTTTGAAAAGCTGATAATTAGGAGCATACTCATTCTCGTTCAAAATATGTCTACTATTATCATCAGTTAATTTGTTGCACAATCTGTTTCGAAATGACACTTTTACCAGAATCACTTTCCCATCAACCAAGAAAGGGACAAACAGACTTCTCATCCCATGCCATGAAGAAGAAAGCACAGAAAGGAGAAAACTTAATAGTTCTGATTCTTCTGAATATCCCATTTGAAGCCACAAAGTAAACTATCATCCTAACTTTCATTGAAGAAAATTAAAGTTTCAATTGACTAGGTATTCGCATTGATGTGAAGCAGAGGTTTCATACAAAAGTCTATTGTAAATTAGTAAGAAGAGAGAAACCCAAGTCATAAGCTGCCTGACTTGTTTTGGAACATGATAACCACTTTCTGGTTCCTAATTAAAGAATATGTGTTGTATACTCAACTTCAAATTGGATCTACCAACAACCTCAGGCTAAGCTCTGGATTTCATTTGGCCAATTAGAATTACTTTTCACTTATCAATATCAATGCTGATGCCAATTTTCACCTCAGTAAAATTGTTTTCGCCCCTAGCCTGTAGCCAAACCTTGGAAATGAACTAGAAAATGGACTATTATCCCTTTCAAATCATTGCTACTGCAACCTACCAACTGGAAATGGCTACCTTTCTTCATGCACAAGCTTTTGGAGGGAGATCATAATCAGTTAATCACTATATTACATATAAACTTTTCAAATGCCTCAGCTAAGAATATACTTGTTAGTGTTGATTAATGGTTACACAAGCCAAAACATTTCTACAGAAATCCCCATTTTAGTTTTTACTGTCATATTGTAAAAGAAAGTAGATACTTGCAATAAACCCTAAACAACATTTTCTCTTTGGTTGGTGACCAAGGACCAAGTTAATTTGCATCAAAACCACTAAATACAAATAGATATCTGCAATAAAAGCTTACAAGCCCAAATCAGATATATTAGCAAACCATCAAGTTTGTTTTCTCCAACTTTCTGGTCAGCCTATCTAACTCAATTCAGACGACCCTGCTACATTCAACTACTCTTGCCCACTGTCATACTGGACCTACTATTCTTTTGTGACTAAAGTTGTTAAAAGTCAAGAAATTTCAGAACCAAAGACAAAGCAACAAAGCAAAAGAGAGCAAACCATCTGGTTCATCCAAACAGTAGATATATGACCAAAAAAAAACTGCAAGGACAATGCAATTGAACATTTTTGCCTCCACCTCGTACATCCTGGAAGCTGTGCAACTCAATGACAATAATACTTCTCAATAATGACAATGGTTTTCCTCAATGACAATAGTACTCCTATTCTAAAATCCCACCCATCAATCTTAATATCCTTGTACACAGTACCACCTAAAAGCCTAAACCTTTTGTATTAATGTTTCTGGGTCTGTTTGTTCTATGATCTATGTTCTATACCAGAGAGGATTCAAGAAGGGTTGAATTCTCTCATTAGTGTAAGGTGTGTTGGGGCCAGTAGGTTAGGAGGTCCCATAATGATGGGCACCAATCTTTTATCCTGGTAGAAACCAGAAAAGTAGGGAAAAGTGCTTCAAGTGGTCACAAGATTTAGGGCGGGCCTTTCTTTTGAAAACACAGAATTAAGACCCCACGTTCCTATGAACACTTCTAACCGTCCCTCCTTTGTTGCTACAACCAACTCAATCCTATAGTTTCAGTTTCCAAATCCTTTTACCTTCTCTGCAACTCCTCAAACATTCTCGAACTCGAAAGAGAATTCAAGCAGTCACAGATGAAAACAATGAAGTGGGGTAGTAGCAAGAACAAAAAGCCTCCACCTTCCTTTTCTGCTTCTTCTTCTTCTTCTACTACTACTACTACTACAACTTCTAAGCCGTCTTTGATCTCCCATGTCCTTCCAAGTTCATGGCTTTCGAAGTTCAAGCAAAAGACTGAGAATTTAGAGGCAAAACCCGGTAAAGTGAGTCGAAAAGGGAAGAGGAATTCTCCATCTTTGGGTTCACCAAGGATTGCTAGTGGGGGTGGTGGAAGGTTCTATGGTGATGATGATGGTGATGATGGATATTGGAGGCTGTCCTTTGGTGAGGATAGTGTTGAAGGAGAGAAGAATAGTAGAGGTGGGTTGCGATCGGTTCGGTACGATTCTGAAGAAGAGTTTGAAGTTAGGCCCTCGAAGGTGATAGCTTCCAAAGCCATGAGTAAAAGTAGGCATGCTGAAGAGTGGATGTTGAGGAAAAGAAATGCAGGAGTTACAGGGAAGAAGAGGTCAGAATTAGAAAGAAAAGCAGAGGAACCAGAAGAGAGATCAAGCAAAACAGGAGAAGAGGATGATATACTGGATATATTAGCAGCAACAACAATTTTGACAAAGGAGAAGGATAGTAAGCATGGATTGGCTTCTAGTGCAAGGAAGTATCACTATGCATCCTCGAATCTGAAAACAATTGAAGAAGAAGTTTGTGAAGAAAATCCGACTTCAGATTGGCAAAAATTGAAGGAAGGGAAGATACAAGAGGTGATGGCAAAGAGTGAGAAACACAGGAAATCTGTCTACATAAGCAGGGACTTACAGAGAAAACCAAGACCAAAGCGGAGTAATAAAGTCAGAGTTTGCTCTCCAAGAACAGCTTCAAGAGTCGAATTCTGCAAAATCAAAGCTCTCCAAGACATGGCAAAAGCGAAGGCGGCCAAGGAGAGAAAGGTGCACCAGGTGAGAACAGGCTTGGATAGCTTTGCAGTGGTGAAGTGTTCACTCGACCCACAACAGGACTTCAGAGATTCCATGGTTGAGATGATTGTGGAGAAGAAAATTACCAGGCCAGACGATCTTGAAGAGCTCTTAGCTTGTTACCTGACACTGAATAGCGACGAATACCATGATCTAATCATCAAGGTCTTCCGGCAGGTATGGTTTGATTTGAATCAAGCCTGTTTTGGTAGTGAGTTACAGAACGACCAATGTTGCAACAACTAGCTAATTTCTTTTGGTTAGTGGTAGCTAAACTAATGATCATATTGTATATAGATAATTATTACTAATATATTTCTAGCTGCAGTTTTAGCTTTCATCTATTGCTTCAAAATGTGAATGTCCTAACAAGCCTAAATTTACTGTTACAACAGAATCCACCCTGGATTTGAAGTTGAAAAGTGAAACTACAATTCTAACCAACGCTCTATAGGTTTCATCTCTAAAAGATTCTGGCTTTACCTATATGCTGAAAGATCATTAAGTAAATATCTATAGAATGCCAGAGCAGTAGAGAAGGTATTCACCAAAATTATAAATTTATTGAACTTCAAAGCAATCTTTTACCATCTTCACTTGCAAAGGAAGGGGATCACATTCTAAGGAGCATACTCGATCAAACAGATAAAATAACATGATCTTGTAGATGGAAATGCATGTATTGAAACAATTATGATAACACCATAATGATATGACATTCAAAGAAAAGGTAGAGAATTCCGGCAGAAGTTAAATGCAACTATTAGGTTTCAAAGGTATTAAGACTAGCAGTTAGCATACAGTAATATACACTGAACTAAGATAGACTGAACTCAAACACAGATGTGTGTAAATGTGTAATATGTCCTATATAGAAATGTAAATCCATACCTATGGTATGATATGTAAGCTACTGGGCAGCACAGTCCCAGAGGAAACAGATAGAATCATGTTTTCTCTACTGGAGTAAGTTGCCCCATTTGTTCTGTAAGGTTATTTACATTCCTCATATTCCACCACAACTTGCTATTGTCACTAGGACTAATCTCGTGTCCCCTACGATCAGAATCCTTTCTTTCCGACTCCTGCGAGTCAGTTGAACCAGGATTTTCTGTCAAGAACTGTTCCCAAAATAAGTCATTGACACCAGCACTAGAAATTTTAGCTGTTCGTTCTTTTGATGATTGTTGTTTTAAGGCATCAGGCTCAAAAGAAACCCTTCTAACCGGCTCACGAGAAACACTTCTAGCAGGTTCGGGAGAAACACTTCTGACAGGCTCGGGAGAAACACTTCTGACAGGCTCGGGAGAAACACTTCCAGCAAGCACAGGAGAAACAGCTGCAGCAGGCTCCGAATTCATATCAATTTCTGGAAATTTGGATTGTTGGTCAACAATTTGCATGCAGGATACAGCTCGGCTTTCCCCACAACTTGTAGATTCAACCAACTCCAAATTTGTACTAGCCTGAACTTGAGTCTGGCCAGCATCATCGATTGTATCTTCCCAAAAATGAAGGAATGACTCCAACTGCAGTACCTTTCCCGTCTCCATATTCTCTCTAGTTACATTTTGCCAACTCCCCATCTGACCATTTCCCACGCTGACATTATCATAGGCCCAATCGACACTTGAAAACCTCCTCTTTCGGCCACAGAGTTCAAACTGCGGTAAAGGATTGGAGGCAAGCTCCGGTCTTTGCAAAACTCGAGCCACAAAAGCCACCATGGTCTGCTGCTGCTGTTGCATATGTTGCAAGCGGTCCTTCAAGAACTGCATTTGCAACTCCATTCCCTGCCTTTCCTGCTCATGCCTTTGTAGCTCCACAGCAAGGCATTCTTTTTCATGGTTGAGCCTCTCAATCTCATCCTTCATACTCTTTTTCTCAGCCTCAGATAGCAATGAACTCCCATGTCCTTGGACCTGGATGTTCGGCAAAGAATGACTATGCACTGGCTTTCGTCTATGGATATTCTTCATAAGCTGTGGCTGGCCTCTTACAAAATCATCATTCGCAAATTCCCATTGCTCAGGATCACTCTTTCGAAAACCCTATTGCAAACAATTCAATCAATATCAGCAAACTAATACTACAACAACCAAACAAACCAATATCCCCAATGTTAAAACAACACAGCAGAACAAAACGTGATATGAACTGAAGTAGACACTTACATATGTGTTGAGCTGCCTAATGAAGCTAGAGAAGTTGTTGTGCTTAAAATACTTCGGTAACAAATCTCTAGCAAACTCCGGAGGGTTCCACACAATGAAGCTTCTATTACCAGCACTCCAAGACACAATCGAATCGGTCGAAGAATCATCCACCATTTCGTATGTCTTGGAAAGAAAAGGAGGCAAAGATCCAGAAATGCCTTGAACTTCATCCATCCCAAGTTCCCAAACTCACCAGACCCAAAAACCCCAAATCCAAAACCCAGTGAAACCCAGTAACCAATGTATCAATCACTCCTCAAAACGCCAAAATTCCCAGCACAAATTTCAATACTTTAATATCAATGCCCCGATTTTCAAGCTCAAAGCCGCAATGGTTCCACCCTTCCGACCAAAGACAGCAAAAGACAAGAGCTTTCCGACAATTTAGCAGAATCAGAATAAAGATTCCAAATTTCAATCACAAACTCAATAAAGATGTAAAAGCCAATGGAAATGTGAAGGGGGAAGAAATAAGGGAAGCTTCGGAGATAGTAGGTTGGTCAGTTACCGGAATTTTATGCCCAGAAAAAACCACCACCAAAACTCTCGTATATTTATTTTGGTTTTTTTGGTTGGAGAAATTGGAGAGAACAAGAATATGAGGAACGCAGTTTTGACTAATGGTTGAAACAGTTTTCATAGATTCTTCACTGCATTTGAAAACACCAAGCTTGGAGCAAAAGTAACTAACGAGAAATTTAGGGACAAACTAACGAAGTTGCAGAGAAGGCTCTCGACTGCGGTCGACTCCCAACTCCCCAAAACGATTCTGCTTCTCGAAAATATTTGGGGGTCCCTTTGTCCTCGAGACGCGTTGGAATTTTCTCTCTGATTTGTTTTATTCTCTACTAGTTTTGGATGTAAAAATAAGATATCTCAAAGGAAAAGAGAATAAAAGAATTTGTTAATTAATTTTGTCAAAGAATTTTTTTTATGGGGTGGTGCATTAATTCAATTGGTTTGAATTTTTGCAAAATGAGGAACATTGGTGGAGCGCGTTGTATATGACGCTCGCAAATGATATATAAGAAAATGAATTTTCTCGCGTGTAATTAGAATGTTAATTTATAAGTTACTGTAGTATAAATGGTGGTGGGAAAAGTCACGGGCAATCGCAGATTTTATGACTATGAGATTTTATTTAGCAATAATTTTGACTACTCTAACACCCGAACAGACATGTTTCGTTGATTGTGAGATGATGTTCTCTTATCTCAGTTATCCGAGTTATAAGTTATATCATACTACATTGTTTTCAACCCCATCTCGTACAAGATTTGGCCGGACATATTCTGATTAGTTTGATGATTCTGGTTTAGGATTAGCTTCATCCACACTTTCTGATATCTATTTTCTAACGCCGGATTTGGGAAAGACTGTTAACGAGGGGTGCGAGTGACGTTTGTGCTTGGGTGGGCTGGCCTCTATAATCAAGAGATCTGTCAATAATTTAGTAAATTGCTTAAAAGGAAAGGCGGTTTTTTAAAGGAAAGGCAAGCATCTCTCAAGGTCAGGCGTACACGTGGCTCCAGATTAGCCCCATTACAGACACCACACGTTTTGTAAGATAAGTATAAGAATTGTATTATTCCTAGATCACCATGGAAAATGTCTCGAGACTTTTTGGGGTTGTTTAATGCAGGAGATATGGAAATGTGACATTTGAGACATATATTAAATTGTCAACCTAATGACAAGGTATTGGGTTGGATTGAAAGACAAAAACAAAAGGTAATGGAGAAGATTGCATCATATTCTCACATTATAGACCTGTAGTAAGATTTTCTTCAAAAAATAAATCATTATTTTAGGAGAATTATTATTTTACTTTCATATGTGTCTTAGTCTATTTAAGTTTTATTATTGGAGTAGATTATGCTTTAATGTAATATATATATATATATATATATGAATATCTGATTATTCAGGATACTCTATATGTAATGTTTATATATAAGCATCATTATTAATCAATAAAGGATTATATTATGTTATTTTACGTTGTTATTATTCTCGTTTCATTATCCTGCAACATGTTATCATGCACTTTATTTTAAAGTGTCTGAGCGACGAAGCCACCACCAGATAAAAAATTAAAACCCTAGCTCTGAAATCCTTGTCCCCAACATCCTTTTTCTTCTTGGAATCACCATAAATTTTGAGTCGGCAAATATTTGTCCCAAAAGAAAACATAAACCGAATCTGCTATGGGCACCCAGTTTTCTTCTCTAGGCACCCTTCATCTTTGAACTGCAGTAGTTCCCCGTGTCAGTGACCTGCTAGTGTTGCCGCTCTGACGCATGTTTTGTCCGACCCAACACGCTTGTTGCATCAACGATAACTCAGTAGCGCTGTCAACCTCCTCCATCGTTCAACTCAATCCTCCGGAGCTTCAAGCCCGACGGCGTCGACGCCTTGCTCCCAAGAAACCATTGATCTGGTTTTCCTCTTACGTTGAGCCCGAAACGATAGCACAAGTCATCATTGATCCCAGACTCGGCCTTCTACCGTCGATCTTGACCTAGTTATGTAAATCTAGAACTCAACCTGAACCTGTTGAATCTGACCTAGCAAGAAGAATTCAACCTAGTAGCCCATTATGGGCCTACGGCTAACAAGCACAATAGCCTATTTGGCCTACCTTTTTATTTCCCTTTTTCTTTTCCTATTTCTTTATTTCATTGTTTTCTCGGCATATCTTTATAACTAAAATGCTCGTATAGGAAAAATGATCAATCGTCGTATCATTGTGATGACATGCATACCAGAGATAAATATTCCTCAAGAGTAATTTATGACATTAGTACGAAGATTCACAAGGAAAATGAATTCATCAAGCAATTTTCCTGCATGACAATCAATTTGCAGAGCAATTTAATTATATGAGGTCTATTTGACAAACCAACAAGTAAGATTTTCTTAAAGTTGTTGTTTTTGAACATATATATATAAATTATCAGGCGATATTATCCTTCTTCATATCTTTTTTCCGACCCTTCTTCTTGGTCGATGTTTTTCTTGTGACGGTCCTGAAGGAGTCACGTTATTATTTGACGGGAATAAATCGATTCTGTGTAGTCGTCTGAGTACATTGTTGTTTTGGGTGCGATCATGAGAATCACTGATATGTATCGATTATTTTGTGACAATATACATCACAACCCTTCTAATTTAGGTTACATACTTGAATTGTTTCGTTTATTCGAAACCAATACAACCCTCGTTTCTTGTGGATGCGTCGCCATCGCGACTGTTATTTAAATGTTTGAGTTTTATTAAATTCATGTCTATAAACAATAATCTCAAGGTCTACGTACTCATTTATTTGAGTTGAAATTCACTATTATGAAACAACACTATTTGCTGACAAAAGATCCTAAAATAGAAAATTCTATGGGACACACTTCTAGTGATTCAATAAACGTCTATGACGTTGTCTTATCAGAGTTGACCTTGATGCATTCCCACATCTAAGAAACGCAAACCATTTTTGGCTCCAGTATCTATTTTCTATTAAGGGTATATTTGAAATGAAAACGTAACATTCTTTCATTCTCAAGTTAGCAGATTTTGAGTCTCTGACTAAGACTCTGCCCGATTAAATATGCAAGGTTTTGTTGCTATGAACTTTTGATTAGTCAATCTATTTTGACTATGTTCTCTACTTCATATTTTTCAAGTATGACGTTGGCATTGCCATGTTTCTTACTCGACTTTAGTTTAATTTGTTTATTTGAATTGGAATTTTATCTGTATTGTATTAAAGATTGGTCTATTCAATAAAATTTCTCATATTCCTTGTTTACAAGATGATATCGTGAGAATTTTATTTGCCTTAAACCTAACATGAATGGTCAACGTATGCAACTGCATGTGGTTCTTAAATTGGTCGATTTTAGGTTACATGAGACCCCAATAGTATTACATTGCGAATTTGGCACTTAACAATTGGAAAACAAACCTCGAAATGTCAAAATTTGTTATGATCTCTGGCGTTTCCGACACATTTCCGGAACATTTTTCCAACGTTTCCGGTCATTTTGGCCGCCTTCCGGCCCATTTCCGGCGTTTGTGTCACCACTGACCGGTTCCTGCCAGCGCTCCCTGTCGGATATGAATTTCGGCCTCCTAACTGGTCAAATTCCGGCCACCAACGGCTGATTTTCCGGTCACCGGTGCCACCAGTTTTCTAGCGATTCTTCACCGTTTTCTCGTTGTTTTTCCGACATATTTCAACATTCTATGTTGAAGCGTTTTCCTGCTAAAGTTTCATTCGGTTTTGAGTTATTTGGACATGGTTGTCCGGTTATCTTTCTGGTTTTCTCAAGTCATTTTCATAGCTCAAACGATTTTATATTGGTGACCACCCATACCAATTGGATGGTTTTTTACCATCATAACTGTTTGATATTCAACTGCTCCAATACCATGTTTTTCCAACTCTTAAGTTAAAGAATGTAGTTCTATTGTCATGTGAATATGTGATACATTCGATATGATTGTACTATTTATTTTTTTGATCATTTTTCTAACAATGTCCTACGGGGTATTACTTGGAATTGTTCCTTATGTCACTGACTCTCTTAATTTATTTTGATGATGTCCCGCGGCGAAGTCAAGTTTCTTGCTGATTGCGTAACCACTCACACTGTTCTACAACGCAGTAGTTGTTTTACGAATCTCGTGCAGAGATTGTGTTTTATATCTTCGTTTCTTACTAAGTTTTAAAGGTCATACATGCCAATAATTTTCATTTTAATACTTATGTTGAGAATGCAGAGGAATATCTTTCTCAGACATTCAAAAATTGGTTGTACACAACCCTACTACTTGCCCATGTAACTGCCCTGCACCTGCCTTACACGGCTCTGGAACCTGATAGGGGATGCAGCCCTTGCGGCTACCATGCATACCCTGCAGTTGTCCCACAGTTTCCCTGTACGGCCCCTGCACAGCTCTGCATGCCCCCCGTGCACGACCTCCTAACAAAACATGCTTAATTGATGACGCTTATTGTTAATCTTCTCATGTGAATACTCTAATTGAGCATATTTCATTCTTATAAAGTATTTAAGGTCACATTAGTGGATCCTATCCAAACGAATGCAGACATTTTTCGGTATTTTTATGGTATAGGTTAAGTGCAACGACGTGTTGGTTACTCGTCGCCTTGCTATCCATAATAGAATGTTGTATATGCTAAGTTTTTAGCTATAATCATTATATTAAGGGCTCACCACCCTTCTCATCCATATTAATGTATTCGATTGTATATCCTTGGAAAGTTCACCACCAAGACCTTTGATGATTTCGTTTTGCATATCTACTAGAATCGTCGTTGAACATATAATTCCTCATGTTCATTCATAGTACGATCCAACAGAGCTCATAGTTAGTTATGGGTACTAACATGCTGGTCTTTGCATGGAGATATGTAATGTTGCATGCAGCGTCACTTATTCATTTCGAACCCACAATTTATCAAGTGTTTAGTGCGTACTAAATGGTTACTGGATACAGACCCAACATTCTTTTCATTAACGCCTATTTGGTGAAGTTGTTTATGTGTCTCCATTTTAGTATCTCAAATGGGTCTACATGAGACGATTACGTATTTTGGTTGATTATGAATCACCAACACTTGTCTGTTATTTCCAATCTACAACCGTGGATCTCTATCTTGCGAAATCCGTAGACGGTCACTTTGATGAGACATACTTCTTGTCGTTAGGGGGAGATATGGAATGCTCACCTTCCGGTTTTAGCGCCAAAAATTTATATGGTGTGACACTATGTCTCATTAAGATCTCGCACTGCTCTAAGTAAGCAAGAAGTGCAACGCATTATCGAACTCTAGAAAGTCAAAGATTCGATGCTCAATAACTTTACCGATATTGCGAAAGTGATGAGATCGCACATAAATGTTGTGATGTGCCACTAAGGTTGGAACTCCCAAAACATGGGAGAATTTCATATGACTGAGTCCTCGCACCGTTAGCACCATCCCTGACAGTGTGAAAGAAGTCGGCAATGGCACTATTAAATGTTATGGTGTTGTCGGCATCCGTGATATTGCACCATAAAATAAGGGTGGCAAACGCAATGATGGACTAGTAAAAATCATAGCTTCGCTCTTGGCTCCTACTTAGATAAGGTGGAGACCATTATTTTCTTGAATCAAAACCAGAAAGAAGCGAGGTGCATAGGCACAAGTATTCTGCCCATCATCAAGAGATATTCTCTAAACATATCTATCAACTAAGATTTTGTGAGACGCTACAAACTCCTTTCGTTGATATTAGAGAACAAAAAAAATCTCTTAATTGATCGTATAAGTGCGCGCGTGTGTTAATGGATTGATCTCTCATGATTGATGATGTATTCGCTTATGCTCTTATTCTGTTGTAAAGTATCAACGATGATCAACTTGACCGAAGTGGAAAGAATCAATATAGGTTGAACTAGACTTATTATGTTAGTCATTGTTCGTAAATGTAATGAGAATGATGAAGTCATGCAATATTTGCAGAACTTATGACGCAAAGATTATCTCATTATCCTAGTATTGACTACGATGAGTTATATTCTCTTGTTATGGACTCAATTGCTTCCCTTACTTGATCAGTAGTAGTGTCCATGAAAACTGATTTGCAGAATATGATAGGGGTCATAGCATATATGTAAATGGATCTTGACACATATATGAAAGTACTCGAAGGACCTGAATTGCTTGATTAAATGCCTCTAGACCAAAGAGAGCTTATGCAGTCAGATTGCGACGTTCAAGAGAACGTAGTACAATTAGTTGC
Organism: Argentina anserina; assembly: GCF_933775445.1. Taxonomy (NCBI): domain Eukaryota; kingdom Viridiplantae; phylum Streptophyta; class Magnoliopsida; order Rosales; family Rosaceae; genus Argentina; species Argentina anserina. Next base: position 3,642,316 of record NC_065874.1, read on the forward strand.
AAAAACTCATACCCATATGTGTTCATATGAAAGTTAATTCTTGATTCTCTATTCCGTCTAAGTAAGGATGATGGAGAGGTTCAATGAGCTATAGATTCATATATGTTAGTGTTGTTGCGACATTATTGCTTTCATTATGATATGACTAACTATGCGTTTATTCATCGTCATTGGACTTGCATTCCTCATTTGACATGGTTCTAGTTCTACACTTAGTAAACCAACACAAATGTTATCCACACCAACACCATCAACAGTTCTAGCAATATCAACGTACACCTTGTAGCAGTCAACACTGGCAACGTAGATGATGCGTACGGTTTCGTCTCGGAAAAAATCAACCTTTCATTGGTCGATTCCTCTATTCCATTATAAAAGACACATTGAATGTGACAAATCAAAATCTATCCAGTTTCGTAGGTCAACTTCAATGATACCTACATGATAGCTCACTTGATTAAATATGATGAATTTGGTACCGTTGGAAAGGTCCATGTGTATACTTTCTAGGGACATTAACCATTTGGTTATATCTGTCATATTGAGTGAGTTATGACCGTTTTAGCAAAGTATGACAGTTCTGTTCGGGAATTTGCAAGTCAGTCAACTTCGAAAGAGCACTGTGAACTGCTCTGATCGAGTCAGGTTGTGAACTTTATGTCATTGGAAATCCACGGGTGTCTACTTTCCATAACATTTTACGGTTCACTCATACCTATTATAATGAATAAGTTATGATCATCTAAGTTTGTGAAGGTCATTCCACCCGAGAATCTATTTTTCATTGCAAACTCTTGTTTTGAGTTGTTATGCAATCTTGTTTCCTAAGATCTAAGTTTGGCTATGTATAGTATGTATGATCTAAGAATGTGTGGCTATATTAATAATTTCATTAGCCCAAAACTACTTTGAGAAGCATGTACTGAACATTGTATATGTTGTTCTCTGTACTCCATGATTATGACACTAATAAGGGGGAGTTGTTTCGTAGACTTCAGGAGGAGTCTACCTCACATGATGCTATCAAATGTAGATAATGTGTTGTGCTTTTTTTTTTCTCCTTCGATCAAGCTTTTGTTTTTCACCCAAGAAGTTTTTATTTTGCTTGACAAAGTTTTTACCGAGGCAATGTTATGTGCACCATGCAACCTTGGTATGCAACACAAGTATGAGTGTTCCGGGAGAATTATTATTCTACATTTGTGTGTGTCTTAGCCTATTTATGTTTTCTTATTGGAGTAGATTATGTTTTAATGTAATATATATGAATATCTGATTCTTCTGAATATTCCATATGTAATGTCTATATATATGCCCCATTATCAATCAATAAAGAGTTACATTATGTTCTTTTACGTTGTTATTATTCTCGTTTCATTATTTTGCAACAATCATCTTGAATTCATCTTACACAATAGGTAAATTCATTAGAAATATCAATCGTTAAGCTCGACTTGATGAGGTTTTGTTCTCATTTGACAGTGCATTAGTACGAAAACAATATGGTATAAACTAACTTACTATGTAATGAGATAAATTATTTTTGACAATCTAGTATGACCTTGTATTAATAGGTCGTCGCCTTAAGTAGTCGTTTGTTCGATATTTAGATACCATTAACCGCCCACACTATAACCAGGCCGTATCCGGGATTATTCTCAAGACACTTTCAAGGAAAAACCGTCGGTACATTTTGACTGTCGGTAGCCATCAGTAAACTCGATCATGTCCAAAGATGTCGCCAGTTGGTCCGTACGAAAATAACCTACCATTAACTAAGTCACCACTCAATGTAATCACTTGATTTTCGTATCGAGTCGACCAGCCCGGCTTTCCGTAAGCAATCGCTGTTTTTCCGACCGGACCGCCCCCTTCGCCGGCAACTACAGAGGCCCGGAAAATCCCAAATCAGAAGAGCCCAAAAGCCCCAGAGACAAAGGGAAAGCAAAAAAGGCTCGATGGATTACAGAGGAGCAAAGATTGAATGAGGCAAGTCCTGGGAGAGTGGGAGTGCCTGGTGGGTGGCGGGCATATCGGACATCACGTGGCCCCGTCGATGTGACGAACGGAGATGATTAGAGGTGGCGCTCCACCACAACTAAATATAAAAGCCCACAATCGGTGCCACGCACCACGGGGGAACACTAATAAACCAAAAAAGGGCGCCAAAAGCCCAAGAGAATGGCGGACCCGAGGGTGTGGGCTCCAATCGGGTTTTTGATAACGCTCGTGGAGTCCGCGGCGCACGTGTAGATGACCCTGTCCTTTTGTTTTGTTTTTATTTTCGCTTATTCCATAATTTTCATTTGTTAATCTTATCTTCAACGGTTTCCATCATTTTAACAAGCTGTCAGACTTTGCAGGTTGCTTGCTGCTTTCCAATCTATTTATTCTAAGCTGTAAGACCTCGGATGGATTGCACTGTATCAATATTAATTAAGGGATACTTAATTAAAAGTATAAACCAAATCAAATCTTTATGCCCTAGATGCACGATTGGTTTTGATAAGTTTGAAACGTTTCATGGGTGACGATTTCATGGCACTCCGTTGAAGTGTATAATACAGTGTTTTTAGCTGTTAAATTTGATGCAAACAATGTTTTGACTTTGGAGAGATGTATCTTCTATCACATCTTAAATCTAAAAAATGTAGGAATCTTGCACACAAATTCGAGTTGAACACATAAATATGTTTGCCTGTAAATCTTCTCTTTAGGGTAGCACAAGTCGCTAACTCAAATTTAGAAAAACTCATAAGATCGCGAGTAGCTGTGTTAACACCTCCCCTAAACAGGGTCATTCCCGGCGGGGTTTCTCCTCGTTCCAACCGCCAGACTCACCGGAGTAAGCCTAGCCCGGTGGAGCACTGAGCTGGCAGGGCAAGACGTACCACCTCTAGCTCAGACGCAGTTGTCGACACTGCTAAGGTTGCTCGTTAGAGCAGTAAAAACATATTGTACGAAATAATCTCCCATATCGGAAAAATAGAAGTAGCACTTCCTCCATTGCGCCTATAAAAAGCAGCTAGAAACCTCTTAAAACAAGTAACGTATCTCTAAGCCCTTAACCTGCGAGCTCAAGTCCTGACTCGGTTCTAACCTAAGCTTTAGAGAGTCATAGGCCGGCGCACCGCTGGTCTTGACCTTAACCTCGGATTTGTGCAGGTAGTTTAGTCCATAAAGATACAATATGCGTGAATAATACACCCCAGATTTTATACTCGCAATAAGTTGAATTAGTGATTAACTCAAATTAAGGAACTCTTAAGATTGCTAGTAACTGAATTAGTGATTCGTGATAAAAACATGTATGATAATATTTGTTTGTTGCGGATTTATTTGCATATTGTCGATTATTACTATAATTTCACTCCGATTTTCATGTGTTGGTGCAGTTCGGACTCAGATCTATTGGTTTCATTTTACAAATGACATTGAACCTATAAACCACGGATAGCTTTAGTCATTCGTAGAAATTATCTTTACCTAGAGTATGGAACACTCCATCTCATCCAACTACAAGTATTATTGGACAGTCTGGTTGATCGATCAATTAGTAGCGGAACTCCGACGACCAAGTGGCACAAATCAGCCGAAGATTGACGACAAGGCATATGGGAGAAAGCAGAGCCGGACAATCCCGGTGGTACAAGGGCGGGCCCGTACAAAGTGCCTGGCTCAGATCATATCAGAAAAAGCTAGTTCATCGATGACCACCCAGACATGAAAGGATATATGTCAGTCTCTTATACGGATCCAAATACAGAGCCATCAGCCATATACGGTTCACGTGAAAGCTGGAGATTGAAACCTCTTGTTCTCTGGTGAAGAAGCATCAGGCTATCATCTCACACTCCACCACCAACAAACAACTCTCTCTTTCTCCATCTCTTTCAGTCTCTCAGCTCACACATGTCAGTGGCTCACTGACAAAAGACAACAGAAAGCAGCACCATCTCTGTTGTATCGTAGCCACTGCACGCCGGCAAGCAACCCGGCCCCGCCGCGCGGTGCCCCACCTACTCGATCGGCCCTTCCATCGCGATCTCTGTCCCCGATCATGTTTCTTTGACTATCCGATTATACACTCATGAGTCATGAGTCATGACCGTCCTAAGCTAATCTACACTAGTTGCTCGTACACCATCATTAACTTCTTTTGTATTTATTTAGCCATAATAGTAGTTTCGAGTCCCCAAATCTAGGGTTAGCGTGCAGATACTCTTTATTGTAATTTCATATACAATACGATAGATATCATGAATACGAAAGCGTATTTTCTCAATCGTGACCAGTTAGTATAAGTGTAAAACCATCCTTATTTATACTCTTTTCAGCAAACACTGTGAGAAAAAGTGTATTACTCTTGATGAAAATTTTGCAAATTGAAAGCATATTCATAATTCATGTATAAGAGTTTTTGGTTTGGCGAAACCACCATCGATTGTGTGTATAAGAGCCACAATACAATAGTCATCAACTGCCTAAAATCTATTAAAGTACAATTACCGTTGCTATTGTTTTGATACATATCTAGGTTCAAACAATTTTTTCTTTTAACTTGCTTTACATTTCACGATCAAATATCTACTTTCACTTTGAAATCTGAGAGATGACTTCACTATCGCTCATTTCTTCAATTAGTTAGACCGGGAAGCCTCGTCAATTACTCAAACTAGGATGACGGAATTAACATTAGCGGTCGAGGTAGATCATCAAAACTAGGTCAAAGTGACTACGACCGTTTGAATATCGATATGGTCCACAAAACCATTATTTCAAACACTAATCATAATCCTATCCACCTTGCATCCCCATTCTACCCTCTTCCTCAATCAACTAGCCACCCAGTTGGTGCCAAAATGATGATTCTGAGATAGAGAAATGAAGCAATAATGTCAGGCAGGTTCTTTGCTCAAAACACCAAAACGACGTCGTCACTCCTCAGTGCCCCCGGACCCCGATAGCTACCGTCGAAGGCCACGAGGCCACGAGCACCTCCCTCCTTTTTCAAAAGCCTTAACACGTGTTAAGCCCCGTGATTCCGGAGTCAGAGCCTTGAAATAAAGCAGTGGCACTTCCGTAGTTTTCATCAACACCAGCCCCATTTTCACACACCACTCGTATTTACTATTTAGCTCGCCTTGTCTAAAACTCCCCTTCACTTCTTCCCCTCCCTCCTATCAAAAAACACGCCAACAATCCCCCACCACCTCCTCGCCGGCCGGTTCCCGCCGGTCTGAACTTTCCGTCCGGATCCCGAACTCATACACGCTGATTAATGATGACGTCCGGGACGAGAATGCCTACGTGGAAGGAGAGGGAGAACAACAAGAAGAGAGAGCGGAGACGCCGCGCCATCGCCGCGAAGATCTACTCCGGCCTCCGTATGTACGGCAACTACAAGCTCCCCAAGCACTGCGACAACAACGAGGTTCTCAAAGCTCTCTGCAACGAAGCCGGTTGGACCGTTGAAGAAGACGGCACCACTTACCGCAAGGTAATTCACTCGTTTGCACTAATAATATTCACCTTTGACTAGAGATAATGGAGTTCATGAGTACTCTGCTCTATTCATTTCCGGCTACATATTAACAGATCCGATCGTAGTTGATCTGGAGTTTTCGGCTTCTTGTTTTTGCTGACGTCCGCCGTGTGCGGTTGCGGTTTAGCGATCGGACGGATGAGGTTGGTCTGGTTGTTTTGATTGGTTTCGCATCCACCGGTGTACGTTACGTTAATGACGACAGCGTGGTCGAGTACAGAAAACGAGGCTACGTTGAGATTCGGTTCATATATGAACACGATGGACGCACAGCTCAGAAGGACCTGCAGAGAGCTTCTTTTTCAGTGTTCCCAAACTACCCTCATCTGAGTCATCTCTGAACATAAACTGACACAGCTGTTTATGAGAATTCACGTGTCTTGGTTGGGGTAGTTTTGTCCTTGGGCCTTTTGCTCAGCCCTCAAAACTCTCACTTGGCTTTAATGCAAGTGAATGTTCGTTCTCACTTTCTCTCAGTCTCGCTCTGTGGTTCTGCCCTTTCTCTTTCTGAAAAGATTCCGATAACTTCTACCTCTTCCAGTTTCTTTTACCTTTTTCACTGTTGGCAAATTTACCACATCGGAGTCGGGGGCAGTTAGGTCTTTTTTCCAAACGCATGATTGATTCGTTTGAAAAATTCTACGGCGACTTTGACCGCTAATCACGCGTGGATTGATAACATGGCTCGTGGGGCGGTACTTCATTCGTGTTCTTCTTTCTTGACTTGGTATTTTTCTCTTGGATTCCACTGGGGTTAGAATTGTAATTTTGCTTGTTCGAGTTTTTGGGGCAGTAAAAAATAAAGTAAAGGTAAAGTAAAGCGTGGGGGAGGGGGGAGGTGGCGTGTCGTGGAGGGCGGGGCCGGAGAACCATTAACTAGCCGCTGTGTTGGACGTGATCACATTATTTTTCCTCTTTTTTTACTTGTCTCTGATTTTGAGTGCATGTGCCACCCCATTTTTTTAGTTTAGCTTCCTATATTATATTGTGGCTGTGGGCACTAATGTTGCTTCTGTGTTAGACTGTATTCATGTGATGAAAATTAGCAACTAGTATTTTAGTTGATATTTGATAATTAGGTAATATAGGTCATGACAATCCTAGGTCTACTAGGAATTTGTAGTATGTTGTGAAATGCTAAATCTTTGAATAATTTTGTATCATCATATGATGTGTTGGTTACTTGCAGGGAATGAAACCTGTGGATCGAATGGACATCATGGGAGGGTCGACATCAGCAAGTCCATGTTCATCATACCAACCGAGCCCATGTGCGTCGTATAATCCGAGCCCGTGTGCATCTTACAATCCGAGTCCTGCATCGTCTTCCTTCCCGAGTCCAGCTCGCTATCCGGCAAATGTAAACGGCAATGCTGATGCCAATTCTCTTATCCCATGGCTTAAAACCCTCTCGTCGTCAGGCTCATCATCTGCCACATCCAAGCTCCCTCAACTCTTCATTCCAGGGGGTTCCATTAGTGCTCCAGTTACTCCACCTCTGAGCTCCCCAACTTCTCGGACTCCTCGAACCAAAAGTGATTGGGATGAAGCTGTGGCTGGATCAAACTGGGGTAGCCAGCATTATTCTTTCCTGCCCTCGTCTACTCCCCCAAGCCCTGGTCGCCTAGTTCTTCCTGATTCAGGATGGCTTGCTGGGCTCCAAAGCGGGCCATCATCCCCAACATTTAGCCTTGTCTCAAGGAACCCTTTTGGGTTGAAGGAGGCCTTGTCAGGTGGGGGTTCTCGGATGTGGACTCCTGGGCAAAGCGGAACATGTTCCCCTGTAGTTGCTGCAGGACTAGACCACACTGGGGATGTTCCAATGTCAGATGGGATGGCAGCTGAGTTTGCCTTTGGGAGCAATACGGCAGGGTTAGTAAAACCATGGGAAGGTGAGAGGATTGAGGAATGTGTGTCGGATGATCTTGAACTCACTCTTGGGAGCACTAAAACCAGGTAACTGATAATCCATTCTCAGCTGAATGTTGATTGTCGGAGAGTTCATTGCATTTTCTGGTTATGTTCAAGAACTTCTCTTTATGCTGCAGATAGAGGCAGGCTTGAGAGTATGGATTGGGAGAGTTCAACTTCATGTCCTGAATGTTTTAAGTCAGTTAGAAGTACAGTGATTAGGAGCAGCTGTTTTTCTTTGTTTTTTTTCCTTCTCTTTTCATTTTTTCTCAACAAAAGAGAACTAAAAATTGAATTTATAAATAGTTCATGGTGGTGTTTGCCCCTTCTGTTAAACCGATTCTTCTATTTATGTTCCTTTTGTCCTCTGCCCTTCACAGTCGGAAGGATTGGTTTTTTTCTTGAATGTTTGTTTTTGTCTGATTTGTCTCAGTTTGGAAATAGCTATGAATTTCAGAGCAATATCATTGTTTGCTCAGGGAAATTTCTTTTCTTTCAATCAGTTCATTGTTTCAATGAAAGATCATATTAATTTCCTTTAAATAGGCGTCCATAAACAGATTTCAACCTCGCTTCACACAACGCTAACGTACTGTTGGCGTCAGAAGCAAAGCTAAAAAGTATAGTAGCCCTTCCCAATAGGAATAATTTTCCAGTGACCAATCTCACCCCAAAACATGAAGCTTCTTGTGCATATCACTAGGCGAATATGTTACATTAGCTTTAACTGTGCGGCTTATGTAAATTAGCTTAGAAATCAGAGAATTATATGCTCTAGCAGTTCATCTCACATTTACAATGTATGAACCTGTACGCGTAGCTGAAGTAAACCTGCCTCTAAGATCAGTAGGTGTTATTTCTGCTATGTATTCAGGTACCTATTATTGAACACGATAACAGTGTTCCACGCATCAGACATCTATTGTCAAATTAAGGAAATGGGACGTTGATGCTTGTATTTCTGGACACTGAAATGATCTCAACTCTGTTAAGTAACTTTCAAAAGATACCAGTAGATCGAAGACATCAATGCCTGCCGTGTTGAAGAGTGGTATTCTCGTGAGCGGATGTTGTTAAAATATGGCAGCAAAGATACGGAGGTGGAAAGAAGACAAGCTACTAAGCAACTTAAACAACTGGTGCCTCCTAGTCTGAAATTCATTTGCAGGCTGGAGCAACCGCTTCCAATGGTTATAAGGCCAATGGGACTATTATTTTTAAGGAATTTGGCCTCGCAAATTTGGAATACTCGGGAGTACTATTAGACATTTTTCCTCAGATTTTTTTTCTCTCTAGATAAACTTGAATAATTACATCCATAACGGTATATATGAACTTTTACGTCCAAACTTATTTATTTCAACGAATTTAGTAGCAGAGTTTCTTATGTTTCTGATTACCTCATACTATTGTCCAAATTAGTTTGCCGGATCTAAGATTAGGTGTGCCGGATCTAAGATTAGGTGTGCCGGATCTAACACTGTTTTTGACTCAGAGCTGAGTGGAATGGCCTCAAAGGTGAGTGTGATAGACCTTGCGGAGGTCGTACGATGACTGGCTAGATACAAAAGATTGTTATGATAGTAGTTGTATATAAATCAGCAGTTTGAAATACTAAAGGGGACTTGCATCAGCAAGCAGGTTCCTTGTTTAGAAGTTACAAATTGTAAAGACTTAGAGTTACAAGCACACCTTGATGAAGTAACGTGAATGATGAATTTGGGAGACATGACTGATACACTTCCTGATAGCGATCAACAAACCAGCTGTCTTAGAAGAATTTCTTTTTCCCAAGTTATTTTGCTTTCCAATGGGTCATATTTACAAATAGAAAGGGGTATGGTATGAATATATACACGGAGTTAAGATCATTTAGCAATAGAAAGTAAAGCTTCATCCATTGAGGAACGTTTTTGTTATCTTGCTTTACACCCGATGGACATGCTATACCCTGCTAACTGTTTCATGGGCAAAGAATGGCAGCAAAGAACCTTCATAGCATATGCACAACATATATACACAGTTCAACGATTTATTCCCCCAGCCCCATCTCAACTTGTCAACGCTCAAGCTTCTGATATAGATCTGAAAGTGCACGATAGAGAGTGGCAGCCGCCGGTGGTTTAGGCAATGAGCCAAGGAGTATATCTGATGCATTCAGTGACTGGCTGCCATAAAATCGAGAATTCACCTGTGTGCGTGTGGTTACAATGCTGCCTTCAAGAGAACATCCAACAAATGCACCTGCAAACCAAATGGTGGGTGAAGTTGTATTTGATAAGAAATCAATAAAAGACGAAGAAACACATTCCGGAAGGTAGACATAATACTGGAATTCAATATGAACACACCTTTACTACAGCTGTATGTATAACAAGCAGCGTAACCACCATCGCCGGTTCGAAAATCAGCTTCAGCTGCCCTTCCAAAGGGGCCAACTGCAGCACTCAAGCCAGCTCCTACTGACAGATGAGCATTACCACTGAATGTCTTTACAGCTTCATTTGTTCTCAAAATAATGATAAAGTCAGTCAACTCCCCTCCAGCCTGCAACAAGGAGGAAGTGGTACGTATCTTAAACACATAGATACATGGAAAACTGGAAAAAATAAATTTAAAAGGCTGGCCATCATATTACGAACATCTAACAACTGTATTAAACAGATAATGTGACACAAAAATGCTCAATTGATAATCTAGATAGCAAAAGAGCAGTATTTTTGCAAAAACCACATGTTCTTTGAAACTGTTGAGAATCGATGATTTTTCTCTGTACACATCTTGAATATAGTTTCTTCCTCCTATTAGAAAAGATATAAAGATAGTATATTATCTGACAGATATTTACAATTGAAATAACTAAAAAAAATTAATACTTCACCTGCGCTCCCCATCCTACACCGAAGGTTGAAACAGCAGATGGAGGAGACCAAGAGCCATCTTCTCTGCGAGCAACCACAAGTCCTGTGCCTATATTGTAGGTGACCATAACTCCAACTTTGACAGCAGTGATTATTGCAAGACCTTTCGCTTGTCTTAAAATGGCATCGGGAATTGACTTCTCAGGCTTTAGGGCACATACCTGTCCAATCAAATACATGAGGTACTTTCACTAATATTACATGTTAATTTCCTAGTAACCAAATTCACGATTCTTCTGTATATTACGATCAGTGCAGGAACTAATTCTTGTAACATCATTAAACTAGACAACAGATATCTTGTAACACAGTTTGGCAATTGTAGGTTTAACTCAAAAGTCTTTCAAAAAAAGTAGGCACTAGGTACCAAACATACACATTAAACAGTCTTGACACTCAAAAACTTGTACCTTCTTATAAGCCTGGATTGCTATTGTCGACTTATATATCTCATACTCCATGGACCGTCCCCAAGGAATATTAACCCATGACCTTAAAGTGCTAAGGTCCGTGAGATCATGGGTTGGCACCTGAGCAGCATGACTTACTTGGTCCATTAAATGCGGCTGTACAGACTCAAGTCTTACACAACATACATCACAAACACGCTGAGGATCTGCAACCCGAAACTTTTTGGGCAACAGACTCCTTCCTTTGGAACAGTCACCGCAAAATATCCCTCCACAAAACCGACAGTGATGCCTAGAGCACATGATCGGATGAAACTGCGTGCCACAGAGCATGCAAGAAGATGCAGAACTATCGGCCAGCCACTTTGGCGGGTCAGCTTCCAGAATTTCGTGTACATGAGCCAAGTTCGCATCTGTGAGTGTTTGTGCCATTTCCTGCCACGCTTGCTCTAGTAGCTTATCAGACATCCATGAAATACGACATCCATACAGATCAGGCGAAGCCAATGAACTCACTTTCCCACGAGCCGCAAGCAACATCTCCACCATCACATCCCACATGGTCATCTCCTTCTCACCATCAATAAACTGTTCCCAACCCATGTCATTCTCGGGAAAGAACCCCCCATTTGCGTAAAAACCTTTCGACCACTCTTCATGATCCGTTTCCAACATGGGGGGAACAGAAACAGGTATCCAAACACCTGTCGTTTCATAATGTGGAGCATCATAATAAAAGTACTTCTTTTGCTCCGAGCGGCCGGCTGCTGATACCCCCTTATCCTTCCCATCTAGCTCACATTCATCCTCTCTAGGTTCTGTCATTCTTGGGAAGTCACTATACTTATCCTCTGAATGATTTTTACCTTCTCTATCATCCTGTAATCCAAATAAACAATACAATCCACCATTTTAGCTAATCCAAATTAGTAACAACTCGAACTATAAACAGTGAAAATTACAACCGGTAAAACAGACTAAAATGAATACATGAGCAATTCAAGACTTAACTTTTACAGCTCCAATTTCCAATTTTTCTATACACAAATTTTCACTTGAATACTGAGACTTTATTATGATTCAACATCAAATACCTCAAGAAACCATCACCAAATTCCAATGCTACCCAAACAGAAATCCAAAAACTTACTTTACGAGATTAAAAATTCAACCTTTAATCCATAATTACAGAAACAAACGAGAGTGAAAATTACCGGAGGGTATTGAACTTCCGAGTTGGGGGTGTCGTCGTGCAGCGAGAAGTCGGAAACCCTAGAAGAGAGAGTCTCGGGATCAAGTTCTGAATTGGGGCTGTGATGATCGCTGTCCATTGAGTTCTAAACCTAATCGAGCTTTTGCTCTATGTTGATGTTGGGCATATAAGAAACATGAAGGAGATTGATGGGAAGAGATGGATTGAGAAACCAGAGGTTTTGAGTAATCGGAGAAGAAGAGAGGGACTTCGGGTTAGGAAGATTGAAGAAGCCGTAGCCTGTAATGGCGTGTGGGTCGGTCTTCGTCTCTTAAACGTTTCCCCTATCTACTATTATTGATTTTCCGAGTTTTTTTAGTTTATTTGGTTTATACTTCAAGAAAATTGATTACAATTATAAAATTAAAAACTGTTACGTACGATACTCATTATTAGTACTTGATACAGTTGATAGTTAGAATCTGAGTGTTCAATATGTATGGTTGATGTAGGTTAGAGTAGAAATTATTATATATACTTGTTACATATATCTAACGTGATGTATTTATTTAATGTTATTGATCTATTTTTTTATAATTATTTTTTATTAGTTTTTATATGTAAATAATTTTTTTTATTTTTATCGCGTGCATGTTAATTATATCATGACGTAATATGATTGGCTGAGCACACCACATTGTAGTACCACGTGGTGTGACAAGTACACAAAATAATTACTCTAAAACCATGTGGGTCTGAGCCATTTATTAACACTATTGTCGGAATTAGTGTAAGTTAGAATCGGGAGTGCTCAAACCATTCATGAACACTATTTACGTGTAGAGTAAAATCGGGAGTGTTCAACTGATTTATTGATACTGTGTTTATTTGTATTGAATAAGAATATTTACTTGCTTCGTGGAGATTTAGAAGCATAACTTTGGATAAATTTCATCATTTCATGCATGGATAGATTATTTGAGTGAGTATGGTTATGATGTTCTAGGGTACCAAACCAAATTGTACCAGATATAAGTTAGTAAAAGAAACCAAAAAAAAAAATTGGGGATAAATAAGGGAGCAAACAGTAAAATTCAATTTTATCAGGGTCTGACAATTTTAGTAACTCTCACATTTTTGTCCGAACAAAAAATCATTGAACTCATCACTTCCAAACATCGCAACAAGCGACCCGGCGGAGACCAAACTCCACACATCCTCCAATGGCGGCAACCACCACCACCTCTGCCAAGACTTCAACTTCAGCTCCCAAACTCAAGAGCTTAACCTCACTCCTCCTACTCATCCTCCTCTTCTCAACCACCTGCGGCGGATCTGCCAACCGGATCCGAGCTGGTAAGAACAACAATCAGATCCCGAGCTGCTGCGACATGTCGTTGGAAGAGCAGTGCTTCACCAAGTCCGATGCTCTCCGTTTGCCCCCTCAGGTCTTCACTTGCAAATTGATCCGTTTCAGTCAAAAATTTTGAGCTACTGTTGTTAGTTGAGTTTGTTTAGTGACTTTCGTTGTTCAAAACTTCACTCGGAATCTGATTAGTATGTGTTGTTGTCTGTTCATTGAGTTATATATATACATCATTTTGGTTGATCATATGTGTTCATTGTGGTAAAGTTGCTATTCAGATGTGTACAATTTATTCAGCAGAATCCTAAATTTCATGTCTTTATTAGAGATAGTAGCACTTTGTGTGCAAAATTTGTGTTGTGGAGGGAGTTCTTCACATGGAAAGTTGGAAACTAAGTTACTGTAATGTGAGAGACTGAGAGATAGGCTGGTTAGCTGAGGACTTTGTTCTAGTAAAGACCCTGCATTGTAGGACTGTTAGTGATCGATGCTGTATAATGTTTGGATTTACAGCTCTTCTCTTGAAGATGCTGGACAGATGAGTCATTGAGGACTCTGTTCTAGTGATCGATCTGTGGATTTCGTTTAGATGGGAGTTGAATCAGTTGATAGTTAAAGACGGTGTGAAAGATAGTTTTAGTTGAAGACTTTGTTGGAGGAAATAGTCTTCATTTCAGGGTTTTACAGCTCGCTCCCTTGTGAAGATGCTTGAGGGTTTTCATTTCCTTTAACTAAGCTAGAGTTTAGCCCTGCAGCAGCTAGCATGTAGCACCTGTTTGATAGGAGTTGATATGTTTGCACAGTTGAGGCATAGGATAGTGAATTAGTGATGCCAGTCATGCCACAGATTATTACTTTAAGTCGTGTGGCATGATTTGAATCCGTGACCTTCCCCTCAGAATAAGTGACTTCTGTAGTCTTTGTGCACTCGTTGCGTTCAATGTAGGAAGATGGAAGGGAGTCCTGATAGAAGTGACTGCTTGTATTGGTTATCTAATGCATAACTGAAACGAGGTTAGACTGAGGAATGTGCAAATCACAGTGTCTTCTACATGGTTATAGACTTACAGTGTGGGATGGTTGCAGTTAGTTAAGCGGATAACCGAAAAGCATGTACAACAGAGTCAGAAACTAATTACAGTTTTGCTCCTGTGGAGGTTAGATTTTCTTCTTGCTCTAAAGACTTATCCAAGAAGTTACTCTGAGATCAGTAGGTGAATTAGAGCAGAAGAATGTGAGGTCCTCCACATATCCAGGGCTCTAAATGTGGATTCAGTAACAAATTCACAGTTTCCTAAATATAGCTACTGTTACACTTCTGCAGCACTAGCAGAGTAGCAGTGACTAGTTAAGATCTGATCAGCATCACAACTCCGCAAGCATATTTTCCTACTCGACAACTTAGTGCGAGACCAGCGCCAGAATCGGCAACTTAACTAGGGAGTTCTTCTACCTTAAGAACAAGTATTCTGTATATCTGATACACTATGTCACCACTCTAGTATTGAAGCAGACAATTCAATAGACAATACACAGATTCGACAATCCTGGCCTGAATCACAAATCAAACATCTTCCTTCAACCATAACCATAAAAGCTTTTTGTGACAAACTAATCTGAGGAACTCAAGAGTTCAAATCAAAATTGAACATACCTGTTCAACTTAACACAACAGAAAAAACAGAAGTGAAACAAATGAAATTCAGGTCTGCAAAGTATCCAATTCATCACCAATTTTGGTTCCACAATCCCCAAAAGCAGCAACATAGTGCTTCACAGCATCCCTCATATCCTCACATTGCTCCCGTTCAAAAAACTCCAACAACTTCCCCAGCTCCCGGTCCGCCATGTCATCCAAAAACGGTCGGACCGGCACCCCATTCTCCGGCTGAAGCGCGTAGGCGTTCGGATTATCATCCACAATCACCACGCGACTCAAATCCCTCCCCAAACCAGACAAGTCCTTCACAAACTTCCCGTCCACCTCCTTACAAGAGTCGCGGTACAGGCGATGGGACACCACGCGCTTCCGGTCCAGCCGGTCCAGCACCAAAGAAGCGTACTCTCTCAGCCCCGCCGTGAACACCACCACCTCATACTTCTCGGCGAGCTTCTCCAGAAACTCGTCCACCCCGGGACGCTTGAGCACGTAGAAGTCCATCACCATGCCGTCAATCCTCGGCCGGACGACGAAGTCGTACTTCTCCGGCGGCGGTCCAGCCTGCGAATGCACCATGGTTTCATCGAGATCAAGCACAATCGTCTTCTTCTCCTGCGGCGGGAGCGGGCCGGGGAGGAACAGCGCGCGGCAGACCTGCGCTAGGGGCTCGGGTCGGATCGGGTCGGGCGCTACGGCGGTGGTTTTCTTGAGGATCTTGAAGCCTTTGCGGCGGTTGGGCGTGCTGACGCGCGCTAGCTTGTTGAAGAGCTTGATGAGGCGGCGCTGGCAAGTGATCAGCGAGGAGATTACGGCGGTGGAGGCGGCCGCAGCGGCTTTCTTGGCCGAGGAGCGGCGGTGGTGGTGGCGCTTGGTGGCGATCGACTTGGTTGGGCTTTTCTTCATGAATTTGGACACCATTTTTAGAAATCTAGAGAGAGAGAGAGGAGTTGCAGTGTTTGAAAAATGAGGGGTGAGTGGGAGTTTTAAAACTTAGGTTCGGTGCAACGGTCGTCAGAGTAGGTTCGTAACCGAAGCTAATGTTATGTTGATTTGTTCAAGGAAATCTCCCCGATATTTCCGATATATACTCTAATATCTCATTTTTACAAAAAAATGATATATCTTAGGGGTAAATATCTTATTTTTTCCCGTATCTGCGATATTTCTCCGATAACATAAAATATCTCCAATATTTCTCCGATATTTACGATATATCTTCGATATTTTAGAGAAATATTTGAAAATTTTCACTTAAAAAAATTTAACTCAATTTGAGGATGTCTGAAACTCTCATTGACATGGATTTTCTGATTAATGAATCACCTCGAGCCTCGAGGAATATAAAAAATAAGACTAGAAGAGTAGTCTTTTAATCAGCTAATTTTCAATTTATCGTAAAAGATATTGAGAAGAGGAGTGAAAGTTCAAGTCTTAACTCTTAAAAGTCAAGCTATATCAGTGACTAGTACTCTCATTGACCTTCAGAGAATCCAAAATAAAGGGTCACAACATAGTGTCACACTCTCATGACGATCATAAGAGAATATCCAGAATTTTAGTAACAAATGTTCTCCTCGAGGAATATAGAAAGAGTAGTAATTTTTATCTTCTTGACGTCCTCTCAAAGGATATCTAGATAAGGAGTGTTCTCCTTGAGCACTATTGGGGAAAGTAAGAAAACATGGGTCACATTGTAGTCTTTGTCTCATAGAAGTTCCCTCATACCTTCATAGATTGCTAGTAACCTGTGAACCTATCATGGAATGATGATAATACTGAAATTTGACATGCGTATTTTAGCACAAACGACTTCCTCTTCTGCTTGTGAAAGAAAGTGGAGTACTTTTGCTCTTATTCATACAAAGAAAATGAACCGTCTTGCATATCAAAAGTTGGAAAAACTCGTATACTACTACTATAACACGAAGTTACGACTACGTGATAAACTAGCAAAGGATAATGTGATCAATGAAAACAATTATATCGATCTACTTCATGTTGCTATGAACCACTTCAGAATGACATTGATCCTCTTCATGATTGGATTATGCATGTACACCTTGATGATGAAAATGACAACCCTTCTCCACATGTCGTAGAAAATGTAACTGATTTTGGAATTGATGTAAACAAGGTATTATTTGATGAAGTTGGAGACCCGAGAGATGATTTTAATAATGCTAGTGTGTGGGGCGGTGTAGCAACTCTAGATAGTTCAGATAGTGATGATGATGATGGTGGTGGTGGTGGTAATGGTGATGGTAGTGGTGGAAGTCGACAAGGTGGTGTAGATACAAGGTTTGGATATGGACAATTTTATGTAGGTGGATAATTTGAGCAGTTTACTTGTGAAAGTAATTTTGATCATGCTACCCAAGATGAGAATCATGGATCTAGAGCAGGCGGTCATGGTGCACAACAGAAAAATAGGTGCAGGAGGAGGACAAGAGGAGGACAAGAGGAGCCATTGATGATCAAAATATTTCATCTGATGTTAGTTCAGTTGCCTTAAGTTTTGATTCTATCAGTTTAAGCACATAACACAGTGGGATGTCAAACGAATCACATGAAGTCAACTATCAATCTGGTCATCCTATTTACAATTATGGTCAGTTTGAAGACGTTTATGATCAATTATCGAGTTGGGTTCATCCTTACTATCTCATTCTCGGAGAAACTATTAGTAGCTCAAAAGAGATATATGACTATCATGTTAACCATTACAATTCGTACTATATGGCTCGTATGTCTTGGGCAAAGTATTGTAGTTTTGTTGACCAACGTGCATCTTTTCAAGCACCTAGATCTTCTTTTTAGTACTAGATAAAATTAATAATGGTATTTGTTTGTATGTAATTCAATAATAAATAAATAAATAATTTCGGAAGAGTAACGATATTTTTTTTCTAATATCCCCGATATATCCGATATCTCCCTTTTAAAAAAAACTATATATCTCCCGATACCGATATTTTGAACCTTGGATTTGTTTGGGTTCAGTTTTTGCTTCTTTTTTTTTTCCTTTTTTTTATTCCACTGAAAAATCGAGACAAAAGAGACCAAAATTGAAACATCAAATTATGCTAATCTAATATAAATATACGTGTTCTAATATCAATTGAGAAGTTGTTGGAAAGACATGATTACTAAGAGAAATTTTTCAGTACTACCGTAGCACCACGTGGTAATGCCTAGTGGTGTTTCATTCCAATCACAATTTTGTCTATACGATTTAATTAAAAAAGTTATATTTAAGTTATTTTGTCAAATACTATTTTAAGTTTCTTTCTAAAACCATATGCCCTACACTCTAATACCATAAATCTTAAAACCCTAAACTCTAAACTCTAAACTCAAATAATAAAAATATGTTAAATTATAATTTTAATATAATAAATCCACGTGTCAAAATATAACAAATAATGAGGATGACTAGGCATTGTCATCAGGTATTACATTAACATATAAAAATTTATTTGAAGATTTGTAATAGATCACACAATAATTTTCCAAATAATGTAAACCAAAACCAAGATAGATTCACACGGTTAAGGTTATCAGCAATAAAAATGCTGCACAAGTGCTCAGGATCGAAGTGAGAGAATTTTGCAATTCTATTAGGATCAAACTAATAGGATCAACATGTAACAGTGTTTGATGATCTTTGTCTTAGTTTTTAATTTACTTATTTCATGCATGGTGCATTTGAGGATCAGAAGTCAGAGATCGACTTGCTTGTATGATCGAGTTGTATCGTATTATGGTTTCAGAGGGTGAGGGGTGTCAATCTTATATTGAGGTGTACGTGGATAGAAGTCACAGGACCAACAATTTGTAAATTCAATGAAAAATCTATAAAAATTTTAACTCTATGCTTTCCATAAAATTAGTAAGCATAAGATTACATTGATAATCATCAATATCAAAATACATAAGATCACCGTCTTGATCCAAGACTCCGTAGCTACTGGTTTTGCCGGTGGATAATAATCATGCAGATTAATCATGCAGCATGGTGTTGATGAATTACTGGTTGTTAATACCGGAACATTAGTAAACTTTCCATTCCCCGTCTCTAATTCATCATCATCACCAGTCTCACTAGCACTGCTATCATCGTCGTTCAGGTCATCATCATCAGAAATCCTCCCGTCTCTATGAACATACTCCCTCACAGCATCTCTAATGTCCTCATGAGACCCCTCGCTCTCAAAAAACATCAACAACTTCCTCAGCTCCCCGTCTGGCATGTCATATATGAACGGCCGGACTGGAATCCCATTTTCCGGTTGGAGAACATACGAGTTGGGGTTATCGTCCACGATCACCACGCTCCGCAAGTCACGTCCCAAACCGGACAGGTCCTTCACCAACTTGCCGTTCACCTCCTTGCACGAGTCGCGGTAGAGGCGGTGGGATATGATCACGTCATGCCTATCCAGTCGGTCCAGCACGAGCGAGGCGTACTCTCTCATCCCCGCCGTGAACACCACCACCTCGTACTTCTCCGCAAGCTTTTGCAAAAATTGGTCAACTCCGGGACGTTTGATCACGTAGAATCTCATCTCGGTGCCATGAATAATGGGACGGACGAGGAAGTCAAAGCGATTGGGCAAAGTGACCGAACTGTGCACCAGTGTTTCGTCCAGGTCGAGAAACACGGTTTTCTTCTCCGGTGAAGTTAACGGCGGGAGTGGGGGTCGTGTTGTTTGAGGTTCGGGTTCTGGAGTTTTAGTTTGCGTTGGGTTTAGGATCTCTAAGCTACCTTTATCGGTGACAATGCTGGCAAGCATGACCTTCGAGGTGGTGGCTCCCTTCTGGTCTGAGAAGTTGCGGCGGTGGTGACGACGCCTTTTGCTGTGGTGGTTCTTCATGGCTACACAGTTGTTTTCCCTAATCATCATTATTTTGGACACCATTTTCTCTAAACTTTCAGTTGTCACTTGTCAGAGGATAGGAATTGAAACACTGAAATGTTTTGGGATCTGTTATGATTTTTCAGGAATGTTCGAAGGGTTTTTAAACTTTAGGTGATATGGTATTATGGTTAAGCCAAGTTCGGTTTGTTCTAGCGGCGGTTGCTTTGGTTCAACAGTGGTTTTATTGTTAAAGTCGGATCCATGCATTCAGGGTTTGGTTTTTGTTTTTTTTTTGTTCTTCTGTAATAGTCAAATCGCGTTCCATTTTCGTTTAGTTTTGCTTGACTAATAAACCTTCTATCATGTTTCAAAAAAAGAAAAACCTTTTATCAAAATTACATATATCGAAACTATAGATATATATGAGTAACATCAATATATAAATTGGATACTGATTTCAGAAAGAGACACAACTAAATTTGTACTTCAATCCTTCAACGTTGTATTGTTGTAAGTTTTTCTAATTTTGAATAACCCAAACATAGGTTTTGGGTCATTTGGTATATATCAATATATATGACATAAATGTTGGCTTAGCTGATACAACTAATTAACATCTGCATCTACTAGTAATAAGGCAGCTATCCTAAATAGTCTTATATAAGGACATTAATTAAGAAGACCACTAGAGAAATCCTTCCTTAATTTTCAAGATCGATCAACAAGCAAATACTGTACATAACGTACATGATCATATATATACTACAACAATTAATAGAGCTGGTGAATATAGAACGGAACTAAAGACGCTTCTGGCTGGCACACTGATCGATCGAAATGATAGAATATCAAGCTAGACTGCAAACCTAAACCTTGATTTTGAAGTACTCCTGGTCGAAATGATTTATACGTACATAACCATCCTCGCCTCCGGTTGAAAAACTGAAGATAATGGTCCCAAATAAAATCAGTATTTTTTTTTCTTTGAGAAAAAATAAAACCAGTTTCAAAAGCATATACTAGTGTTAAAATGAAATCTACAAAGCTGAACCATATGTACCTGTTACCATTAGGATTGAAGTCCAAGGCATTAATAGGTGATAAATGCCCTTTAACAGGGAAAATTCTATTATATATTCCACATCTGACAGTCGATATTGTTTTGTGAGTGAGGTCAGAAAATAATATATGTTGTCAACCATTAAATCTGAGATGTATAACATATATTGATGTATAGAGATTAACCCCTTTAACAGTTCCAATCTCCTTTTAAAGAACCTCAAAATGCATATCAAGAATATCAGAAAAACGAAGGTCTTTTATTGAAGACCCTCATAACTAAGGAAAATTTTGTTATACGCTGCTGCATGGTCCTTCATAACTAAGGAAAATTCTGTTATATGCTGTTGCATACCATGCAGCAACATTTTTCTCCACAAACAAACCCCCCACACCCACACGATCATTTTATGATACCTCTCTTTCACCATACATAATTGTGTGTATAGCATACCTTGTTGCACAGAAGACAAACCCCATAACTAAACGTTTTTTCTTATTATTTTGAAATAATGCAACAAGTATGATATACCTAGTCAAAGAATTTAGTTTCGAAGTGCCCTGCGTGATGATCAGTCGTGGTGACTTTAGTGGCATCCTGGCCACCACCAAGCACGACCTGGAAAGCACAACAGTGGTAATTAGCATGTAAATAAGTATCATCATATCTATATATGTCAACCAAAAAAAGTATCATCCATCAAGCAAACTAATGGCAAATTGATTACATGGTTAAGAAGAGGAGACATTGCAACTGCGTTAACGGGAGGCTGCGTCACGTAGGTCTTGATAAGACTTAATGTTCTTGTATCCCAGAGCTGAAAAAGAATGAATTTTTTTGGTATTTAAAAAGAAGAAGAATGAATTTAAGGAAGCAATTAGACACAACTATTCATTACAATAGAGAAAACATAATTGAATTATGGAAAATGTTTTAGCACCACAATATGGCACCAGATTCGGCGCTACAATTCTATGTGACATGCCACATAACTTTGCCACGTCAGTAATTAAAATAGTCATAAAATGTCATTTTAAATAAAAAGACAATTTTATCTATGTTAATTCAACAGCTCTAAATTATTATAAAAATATAATTTTTCTTTATCATTTATTTTTATTTTTTATTACGATAATGCTTTTAAAATGTAATTATTATTTTTCGATATTTTATGAAAGTATGCTTATATATATATATATATGTGTGTGTGTATGTGCATGTGTAAAACTTATTTTCAAAATAAAATTATTTTATCCGCAAAAAATATAGACGTGTGTGTGAAAAATATATTTTAAAATAAAACTATTTTCGTCCTAAATTATTATTTTCAAATATATATGGTAATTTTCGGTCATATATGATAATTGTCGGTCAATATTAATTTTCATGGAAAAAATAATTTGTTATCTTACATATCCTATAAAATCTAATAAATTGTCATAAGATTATAATGTTGTTTTCATCACTTGTAAGTTAACTTTTTGAACAAATATCGAAAATAATATTCGAATAAATATAATAAGATAATTAAATCGTTTGGAGTTTAATTTCTATTTACAAAATATGGTATTTGAATCATGTCCATGAAAATATTTCTTTTTTTAGACAAAAATATTTCTTAATTTAATAATCATAATGAATAAATATTAAACAAAGATATAATTGTCTTTTTGTTGAAACATGAAATTTTATGACTATTTTAATTACTGATGTGACAAGGTTATGTGACATGCCACATAAGATTGTGGCGCTGAATCTGGCGCCATAGCAGCAACCTAAAACAAAACAAAAGCTAAGCATGTACATGTAGAAGAACCCTACCCACGCTTAGTGATGAGCAATGTTCGAAATATCGGATATATCGCTGATATTTCGAATCCGATAGGATAAGGGCATATCGGTTAAAATTTATCGGTCAACGCAAAGATGATGGTCAACGGTCAAATATCGGTCAAAATTTGAATTTTTTTATTTTTTAATTTTTGTTTAATTTTTTAATATTTGTATGAAAATGAAACTAATTTATGTTCTTAATAACTCCAAAATTCTATCAACTCAAATAATAATGGTAAATTATAATATTTTGAACATAATATGCATTTTTTTTTGTTAAAATTTCATTATTAAATGTTACTTTGTTAATGAAAAAGTAAAAATATAGGTTTTTATTTAACTTCATAGGAAGGTGGGATTTGTCCCATCTCGTCCCGATCCCGTCCCGTCCCAACCGGGATTAATCCCGAGTGGGATGCATTCTTAAAAACTCTCGTCCCGTCCCGATCCCGTCCCGATTCAAAAGAGTGGGACGTGACGTGGGATGAGCCCCGTCCCGTCCCATCCCGTCCCGTGCCCACCCCTATGAGAACTCATAGATCGAACATAAGCCAATATAATTAAAGACACAAAGAAGACAGTGTACATTCTTAGTTTGACCTCCAGTAAAACTTCAAAAGGGAAAACATATTCTGATTAATTACTTACTAATAATGTTATATTGAGAAGACATTAATTGAAGGAAAATGATTGTTGGCCTTAAAAATTTAGGCTTCAAATGTCTTATTCTATGTGTCAAGCCTAGTCACATAAACATATCATATTATTTTCAAATTAATGCAATATCATTATTATGTAGAAAGACCATCAAATCTTTTCCAAGTATAATGATTTTTTTTTGAAAATATCTAACATCATATTTTATTCTATACATTTGGTTCTATTTTTCCTCAATATATTTTTCTCAAATATTTGTTCTCCAACTCTTTTTCTTCGATTACAAAAAAAAAAAATCAAAGGGAGCTTCTATTCATACCTCCAAAAAGGTATTTAAACCTCTTCACTTAGTAGGCATCCCTTTTACTTTTATAAATACTTAAAATGTTATTTAGACCTCCATACTTTTTTTAAAATGTTCATAATAAATATATCATTATTAGATAGCAAATCAATATACTATCCATTAATATCTTTCAAATTCTACTTTTATACAATTATTATAAACAAATAGAATTGTTTTTTAATAATTACATAATCCATCTTCTCAATTTAATCTTCTTTTTCACTCCTAAATTCATAATTAATAATAATGTTTTTTTTTCATTCATTGATTTGAAACTCACAAAATAGTAAAATCAACAAGATTTTTTTTAACATTTATTGAACAATTTTTTTTCTCATGTCCTAACCGACGTTTATTGAAAATTCCATGTAGTTTTTCAATTGATACATGAAGATTAATAATGTTATTTATTATATTTTTTAATAATAGAAAATAAAATTAATTAAATCATCTCATTCAATTTATTATTTTGAATTTGGGTTTTTCTGAAATAAATATATAAATAGTGGATTGACGAAAAAGGAAAAAAATCATTTATATTCGCTATTTTAAAATAGGCATGTTGATAATTTTTCTTGTTTTTTTTTTTCAATTTTATGTTTTTTTGTAATTTTACATGCGTGAAAAAGTCTAAATGAACACAAAAAGAAAGAGATCTAAGTGCTGTTTTGTGAAGTATGAATAGAAGATCCTATAACCAAATAAACTCCCGAAAAGAAAAAAAGATGGTTAAAAAAATATTTTAATGCATATATGTTTTGAATATGTGAATACATATGAATATACACACATATATAAGGGCCCTATATATAAATTATCTACAAAACATATAATTTGCACTAAATATATTGTGTAATTCTAACAAAATTCATATTGAAATCGTATTTTATTTATGAAAAGTTTTATTTCTTTGCATAGTTGCATTAAGTAGTAAATTAAAGAAAGTCAAAAGATCTTAATATGGAAAGAAACTATATTAAAATATTAATTAACTTCACGAGATCCTTGTAATTAAAGAGGTAAGAAATTATCATTAAGTAATCAAATTTATTTAAGGCAAAAACTAAGTCAAATGTAAAGAAAAAATTATAACCTGATGCATGATGAAATAATTGTGTATTATTGAATGATATGATGGCCTATATATAGGCATTTACAAAACCACAATCCCGTAGGATTCGGAGTCCTAATCTATTACGGAGATGCTAATCTATCTCCTAACAGGAAACCTATTAGGCTAAGACACACATAAAGGTAGAATAGTAATTCTCCCGGAACACTCCCCCTTGTGTCGCATGCCTAGGTTGCATGGTGCACATATCGTTGCCTCGGTAAAAACCTTGTCAAGCAAAACAAAAACCTCTTGGGTAAAACTAAAACTTGATCGAAGGGAAAAAGAGCACAACGCACCAACTACTTAAGGATCTTAACATGTGATGTAGACTCCCCCTGAAGTCTACCAAACTCTAGTGTTCCGATAAACGACGCATGCCAATGCTCTTCACATGTTTCACAAAAGTAGATTTAGGCAAAGACTTGGTGAACAAATCCGCAACATTGGATTCTGAACTCACTTGATTGATCTGAACATTCAAGAACTTCTGTTGTTGAACGTTGTAGAAGATCTTAGGCGAAATATGCTTGGTGTTGTCTCCCTTGATAAAACCTAACTTTGTCTGCTCTATGCAAGCAGCATTATCTTCATAAATGCACGTAGGTTGATCAGTTGTAGAGACTAATCCACAAGAATCACGAATATGGCGAACAAGTGATCGTAGCCAAACACATTCTTTAACAGCTTCATGGAGAGCGATGATCTCCGCGTGATTCGAAGAAGTAGCAACAAGAGTTTGCTTTGTGGATCTCCAAGATATCGCCGTATTCCCAATGGTAAACACATAACCGGTTTGAGAACGAGCCTTGTGAGGGTCAGAGAGGTACCCTGCGTCGGCATAACCAACTAACAAGTTGTTTGGAGTCTTTGCATCGGGGGAAAGAGCTGCACGGGACCGGTTGCTGCTCTCGGCACCGCGCACGGTCTCCACGCCATGGCGGCCGGCGGCGTCGCTGCGGCGTACGACGGCAAGGCCGGGGTCGGCGATGGCGGTGGTGTGGGGAGATACCGTGGCGGTGTTCTCTCTGCAATAGGGGTAGAACAATCCCATGTCAAGGGAACCTTTCAAGTATCGAAACAAATGCTTGATTCCATTCCAATGACGTAGCGTAGGCGCGGAGCTAAATCTAGCTAATAAGTTCACTGCGAAAGATATGTCCGGTCTAGTGCATTGAGCAAGATACAATAGTGCCCTAATCGCACTAAGGTATGGAACTTCAAGACCAAGAACTTCTTCATCATCCTCTTTAGGACGGAAGGGATCCTTCTTGATATCTAGACTTCGGACGACCATGGGAGTAGACAATGGACTGCATAGATCCATATTGAAACGTCGAAGCATCTTGTGCGTGTAATTTGACTGATGCACTAAGATGCCGTCGGCCCTATGCACAAGCTCAAGGCTGAGACAGAATTTCGCCCTCCCTAGGTCTTTCATCTCAAATTCCGACTTCAAATAAGACATGGTCTCTTCAATCTCATCAAGAGTACCGATTATGTTCATGTCATCAACGTAGACCACAACGATGACGAATCCGGAATTTGTCTTTCGTATGAACACGCATGGGCATAGTTCATCATTCTTGTAACCTCTCCTCACCAAGTATTGATGCAACCGATTGTACCACATTCTTCCGGATTGCTTTAACCCGTACAATGAACGACGTAATCTGACTGCATGAGCACTTCGTGGTCTGGAGGCACTTGATGGAGGTAAAGGTAGTCCCTCTGGAGCTTTCATGTATATCTCTGCGTCAAGATCCCCATAGAGATAAGCTGTGACCACATCCATAAGCTGCATGTTTAGTCTTTCGGACACTACCAGACTAATAATGTAGCGGAAGGTAATGATGTCCATAACATGAGAATAAGTCTCTTCATAGTCAATACCAGGTCGTTGTGAGAATCCTTGCGCCATGAGTCTTGCCTTATATCGCACGATCTCGTTCATCTCATTACGCTTACGAACGAAGACCCATTTATGTCCAACAGGTTTGACATCTCTTGGAGTCAATTCAACCTTTCCGAAGACTTCTCGCTTCGCTAATGAGTCAAGTTCTGCTTGGATTGCTTCCTTCCACTTCGGCCAATCTGCTCTGCGTTCACATTCAGCTACAGAGCGAGGTTCAACGTCGTCTTCAGATATGATCTCATGTGTGACGGAATAAGCGAAAACGTCATCAATGCATGTAGTGGCTCGGTTTCGGACCGACTGCTCACTTGTGTAGTTCACTGAGATTTCGTTGTTCTCTGGCATCAAACAAGGTTCCATAGCTTCCCACGGTAACACTTGAGTTGATTCATGGACATAGCTATAATCAGAGACAACTTCATACGATGGTGATTCATCGTTGATGACGCGCTGTGCCTTAGTCATTCGTTTCTTTCTAGGTTTTGAATCCCTAGAGTTTATCGGTCTCCCCCTTTTTCTTTGAGGAGCCGAGGCCGAAGCTGCTCCATGCCAGGCCATCTCGGCATCGTCGCCACAAGGGGCGCCGGCAACAACACGGCGTACGGTGGTGCCGCCGCCGGCCTCCGTCCCACTGTCAGGGGCGGTGCCAACGTTGCTAGGTCCAGGAGCTTGTCTTCCACGCCCGTATTTCGGGACATCCAACCGTGCCGGTACGTTCGCAGCGGGTATGTTTGATCTCGTCACTTTAGCAATATCTACAAAGCCGTCGGGCATCGAATCCGCGACTTTCTGGAGGTCGATAATGCGTTGCACTTCTAACTCGCTTTGAGCAGTGCGGGGATCATAATGAGACATAGTGGGGACACACCACGTCAATTCCTGACGTTCATTTGGAATGATAACATTCCCATCTCCCCCTAATGACGGGAAGCATGTCTCATCAAAGTGACAATCTGCAAATCTTGCAGTAAAGAGATGTCCGGTGGTTGGTTCTAAGTAGCGGACAATCGTTGGGGAATTATAGCCAACATAGATACCTAATCGTCTCTGAGGACCCATCTTAGTACACATCGGAGGCGTAATAGGCACATAAACGGCGCAACCAAAGATGCGTAAGTGTGAAATATTGGGTTCGTAACCAGTTACCATATGGTACGCACTAAACGCTTGGTTAGCCGCGGGTCGGAAACGAATAAGTGTTGCTGCATGAAACACTGCATATCCCCATGCAGAGACCGGCAGGTTAGTACCCATAACCATTGCCCGAGCAAAAAGATGAATACGCTTGATGGTAGCCTCTACTAGACCGTTCTGTGAATGAACATGAGGAACGGGATGTTCAACTTCGATCCCAATAGACATGCAGTAATCATCAAAAGTTTTGGAGGTGAATTCTCCAGCATTATCCAAACGAATGGATTTGATAGGATAATCGGGGTGGTGAGCCCGAAGTTTGATGATCTCAGCTAATAACTTAGCAAATGCAGCATTCCTTGTGGATAGTAAAGCGACGTGTGACCAACGCGTCGATGCATCAACCAATACCATAAAATATCGAAAAGGTTCGCATTCTGGTTGAATAGGTCCACAAATGTCACCTTGGATACGTTGTAAGAATGGAATGTTCTCGGTTGAAGCCTTAGCAAAAGAATGACTTCCTTGAAATTTAGCAAGAGAACAAGCTTTGCAAAAAGAGCGATGGGCATCAGAAATTGCCATGGAGGCATTTGAAAGCACGGGAGGCATCATAAGCTCCTGTGAAGGAGGGGATGCCGCCACCGACGGCATGAAAGCCGTGGAGCTGCCGAGTGAGGCATGCTCGGCCACACCATGCGGTGCATGGGTAGGCACGGCCTCACCGTGCGGAGCACGGGTGAGGTGATCTTCCAATCGCTTCCGGGACTTGAAAAATGGATGACCATGTGAATTCTTAAGAATTCTAATCATCACATCACGTCCAGGGTGCCCGAGACGGGCATGCCAAAGCATATAAGAGTCCGAATCACAAAAGTTGCGTTCAACCGCATATGATTCAAAGATTCGAATGGAAGTAAGATACAAACCATTCCCAAGACTCTTCATCTTCTCTAAGATGCGGCGATGGCCTGCTTTCTCAGAGGTAACACAAAGATATTCCTCTCCATTCTCAACATAAGTATCGAGGTGAAAACCATTGGCACGTATGTCCTTAAAACTTAGCAAGGTGCGGGGAGACTTCGGCGCATAAAGAGCGTTTACGACGTTAAGAGTCGTACCATTAGGCAACATGAAAGAAGCAGTGCCTCTTCCTTGAATGATGGATTTCGAGCCAATCATTGTAGTCATCGAAGAAGTCGAAAACACTAGATCCGTGAACAACTGCCTGTGTCGTAGGACAGTGTGGGTTGTTCCGCAATCAGCTAGACATTCGATTTCACCGCGGGACATCTACAAAATGACAATTAAGAGAGTCAGCGACACGGGAACAATTCTATACAATACGCCGTAGGATATTGTAAGAATGGGAATCGGAACAAAGGTCGATCCCATCGAATGTATCACATGGCAATAGTACTACATTCTTCAACTAAAGAGTTGGAAATCATGATATTGAAGCAATGAAATACCAAACAGTAAACTAGGGTAGTATAAACCATCCAAAAATGGTGTGGAAAACACACACAAAGAGTACCGGTGAGTGCATATAACGGACTTGGAGAAAACCGGAAAACAAACCGGAAAACCATGTCAAAAGAACTCAAAATCGGGTGAATTTTGGACGAGGAAAACGTGGCAGCAGGGACTGCTGCAATATGCCGGAAAAATGACGAGAAACGACGGAAAAAATCGTCGAAAAACTCGTTGGAAAACCGGCGGCACCGATTGCCGGAAAACCGGCCGGCGGCGGTCGGAACTGGCTGGTATGGAGGCCGGAACTTCAGGTCCGACAGGAACCGGGTGGCGGTGCCGTAAACGCCGGGAAATGGCCGGAAGACGGCGAATACGCCGGAAAAACGTGCCGGAAACGCCTGAATAGTAACCGGGTCCGGCCAAGGCAAAACGACGTCGTTTTCGACGTTTCGAGGTTCATTTTCTGAATTTTAAGTTCTAAATTCACAATGTAGTGCTATTGGGGTCCCATGTGACCCAAAAAGCGTCCAATTTAAAAACCACGTGAGTTGCACACGTTGATCATCATGCTAAGTGTCGGATAAATAAAATTCTCAAAGAGATCGTCTTGTAAGCAAGAAATGAGAAATTTTATTGAATGCCAATCTTTAATACATCACACATGAACTTCTAATTCCAAAATCAAAAGACTATTACAAAGTCAATGAAAATAACAATGGCGGTCGGCCATAACAATACTTGAATCATAAAGCTAAAGAAGCTAAAACGACTAATCAAAGTCGGGAGTATCCATGGTAGCAACCGGAGGCCTAGCCTTAGAAGCAAGGGGCTCGGGCTTCATGGAGATATGGTGAGTCTCGATCTCATGATCCTCATCCACATGATTCGATTCGGGTTGTAGAAACTTCTTGTAGGCGGAGTAAGCCTTGATCATCTCTTTGCTAGCGCGACAATCGCGATTAAAGTGCTTGAAGGAGCCACATTTGAAGCATGGAGACTTGCCATGACCGGAAGTGGAGGCATTAGGAGGCGCACGGCCTCCTTGGAGTTTGGGACGGGGACGACCTCCCCCAGAGGGTGCGGCGCCGCCACCATCACGGGTCAAAGTATTGGACCGAGGCCGAGATCGGCCTTGTTGCCTCCCACCACGAGAGTTGTTATTTTGGTGCTGATATGGAGCGTTCCTTGATTGATTCTTTTGCTTATGAGCTTTCCCATAGTTAGACTGTGGCGTAGAAATTCTTTTAGTGCCAACAGGTCTATTGTTGTTGTTGAGGAGAATCTCAGAATGTCTCTCCTTCTTAGCCAAGAGTGCCATTAAGTCGGCAAAAGACCGGATCTTCCATTCCTCTACATGAGTGCGGTACGTATGAGCTTGAACCTCATAGTTGATTGGAAACGTGTCCAATGTCTTATTGAGAAGATCTAGGTCGGTCTTGATGACACCAACGGTGCCAAGATCGGATTGCAAGCATAGCATATCCTGATTGAAATCATCCACTCTCTTATAGTCCAATAGACGGATGTTATCTCATCTAACGGTCAATTCAGGAAGAAGCTTATCATGAACGTTGTTGTACCGCAAGCGTAGTTTGTCCCATAATTCTTTAGGATATTTTACGTTCAAGTATTGCCTCTTGAGAGTGGCATGGATGTGACGTCTCATGAAGATGAGAGTCTGAGTCTTAGCCATGGGTGGGAAATCAGCAGGAGGGTCAGCAAACATGCCTTCAATCCCTCGGCTCTCGAAAGCGAGTTCCAAGTCGGAAACCCAGCGGTGGTATTCCTTTCCTTCTAGATCAAGAAGGCCAAATTCCGGTCGAGATGGCGATGACATCTACAAAATGAATACGGAATCGATTAGATTCAAGTATAATAGGAATTAGAAGGGGTGACGTATATGGTCACAAGAAAAATCGATGCAAGCGGCGATACTCATGATCGCACCCAAAACAGCGGTGCACTCAGGCGACCACACGAAAATCGATTAACTTCCCTTTCAAAACAATCATGACTCCCCCAGGACCGTCACACAGAAAACATCGACCAAGAGGGGAAACCCATCCCTCTATAGTCTCATCGGCGTTATAAGAAAGGCCGGAATTAAGACAAGAAGAAGGCTAATAGCGCCCGATATAATATATCTATACGTTCAAAAGCGGGAACGTTTATGAAAAATTTACCTTTGAAGGTATGTAGTATACGGGAGTAGCCTCTCTTGAGCGAAGTCCTTGCTTGTGAATTTCACGTCTCTTGCGTGAATATGCGAGAGGAGCAATTTTGAAAGCATTGATGCGGGGGCTTGCGGGGCAAAAAGATGTTTTTGCGGAGCGAATGCGGAGGAGACCCCGCGGTGCTGCGGGGCTGCGTGCAGGGGCTGCGGGGCTGCGTGCAGGGCTACTGGCAGGGGCTGCAGGGAGGGCTGCGGGCAGGGGCTGCAGGGGGGGCTGCGGGCAAGAGGTGCGGTGATGCGGCGGCAGCGATGCGGCGGCGAGCAGGAGGTGCGCCGGCGAGGAGATGTCGGAGCTTGGAATCGACGGTGGCCGGCGGCGGAGAGAGAGAAAAGAAAAAAAAATATGGCTCTAAAAGTTCAGGGTTTTAGGGCAAAGTGTGTGATAACGTGATGCATGATGAAATAATTGTGTATTATTGAATGATATGGTGGCCTATATATAGGCATTTACAAAACCATAATCCCGTAGGATTCAGAGTCCTAATCTATTACGGAGATGCTAATCTATCTCCTAACAGGAAACCTATTAGGCTAAGACACACATAAGGGTAGAATAGTAATTCTCCTGGAACATAACCATTATATATTTTCAAAATAAGTAATAACCATTAGTTTTGAAAGGATTTGATGGTTTTTTTTTACTTAATAATGATATTGCATAATTTTAAAAATGATATGATGTGTCTATATGAATAGACTTGACACATGTGATTAAGGTTTGTGAGACCCTATAGTTAATTGAATTATACTCTGCAACAGACCTCAAGCTTAGAAAATAAAAGTGAAATTATACCCTGCAAACATCACATTCAGAAGAACCGTGAAGCCGACTGCAAGTCCAGCAAGCTCTCCAACCTGCATAACCAAATTGAAATATTATTACTGATACGTTCATATAATATAATTTCAGCATGCAAACATTTTACATTGGTCAAATTTAAGTATCATGATCGAATAGGGGCGGATCTAGGGGGTTTTAGGGGGGCTCAAGTCCCTCCAAGAATTTGAGAAATAATTAACTAATATATGGCATATGTTCATATGGTGGTGTAGTTTTGTATTTTTGGTTTTAAAATTTGTTAATATCAAGCTCATCTAAGATTAAATTCCAACAAATGTAAATTTTGTGTCTATTTTTCTATTTACTTCTAATCTTCCTTGATTTCTTCAACTTGTAATTAATCTATTTTATTTTAATTGGACATTAATTTTAATTAAGCTATTTGATCAATTCCAAAAAAAAATCTTTGCAATCGACTAAATTTATGGTAATTATAAATAGATTGTTATTTTTACATCAACAAGGTATACATCTAATACATTATAGTTAAATATTTTATGCGCTACAAATTTCTATCATTTCGGTCGTTAAAGAAAAAAATTCAAGTCTCCCCGAATTGTGAATCCTGGATCCGCCACTGTGATCGATAATATATATACTAGCCTAATCAGTTAAGCAAGTTACGTAGTTCTTTGATTGACAATCAGAGCTAGTACTGCATGTTGAGATTAAAAGGTAATGTAGACTAGAACTAACCGCTCTGTTATCAGTGGCCACACCAGAAACAACAAACATGAGGTAAAATGTGATGATGAACTCAAGCACGAAAGCCTGCAGATCAGATCCACTGGGACTTGTTCCTGCAAAGTGGTCTTGACGGTGTTGGAATAAAAGCCTAAGGGTACCACTTGCGAGCGTTGATCCAAGGACTTGAGCAACAATATAGGGACCAACCTGTATATAGAGAGAAAGCAAAACAAACAAGAGATGTATTGAATTAGAAAGAATGAAATATATATAGGTACGTAGTCATCAAATTGTAGTTAAATCATTACAAGATAGCAGTACAACGGTGTAAATTTATGCATGAACTGAAGAACATGCATTTCTCTAGGGCCAAAGCTATTTGCTTCAGAACCCCCACATGTATATCATGACTCACAAAGGCTGTCGATCATAGCATCTTGTTATTGTTGAAATGGCTTTAGGCACTTTCAGAAGCAATGTTAAATGGGATTTGATCATCCAACACAATTTAATCCCCTAAATTTATCACTCCACCTTTCATTTTCCTCTTTGTGAAGGACGTGTATTTCGTTTGAATGATAATTAACAATGCCTTCTATGCACAAAACATGTTATCGTATGAAGTAATTAACACATTATATTGATCTCGGAGTGTAATTGGGTATTTCATGGAAAAAGAAAAATTAAGAAATAAATAAGTTGGTTTGATTAGCTCACCTCTTTCCATGGAAACCTTTTAGTAATAGCAAAAGCAACAGTGACTGCAGGATTAAAATGAGCACCAGAGATGTGATCAACAGAGTAAACCATAACCATCACCGTCAGTCCCCAAGTAATTGCAATACCCGGAAAAGACACCAGCTTGTCTGTGCTCAAATTCACGATCACAGACCCACAACCAGCAAATATTAAGAAGTATGTTCCCAACACCTCGGCAATGACCTGAAAACACAATGATCTCAACTTCAACCTACCATTTGATGAAATGGTTCTGAAACTGAAAGATCACAATTTGATTGCCCTTGTAACTAAAAGTAAGGAAAAGTAAAAAGACTAATGTCACCTTCTGCATTAAGAACACAGAGAGAAAGCTATTACTTGGTTTTTGATGGGTTTTCACGGAACCAGGTTTGCCTTCTTCAACATTGACAACATGGTTATCACTACTTTCCTGACTCTCAACCATGGCTTAGAAGTACTAAAACAGCTAGGAAAAAGGTAGAAAGAGAGAGCTAGAGAGAACAATGTGACTCGGCCGGAAGGAGAAAGTGTACGGTATAGATAAGGCTTATGATACCATTGATACGTATGAAGGTTTTATATATAGTGGAAAATGTGGCATTGTATTGCTTGTGGAATGGGGAAAAGACATTGAAGGCTGCTTCAACTTCCCACCGGAATCGCATGCAGATATTGATGGCTTTCCATGTATTTTCTAAACACTAAAATTAGGCCGGTAAACATGCTGGTCCTAAACAACATGTTGACAATCCGTCAAATGTAAGACTAGTCTTATACCCGTGCAACTTATGGATCCTCAACTTATACCCGTGCAACACTCGGCCGTAATGATTTTTGTTTCATATTAATTTCAATAACTAAATTACACAGAGAATTTGTATATATATATATATATAGGAATGACGTATTAAATTTTGATAGGGATCAGCGCTTACACTGCACATATGTACTGCATGATCCTCTGAATTCTGAAAGTAGCCTTGCTCAGTTGCTCCGCCTCGATCGGATGACAATAAACCTCGACACTGGCGGTGAAGATAGAAACAACTTATTGTTGTACTGCCTTACACTGTACTCAACGTAACGCAGTAGGAGAATTGGCCGATCGTGCCGGCGCTAGTCATAAGTTACAAGACTCTAGACTTGGGTTGTTGTGTGTTTGATCCAATAGGGCCTGAACAGCCATTTAGCCAACATAACAATGTAGCCCCTTTCCTAACTCCTAATTCTGTAAATTAATAACACTAAATTAACAACATTCAGCCCCTATTCGGTCATTGCATGTCTGATGATCGATCTCTTGAAGCAATATCGTTTTTGAGTTTGGCTGATAATAAATACCCCTATTGAATACCAGCCAACTCAAAGGAAGACAATATCGTTTAGATAAATACAATATTATCTAGGAAAAATATTAGTACCTTACGATGAGAAATTTTAGCATAAGAATATGTACCTACAAGGAAGACAACATTGTCTTGTTTAATTATATCTATAAGGAAGACAATATTATCTAGGAATAAGAAAATATACCTATAAGAAAGACAATATAATCTAGAAAAAAGATGACCAATACCTTACGATGAGGAACTTTTAGCATAAAAAAATATACCCACAAGGAATACAACATTGTCTAGTTTAAATATACCTATAAGGAAGACAACATTATCCAGAAAGAAGATGAGAAACTTTTAGCATAACGTATAAAGTACTTACCAGATCATGTTATATTTCTTGATCTCATATCTCTCAACTTTTTCTTCTCTTTCAATAATCTTTCTTCAACTATGACTAGGAGAGTAGGCGAGAAGTACTATGCATGATTGCCCTCTTCTTGCATCTCTCGTTCTCAATATTATGCGGTAACATTTGGTTTCATTGAGAAAAATATGTATGAAATTCTTTAAAAAAAGACTACCTTCATATAAATAAGATAAGAACTACAAATTTGTGTTGGAAACAAAATGAGCATATATATAGAATGTGTGTTTATGTCAGCAACATAAAATAAGAATTATATAAGAAAACAAAAATTGATTAGTCGTAATTACTTATTTAAGAGATGTTTTCATTTTTTAACTAGAAGGGCAAAACAGTGAAGCCAGCCATAACGAAAAAAAATGAATTTAGAAAAATAAAACTTATAAAGAATGTTGAAATAATTAATTGGGTGTTGATGCAGGGTGAAATAATTGTGTATCATTGAATGATATGGGGGCCTATATATAGGCATTACAAAACCATAATCCCGTAGGATTCGGAGTCCTAATCTATTACGGAGATGCTAATCTATCTCCTAACAGGAAACCTATTAGGCTAAGACACACACAAGGGTATAATAGTAATTCTCCCGGAACACTCCCCCTTGTGTCGCATGCCTAGGTTGCATGACGCACAACGTTGCCTCGGTAAAAACCTTGTCAAGCAAAACAAAAACCTCTTGGGTAAAACAAAAGCTTGATCGAAGGGAAAAAGAGCACAACGCACCAACTACTTAAAGATCTTAACATGTGATGTAGACTCCCCCTGAAGTCTACCAAACTCTAGTGTTCCGATAAACGTCGCATGCCAATGCTCTTCACATGTTTCACAAAAGTAGATTTAGGCAAAGACTTGGTGAACAAATCCGCAACATTGGATTCTGAACTCACTTGATTGATCTGAACATTCAAGAACTTCTGTTGTTGAACGTTGTAGAAGAACTTAGGCGAAATATGCTTGGTGTTGTCTCCCTTGATGAAACCTAACTTTGTTTGCTCTATGCAAGCAGCATTATCTTCATAAATGCACGTAGGCTGATCAGTTGTAGAGACTAATCCACAAGAATCACGAATATGGCGAACAAGTGATCGTAGCCAAACACATTCTTTAACTGCTTCATGGAGAGCGATGATCTCCGCGTGATTCGAAGAAGTAGCAACAAGAGTTTGCTTAGTGGATCTCCAAGATATCGCCGTATTCCCAATGGTAAACACATAACCGGTTTGAGAACGAGCCTTGTGAGGGTCAGAGAGGTACCCTGCGTCGGCATAACCAACTAACAAGTTGTTTGGAGTCTTTGCATCGGGGGAAAGAGCTGCATAGGACCGGTTGCTGCTCTTGGCACCGTGCACGGTCTCCACGCCATGGCGGCCGGCGGCGTCGCTGCGGCATATGGCGGCAAGGCCGGGGTCGGCGACGGCGGTGGTGTGGGGAGATACCGTGGCGGTGTTCTCTCTGCAATAGGGGTAGAACAATCCCATGTCAATGGAACCTTTCAAGTATCGAAACAAATGCTTGATTCCATTCCAATGACGTAGCGTAGGCGCGGAGCTAAATGTAGCTAATAAGTTCACTGCGAAAGATATGTCCGGTCTAGTGCATTGAGCAAGATACAATAGTGCCCCAATTGCACTAAGGTATGGAACTTCAAGACCAAGAACTTCTTCATCATCCTCTTTAGGACGGAATGGATCCTTCTTGATATCTAGACTTCGGACGACCATGGGAGTAGACAATGGACTGCATAGTCCATATTGAAACGTCGAAGCATCTTCTGCGTGTAATTTGACTGATGCACTAAGATGACGTCGGCCCTATGCACAAGCTCAAGGCCGAGATAGAATTTCGTCCTCCCTAGGTCTTTCATCTCAAATTCCGACTTCAAATAAGACACGGTCTCTTCAATCTCATCAAGAGTACTGATTATGTTCATGTCATCAACGTAGACCGCAACGATGACGAATCCGGAATTTGTCTTTCGTATGAACACGCATGGGCATAGTTCATCATTCTTGTAACCCCTTCTCACCAAGTATTGATGCAACCGATTGTACCACATTCTTCCGGATTGCTTTAACCCGTACAATGAACGACGTAATCTGACTGCATGAGCACTCCGTGGTCTGGAGGCACTTGATAGAGGTAAAGGTAGTCCCTCTGGAGCTTTCATGTATATCTCTGCGTCAAGATCCCCATAGAGATAAGCTATGACCACATCCATAAGCTGCATATTTAGTCTTTCGGACACTACCAGACTAATAAGGTAGCAGAAGGTAATGATGTCCATAACAGGAGAATAAGTCTCTTCATAATCAATACCAGGCCGTTGTGAGAATCCTTGCGCCACGAGTCTTGCCTTATAGCGCACGATCTCGTTCATCTCATTACGCTTACGAACGAAGACCCATTTATGTCCAACAGATTTGACATCTCTTGGAGTCAATTCAACCTTTCCGAAGACTTCTCTCTTTGGTAATGAGCAAGTTCTACCTGGATTGCTTCCTTCCACTTCGGCCAATCTGCTCTGCGTTCACATTCAGCTACAGAGCGAGGTTCAACGTCGTCTTCAGATATGATCTCATGTGTGACGAAATAAGCGAAAACGTCATCAATGCATGTAGTGGCTCGGTTTTGGACCGACTGCTCACTTGTGTAGTTCACTAAGATTTCGTTGTTCTCTGGCATCAAACAAGGTTCCATAGCGTCCCACGGTAACACTTGAGTTGATTCATGGACATAGCTGTAATCAGAGATAACTTCATACGATGGTGATTCATCGTTGATAACGTGTTGTGCCTTAGTCATTCGCTTCTTTCTAGGTTTTGAATCCCTAGAGTTTATCGGTCTCCCCCTTTTCCTTTGAGGAGCCGAGGCCGAAGCTGCTCCATGCGTAGTTTGTCCCATAATTCTTTAGGATCTTTTACGTTCAAGTATTGCCTCTTGAGAGTTGCATGGATGTGACGTCTCATGAAGATGAGAGTCTGAGTCTTAGCCATGGGTGGGAAATCAACAGGAGGGTCGGCAAACATGCCTTCGATCCCTCGGCTCTCGAAAGCGAGCTCCATGTCGGAAACCCAGTGGTGGTATTCCTTTCCTTCTAGATCATGAAGGCCAAATTCCGGTCGAGATGGCGATGACATCTATAAAACGAATACGGAATCGATTAGATTCAAGTATAATAGGAATTAGAAGGGGTGACGTATTTGGTCACAAGAAAAATTGATGCAAGCGGCGATACTCATGATCGCACCCAAAACAGCGGTGCACTCAGGCGACCACACGAAAATCGATTAACTTCCCTTTTAAACAATCGTGACTCCCCCAGGACCGTCACACAGAAAACATCGACCAAGAGGGGAAACCCATCCCTCTATAGTCTCATCGGCGTTATAAGAAAGGCCGGAATTAAGACAAGAAGAAGGCTAATAGCGCCCGATATAATATATCTATACGTTCAAAAGCGGGAACGTTTATGAAAAATTTACCTTTGAAGGTTTGTAGTATACGGGAGTAGCTTCTCTTGAGCGAAGTCCTTGCTTGTGAATTTTGCGTTTCTTGCGTGAATATGCGGGATGAGCAATTTTGAATGTTTTGATGCGGGGACTTGCGGGGCAAAAAGATGTTTTTGCGGAGCGAATGTGGAGGAGACCCTGCGGGGCTGCAGGGGTCGCGAGCGGGGCTACAGAAGTCGCGAGCGGGGCTGCAGGGGCTGTGTGGGTGGCTGGGAGCAGGGACTGCGATGCGGCAGCGAGCAGGAGGCGCGCTGGCGGAGGAAGAGAAGAGAAATTTTTTTTCTAGGGCTCTAAAAATTCAGGGTTTTAGGGCAACGTGCTGATAACGTGATGCATGGTGAAATAATTGTGTATTATTGAATGATATGGGGGCCTATATATAGGCATTACAAAACCACAATCCCGTAGGATTTGAAGTCCTAATCTATTACGGAGATGCTAATCTATCTCCTAACAGGAAACCTATTAGGCTAAGACACACACAATGGTAGAATAGTAATTCTCCCGGAACAGGTGTAGAGTAAAAAGAAGAAAAAATAAGTGGGTTTATATGAAAATTAGGCTTCCAGGTCTATAACTAATTATGTCTATTCAATATCGTTAATTAGAATATACAAGGTATATATGTATACAGTCTCGTTCACACGGTCGGTAGCCGACCATAAAATTCATGCTTAACTACCTTAGATGTAAATCTAAGGGTTGAAAATAAAATAACTCAATTTTAAAAAGATTCTCCTCACCGATGGATTTATATCAAAGGGTGGTTGACCATGAGTTACATGGTCAACTACTAACATCCTATAATAGTCATTTTTTTCTAGGGAAAAAGCAATAAAATGGTGGTCGATGATCATTTATAAGTAAAATTTAATAGTTGAAATAGATGTTAAAAAGTTTGAGTATCAAAGCTATAATACTCTTAAGTATTTAAAAAAATAGGATGTTAGTAATCTTTATATTCTATTTTTTAAAAAGAAAAAGAAAAATAAGATGTCGATATCTCCGACTCTCCGAGGAACTGTAGATAACTACGTCGTTCAAATAATTAGTAGTTTATGGAAGATTATCGGTAGAGAAGGGGTATTATCGTTTGATTTTGTGTTTTACTATAGTATCCCTCAAGTATATTCAAATTAAGAGATAATTCTCACCCTAATCTAAGGACCCTAATGGCCTAATCTAAGGACTATCAAGAAGTTTCAAGCTCGCTTCGGCTGACAAAGTAATAGAATAACAGTAGGATACTATAATTCTGCATTTGAAAGAAAACAAACACGACCAGTTTTCCCCTTCTGAGTCACTTGTTCCGTCTCTCTCTCTTTTATACCTTTCTCCTCAGCTATTTTAGTACTTCGAAGCCATGGCTGAGAATCATGTTGTCACTGTTGAAGAAAGAAAATGTGACGAACCCGAAATTTCAGGTGTTAATTTCAAAATTGAAACTATGAAAAATTTTAAAATAATCTCAAATAAATCGAAATCATCTTATAATCACAGCGTATCGTAACTGAGTTCATAGTACATCTCAGTCGATTTGATTATTACAAAACCAGTTTATAATTCAAGCATTATAACAAATGAAAATGTAAAATCCTCTCAATCCTCACCACAAATAGAAATAATGAAACTTCGAAATCTTCAGAGTAGCCCTCCAATTCTGCTAATCCACACCTGCAGAACTATCTTCTACACTATTGAATAGGTGCATCGGGATTGTAAACACAAACCCGGTAGCTTTGCAGCTCGTATGAGTAAAACAACAATATAACACGCATAGTAATACAAGAGAAAAATACTGAAAATATTCAATTATAAATGCACTCATAAGTCACAGGACGGCACATCTGGATGTCCAATAATATCTGAAAATATAAGTGCTCATGAGAAATTTGGCAACCCATCTGTTTACCCGAATACATTTATAATACGGGTACTCATGAGACCCAAGTACTCATCTGTTACCCCTCATGCAGTACACCGTCAGACATTAGACAACCCATCTGTTACCCAATATCACAAAATATGGGTACTCATAAGTAGGTAACCCATCTGTTACCCCTCATACAGTATACCGGCATACAGACTAAAGCTCTAATTGAATCATAACTGTCACCCAGCTAAGGCTAGGTTCCGATATGCCAACACGTCCGAAGACTCAAGTTAACATCACGTATAATACAATCCTCACATGTTATTGTACAAAAACCAAGCGACTCATGCTCAAATAAAATAAATATTAGTGCTATAAATAAACTCATTTGGAAATTAGAATATGACAGTATATAATATAGCAATCCATATATATGTATCGTTTTTACCATTTATACACATACACAACCCACAATATCATATACATATCATAGTTCGGTCTTTTAAAATAAAGCGTAATTATGAATCACCGCCAAGGGTAGACTCGTCACAGTGAGATTTACTCACCTTATTTTCCCGAGCGTAATTCCACAATACTGACATCAAATCATTCACTTGTTTTGTCGATCACCTAATTGTATAATAGAGTGGTTAGAAA
The DNA here is from genome assembly GCF_933775445.1 of Argentina anserina. NCBI lineage: Eukaryota > Viridiplantae > Streptophyta > Magnoliopsida > Rosales > Rosaceae > Argentina > Argentina anserina. The sequence continues at coordinate 3,684,017 of NC_065874.1, forward strand.
CGTTACATAGACCTCAAATGCCGGATCAGTACTACTGTTTATTGTTCAGCAATTTACGGGTTTTACGTAATTACTGTTCACATACGTACTGTTTACGTATTTGTAATAACCCTATTTTTTTCGGAACAATATTTGGTTTTGATTTGAATTCTATAAGTTGTGAAATTAAATTTAAAAGGAATTTGGTTGTTTGCGACTTTACGAAACGTAAACGGAAACGTTCTCGGAACGTTTAATTAGAAAAACGTTACGTTTCCGCAACGAATATATCGACTTTTATTCCGTCGCTCGGTCGTGAAAACTCCCTTCACGAAAGTTGTAGAGCTCGTCGATACGAGTTTGTGGACATGTCATGCGTTCGAATCAGAGGTCTTACATGAAAGTTATTAACGTCGGAAGTTAGTTTCCGATTTTGGAAAGGAGTATATAAAGGAATTTTATCAGTTTAGGGTTTCCAAAATTGGAAACCCCTTCACACTCTCTCTCTCTCTCTCTCTTCACCCGCACGCCTCCCTCTCCCTCTTTTCTTCTCTCCCTCCCCGATCTCATTCCTCACCGGCGATCTCCGCCTCCAGCCCGACGTGTCACGCACCGCCTACCCAGGAAGCACCGCGCGGCCCTCCTCAATTGACCCCGAGGTCGACGCACCTTCTCGAGCCGCCGTGAGCCCTTGCTCTCCGACCCGAGCTTGCGCGATCCTTGTTGTTGTTCCTCCGGCGATAATCCGACTTCCTCAAGCTCGATTCGAGGTGAGATTAGCCTAGGTTTGTTGTTGTGATGATGTTGTTGAATTCTTGTGTGGATTTGTGGTGTTTTGGTAGAGATCGGAGGTTGGAGATGGTGGGGAATATACCGCCGCCATTGGCGGCGCGTGTGAGGGCGTGGAGGGGTCTAGGGGTGGCGTGAGGCAGTAGGGAGGACAAAGGAGGAAAAGAGAAGGGTTTTGGGGCGGCGGTGGCGTGCTACGCGCCGGCCCTAGGCTCGGCGCGTGTGCCCCACGCGCTGCCACAGTGAGTGGCACGTGCACCCCACGCGCCGCCACGTGCGGCGGCGCGTGAACAGTAAATTCAAACAGTAAATGATAAAATTTAATTTTACGACGGTGAATGTAAAAATGTGATTTACATACGGTAAATGTAAATTTTATTTTACGTACGGCAAATGTAAATTACTTTCAGTAAATGTAAAAAATAATTTCAGAAGGGTAATTCAGTAATTTTTATTTACTGAGATAGTATTTACATTTGAATAGTATTCATACGTACATAAATACGTAAATAGTATGTACACGTATAGAGATACATAATTAATGTGTATTTGTACAGAAATACGTGAACAGTACCCCGTGAACAGTAATTTCTTAATTTCATCACTAGCTGATCTGTCTTTTCAAATAAGGTTTGCCTAGGGTTAGTGAAGTAAGTTACTTAATTAGATGATTAGGCCAATATCATCATCATCATCATCATCATATATTCATATTATATATTTAGCTATATAAATAAGTAACAGTAATAATATCCCAATTAAACTGTTTATTGCTTATGCAGATTGGAGAGCTTGCTGGGCTTGCAGTTGGCTCCACGATTCTTCTCAATGTGATGTTTCCAGGGTAGATATATATAATCCTATCCTAATCATTAGCATTTTATTAGTAATACGTACATGTTTTCCGTAAATGCCAAACTAAGAATTTTGTGTTCTCGTTTCCTATTCCTAATATGTTTTTGATATATGTTTATTCCATAAGATTCTCAACTGATTAATCCCCATATTCTGCAGGCCAATTTCAGGAGCATCAATGAACCCTGCAAGAAGCTTAGGACCAGCAATTGTCACAAACCAATACAAAAGCCTGTGGATTTATATTGTATCACCAACTCTTGGAGCTGTATGTGGTGCCTTGTTCTATAATGTTATTAGATTCACAGATAAGCCACTACGAGAGCTCACCAAGGGTGGATGATTCTGGAAAGGTGCATGCCAAACCTAGTTGATGAAGATCGAAATCGTTCCGCTGTGGCAGACAGAGGTGCCAAGGCACTCGTCGTTCAGATTCTTTTAAGTTTTGATAAACTTTTGAGGCTTTCTACCGCCATAAAAGCGCGAGCCCGATCACACAAGAACGTTTACTATCCTGTAATAGTTGGATTAATTGTTCGTATAGATTATTAGATTATGTAATGTGCACAATATCTAACTTGTGAAATCGAAGTTCTATATTCAATTTCTTGATTCGAGAGTGACATTTTCTAAACGAGACGACACTTTTTAAGAATGAGATTCAAATGCCGCTAATATCAATCATGATAAAGCTTAATTTGTGTGTGGCTTTTTGGGCAAGTCTATTGATAGAAGCTTGCAAATGGCTTTTTGGGCTTGTATTTCCTTGTAAATAGCTCACCTTGAAAATTGTGGATCCTGTATTAGATATGTTTCTTTATTCTCCAGCAGTCCGACTATCTACAAACCAAAGCCATGAAACACGCCCCCTCTTAATCCAAATGAAACGCTAGGACACCTAAAGGGGAAGACATGAGAACTAATCGAATGACTATGATGAGACTGAGCAATTTTGCAAGACTGTCATCCACAAAATTGCTTTAAAATGACGGAAGAAACTTGACGAGCAAGATGCATGCATATCGATTGTCAAACTGTGAATACCCTAAGGAATTGCAGTAGCACCATTCGAATTCATACATTCCACAACAGTTTGGATTCACTACAACATTGACATTAGGGAAGTGATTTAATACAGTTGTGACTTGTGAGTAAAAGTGTCATGGAAGGCAGTAGCTTCTCTGAGTGACAAGATCACTAGCATCTCCAATCCTTCTTGCAGCAGCAATCAAAAGATTCCCAGTTAAAATGATCCCTTAGAACAAAAGCAATAGAGGATGAACCATGAGGATTAAATCTTTATATTCTTGTGTTTTTAAAGAGTAAACTCATCTCTAAACCCTTTTTTTTTTTTTACAATGAAACGAATTCATTTGACATCAATCCGCTCTGAGCACAAGGCTCATTGACGACCACAAGAATCAGGCATAAAAGGTGACAAACCACCTCATACATGCACTAATACTAGGCACTAAATCGAAATAAACGAAATACAGAGTCGAGACCCGCTACACTATACTATACTCATCCGAAAGAATGAGCATTATTAGAGAAATAAAAACTAGAGACTAGCTTAATACATGAAATCCACAAGGCCTATAGAAAAGTAAAACTGTAAGCCCAAAAATTGATTCAGCCAAGTCTCCATCTCCACTTCACCGAGCACCTAACCACTGCCGCTCCATCGCTGTCACGCCCCGAATTTCTAAACAATAAAAATTCAAGATTCGAGAACATGATAACTCGGAATCAAATTCAGTTATTACATTTACATCGTTACCAACCTGAACAAGAAGTGCAAGTTATCGCTCATAAGAAATTCACTACAAACAAATATCTCAACTTTACAAAGTTCTACTCCAATACGACTCCATAATCTCCATCACTCCAACCCTGAAGATCCTCACTTTCCTGCAAAACCATACACTATGGATGATGCACTGGGTTGTAACAACAAACCCGGTACGCTAAAAACCCGTATGAGTAAACCAGAGACTAAACGACATAAAAAATTTACAAGTTTGCACCTAGGTATGATAACTAAATAAAAGCAACTTATACAATGAGAATTGCAACAGTTCCATAATAGTGTAAATAGAGGAAACACTCTCTTCTTAAAATGCACACACAAGTATTTTTACAACACTAGTAAACTCTTAGGCAAGTATGTAGTATCCCTCACCCCACTTCCTTAAATGCACACACTCAGGCGTAATGATCAATGTAATTACCCATAAAACACTTAGGCAATAGGACTAGAGCTCTATTCGTTCCCACTCACTTGGCCAATGTGTGGGTCATTTATGCCTAAGATTCCCTTCGGCACATAGGAGGGATCAATGATCTCTTTCGCCACTAAGGAGAGATCTAAACCGACACTTAAACGTTGGTTACCAAACCAACTCATATACCAAGTCACTTGACTTTCACCGTCTCATATCTTTCCCAACTATATATGTATACCATTACTAACAAGATAAAGATCACTTTAATAACAACGTACTCACTTCCAACAAGCAAAAAAAAAAAAACTAGTTCTCGTAACAACTTTCATATTCTGATCACCAATACAAACAAAACCATGTCAATAAACTAATTTACTGGAATGTACATTTTCTTTTCTTCTGCAAACATTAACACATTACACAACAATAACAATATAGAGTATATTATAACAACGTGTATAAGTATATTGTATTACCATTAAATATACATATACATGTATACCATAATATATCTATGACAACATGCATAATACAATTTTATTCTCAACATTAACCATAATCCATAATCACCAAAACCTTTTAAAATTATTTTATTAAAAATACAATTTTACTTACTCATGAACCGTAGACGATCAAGTTCACGTGATTTAAAACTAAAACATATTTTTAGAACAATTTTTAGAAGTTAAAGATACATGGACTACGTTAATTTACCACTCAAATTAAATTGTAACAAGTTAGGTTTACTCACCTTAACTCCCATTGCGTCTTCTACTCAAAATAAGAGATTATTAGCTATCACAATTACTCCATGACCAAACAACAAATACCTAGATAATTTCAAAGTCGCAACTCATTAACACTTGTGACACAATTACAAGGAATCCACTTCTCCCACTTACACTAAAACCGAAGTCACGCCACAAATACAACTTCATTCAAGACTAATAAGTCTCCAGCTACCCCAAGGTGAGTCGGTCATGACAACAAGCCTATCCAACCTGTGAAATCTCGATGCATTAATCATCGACTAAGACCAACAATATGGTAACACTAGTAATCTCCAAAATTACAATTCATATATTAATTACTCATATCAATGAGAGTACGATAATGAAATCAAATTACTCTATGCATATAAGCTACTTCACCACTAACTCCTACAAGGCCACATTAGGCTTCACGCTCTAACCCGGCCCTCAACCTCCCAACAAGACCACTCCAAAACACAACCTCAACTTACCACAACATATAACAAAACTTAAAATTGAATTACTTCATACCTGCTATTGTGCTAACTTAGTCATAAACCGTGAGCAAAGCTGCTGCAAGCTCAAGTATTCAAATCTGCAAAATTGATGCCCCAAACCTTGAGCTGACCAAAGAGATTTCCAAAGAAACATCAAGGAAGAAACTATATGCACAAATTCACCAAATTAGAGCTCCAACATCGGCATAATATCAAAAAATCAGAAACTAATGTCCTTGATCTTGATGCATCAGTTTGAACTTGTGGGTTCAGAATGAGATCAGAGACTCACATATGGTGGACCATAAGACGACGATGCAGCTAACTGGATCGGGGTCGTCACCCGAACTCGCCGGAAATAACTACAAGGGTGGGTCAAGTCGTCGCAAGACCCATGCTATTCGAACAGTGGTTTGTGGCTCAATTCAATTCAACTCACTACCACAAGGAAGGTTGCAAAGGGGAAGAGAAAGAGATGCTGACCAACGTCGTAGCCTAGTTTTGCTGGAGCTCGCCGGAAATGTCGAGTCAACTTCCTGTTGTGCCGCTCCATTACCATCGTTGATTCTTACAAACGGCAGCGAATATGGTCAAACCATCACCATAGGGAAGCGCATAAGAGGAAGGCGAATTTGGTTTGGGTTGGTGGCACAGTCGGGTAGCGTCGGACGGTCCCGAAAAATTCGAGTCGGGTTAAAGGGAAATTTTAGAATATAAAGGTGCAGTGCGGGAGAGAGAGAGAGAGAAAAAGGAAAGAGATAGTGTCGCGCAAAATGAAATGAAACCCTAAGAAATTTTCTCTTTATACTTCAAATTTTCAGAACTCAAAACTTCTATTGATTATTACTTTTTTGTACGGCATCCAAATCACGCATGTCCACGAACTCTTATCGACGAGATCTTCAACTTTCATGAAGGAAGTCTTATGAGATTCCTAATGAATAAAAATTCAACCCTTAGACCTTTTAAATTAAACGTTTTCGAGATATTAATCGTCCGAACGCTTTTATTTTCACCCTCGTACCATGAGATTTGGGCTACAGCCAACATAAAAATTTTCGAAAAGTCCTTTGAATTTTATTACTAATTTTTGGGATATTTTAACCGCCGCCCTGGTCCATGTCGCCAACCCTCATGAAAAAGAAGAAGAGAGTCGAAGAGCAACAAAATTGCAACATAGAGAATAGATCTTGCACCCCAAGAGCAACATTACTACTTTGATGAAAAAGTTGTCACGCCCCGAATTTTAAACAATAAAATTTAAATTAAAAAACATGATAATTCGAATCAATTTCAAATAGTACCCTTACAACATGATACACAACTTGAGTAACAAGTAAATATAAGCACTCCCAAGAGACTTACTATTTCACAATCCGGGAATGTCAGATTTCTATCTCTAACTTTACTTTTCTAATCTCTTCTATTGCAAACTTGACACCCCCACCTGCACGTATAACCCTACACCATGAATTGGTGCACCGGGTTGTAAATAACAAATTCGATAAGCTTATAAAGCTCATATGAGTAAACAAAATATAAAGACTCAAGAAACACACTCGTGCCAAGCGCATGATATAAATTGTGAATCTTGCAGAAATCATAGTTCAAAAACTCACATAAATATACAACAAAATGAAGTGGTATAACAACCAACAACTCAACCCAAATCATGAAACCAAGAAACAATTCAGACATTGGTTCACTAAAAACACCATATCCCTTTCTCAAAGGGAAAAACATGACAAAAACATAACTCGAGAATTTAACAACTCACAACCAACAAAAACATATAACCATTAAATTCTTTTTTAAAAACATGCACGCATGAGACCTAAATAACCCCACTAAGTTACCCCTCATGTTGTGCATCAGCAGACAGACTAGAGCTCTAACTTATCATAACCAATCATCCGGCCAAAAGCTTGGTTCCCGATTTTTAATTGCCATCACCAAGTCTGAAGACTAGAAAATATTTTAACAAGTCTCAAATGTTAGTTAATGGCCCGTGCAATATAATCAATCAACCTATGATAATATCGTACAAAACCAAGCGACTCTCATAAAATCACAATATGGATAAAGTCATACAATAAACCAATTTACCGGAAGGTATATTTTTTTCCCTTCCGGTCCCATCCGCCAAATGTTTTAACAGACTTATGGAATTAAAGGTCGAACAAAACTAAAACTCTAACATGATCAACCGTCAACCAAAAAAACCATTTACATGCCAGCGTTCTCGTATCAACGAGTACCTAACGGCGGAGCAACCCATTGCTCCAAACAATGCCGAACGGGCAACCACTAGCCACCATGAAAGATTGCTCATAGGCTCAACACGCTGCCGCTTCTCTACTTTGTCAAATTCTACACATTCACAACACCCAAACACAAAACTCAAGTAAGGGAGGCAAGTTTTCTCGAAATGAGTCAGCCCAAAGTCTCTAGCGGTACTGCATGCTTAAAACTCGCCAAATCGGGAACAATAATGCTCAAAGCTAAACTCTCAATCTGCAAATCGAGATTTCAATTACTAATGGAAATGATTAACATGGGTCAAATGGGAGGTAGCAGTAATCATAAAAGTCTCGTTGAAGTACACTTACCATTAAAAAAGTGGAGGACTCACTGTTCTACACCATTAACTGACTTCATCAATATACCTCTGTGAATTTGAATTGGGTTGATCCATTGCCACATGGAGTTATGTAAGGATGATGAAGGACACTACGGAACAACTGCATCGTTGGAGAATGTTGGAAACCAAGCCGAGTTACATTTGAGTCGCACTCATCAACTGTTGAAATCGATTTGCTACAATGAAACCAAAATGGCACAAACGACCACCATTGGAACGACCAAAAGGAGAAGAATGACTAGAAGTGGATAGCCTCGCGTCGAGCCGCCGTCAAAATCACCGGAGATGAAGTTGGGTCGTCGTTAGGTTCACTTCCAGCCATCGATTCACGCCGCTCATTGCAAACTATTGCAAGCCACCACCACAAAGAGGTGCACACGGTTGAGACTTAGAGATTGGGGCCTACCTTGGACCGCCGGAGCCAGTCAGAAAAATCTGGTCGGGTTAGAAGGAAATTTCAGATTTTGAAGGAGGCACGCGCGGATGACAAAAGAGGGAGAAAATGGGTTCGCTAAAAAATGAGAAACCCTAAAGGGGATTTTCTATTTATACTTACAATTTTCGGAACCCGAAACTTCTGTTGATTGTAATATTTTCATACGATCTTCAAAATATGTGTGCCACATGTCCACTAACTCGTATCAATGAGCTCTAAGACTTTCATGAAGGAAGTTTCCTGAGAAAACCAATGGGTTAGAAGTCAACTCTTGACCCCGTCTCTAAAATGTTTCCAAGTAATTATTCACTCGAACACTTTTGTTCTCACCCTTGTACTATAAAATCGGACCACCACCAAAATGATAATCTCCGAAAATAATTAGAAATTAATTATTAATTTCTGAGATATTACAAAAGCAAACACCTCCATCGCCGGCAAGAGGCAAAGCACCCACTAGTGCCATGCCGGAAACCAAACCACAGCCGCCCAACTCAAGGAAGTAGCGAACCGAGACAAGTCGAAACTCGAAATCAATACTTGATACCTCGGGCATCACAGATCCACAAAGTCAAAGTACTCCAAAATATCAACACATGTCCGGCGGCCTCATGGCGACGACGAGGCAAGCCTCAATGACGCGGAGCACCACTGGACATGGTTAATACGTATATATATAATCTTTAGAATTGTAAAGTAATGATAGCTGCCACAGTACTTTCAGTACGCGTACATACATAAGATGTGATGGACTCATGGCTTCGCTCGAAACAAATGAGACGAATCATGCATTGCATATATAAGAATGACATCAGTACTGTTATATTAGCATGGATCGATCATTCGGAATCACTGTATGATAATCCTCGATCTTTAGCATTTCTTCTCGTTACTTAATTCTTAATTCAATGCCAGTAGCAAGGCACTCCATGCCAGTTCAATAGTTGGTTTATTCTTTGCTCCAACTTTTCTGTTAGCAACTGAAAATCAGCATGATATTAATCGTACGACTATGCAGGCAAATGACTTTGACCAACTTCACTAAATTTAATGTGTACAGTATCAAATTAAAGTACGTAGTTTAATAATGATACATGAACAAACAACTTAATTAAACAAAAGGAACTAAAAGAATAGGCATTAGACGGCAATATTTTCCTCCCTTCATCAGTTAAGTGCAAAGTCACAGGGAGGGGTTTTTGCCTGCCACTCAAATTAGTCATACCCAGGAAAATTTCTACGTATATCTCATTAGATGTCTTAGTCAAACTGTGAATTCTGGTGTGAAAAGCATATATGAGATTAGATGAATCGTACCAGAAGAATTGTTCTTCAACATTGGAAAGCCAAATGGCTAATGGGGTGGTTAATATATGCATGCATGGTGTTGACTGTTCAGAAATTGGTGAACAGTTGGAGGTAAGATTATGCATGCGCATTGAAAATTTGTTACCATTTGGTTAGTTGGATAACAAAATTTCTATATTTCATCATTTTGCTCTTCTTTTGAACGCGGTGGAAGACTGAAAACTTGATGTTTGCATGCACTAATATTATTTCTGCTAATAATTAAAATCCATAATGAGTAGATTGATCATGCCACTAGTTGATGGAGATCAAGCCAAATTTAAGTTTTAATTATCACATCATGACCCTAATTAGCTATAATAATAGGCACAGATCTAGTTAGATTCTTGACTGGTTCAATGTTTGTGAATTCATATTGGTGTGATTACACTTGTATTTTTCTCTTTTGGCATGATTTTAAGGTCCATTATGTCTATATTTATCAACATCTGTATAGATTCTACAGAATGCCGCGGATTATACTCCATAGGGAGTAATGGTGGTCATACATGTCCAATGATGAACAGATCGAGAGTTTTGTCAACACTTACCAGCTTCTAGTATATACCCTTTTGTTTTTACCTAGCTGAGTTTGTAATGTTTGTTCGATTCTCAAAGTATACCTAGGTGATGAAATGATAATTGGTTAACGATCGAATCAATTACATATACAATGGGTGTGTCTATATGTCTACACATTGATGTTCATGTGTATATATCACGCAAAATGCTATATATTTACGTAGCATGGATCTCTTGAACATGGAAAGCATGAACAACACTTTACTGGTAATTTGAACCAAAAATCTCTTGCGACAAAGGATAAGCGATCGTGTATAGTGTTTTAGGATAAGCACTATGTGTGTCTTGTCTGCTCTAGGTATCAAATGGTCGTTGCCGCCTAGTGACAGGGTGAAACTAAGTGTCGTCGGATTTATTTTTCGGCCGCAACATAGTTAGAGAGCTATTTTATTAGACATTAGGATATGTAATTGCTGCTTCATCATTGATTGGTCTACATATCTACTGCTCTCTCCACTATGTCACCGTTGTTCCAAAGTAAATAAAGTCGTCATTAGTGTGGTACTCTTTGCTAGTTGATGTTTTGTTGGGTACTTGTTTGTATGAATATTTGATATTATGTCAGGTCTTTGTAATCAGGAGTTTAGGCTTCACGTCCCTCTCTTGTATTCGACAGTTTCATTAATGAAGATTTGAGGGCAGTCGCTAGCCCTTACATCAAAAAAAAAAAAGTATAAGCGATCGTGTATAGTGTTTTAGACAAAAGCACATGGAACTCCGATCCGATACCAAAAATTCAAATCGGTAATAAAAGAACTAAGTTGAAATAGAGCTATAATGCTGTAATGTTGGACAAAATATGAACAAGGACATAGAAAAGTACTTAAAGAGCAACTGTATTCACGGTTTTCCTTTATATCAGGATCTTAGATGTATCAAAAATTCTTGGGGGAATTCATTTTATACCTAATTTTTAGACACCATTTTAGAATAAACTCGCCTATAAATTTAATAATTTACACTAAATTATTTCAAATTATGATAATATAATGCCTTCTGTTTTTAGCATAATTACACCAGCTATCAGAATTAAATCTAGTTTAGATCTACAATTAAGGAATTTTTCATGATGGGGGGGGGGGGGGGGGGGGTTAACATGTCAATAATGCTAGAATATGGAAATTACTTTACATGGGTAATTTAATTTTTCTATCTTAAAGGTAGATATTTTTCTTTTAATGCTTAGTTAATGTTGTTAGTAGAAGTTTAAGTTCTTAACCTAGCTAATAAATTTTACTTTGACTTATAACTTATATATATGTTAGACGCATTGGTTTATATTCATATACTTATGTGTTAGATACCATTTGAGACTAAATTATATGAAAATATACAAAAATACTTAGAACAAAGATACTTACAATAAAAAAAAATTAAGAAATTAATCTCAAGAACAACAAACCTTATTGGTAGATACCGAAGAGAATGTACGTGACAATGAATATGCATGGATGATAGTGTGATACATAAATTCACAACAAACAATTTGATTCAACCTTCTTCCTATTTGCACTAGTTCAAAGGAGTTTGTATGAAAATTTGTACAGTTTAGAATTTGGCCATATATAAAGGTTTTTTCAATGCACATTTGAAATGAATGCACACACAAATTAAGAAATTGTTTCAATTTTTCAACTAAAAGGGTAAAAAAGTGAAACCATTCAAAAAAAATTGTTTTAAAGATAAAACCTATAAAAAATGTTGAAATCATTAATTTGAGTATAGAATCAAAAAAAACTTTTGGGTGTGGCCGTGTGGGTTTAGATTCAAAGGGGGGCTTTAATTGAGATTATGTCTATTATCTCAAAATTCTTTTAGGTGTTGCAGATGGTTCCGAATAGTTTTAAGGTACGTACGTTAGCTAGATACAAATTTAGTCTCATACATGAAAAATGATACTTGATCATTAAAATTTGTTGTTTTGGAAAAGTTAATTGATATGTTTAGTTTTTCCCCTCTGCTACACATATAGACTATTACTAGGAGGTTTGTTTAATCTAATCAAGGTATATATTAGTTTTTCTTAAACATTTGATAGGGATCGATGGTGTCTTGCTGTAGTTCCCATGCCGAATGAGCTACGATTAACCTATTCGATCTAATTCACATTTTATGTCTTTTTTCTGTCTAGACTTTTAGAATATTGATTAAATATTGGAAGTGGTAATAGTTTTCATCACCAGCTCTTGCACTTTCCTTTTCCTCTTTGCTGGGGGATGGATTTGGATCAAGTCGGTTCACTTATGGTTTGGTAGGATAATATTTGGTTGTTCTTGAACTAATATCTTCAATCATTGATGTTTAAAATTGTTAGATTTGGATCATTTTGGCTACCAGAAGCTATTTATAATTATAGTTAAGTGGCTAACATTACTAAAGATGCAGTCGTGTCAATGTTATTTTTCTAATCTTCCGTAGAGCTATTGTACTTATTTTTGTTCGTTGCGTTTAACCAATTTTTCAATATTACAAAGAATGTTGTATTAGAGGTTCTATGCCAAAAACCCTAAGCACCGTCGTGTACAGCGCAGTAGTGCACCTTCATGGTTGCCTAAATCGTAGCAACCTGCTACATGGAAACACCAGCCTCCTCTTTTCGGTGGCCTCCCATACCCCCCAATCTCTTGGGCTCATCAAATCTTTTGATCATGAACTACAACGCTGCCTCCCAATATCACAATCAAAACTTGGATCCCAATATAGGAGCAACATAGCTTTCAAGCAATGGATTACTGTCAAAGAGATTGTAGGTCGTGCTCAACCACAACGAGCACGGCTCAAAGAATCTGAGAAGTATAATTTTAGGGTTTTGCGAATAATTGCGGGGTTTTGTCCAAGCCAAATTGGGTCTTTTGACCCGTTTTTGTGGCGGAGGAAAGCTACGATGCTACACCAAGCCGACGGGCTGTAGATGGTAGTTGTTGGCTTTCCACCTTGTCAAGGTCGTCATGTTTTGGGGCAAGGTGGTAGGTGTTTGGATTGGAAAAAACCAGTGAGATACCTCCCTCAGGTCGGGGAAGCGGCGGCTGCAGTGGTGCTAGTAGGAGTGGGCATAAATTACTTGAATCCCGATCCCGTTCTGAAATTTACCGTAACAGGATGGGAAATGACGGAAGTTTAAAAATGCTAGTTCCTTCCCGTTTTATTACGCTGGGATGAGATGTGAGATGAATAAATTATATCTCACTTCGTCCCGTCCTGTCACATTTTAAATTTCATTTAAATTTCAAACATCTAATATTTCATCATCACCATACATTTATAATTTATGAGAACACATTAGATGCATTTGATAAAAAAATGACTAACTTCAAAGAATGAATCTTGGACCTTGGTTCATTTCCTAAAGATAAACAAGTCCCGGTTAATTTTCTCATTAATATATGGTTCGAGTGTTATGATATAAATAAAGACGATTCGTATATTACAAATTTCTATGAACTTAGCAATCGGAACATATCTAATATTATATATAATATATAATTATATATGTTTCTATTGTATGATAACACTAAAATTTTCATGTACAATATCTATAACACTATAATTTGAATGATTAATTTAATTTATAATAATTAAACCCATGATATCGAAGTAGATGATGAAAGATATTTGGAACAATTTATATGTTTCTTCTATTACAATAATTCGTACTAAAATTTTATTTGTGGTAAATGAAATATTTATTATTTAAAATCCGGAAATGTGGGATAGGCCCGGTCCCATCCCAATTTTGTCCCAATCCCGACGGGATTGATCTCGGGTGGGACGAACTTTTAAAAATACAAATCTCATCCCGATCCCGTACCGAGTTTAATAAGTGAGACGAAACGCGAGATTAGCCTCATTCCGTCCCATGCCCACCCCTAGGTGCTAGTCAGATCGGATCTGAGCGACAACTTCATTCCTAGGTGGGTGCCCATATATGTTTTAAGACCCGACCCACTTTTGAGGCCCAACTCAAGGTCTTCAAAGTCTATTTGGCTGATGATGATCAATCTTGCTGCTGTTTTCATTAATTTGTTTGTTGGGTTTCGTATTTGGGATCCAGGAAAACCTATCGCTGAACCTTAGATAAATTACGATGGAGGAAACTTATTTTTCTGAGTCATTTTAATGCTTCTGTTTTTTTTCTTTAACACCCTCCCTAACACATCTAAGGTCATGGAGGTTTTTTTTTTGCTCGTTCCTTTTTGTACTCGCCTTATTCTATGTATCACAATGATGTATGAGATATGTGGTCTATCCTATGTATCACAATGGTGTATGCTGATAGAAGCACTTTGTGCGACGTTCTTAACATGTTTTTACCTCAATTTGTATTTTGCTTAGCCCTTATTGTTGTACTATTGAGTCATTGAGTCGTAGTAAGAGTCTTGAGCGGTATTGGATGCATTGTTGTGCTTACATGAGTTAAAAACGCATAATTGGTCTAGAGTCCTAGTTTGACTAAGAATCCTTGTAAGTTTTGAAACTAATTATCTCTTACTTATGATTTATTTTTTTATTTTCAGATTGGATTGAAGAGATAATTAAAGAAAAAGAGATAAAGTCAAGTCATGCAACAATTAAATAGAAGATGATCATTAAAGGAATAAAACATGGCATGATTTATGGAATAAAACATGACATGATTTAGAGAATAAAACATGACATGATTTATGGAATAAAGCATGACATGATTTAAGGAGAATAAAACATGTCATTATTATAGGAAGAAAGGAGTAATTTCAAACCCTCCATCTTTATTCTATATATACATGCCTTCAACTCTCAAATATCATCACTTCTCATTAGCATTCAAGAGCCAAAACTCTACCAAAACACCACCATAAACTTTCCTCACAAATTAGCCAAGCCATCCACCCCAAAATCATCATCATCTCCACCGAGTTTCACTTATTGCAGCCGTACCTCTAATGTTCCTACAACGTGTGATTCTTGCAACTCATCTCCATGGCTTCGTCTATTTGTGTTAATCTACAATTCTTTGTCTATGAAGATGTAAGTTGTTTATGTAGAAATATTAGTTTTGTATTTGTTTTAGAATTTTCAGATTGTATTTGATATTTTTTTAGACTAAACTGATTTTATGTTCTTATAATTATTGAAGTTTGTATTTCTATTGTTGTGTTCTAATCATCTTTCTCATACTTTTAGATAATTTTCAGATATGTGCATATGATTTTTGTGCTTGGATACAGTTTCTAAGATTGTGTTTGAGTACTAGATTCATCAACCATATTGACACAAATCGAATCATCCCTAAGTAGGTTCGGTTTGTGTTGATTAAAAGTGGTAAAAATTATGGAAATTTGTATATGAAACCATGGTGGGTGACGCCACACATGAAACATGTCTCCAATAAAGATTTGGTGCTTAAATGTAATCATATTTGATTTCTACTCTAAGTGTTATTGAATTCGATTGCATGCAAATTTAGATTAGGCCCTAAGTCAATCTAAATGTTAATTGAAATTTTACATGATTAGATGATCCCCTAATGCTCTAATTGTATTGGTGTCTAAAAAGTATGTAATTTGTCGAATTAGAATGCATGATAGGTTTGAACTTGTAATTATGTGGTGTAATGGTAAATTTAGTTTAAGTTTGTTAAAGAGAAGTCGATCATGTAGATAGTAATTTAGGTTTTATTTTAGTAGTTAATAATCAATCTCAAACCCCCATTATTTGTTAACACTAAAAGTTTAGAGTTCCATTCAATTCCCTGGAAAGAACGATAACTGCTTATTTTATACTAACAATGATGTTTTACATGGTTTATTATAGACGTTTTAATTAACGCCTATCCTATGCACCATGGAGCCTTGTTCTATCCTGTAATAGGTAATAGCAGGTGGATATGTAATGACAATCTTGACATGCGCGTGCATTTTCAATGAATTAATTCATCCTAAAAAAAACATTACTAAAGATGCTCTATGTAACTAAATCCCTTTTTTTTCGATAACAAACTAACTAAATGCTTTGAATTCATTCTCCGATACAGTAATAGTGGTGATAAAACAAAATCTTGCTATATATTATATAAATTATCCACGAGCAACTCAAGGTTAATAGCGATTGGTAGGAACTGCAAGTCTCTGATCCATGTATAGAATCAAAACGTAAATGTTATAACTATTGAAACTACAAGTCTCCAATCCATATGTTGAACCAAAACTGCTAAAACTAAAGGTTTTAGGAGGCTGAAATATACGCTCCTCATTTTACAATATACATTTCATATTTCTTTTTTAAGTAACTTGAATTTTGTCCTTACTCACTAAGTTTTGTCTTTTTATGAGAGTTTTAACTAAATCTTATAATCAGGAATTACAAATTTCAAAGTGTTTCTTTTTTTAATCAACGACGCATTGTTTGGAATATATATAAGAGAATGTATGGTACATCATGAACACATAGGGCAACGATAATGAGAGTACATAAACTAACTAAGAAACCAGAAAAACCTAGAGAACTAGATATCACCAATTTCTTAACTAGATCTATGACGAAATTCACTGCAATCCGCTTAAAAGTAACCAGAAAAGTAAAGTCTTTATCAGCATCAGCTAACTTATTTTTGAAACAAGACAACATGCCCTAAGCTGGAACAGAACCCTATGAAAAGGTTTCCACAAAGCTCTCTGTCTCCTCACCGGTCTCCTTCATGTGCTTGGCCGGAATAGTAATCCCAGAAAATTAGACCCACAACCTCGGCCGAAAAGCCTCAACCCGAGCCCAGATTAGGAAGGCCCAAACCGAGCCCATTACAACCTTAGCTCGTTGATGTTCCTTCTTGATCCTCAACAAGCCCTCGTCGGCAGTAGTGAATTGACCAACTGCAGTCAGATCAGCACCACTCAGGCAAACATAAAAACCACTGCCAAAAGGATTGATTGCCGCCAATCCAAAAAAGTGCCAAGAGCCAGAACGCTCAAAACCACTATCGTCGTCGAGCAAGAGATCTGAAATGACTTCTTGCCGATGAACCAGACCAGTACACGACCACAACAACCTTCTTCCATGCGACCCGCATCGAAAAAGAAGAAGGAACAAGAGAAGGAGGAGACAAAAACCTCCTTGGTGCCGGAATCCAGCCGCTTCTACTGCTATCATCACCTTTATCATCACCCTCGCCGCTATCCCAAAAACCAAAGCAACACACAAAGAAGATAGCTAGGATTAGCGAGAGAGAGAGAGAGAGAGAGAGAGAGAGAGAGAGAGAGAGAGAGAGAGAGAGAGAGAGAGAGAGAGAGAGAGAGAGAGAGAGAGAGAGAGAGAGAGAGAGAGAGAGAGAGAGAGAGAGAGAGAGAGAGAGAGCACGAAAAGAAGGCGAGCCATTTTTAGATAAAATTTCAAAGTTTTAATTTCAGCTACCAAGTCTTAAACTACTTAAGTATAAAAAAAAAATCGCAACTAACACTAAACATTTTTACCTCTCCTCAAGCCCATACATTTTCTATATGCTTGCAAACTTATCTATGTTGACCCGCAACGTTTGAGGAGGTATTAGCGTGACTAACGCTGAAGTCCCAAATCAAGAGTGATTCACCTCTCTTAATTGAATCATAATTATATGTTATTAACATTACTGTGTTCATCTCAATTTAGGGACATTCCTAATCTCAGTTAGGAATGTTATTCATTGTAATTATTTATGCAGCAGTATATTTGTGTATCAATTGTATTCATTCATATCAATGGAAATTCAATCTTAACAATTTCTTTTATAGGAATAAGTTGTTTAAGGGATTTTAGGTTGTAATTTCTTTGTCCGAAAAAAACTAATATTAGAAACTCTGATCTTATCTTGAAATTACAGCCGTATCTGATTCATGCTTAACCAATTCTTACATTGAACAAATCCTCAGTATTTTGTTTCAGATCAGCATATGCTTGCCTAACAGGTACCGTAATTAATAGTCATCGATTAGCAGAAGGTATGGAAAGCCATCAATGTCTTCTCTGTAATTCCGGTGGGTAGTTGAAGCAGCCTTAAATGCCTATTTGCTGTTTCACAAGCCCTACATGTCCACATTTTTCAACGATATGTACTATGAAACCTTCATATATTGAATCATAAGTCTTTTTTATAAATCGAAGAAAAACTAACAAGAGCACAAAAACCCATCCCTTTCCAACTGGTCAACATCTCTCTCTCTCTCTCTCTCTCTCTCTCTCCACTGTCCTTGGACCCAATTTGCACACCATAAATTGGAGTTGTCCTCCTGAGTTTTTTCTCACTTCAGGGATTGAGCAAAACAAGCATAAGCAATATCTCCTTCTAAGTCACTTTGTTCTCTGTCTCTTTATCTATCACTCTTCTCAGCTTTTGTGTAGTATCTTGAAGCCATGGCTGAGAATCATGCAACGAATGGGAACCATGTTCTCAATGTTGAAGATGCCAGAACTTCTTCCAAAACCAACCAAGAATCAAGCAGCAGCTTTCTCTGTGTACCCTTTATGCAGAAGGTGACATTAATGATAAATCTTGCTGTCTTTTTAGTTTCAACTACAATAAAAATATAATCTTTCAGCTTCAAACATCAAAACCTCTTCATCAAGTGTTTGAAGTTGAGAGCTTTACGTTTTTCAGGTCATTGCTGAGGTGTTGGGGACATATTTCTTGATATTTGCTGGTTGTGGAGCTGTGGTGGTGAATTTGAACACAGACAAGACGGTGTCGTTTCCGGGGATTGCAATTGTTTGGGGACTTGTTGTGATGGTCATGATTTACTCTGTTGGTCACATCTCCGGTGCTCATTTCAATCCTGCAGTCACTATTGCTTTTGCTACTTCGAAGAGGTTTCCATGGAAACAGGTGAGCTAATCAAACCAACCAGGATTCTATTTCTTATATTCTTTTCCTTTGGAAATGGTAAACTACCCAAATACACTCTGAAATCAAGAGTCAATGTGTTAAATAAAAAAAAATTTGTTACTTCTTAAATAAGATTTATATAAGAATGATAAGTTCTCCGAAGGCATTGCTGGCTAGTTTTGGCTTAGAGAAGCAGATAGTCATCATTCAAACTCAAATTCCACGTACTTCATATAAGAAAAAGAACAGATAGATAAAACCTGGGGATCAGATTTTGTTACAACAAAAGTCAAAGCTCTTTTAATTAATGTTGCTTCTGAACTTGCCCAAAACCATTTCAAGGATAACAAAATGCTGATACTTGCAGACATTGGCAGAAAATTTGCATGCATACACTTACACCATTGTATCTGTTGTAAATCTGACTTTAATATGATGACTACCTATCTTTATGATTCTTTGTGTTTGTGTTTGATTTTGCTTTCTCTTCTTAGGTACCCCCTTATGTTGCTGCTCAAGTCCTTGGATCGACGCTCGCAAGTGGTACCCTTAGGCTCATATTTAACAACCACCAAGACCATTTTGCAGGAACAAGTCCTAGTGGAACTCAACTACAGTCTTTCGTGCTTGAGTTCATCATCACATTTTACCTCATGTTTGTTGTTTCTGGTGTGGCCACTGATAACAGAGCGGTTAGTACTATTCTACCTCTTATTCTCAACAATTAATGGCTCCTATTTTTAATCAAGAAGTACCTAATATGGTTTGCCTAATAGGGATGGTGCGTTTACTTGCTTAACTGATTTGGCTAGTGTATTATCATATTACTTCATTTGACAATGTAGTCCAAAAAGTTTGCATCCTGAAAATTTATTATATTAAAGTATCAATAATAATGTTCCAGACTGTTTGCTTATGCAGATCGGAGAGCTTGCTGGGCTTGCAGTCGGCTCCACGGTTCTTCTGAATGTGATGTTTGCAGGGTATAATCTTCTTAATGTCTTCTTAATATAATCCATTCCTATCCTATGGTATTTTATTACTAATAAGCAGAGGTGTTTTCCTCTTGGAGGTTTTCCATAGGCCAAACTAAGAATTTTGTTCTCTTTGTTCTTTATTATTTGTTTGTTTTTAATAATCTATGCTCATTCTGTTAGTTTCTCATGTGACTTGGGGCATATTCTGCAGGCCAATTTCAGGAGCATCAATGAACCCAGCAAGAAGCTTAGGCCCTGCAATAGTCTCAAGCCATTACAAGAACCTGTGGGTTTACCTTGTGGCACCAACTCTTGGAGCTGTATGTGGTGCCTTGGTGTACAATGTAATTCGATTTACGGATAAGCCATTGCGAGAGCTCACCAAGAGTGGTTCTTTCTTGAAAAGCACTGGCCGCACCTAGTTGATCAAAAATAGAAGAGGGGATTTGCTATATACAAGTCTATTTCCCTAGATTTTCTATATACAAGTCTATTTCCCTAACTATGTATAATGTAACTAGTTTATACAATTGTGGGTTAGAGAGGAGAGATGCAAAGATAAAAGACCCTTACAGGTCTATATTCTCTTCCCAAAAGTGTGGTGATTAGTCTAAAAAGGGAGAAGTTGTCATGCTTGAATTGAATGGTTAAATACCCTTTCTTATCCATATGTAGGTTGAGAAATCAAAAAGTGTTTCTGGTTGAATGGAAAGTATGTTTTCATGTTTCTTATTATATGAGTCATGATGGGTTAGAATTTGTATCTTACTCTAAATGAGGTAAATGACATACTTGGAAAGTTGGAAATCACACGAGTCCTGTTCATATAATCATATTTGGCACGGGAAAGTGGATTACTGCCAAAGTAGCATGGACACGTTGAAAAGGCGTGTATCACGTGTCCGACACGGATACAGACACAATACGATCAAATACGTCCGGATACGGTAGAATACGCGTGTCCTATTTCGGTAAATTTTGGACACGTTGACTGATAAGTTTTGGACACAGTGACTAGCTCTCAAAGCCGCACAATCACATTGTCCACCTCCCTATTCTTTGCGTTTCTCTCTCTCAGACCATTTAAACAATTGAATCGATTTTAGGTTCTTCACTTGTGTTATTTTGAAGATCTATCAAATGGGTTATGGTGGATCCGGTGATAGGTGGTTATGACGGATTTGGTCATTTTGGTGAGAGATGAATTGAACCTAAACCTTAAATCAATCAAGGAACAAGATGAATTGAATCTGTTGATGGATGGTTATGGTGGTGACTGGTGAGAGAATTTGATGAGCTTGAATGAGTTCTGGAATTCTGGTGATGGCCACCAATTAGAGTTTTAGATAGAAAACAGAAAAGTCACCTTGAGAGTGTGGGATTGTGATAGACATGTGGACTAGAAAGAATATGTGTGTGGATGTGTATGTTGGTAACAGTGTACATTAGTTTCTTGTTTTAATCTCAACCGTATAAGATAATTAAAATTGATAACAAGAGCTCTACTTCTTCTTCTTAAATAGATTAAGGAAAAATACATATGTATACATTATATATATTAAAATTATTATTTCATTAACGTGTCTATCACGTATCCGTGTCTAAAAATTTTATATTTGACGTGTTCACGTATCGTATTGTGTTTAATACAGACACTCGTGTCTGTGTCCGTGCTACTTTACTGCACATGTATTTCAATTATTCAATGCTTAATGAATATCCATATCTAGAAATAAATGGTTAATAGTCTTGTCTATAAGCTCCTGCTTATCAAGGAGTTGTTCACACTTCAGACTAGGGGTGGACTTTTAGACACCGAAAAACTGAAAACCGACTAAAATCGTACCGAACTGACACTGAGAAACCGAAACCGAATAAAACCGATCTATCGGTTCCGGTTTTAACATCAAACGGAATAGTTCAGTTTCAGTTTGCGGTTTCATCTATGTAAAAAACCAATCAAACCGAACCGAACCGAATCGACATATATGTATTTAATTATTAATATTTAATATAATAATAGGTGTACGTCATGTTTTTATTGATTAAGAGTTACATACGATATATATGATTTTACATGATTACGGTTTTGAAATGTCTAACTTAATTGCTCACAGTCTTTAACTCATTAAATATTTCATTTTGGTTAATACTCTATCGTAAATTTGTTGATTTTATTTGTTGTTTCTAACTTATTGCAATCTAGTTTACTTATTTACGAATTTCAAGTACTGAATTGTAGTTTACTACTTTACTTTGATTTTAACTTTTATTTTAAGTCAAGTATGAAAAGTTATTACAAATAGTAGGTTATGTAACCAAAACCGAACCGAACCAAACCGAATTATAGGTTAACATAAACTGTGGTTTTGAGAAATACAAAACCGATGCCTCAGTTTCGGTTTTCGGTTAGTACTCTTAAACCGAACCGATAGAACTGAGTCCACCCCTACTTCAGACCACGTACGTCTTTTGTTTTACATATTCGATGCTAGAAGCCTTGAAGAGATGGTTTCTTGTGTTTGAATTCGTTTTGTTCCCACTTTGTACATAATCGTGTATGTATTTATCTTTTGTGATCCTTGGCGTGACATATAGCCTCGATAAAATTGTGTACATGTGAATCGTTGAATAAGTGAGGGTAAATTTTGATCATTTTGCCTCTTGCTTCATCCATTTTTACAGCACCAAACCAACTGATTCATACCTTAAATATCACAAACAAGAGTCTAGGATCTGATACCAATTGTTACGTTTTCGATACAATTATTGACCGATTCACAATAAGTGTCTCGGTAAGTGTGGTGACATGTTTTTCTTCCAAATCTTTCTCTTTCCCGTGGAACTTAAGAGTTTGTTGACACAACTATCTATCTAAAGTCCGCCAGCTGTCTTTTCGATGCAGTCATATATTCAGAGAATGAAATGTAGTAGCTGACAGAATGGTCAATTTATGCATCACCAATGACTCTTTTACTTGGTATGATAGCCACCCTAGTATGATCGTGAAATTCTTACAAGCTGATTACTTGAGATTTCCGAATTATCGGTTTTCATAGTATATAAAAAAAAAATTCACAATAAGTGGTATCAAAGCTCAGACTCTTGTCTGGGATAGTTATGAATTGCCAGTAGGTTCGGTGTTGTCAAACTAGATCTCTCTTGTTTTCCCATCTCTCTCCACTCTTCCCTCTTTCACTCTTTAACTCCAACACGTTACACACTTTGCTCTCTGATGTAAATCATGAGCCAAACACCTCCTTATGGAGGCGCGCATATATATCATTATGCAACTTTCTGCACTAATTAGGAATCCCATACTTAGTAGTGGTAGGTAATGCATCCTCCTTCTCGATCAACAATGAATAGACCTCATATTGCATCCATTATCGTTCCTTATTGAACCACCTTACTCTAAAAAATCATCTTAGGAAAAATACATGAGCTAGAAACTTAACAATCTCTCCCTCAAAACCATAAGAAAGGTATACGGCATGACTCCATTTTGACAACACAAATTCTACCAATCTAACCTTGAAGATCACAGACAAGAATATAAGCTCTCATACCTGATAAAGTGATGTATACTCTCAACAATACCATTTGTTGGGTTTTCCAACACCCTTCACAACAACTGGTATCAAAGCCTCGATTCTTGTCTGGAATATTCATGGATTAGCCCGTAGGTTCGGTGTTGTCAGAATGGATCTCTCTTGTTTTCCCATTCTCTCTCGTTGCCATCTCTCAACTCCAAGAATGTTATAGACTTGCTCTGTCTCTGCGATGCAAAACCATGAGCACAAATCCTCCTTATATAGCCATATGAAAATTAGTTTTCTTCACCAATTAGGAATCCTACACCTAGTAGTGGTCGGTAATAAGACATCCTCCTCTACAATCAACAATGATCACTAATTAGGAATCCTATACCTAGTAGTGGTAGGTAAAACAAACAAGGCCACATCAATAAGGATATCCTTTCCTTATTGGAACACCATCAGAATATGGTCATTGCGTCTGCAGACACCTTGTTATTTAGGGTGAAGAACATGAGTTGAAAATTTCAGGAATGAGATCAATGCAAAGTTTTCCCTTCAGTTAATGCCCCTTAAGAATTTAAGTCTATCTACAACCTTAAATTGCGCAGTTCAGAATATCATGAACACAGTCCATGATTCTGAATTCAAATGACTACATGATTCCCTTCGCGTTTGGACTACATGAATTCAAACAGTCCATACACATCGATGAACACAAGCATACACAATGTAAAACGAAAGGCATATGCACATTTTACCATTTATTTGAGAACCGAAATTCCAGATTATTTACAGTGGTTGAAAGAATTAAAAAATGGGTGGAAAATTTGAAGCTTAAGACTAAATACAGTACCAGATGTATCTAGGGTTACCTACTTCAACAAGTACCAGCATCTTCCAGTTAATTTCGTACTGGGGGCCCGGTTTGACTTTGAGTTTGAGTGCGAGTGCGAGTGCGAGTGCGAGTGCGACTGGTGTTGACAGAAGCTGCCCTTGGCCTTGCTCTCGGAATAACTAGAGGTCTACAACAGACTAGAGTAAAGAGCATCTCCATCATGAACATCATCATACTCATCCAAACAAATATAGTTCTCTTCCAGCTCCATATGATCCTTTTGAACAAGGGAAGCTCTGATTGAAGGGTCATGGATGCATCATATATTTCGGGAATTCCAGCACCAGGATTGTATTCAGCGCGTTGTTCGATTGTCACTTTCAGACAGGCAGTAGGAATATCACTTTCCACAAACCCTCGGAGCTTCAGATTCAGAGTCTGGGACTCTGAAATGTAACCAGATACAAGAGGAACAATCTTTATGAACGTCAATAGAAGGCGGAGTGGCTCGCTTTTGAAATGTAACATGCATGGATGGCTCAAACTGGCAAGGGTTTTGCCTTCAGCAGACAGGAACTCTACCCTGACCTACATAAACAAAATGAAATTAGTCAAATATTAGTTCATCTGATGGAAACAAAATTAGGGAGGTCCATGAGGAAACTGGAAAAGGATCGTAACTTATACACATACTAATACATAAAACAAGAAGGAATGCAGAAACTGAGATTGAAACATACACAGGCACAAACTTGAAGCCAATAGCAATTTACTCTTCCTTTTATAAATGAGCTTGAATTTTGTGGTTTGCATTTCATATGATACAAATGTAGGACGAACTAGTTTCACAATGCCTGATTATTTGTTTTTCCTTTAACAAGTGGCTTGAGGTCCGACCATCCAGTTGAAAACGTAAGAAACAGCAGTTATATTATATACTATATGCAGTCCAGAAGAAAAAAAAATTAATATACAAGCTTCAGCGATCTCAAAGAAATCCTACTAGATACTTTCTTCCCCTGCTTCAATTGCAGTTCTACCTAACCACCCTGTTGCCCAGAAAAGAAAAGTTCATGGTAATGGTAAATGGGGAATATATTTCCAAACTCAATGCAGCCACACCGTTTTCTTTTTAAGACTCCATACTTAGTTATTACAGTTCTGAGGTGCCTACATAACATCAACTAAAACTATAATACATCTTAGCTGTGTGAATAGTGCTACTTGAAGTAAATGAAAAGCATCACAGAAATCCAAACGTCAGCCATTACTATTGATCACTCCAAGTTCTAGTTTCATAGGCACAAAAATTAAGGTCAAACAAATTCTATCACGAAACAACAAACTACAAAATAATCGAGTTCATCATGCACTGATCAATGATCATACAACAAGACTAACGATAAAAGTCCAAACAACAATCAGAAACTCCTAAACCAAGCCAGTACCTGAAAGATCCCAAGATTCCTGTTGTACTCCGATTCAGGCAGCACAAACTTAACACTAGCCACCAACTTATGACCAGCAGGTATCACCCGGCCTCCAAGAATCCCCCCACCTTCCACCTTCTCATTACAATCCACCCCACAACCGACCCCTGCACACGACACCACCGGCACATACGCCACCGGACTATGCCTAGTGTGATCAAAATTCAACATTTCCATCATCTGCAGCGGCTCAGACACAATGTACCTCATAAAAACCCCACTAAACAAAATCGACGACACCAAAAGACCACACAGCACAAACCCCACATAAACTGCCCAAAGCAGACCCCACCCAAATCGCAATGCCACCTTCCAGGCCGAGTCCTTGTCCTTCACCCACTCCCCAACCAAAGGACTCGCCGCTCCGGCGGCCAATGTCGACAAATTTACCAACTTTGCCATCAGAAACTCTCTCCCTCTACTCACAATTTGTAAAGGATCAACAAAAAGCATGTATGAGTTATACAAAATCCAAGCTGGGAGTGTTACAATGCTAATTATCAGATTAATCTGAAGCCCAATTGCTTTAATTACTAATCCAGCTATGAACACTAGAGGGTTAAGAGACGAGTCACCGAGTTGTTGCACGGCCGGGTCGGCCGAGTTGGCCGAGTCACCGCCGCGATCGTCGTTGGCGGCGGTGGTTACAGTCGAGCCCTCGTCTTTCTGGTTGCTCGGAGATTGAGAAGGCCGGACCGGGTCCTGATTCGGCTCCGGCGGCTTTAAATTCCGGCGAAGTCTGAACCTTCTGCCGCGGAAGTTGAGCCTGGCGTCGTCGTCGATCGGGTCGGGTTGGGAGGTGACGGCGGATGCGTTGGAGTCGTCTTCGCCGGAGATCTGACGGCGAGGTGGCCGGAGACGGAGGTGGGAGGGGGGAGAGCCATCGAGGAGGGCGGCGGAGGAGGAGGATGACGTGGAGGGGTCTGGTTGGTCGTCGGAGGGAGGGAAATCGTCGAGGGCGTCGACGAAAACGTCGTCGTTTTGGTGGTCGGAGGTTGGGATTGGGAGTTGGGTATCTTGCTCCATTTGAGTTGTGAGGATTGGATTAGAGATGAAACAGTCACCAGTGGCTACTTATAGGTAAAGCCACGACGTCGTTTTGGGCTCTGATTCCTTCCTGTATAAAAAGGTTTAACCTTTGGAAGGGTTGTATGAAAGGTTTAAACTTTTGTTAGAAGATTTCAAGGAACATAATTATATAGTGTCAATAAAAGAAGGGTATTGTTTAGATGTAGCTAACTAGTTATGTAGTTTTGCTTCATTGTTGGACTCAGAGGAAGGTGACTAGGTGAGTAGTTCAAAGTTTGTATTGTTGGTAAATTTGGTAAGGCCTATTGGGTATAAGAGAAAATGCCTGAGAGAAACATTCTTTTGCATCATGTTAAGGCTTTGATTAGTTGCCATGATCTTTGCATTGCATAGCTAAGTGGTAGATTATAAATCTAGTATTCATGAGCATTGAGCTTGACTGCTGTTCTTGCCGTCTAGCAAAGATCTGTGCATTTGTTGTGGAAGAAAGTATATGAGCTTGATTAGTTGTCATAGCTTGCTACGCCAGTCACGTATGGCAATAATGTTGATTGCTCTGGGGGTGTTAGTCCTAGCAGTCGAGTTGACCAAGCACAGTATGTATATCTGTTTGACTCCGAGTATTACATGTTTCAAAGATGTTTGTTTACTATGGAAGATGACGGTAAACCGTTTGACAAATCTTCCTTGTAACCAAAGCTCTTGCTGTTTCTAGTCCCGCCAGTGATTTATTTTCCTGTTGAAGTTGACATTGAAAATTTGAAATAATGTAGTAATAGCCCCTAATTTGTTGGCTGACAAAATTTTTGAGTGAAAGATGCTTTGAGTCCGAGAGTGAAGACTCTAGAGGTTGCTGATGATGACAATAATCATTTCATTCATTTGTTCCTCTCAAAAAAATAATTCATTTGTTGAATACATTCATCCCATCACAGCCTCACATACCCACATGGCTACATCTTCATTATATCTTATTGACTTCTAACTTCTAAGCTTGGTATTTTCATATCTGGGTGCATTAGTTTGCTTCATTTTGCAAAACCCAGGCATTTTGGCAATACCATATGCTAGTTCTTCATCAAGGTGGCTGTTAATAATTACTTTGTTTGCTTCATTATTGCATTGGTTTGCTTCAACCTACTGGGACTTGCTGAATCCAAGCTGCCCCAAGAGGAAGGTGAGTGCTATAAGCTTTCTACGATTGGCATTTGGGAACGCTGAGTTGATTTATGTCAAAATGCTTGAGAAACAAAAGGTTCATATTATTGTATTTTGACTCACCAAAATTGCTTGGCCTGGTCGGCTAGTCTTGCAAATCATATGAAAATTGGGAAGTTTTGTTCTATCACTTTCCTATCTTTCTTGGCAACCAAGAACCAAATTGTGGTTTCTTAGGTTTCAGTAAATTTGTATGCTCATATCATTAAAAATTATCATTGTTTTACTATCTCATGCTCTTACATTTCACGAAATTATGACCAAAATGGGGGCAGTGTATTGGAAGTTTAATGACGAGACATGCCGGATTGAAGTGATTGGTCTGACAGAAGAACCACCAAAAGGATCTGAGCGCAGAATTGATTGTGAATGCCACTTCAAGAACAACACAGAATGTCATGTCGTAAAATTGTATGTCTTAACTATATTTTTAATTGATTGTTTCATTGTTGCTCAAGAAAAAGTCTTCCCTGTTAGAACTCAGCAACCTATGTTTTTATATGAATTGTCCATTGCTATTAGGTGGTGATTATTTTTACTTCCAAGACCTATGTGATAATACTTCAGTTCTTCGTATAATGTTTTCTAGAATGATCAAAGGTTATAGTTTGCCTGGTTCGCTTCCACCTGAACTAGTCAAGCTTCCTCACCTCCAGGAAATGTAAGAGCTTCAACAACTGATGATGATCTCAATGCCTCAACAGTTTATTCATTGCATCCACTTCTCGTTCCTTGCAGTGATTTTGCTTACAACTATCTTACTGGAACAATACCAAAGGAATGGACTTCAATGAAATTTACTTATCCGTGAGCCTTGTTAATCTTTCTAATAAAATTGAAGTTTTCTGTAATGGTGAATACTTAGTAATGAATTTTTGTGCAGGTCTGTATTTGTTAATCGTGTATCAGGGGAAATTCCGAAGGAGTTGGGAAATATTAGAACTCTCACATACTTGTAAGTACTGAAACTTGGTATATTATCTAGGAGGACAGTTCATCTGCTAATGACCATTGCCATACTTTAACATCCTTTTATTTTTCTGGGTATTTCAATCAAGGGACCTTGGAGCTAACCAATTTTCTGGCACTCTTCCTCCTGAGCTTGGTTATCTGGTCAATTTGCGGACTTTGTAAGCCTTCAAATCATTCAAATGCTCTCGATTTTTCAATTTATTTTAAAGAATTACAGACTCATTTGTGGATAAATACATGCTGCATGATGAAATGCAGGGTGCTTTCCTCTAATAACCTGATTGAACTTGCCTGAGACATTTGCTGGGCTAAAGAAATTAGCAGATATGTAAGGTTTGATTAGAGTTTCTGTTCTTTCATAAACTATACTCTGATTCTTGTCTGAAAACACTCTAACACACAATGCAGCCGTTTAAGTGATAACAACTTCAATGGAGCAATCCCAGATTGGGTGCCGAATTGGAAACAACTCAGAAGACTGTAAGATACTCTTAAATTGTCGAACACCTTACTCACATTCCATTTTTAATTTGAAGATTTTATATGCTTTGATTTGTGGAAACTTGCCTTATATATTAAAGGGAGATGCACTCAAGTGGACTGGCTGGACCGCTTCCATCAAATATTTCTGTTCTGACCAACTTGAATGACTTGTGAGTAGTATGATTCCACATTCTGCTCAGTTGTTTGATATGATGATCTTTCCTTGAGGTATATGATTAATATTTTGATCCGATGACTGTTTCCTCTGACGGGTCTAGGAAGATTGTATGTACTACATCTTCATCAATATATACTTGAGAATTTCATAATGTGGCAGAAGTCTGCTTGCACTGATTTTTTAATCCGATGACTGTTTCCTCTGGCATGGATCTGATACCCCATGTTTGTTATATTGTATTTCTTTCGGTCCTTTATTTCCAATACATGCATGTATTTGATTCTATTTTATTCAACTGATTCTAGGATTTTGAGGAACTGTAACATTTCAGGAGAGATCCCCACGTATATCTGGTCCATGAAGAATCTGGAAATGTTGTAAGTAGCTTATATTGCCAAAACGTTACTTATAATGTTTAACAATAACAAACACAAACATCTATGTGTACCTGTCAATGAAATACTGTAACATTGTCCGGCCCTATATATATCACTGTGAAGTGGAGGAGGAATGCCTCTCAAGAACAACCAAATGAATATTCTCTTGGTTTATATATACCTATACCTGGTTTGATTCTTAGTATTGAATGCAACACAGTTTTCAATATATATGATTAAGTGACTTGTGTGATAGGGTTCTCAGTTTCAACAAGCGAGCAGGTGAACTTCCATCCGCTCCAGGAGTCACTGAGCACCTGAAATTTGTGTAAGAATGAAGCTTCTTAAGTTACTCCCATCAGTTTCAGAAAACAGTGATTCTTTTTTTTTATAAATATTTTTCTTACAGAGTTCTGGATAATCACATTGTATTACTATCATACTGATCAATAGGCATACTAGAGAATGTTGACCTCCTGATGTTGAACAGTTTTTCATCAATATTACTTTGTTTTTGGTCCAAAATCATGTCAATAGAAATGCAAACCTAAATTTTTCACCGATTTTTTTATGATCATATTTAGGTGTACCATACTAAATTACTAATATTTGGTTTTGCTTGCATTAGCTCTCTAACTGAAACCAGCTTAGCGGAACTGTACCAGATTCACTTTTACGGGGATGGAAGTAGTGTGTACGTTATTTTTTCCAATGATTTATCCTACTTCTGGTTCCTTCTCAACCTTTGATGTGTTTCTGTCAGGGCCGGCCCTGGAGCAAAGCGAAGCACGCCTGCGCTTGGGGCCTCCAAAAATAAGGGTCTTCAATTTCGAATGGACAGAGATCGGCTCAAATCTCACATGCTATGACCGGGTTGTGTAGAGCTCGTCAGTGGGGGGAGAGAGAATGGTGGTGGTGGCAATCCCTGACGTGGCCGGATTGCGGCGACGCGGCCAGTCAAAAGTCACAGTCTCTGAGTTTCTCTGTTTCAAACAGAGAGATAGACGCTTGAGGGAAAGAGAAGAAGAAGAAAACAGAGAAGGAAAAGAAAAAGAAAAAAATGGAGAGGTTTGTGTGTGACAGAGTCCACTATAGGCTCTCTTTTTACTTTAAATTTAACAGTGGAGATCAAATGATGGAGATCAAGGACTGAGATTTAAAAATGTAAAAAATGTAATATTTGAAAATGCAACTTAAGCAATCGTAAACTTCGTAAATACGTAGAAAAATAACCGAGCGTCGGAAAAATATTTCGTGAATACCTCCATGTTCATGACGACACATAGTTTAACAAAAATGATAAACAAAAAAAATTTAACATCTCGAAAAAATGTCGGTTAATGTGATAACAATGCTGAAAAAAAAATCTGCAGGGGCTCACACTCTACCTCCTTAAAGAAATTGTGTTCTCGAAATTAACTGAGTGTCAGAAGAAGTGTGGATGTGCCTCCCGCATAAGTGATCTCATTATGGCTATGTCGTCTCTACTGCACATTCACCACGGGCATCTCGCGATTCTGTAGTTTCAAATCTGGGGCTAAAAAATTAAATAAGAGAACTGCAGCTTAGAGACCTCTAATTTTTTGTTTCGCCTTGAGGTATTTTTGACACAGGGCTGACCCTGGTTTCTGTGTCACATATATATATATATATATATTTAGAAGCTCTGTGTTATAATATCAGTGGTTTTCTTGAGAAAATAACACGATCCTATTATTCTTAGTGCAGTGATGTATCATACAATAACTTCACATTGCGAGGCCCTGAGAGCTCTCATTGTCAAGATTATACGTCAGAATACCGTCTCATATATGTATATATCAAATTCTTTTAGATGGAGGTGGTTTAGAAAACTGATAGGCTGATGGTTTTTGGTTCTACAGGAATGTAAATCTAAACTTGTTTCGAAGCTCCTCAAAGGATAATGACTTGTAAGACTCATCTTTTTACTTGCCGCTCAATTCATATTTGTTTCATCAAATTTCATTTTTTTTATCAACTTCATACAAAATTGAAAATTGATGAGAAAATAAGTTATTCAAAGAGCAAACATCTGCACAATTTAGCTTATTTATCTTTTCTTTCAATTTGTGACAGAAAGAGTGTTCTTCCATGCTCTAAGAATTTTCACTGCCCACGTTGTAAGTACAGTTCTACCATGCTTTACTTATCTGAGTTATCTCGCGCATCTATCCACTCGAGTTTCAGTTTTGGGGGACAGATTCAAATTATATGCATGTCAATTGTGGTGGAAATGACCTAACTGTCAAGGAGATAAGAGCACAAAGGTCTTGTGTGAAGGCGATGGAGGAGTTGGAGGTGGTGCTGCAACATATTTTAGAAATAACATAAGTATGTGGGGATTCAGTAGCACTGGTGACTTCACGGATGTCTATGATTGGTGAAATACACGTTACTCTATGTCTATGGCATCTTTGAGTCTCTCCGAGTTATATACAACAGCATGCGTATCACCTATTTCACTCACTTATTTCTAATACTGTTTAGAAAATGGGGTATATGGTCTTCCCCCCCCCCCTTCTTTGTACTTTATTAAATAAATATTTAAAAAAAGAAGAAAAAAATGGGTTACACAGTATGAGTCTCCACTTTGCGGAGATCAAGATCACGAATAACGGTATACAGTCTTGGGAGGCGCTTTTTTGATATTTATGTTCAGGTAAATAGTACACTAGCTAATCAAATTCTCTTGAAAAAGTTGCAACTTGAGTTTTGACAAGCTCACTTTGTCGCAGGAGAGATTGATTTGGAAGGATTTCAATATTGTTGATGAGGCAGGTATGGCTCAGAAAAGTGTTGTTAAACAACTATCTCATATTAGTGTGACAAGTAATGCTTTAGAGATCAGACTATATTGGGCTGGAAAAGGGACAATGAGGATTCCGGAAGGAGGAGATTATAGTCCTCTTATATCAGCTATATCTGTGGTTTCTGGTGAGTTCGTCTTGTCATTGTTTCCGAAATTATCATTTAGTATCCTTCATATGGAACCGTTGGTCTTTTTCTTCAATGAAAAGGTGGTTTAGTGACACCAACTCATGATTCAGTGTATTATTATGGACAGATTTCAAACCTTGTGGAGGCAATGGAAGTTTAAAACTTGTTTACTCCGGTGTTGGTGTATGAACATTATTTGCCTCATGCTGTTCATAATGGCTGTTTTTTGGTGGAAAGGATTCTTTCAGAGGTACATACTGCATTGAGCATATCATTCCCAAATAGATAACTTGCACCTACTGAGATTCTACTCCATTTATTTTGGGACACAGGAAGAGATATCCAGACTGGAGATTTTTGTTTGAAAGAAATAAAAGCAGCCAGTGGTGACTTTGATTCAGCAAACAAGATTGGAGAAGGTGGTTTTGGTCCTGTGTTCAATCTATTCCTTCTTTGGCATATATAATTCAGAGTGGAAATCTTTTCTTATTAGACATTGCTATGTGAGCCAAAGTAAGTTCTGACATATGAGGTTGGGAGCAGGGTCAGTTACCAAATGGTTCTTTTATAGAAATTAAGCAGCTTTCATCTAATTCAAAGCAAGGGAATCGTGAATTCTTAAATGAGATAAGAATGATATCTTGTCTGCAACACCCGAATCTAGTGACACTGCAGGGATGTTGTATTGACGGGGATCAGCTATTGCTGGTGTACGAATACATGGAAAACAATAGCCTTGCGCGTGCATTATATGGTATGTTTTCTGTCAATTTGTGAATGCTGAACCTCTCATGAAGTCGCTATCTGGATGTGCAAGACATGTAAAATTTCTTTTGAGCTAGCTGACTGGCACTTATAAGCAATTTGTTGGAAAATATCTAGGTTCCGAGAATCATCAGCTAAAACTGGACTGGCCAACCAGACTTAAGATCTGGATTGGGATAGCTAGAGGTCTAGCTTTTCTCCATGAAGAATCAAGACTCAAGATTGTCCACCGAGACATAAAAGCTACGAATGTGCTGCGTGCTGGACAGGGATTTGAACGCTAAAATATCAGACTTCGGATTTGCTAAGCTTGATGAAGATGACAAATCACATATCACCACCAGAATTGCCGGCACCCTGTCAGTTTCCACTACAATCACTTTCACACATGAAAATGTCATATTACATTGTAATTTTCTGATTTATCTTGTTTATGTGCAGAGGCTACATGGCACCAGAATACGCGCTATGGGGTCACTTAACCTACAAGGCAGATGCTTACAGTTTCGGGGTTGTTGCCTTGGAAATTGTTAGCGGGAAGAGCAATAACAGCTATGTGCCAAATGACAGATATCTCTGTCTCCTAGATCTTGTATGTTTTACCTTCATCAAGCCAGTGCATAAAACCCTGCTGCTTTTGCTTTTAATCTACCTTCATGCTAATAAGACGTACTTCTTGTAGGCTTGGCATTTGCTACAAACTGGAAACTTGAAGGAGCTGGTTGATGAGAGGCTGGGGAACGAAGTCAACATCAAAGAAGCAGAACTTATGCTCAAAATTGGTATGCTATGTACAAATGCATTGCCAACGCTTAGGCCTATGATGTCTGTGGTGGTGAGCATGCTTGAAGGACGAACAGCAGTGCCGAACATGACCCTGGAAGCAAGCAAGTTCCGACTCCAAGATTTGAAGTTCAACGCCATGAGGGACAATCATCGTCAAAAGAAAAGGCAATCTTCAAGTGGAAGCCAGTCTGAGAGTTTGCCAACTACTAAAACATTTCGTTCTTTCTCTATTTCAAGCATTCAAGGTATGACTTGATAGTTAGAAGTTAGAACAGCTTAGGATCAAAATCCTCTTGACAAAGCCTGATAGTAGTAGCAGCCCAGCTAATTATGCATCATTTATATCCACAGCACTTCCCCTCCAAGTCAAGGCATAGTAAGGTCGCTTTGATGTTTTCCATGAACGAGGACATCTGCTATATAGCAATGTTGTTAATAATAGGCCAGATTTCCAAATCTGTTGTTCGTACTTCTTCTCGTGCGGTCGTAATTGAACAAAGCGTGCTACTTTGAACTTTGAACTAGAATTAGTGAATTTGAGTTTGTAGGCATTATAGTAAACATCAACTTCAATTGAAGGTAAAGTTGTCTTCATCATTCCACGTGTTGGCTTGATTAGTCCTAATAACTAGCTAGCTAGCTAGCTTAATTGGTGAACATTTATATAATCAATCACAGAAAAGGGATTGATTGTAGACGAAGTTGAACTTGCTTTGTTCATTATCTACGAGCATGCCATTGAATTCTTGTTGTTCGAGCTCCAAGATATCGACTAGTTTGATTAATCAAATGTCGTTGGCAGTGCACATGAAATGTGAGAAAATGTGGTGCCAATGATGTATAAAGCTAGCGTAGATATTCTTCAACTATATTAGTTTATGCGACAATTTCTGTCGACAAAAGAAAATTAGCTAAGTTGCATATATCTTGGCTGGATGTTAGTTTTATTTACTACTGAATCTCAACAACAGTCAATCTTACGCGAGAACATGTAACATGTGGCCTCTCCATCAACAGAAAAAAGTAAACACATCCCTTCTCCCTTTATGGTTTTTATTTTGTTTATCATTTTTTAAGTAGAACTACGGCTTAAAAGAACTCGGATGTTGAAATAGATCGAAACTAGCTTATTATAGGCTTAAGTACTTGCCATGATACTCTACTATAGTCTATATAATGGAGGACACTTTACCTTGTTTAAAGATGAAATAATGAAATGACTAGAAATCGACTCATTTAATTACCGTCGGATCAACTTATATATGTTATACAGTATGATGCATCATTGCCCGCTGAAGCATTTCAGTCAAATTTCTTCAAATACTTCATCAAATTATCTTGCCTCAAATAAGCCTGAAAGCGAATTGCTCGACAGCCATATTTGGCGGCGTTGGGCAAACTGTACGGGTGACTGGCAATAATATCGACATCCTACCCTATATTTATATACCTGTCATTTTCTGGGTTCTGCATGCAAAATCCAGCTCCCAAAGAAACAAGACTCACAGATCTCTCATATTCTTTTTTATATCTTATCTTCAAATTGAGTCATTAGTCATTAGCTAATTATATTAACAATTTAACATTGTTGATTTGATACATGAAAATATAAATTATTTATGACCAAACCACAGCAATCGAGATTGAATAAACAAGGAAGAGGACAAAACAAAGTCCAACACTCCAACCTTTGAGGTCCACCGGATCATCCCCCTGATTTCTCCAACCAGTTCCAACTTCCACCTTCATAGTTCAAACTTGCTGACCAATTGCATGCATTGTCTGACTAGTTCATTCTAGATCAGCACCTTGAAGATAACACATTCTTTACCTGTCTTATCTCACTGTACTTGTTTCATTACTGCCCACAATTCTGTTGGCTCAAAGCTTCAAGCTTTATCATCCAGTCTGCATCATCATGCCACCCAGAAGCAAAAGCCGCTTGCTTTTTGTATTGGCCACTTTGTTAAGCTGCTTACTCAGCTTGTTGAGATTTGCTGGGTCTGAGGTTCCCCAAGATGAAAGTAAGAGCTAATCCCTTATTCTATTGCTTAATCTTGGTTGGTTGATAAGGAAATGAAAAGCTTTTACTGGGCTAAATTTGGATTTTGGGTATCAGCACAGAGCTTCACAAACACCCATTTAGTTTTCTCCATTTCTGTTAAGAATCTTTAGTTATTGTTCCTTTTTCTGGGTATAACATATCTTTTGGCCATTTAATTGATTCATAAAGTTTGGAATTGGTTCCCTGAATTCTCATTGAAATGTATGTAGTGGTAATTTGTGTGTACCAACCGAAATCTGATAAAGGCTTTACCTTTTTGAGTTGGGCATCAGTGTTTTGACTGTGTAGTATATTAGTTAAACATGAATTGCTTCTATGTGCTGCTTATGTCAATATTAAACTTGGTTTGCCTCAATTCCCTTATGAATTTGTATAATGATTAAGTGATGGTGTACAATTTTGGTTAGTTGATGTTCTGGAAGAAATTACTCGTACAATGGGTGCTAAGTATTGGAAGTTCAATGCTGGTTCTTGCGAAATTGAAATGGTTGGGGTGACTGCTGAGCCGCCAAAGGGATCTGAGAGTAGCATAGAGTGTGAATGCAACAACAATGTCTGTCATGTTGTAAAGCTGTAAGTTCTCTCACCCTTTTGCTAGATGCGCTTACATTTCAATGCATGATTAATTGATTATACATATTTTATAGTTTAGTGAGGAAAATAACAGAAAAAACCGATTGAGGGTTGTTATATATTTCGTAGGGTATACTATACTAACCTCTGATGGGGTTAAGCGAAGTATAGTACCTCCTTGCAATGCGAGAACTTACCTTGACCTTCCTTATCTACTAGGTGCTAGAGGTTCTCAGCTAAAACTGATCTACTGGTAGTAACCAAGGTAATTTGGCATTGGATATAGAAGCTATCAGCTAATGTTAAACTTATGATATGTTTATCTTGATAATTTTCACCTTAATCTATTGGAGGTTAGTATATTTGCCAGTATTATTACCATGTAAAAGGATTTTGCTGATTTTCTCAGAGAGATGATAATTGTATTTGAGCCCCACTACACTACTAAACATTGATTTCAAAGCCATCTATGTTATTATCATTCTGCTTTCTTGTTAATATCGTTAACTGCTTGGTACCTGAATTCATATATATCAATCTGACAGAGGACTCAAGGGGTTTAGTCTACCTGGCACACTTCCACCTCAACTGGTGAAACTTTCTTACCTTAGAGAAATGTAAGAACATTTAAAAGTACAAGACTTGAAAAGTGATATCTGATGATCTAAAGCAGTTATCTTTTGTTGAGTGCGCTCCAACTTTCAAAACTTTTGTGCAGTGATTTGGTTTATAATTATCTTAATGGTACAATACCAGCAGAATGGGGTTCAATGCAATTAACATTAATGTGAGCACTCTTAATCCTCCTGATCATAGTCAGTTGTTCTTGTTTTGCACTAATTAAAAAGGCATGTGCAGCTCTCTTCTTGTAAATCGTCTCTCTGGCGAGATTCCAGTGGAGCTGGGAAATATTACCACTCTGACATACCTGTGAGCCTATGATTGTCTCAGCTATTGATCTAGTAGGTTGTGTTGTACACTGTCATCATTTAATTCTAGTATCAACAATCTTTCTTGTCTTTCAAAATAATCAGGAATCTTGAAGCAAATCAATTATCTGGAGTTGTTCCTCCTCAACTTGGGAGTTTAATCAATTTAGATAGTTTGTAAGGAACATTTTTTCTTTCTGGGAAACTTTGAGTGTTGACTTCTCAATACTCTATTACCATAGTGGAAGGGTGATTGATAGGTAAAATTTGTTGCTTTGGAATTGTAATTTCAGGATATTGTCCTCCAATTATCTGACTGGAAATATTCCAGAGACACTTGCTGGGCTAAGAAATTTAACAGACTTGTAAGATTTTACTTCATATGCTTTTCTTATAATGTGAACAGGTGGTTTTTATGCAAATGATAGCACTTTATTGTCCAATGCAGTAGGATAAATGACAACAAGTTTAATGGGACTATACCTGATTTTATACAGAGCTGGAAGCAACTTAGTAGATTGTAAGATCTTTTCTTCTGATTCAATTTTCACCTGGCTCTGAGACTATCTTATTTCTTTATTGGTGACTGCATGATTTCATACTTTCTCATGTTTAATGTTTTTACATCATTTCGATTTGAAGAGAAATACACGGCAGTGGGCTTCGTGGACCTATCCCCTTAAATATATCTCTCCTGAGTAATTTAGTTGAATTGTAAGTAAGAAACCTTTTAAAATTTTGTTTGGAATTCCTCTTTTACTTTGCTTCCTGTAGTAAACTAATCCTTTTTCTTCCTCATGTGATGTCATATCTATATAGGAGGATTAGTGATATAAATGGAACAGAGCAGGATTTTCCTATGTTGAAGAACATGACTGGCCTAGTCAGATTGTATGTCTAGTATTTGTATTACGAGATTTGGTGAACATGTTTATTATTTAGCACGGGCTTGGTAATACAGTTCCTTAATGTGTTCTAGGATTCTGAGAAACTGTAACATTTCGGGAGAGATCCCTCCTTACCTGTGGTCACTGGCAAACCTGGAAATGCTGTAAGTAAAGCTTGCAAAGATAAGATATTGATTACATGTGATGTATCATGACCGTAAATAATCTTTGATTCTTATTTTGTATGGTGTCAGGGATGTGAGTTTTAACAAGTTGATAGGGGAAATTCCAACCACAGTCAGCTTAGAGCGTTTGAATTTTCTGTAAGTACAACGTTGTGTGCTTCATTCAATATAAACTGCAAGGTCCGTGGCTTATGAAAGTTTCTGGAAAATGCCAAGTCATACTTTTGGGGAAGGGATAAAAGTGCTGAGACACATACATGGGCACAAAAATACAACTACATAAGTTTTGGATATTTTTTATTTCATAGCTCACACAAATTGAGGTCGGTGTCTGATTAGCATTTGATTTTATGTATAATTTAGTACTATCTTTGACATAATATTCTAAAGATACTGCTTTCTGTAGATTCTTAACTGGCAACTCTTTGAGTGGAGGCGTACCAGACTCGATCTTCATAGATGGAAGTAA
The DNA here is from genome assembly GCF_933775445.1 of Argentina anserina. Lineage (NCBI taxonomy): Eukaryota > Viridiplantae > Streptophyta > Magnoliopsida > Rosales > Rosaceae > Argentina > Argentina anserina. Next base: position 3,723,662 of record NC_065874.1, read on the forward strand.
TGTGTATGTGTCATCATTTTGAATGCGTTCTATAATTCATTTTTCTCTTTTCATGAAACTTAGTTTTTCATGGGTTATTATTAGTCCTAATAATCACTGTAATTCTAGTTCATCGTAACTTCTATAGCTTGTATATATCCTTTCTTTAAAAAGACAAATATTTACTTTTTATGCTTTCATGCAGCGATTTATCGTACAACAACTTCACATGGCAAGGACCTGAGCAGCCTGCATGTCAGGAAAACATGTAAGAATACTTTGAATATGTATGCATCTTTGCCTGTCTATAAGGATTTAGCTGATAGTTATTTAACCATTTTTCTGTATCTTAGGAATCTAAACCTGAACTTGTTTCGAAGTTCTTCATCACAGAGCAACTTGTAAGATACTCTTTATCTCTATCTGATCTGTGTTACGTTCTTTCCATCGTAAGTAAATATATCATTATCTGTATGGTATTTAATAGTTGCTAACATATTTCACTTGCTTGTCACAGAAGGAGAGGTCTTCCGTGCTTGAATAGTCTGATTTGTCCTCGCTGTAAGCATATATCTAATTGTTTTGAATTTTTATTTGCATTCAGATAGGCTTGATAATCTTGGAATGCTCTACAAGTGAAACTAGTTATAAAATGGTAACGGGTAAAGACTGTTATAATTTTAGAATCTTTCTTGCAACAACCATAAAAGGTTGGCTCAATCAGTTCATTCAGAAATAATGTCATGGACTATTGTAAATTCATAAAGTCTGTGTTGTTACTCACTACTTTGTTATCTAAAGTTGAGGTCAGGTGCTCTTACTAATTTCTTTTCACATTATGCCAGATTCAACTTGTTTGCATGTAAACTGTGGTGGGAATGACATTACCGTCAAAGAAAATAAAGAAAGCATTTTGTATCTAGGAGATGGAGGAGTTGAAGGCGGCACTGCAGAGTATTTCTTCAATGAGGATCATTATTGGGGATTTAGTAGCACCGGAGACTTCATGGATGACAACGATCGCCAAAATACACGTTACTCTGTATCTCTGGCATCTTCAAATAACTCTGAATTATATACAACAGCACGCATAGCTCCAATTTCAATCACTTATTTTCATTATTGCTTAGAAAATGGTGACTATACTCTAAGTCTGCACTTTGCGGAGATCCAGTTTACAAATAACCAAACATTTACAAGTCTTGGGAGGCGCATATTTGATATCTATATTCAGGTAGCTAGTTACATTGTTGGAAAGGTTTCTTCTTTAAAGGAGTACAGAAATTTGATATTGAAATTTTTTTTGTCAGGATAAACTATGGTGGAAGGACTTCAATATTGAAGAGCAAGCCAAGTCGGTTCAAACTCCATTAGTTATACAATACAATATCAGTGTGATAAATAATGCCTTAGAGGTCCGTTTCTATTTTTCCGGTAAAGGGACAACCAGGATTCCTGACAGAGGAGTTTATGGTCCCCTTGTCTCTGCTATTTCAGTGAAATCTGGTGAGTCATTCAACTGCTTTAAATGCATGTCAAGAAATGAATTTGCTTTGAATCCTTGTGTGATGGTTATTTATGAAGACTCCAGTGAACACTTTTTACATGTATTTACTTATCAAACTTCCTATTTTGTTCAATATTCTTTTCCTTATTTTGCATATTATCTTATCCTAGTAAGCTGAGTTATAGTTACACTGGCAGATTCCAAGTCTTGCTCAAGTGGTGGTAATAAGGGAATCACTGGAATTGCCATCGGGGTTGTAGTAGGGGCACTATGCCTAGTATTTATTGTTTTAGGAATCCTATGGTGGAGAGGCAACTTGTCAGGAAAACTGGGTAAAAAGAAAGGTACTAGATCGTATGAAATAACCCATCTTCAGATTTACAATTTGTACTGATCATTTCCACCAGTAATGAAATGAAAAGGAAAATGGATTAACAATTGCAGTTTCTTGAAAATTCCAGCAAGAAGTGAAATTTATTACATAGAACTAATTTGGTTACTCTTCCTTTTTTGTGACCCTATGGTGGCAGATGGAAAAGACTCTGATCTCCAGATGGGGAATTTTACCTTAAAACAACTAAAAGCTGCCACTAACGAATTTGATTCCAATAACAAAATTGGAGAAGGTGGTTTTGGTCCTGTGTACAAGGTACTTAGTTACTTTTACCATTGACCTTTTTGTTTTATTTTAGATCTCCTTTTTTGCATTGACATACATAATTCTGACTAAGAGTTGAGATACAGGGTCAATTGCCTGATGGTACGGTGATAGCAGTGAAGCAGCTTTCCTCTAAATCAAGGCAAGGAAATCGTGAATTCTTAAATGAGATGGGAATAATATCTTGTTTGCAACACCCGAATCTTGTGAAACTTCATGGATGCTGTATTGAAGGAGGTCAATTATTGCTGGTGTATGAGTACTTGGAAAACAATAACCTTGCTCGAGCGTTGTTTGGTAAGGATTAGTTTATGCTTTGAGTTGTGCAACTGTACAAGTACAAAGCAAGTGATTTATAATATAAACTGATCTATAATCTGAAGTGTAAAGTCTTGAGTTGTATTATTGTTTTCTTTCTAACTACCTGAGTTCGCTTTATTTTGAACTTATATCCCTCGTTTGTTTCTAAGGAGAAAAAAGTGAAACTAAGCATCAATTTTTTTTTTGGATATTTTGTAGGTCGTGACACTCGGATCAAATTGGATTGGTCAACAAGGCGTAAGATTTGTATTGGGATAGCAAGAGGACTTGCCTTTCTTCATGAAGACTCTGTACTAAAAATTGTTCACCGAGACATCAAAGCAACAAATGTGCTGCTTGATGTGGAATTAAACCCCAAGATATCTGACTTTGGACTAGCAAAGCTTGATGAAGAGGAGAAGACGCACATAAGCACCCGAGTTGCCGGGACCATGTCAGTTTCCCTCGCTTTATTTATATTTACTTGTTATTGTGTTAATATGCTAACTTAATATCTAGTAAGTTGGCAAACTTTTCATACCTTTATAACAAATATTTGCATCTTGATTTTCAGAGGGTACATGGCACCGGAATATGCACTATGGGGTCACCTGACGTACAAAGCAGATGTTTACAGTTTTGGAGTAGTGGCCCTAGAACTTATTAGTGGGAAGAACAACAATGCTTATATTCCAAGTGACGATTGTGTTTGTCTTTTAGATTGGGTACTCTTACTATTTCCACATGCTGATTTTGCATTAAGGTTGTTATCATTGTTGGTAATTCACTATGAAACTGCAATAAACGTGTGCAGGCTTGTCACTTGCAACAATCTGGAAAGTTGTTGGAGCTAGTTGATGAGAAGTTAGGGTCCGATTTTGACAAAAATGAAGCAGAGATCATGGTAAAAGTAGCTCTGATGTGTACAAATGCATCTGCTTCACTCCGACCTATCATGTCTGAGGTGGTTAAAATGCTGGTAGGACAAACAGCTGTTCCCGAAGTGATCCCAGAACCAAGTAGCTACAGGGAGGATATGAGGTTTAAGGCCATGAGAGACCTCCATCGCCAAAGGGGAACTGACGGTTCAACTATGAGCCAAACACAAATGACAGTCCAAACATTCCGCTCCACCTCTACCATTTCTGGCATTGACTCCTGCGAAATCAACCCAGAATCAAACTATACTCCCAACAGTGAAGAATGATGATATTTGTACAAACAAAGCTTCACCTTGAAAAAAGGCTAGCCATCTTCTTAATATAAGCGAAGCTTTTCTTCATTTTTCTCTCCATGCATACTAATTACGTTGCCAATACGCATCTTGTATAGAATGCCTGGTTGACTCCGAGTCTTCCTTGGTAACTTGGTTGACTCCGAGTCTACCTTGGTAACTTTGTGTCTTTGTCAATAAAGGAATTTGGACACAATGTGGACGGGTCCTTTGAATGTTTTAAACTTTTGAGTTTTGAACTTTTGATCAATAATGCAAACATGCACCCAACTAAAATGAAGATATGAAAGACTTCACCACAAGTTGTAACCGAAAAAGAAAGACTTCACCACCGGTAAAGCAGTGACTGCAGTGCTTGGACATTTGCTGGTAATATTATAACCACCGGCTTGTAAAGAAGCGCAAAGCTGCATGCAACAGCAAATATATATCTGCTGGTTGGCTTGGGGTTTAGATATATGGAATGACATGAAGAAGATGAAGCATGACATCTTGTTCACGATCTTGGTTTTCTGCTTGATCTGCAGAGCATTTCTCAAAGTTGAAGCACGAGCATCATGTTCGCCTCTTCCAGATACTGAAGGTAAATAATTAAGAACACTCAAACGTCTTTCATTTTGTTGCTTTCAGTACCCGGGTTTCCTTTAATGAATGGATGGTATTGGTAAAACTGAAAATCTTTTTTTTGTTGCAATACACTAAATCTTTGAATTCAAGTGACATTGATGTATCCTTAAGTCTATGTTCACTAGTAGATCTTTTGTTTTGTTTTTATCAATAAAATCCTCCATTAAAAAACGAAGAGTACGAAGATAGTTTGGACACGTCTTATTCAAGAACAACGGGAATACTAGGGTCACTGGGATTCCACACACGGAACACGGAACTCTACGAACAGTAAAAGAAAAGAAGAGATGGACAACTGATAAAGGGAAGAGAAAAGAACAAGTACGAGTGCCGATCAGAGCCAGGCCACGGATAGAAGGCTCAATCGAGCAGAACTCTGACACCGGAGCTACCTGCAAGCAAGATAAGCACAAACCCAATATATCCAAAGGCAAGCTGCAACCTCCAACGGTTAAACTGGACGCGCGGAATTGGAGGCCCATGCTCCAAGAAGACCCAAGAACAATGGAGAGCAGCCGAGCAAGAAAAGGGGGATGCACCCCAAGAGAGAACAGCAGATCCGAACCCGAACTGAATCGATGAGGGGAGCCACCAAAAGCGACCATCCGAGCCGACCACGAGACGGCGGACTTTATTCAAACCAAACAAAAAAGATGCAACAGCCTTGCCATGATTGAGCACGCCAGACAGGGCATCTGAGGCAACAACCCAGAAAATCACCAGATCAAGCTCCGATGACAACTGAAGAGAGATCACCGCAAACTAAAAGCTAAATGCTACAGTGCCGCCGGTGGTGGCCGGGAGAGAAGAAGGAATTGAAAGATGTGGTTTGCTTTTCAGTGGAATTAATTTCCACTAGTAGATCTTTGTTTGCTTTGGTTTCACTGCTACACGAGTTAGAAAAGCATTTCTTATTATTATTTGCTATTAACACTAAAAACACTACTATGAAGCTAAATTTTATTGGTTTATCTCAATTTTGAGTAGTTAAGGTCCAGTTGTATCTGACCAAACAAAAAGGTTTAGTTGTAAGACACAACCGTCTGCCAATGCTACCAGGTTCATCCCGTTTTTTAATTAAAGATATTTTGGCTGAGAATTTACTATTTGTTAGAGGTTTTTATTTATTTATGATTTTGTGTGAGTGTGTATACACATGTCAGATTGAGATTTGTTTATCCTCTTTATTTGAATTTATCAGATATAAGAGATCAGTTTCTTTTGTCCCTCTCCTTTATTAAAAAAAAATATTGCCTAATACCATTATTGGATATTAAAAAAAAAACTGAAGGTCTTTACTCTTTATACTCTCTCTCTCTCTCTCTCTCTCTTTTCCACAGAATCTCATATGGAATGTTTGGATTTTAATTGTGTGGGCAGTGGAAGTACTGAAAGATATTGGCAACGAATTAGGAAAAAAAGACTGGAACTTTGAAGAAAACCCGTGTAGCAATAAGTCAAGTTGGGCCACCATCTCCACGAACAATGTCACCTGCAGCTGCTCCCCTGATAAAACGTACCATGTTATCCGCATGTATGCAAAGTTTAATCCTTAAACATTCTTTCTGTCTGAAATTTTCTTTTTTGGCTATATATTGTGGGTATGAAATTTGGAACTGTAGGGAATGTGGTTAATTTTTTACATGAATATTAATCCTATATGCCTTTTGATGAGTAGTGTATGTTCAAAGAAGTTGGATTTTTGAGATTTTTATTGGCACTAATTAACACAGAAAGCTTCAAGAGCAAGATTTACCTGGTATACTTCCACCATCCATTGCGAAGTTACCCTACCTGACAACACTGTAAGGAAATTTTTTTCATTTGCATATTTTTAAATTCACTGTGATTAAATATTTCCTTCTGCCAAAGTTCAGATAGTCCTCAATATGCTAAATTAGTGACTTACATCTTCATCCTTGTACTTTTAGTGATTTGAATAGGAACTACCTCAGTGGTGAGATACCGCGTCAATGGGCTTCTACAAAGCTGAAACATCTGTAAGAGACTTCATCTTCATGCTTGATTAGACAAATTTAGTTTATAGCCAAAAGTGTCAAACTTACCATGAGCTGCTCTGTAGGTCTGTTTCAGTGAACAATTTACCAGCCGGATCAATTCCTAGCTACTTGGGAAACATTACAACTCTAAAGTATCTGTAATGCTCTCATTAAATCTATCAGTTTTATCATTCTCAGCTTAATTCATGTTTCATTAGTTTAGTCTACTGTGATGATTCATCAATATGAAAGCAGATAACCTATTTTCAGGAGCCTAGAGACTAATCGGTTTTCTGGAACTGTCCCACCTGAGCTTGGTAATTTGGTCAACTTGGAGACACTGTAAGATTTTTTAACCATCGATGTGCTTTCATGTCATTCCTTACTTTTTCTAATATTGCCTTCTTGAATGAGCAAGCACCAGTACTTAAGTTGACATTTCTATCTACAGTGTTCTTAGCGCCAACAATCTCACAGGAGAGTTACCAATGGCTCTTGCTAATCTGACTAAATTGACTGTACTGTGAGTGTTTGCATCATTGTTGTAATAATAGTTTTCTTATGATAGGATAGATGTAGTTTTATATGCTTCTATGTTTTCTTTCATGCAGAAGGATAGGCAGTAACTACTTTTCAGGACCAATACCTCCTCAGTTTTTTCAAAGTTGGAATCAACTAGAGAAATTGTAAGTAACCTTTTCGGTTACACATTTTGAATCACTGGGATATTAAAATTTCCGGATCTAGTGTCTATTATTTATTTTAAGATCTGTTCCTGCAGAGAGATCCAAGCTAGTGGTTTAGAAGGGCCCATTCCGTCAACAATTTCTATATTGAATAAATTAACAGAACTGTGAGTTCTGCATTCAATTAACATACAATAGGACTTCAGATCACAGGCACATTTTTTTATTTTTCTATCTTTTAATTCCTTAATGCTACTTATGGCAGAAGGATCAATCCATTCTTGCATTGACACTAGAGACTCTAATCTACAGTTAACAATTTTACACTGTAGCTTTGTATCACATGGATACTTTATTTTCTATTTTTGGCTGATCAATAATTTATGATGTAATATATGCAGAAGGATCAGTGACTTAACTGGAAGGGGTTCACTATTTCCAAACTTAAGTGATATGATAAGCATGCAAAGACTGTAAGTCTAAAAGATGTTAGTATATTGTTGTACAAAGTTTTAGACTAATCCATGCTCATCCCCAATAATGCTAATATGGACTTATATTTTGCAGAATGCTGAGGAGCTGTAATTTATATGGACCTATTCCTGATCTATCCGCAATGACATCATTGAATGTCTTGTAATTCTGCTATTTCATCATTTTCTCTTATTATACTTTTTTTTTTTAGAGAAATGGTCAACTCAATTGTAATCCAGCTGAAATACATATAATCTTTATGAATACACAAGGCTCATACAATTGATACTTTCTCGATAGCAGATTTAATAATGGCGTTCATCGGCTAAGTCAAGCATCCAAATAGCAAGCTTCAAGTTCTCTTATGCTCTTTTTGTTGTTTTACAGAGATCTCAGCTTCAACAAATTGGAAGGAAGCGTTCCTGATTTTGAAAAACATAAACTCATTGATGACACCAAATTGCAGTACTTGTAAGAAATGTGAATTTCATATATGATCCAGCGAACCGGCCTCTCCTGCATATATTATCTTCACATGTACATAAGCATAGATGTATCCCATGTAACCAACCTTTTATAGTTAAGTATTCATGACTTCAATGGAATGTAATTGTGGTTTCTCTCGGAATAGGTACTTGACAAGCAACTTGCTCAATGGCTCTATTCCAGATTGGATCAAGAACAGTGAACATCGCTAGTATGTATCCTAATTTATCAATATCTCTAAATTTCAGTTGTCATATACTTGCTTACTGTTTTATCATATATGTGTCCAGCCAGATGGATGTTTCGTACAATAACTTTTCACAGAGCTCTGAGCCAACTACGTGTACTGACGACATGTAAGAACTGTTGTCTGTGTTGTCATACTAAGCATTATTAGGATGATCACTTGATTAGCACTCTATGTTAACTCCTTCATTCCCCTCTTTTTTTTTTTTCTTCAACTGATTGCATGTACGTATCAGGAACGTGTTCAAAAGCTCTTCTGTGCCAAACAACTTGTAAGCTTCTGCTAAAAAGTTTTTAATGGCAAAGCCATTTCTTTTTCTTTTCACGTCAATTATGTACTTATTACATGAGCTGGTTTCTATTTTATCTAGTTTATCTGGAGGATGCCTGGACAAATTTCCATGTACTTCTGGTAACAATATATCCATGTTCAGTTAATTAACTTTTGTATATTCATTCATATTATCTTCTCAAATATTTTATCTTATTTGAACTTTTGTTCATTATCTGTTACTGAACAGTTCAGTACTCATTGTATATAAATTGTGGTGGTAAAGCAACCACCATTGGGGACATCAAATTTGAAGATGATACAACTATAGGAGGTGGAGCAAACTTTATTCCTCAGAGATCAAAGTGGGGAGTCAGTAGCAGTGGATTTTTCTGGGATAAAAGTCCAAAACTTAACGATTACATAGCAAATAATGTATCAACACTTGAAATGGAAAGCTCTCAGTTGTACACAAATGCACGCCTCACTCCTCTTTCTCTCACATATTATGCAAACTGCTTAGCAAAAGGAAACTATACCGTGAAACTTCACTTTGCGGAGATAATAATCAGAAGCAATGCATCTTTTTACAGTCTTGGAAGAAGAATATTTGATGTTTATATTCAGGTAAAGCTCAGTTAGTCTGTTTATATATGCAACTTGCACGACAGAAAAGTCTTAAGGGATATATGACATCACGTATTACAGGAGCAACTGGTTCTCAGGGATTTTGACATTGCAAAGGAAGCACAAGGGACTGATAAGGAAGTCATTAAGGAATTTAAAGCAGTCGTTAAGGAGAAAACATTAGAGATCAGATTTCATTGGTCAGGAAAAGGGACAACAAGGTCCCCACGGAGAGGAACATATGGACCTCTTATATCAGCCATCTCTATAAATTCTGGTATAACATGTATCACAAACTTTAAAGCAAGTTCTCCATAAGTTTATACATACTATGCTAATGAATTGTTTTTTTTCATTGTAGACTTCAGGCCTCCTCTTGATAAAAAAACAAAGGCACTTATTGTGGTTGGAGCTTCACTGTTATGCCTCACTTTATTGATTTTAGGCATTATTTGGTGGAAAGGCTGCCCTAATAGCAAGACATCCAGGGAAAGAGGTTAGGGAAATTAGTACATTTTCGTACGAGTACTCTAATGCTTGCGAAACTAGTACTGTGCATTAGTTTATTTCTTCATATTTCATGCGACTGCACATGCAGATACTAATGAATCTTGATCAATCTGCGCCTAAATAAACTTGTTTTATGTCGACAGTTCTGAGAGGACTAGACCTGCAAACTGGCTATTTCACTTTCAGGCATATTAAAGCTGCCACTAACAACTTTGATGCAACCAACAAAATTGGAGAGGGTGGTTTTGGGTCTGTCTACAAGGTATCATACGACTGTTTATCCTGTTATAGTATTTTTGTCTTCAATGAATCTTTTATGGTCTAATTCATCACCTGAAAGTGATTTGTGATGCTTAATGCAGGGTATATTATTAGACGGTACTATAATTGCAGTTAAGCAACTATCTTCAAAATCAAAGCAGGGAAACCGTGAATTCGTGAATGAAATAGGCATGATCTCTTGTTTGCAGCACCCAAATCTGGTTAGATTGTACGGATGTTGTATTGAAAGAAACCAACTACTGTTGGTATATGAGTACATGGAAAACAATAGCCTTGCTCACGCTTTGATAGGTAAGCTTATCAAGTATAGGGACAAATCATGTCTTTAACTGAGGTGTCATAATCATCAGGTTATGTATATATGACTGTTAAATGCAGGTCCAGAGGACGCTCCCCTCAAATTGGACTGGCCTACAAGGCAGAGAATATGCCTAGGCATAGCAAAAGGTCTGACTTATTTGCATGAGGACTCGGCAGTGAAGGTTGTACATAGAGACATCAAAACTACGAATGTGTTGCTGGACCAAGACCTCAATGCTAAGATCTCAGACTTTGGTTTGGCCAAGCTTGATGAAGAAGAGAACACTCACATTAGTACCAGGATTGCTGGAACTATGTAAGCTATTGTCTTGCACATTCCATTTTATTCATTCATGAATCTACATTCGGCTTTTTCTGTCTACAAAATTTTTATTAGGACAAAACTATGAAAAGTAATATGTCTCTCTTTATCCCTTGGACAGTGAAGATTCCTGTAGTGATAGTAACTTAGTAAGTAGTAGTTCATATTGATTGCATAACTGCATGTTGAAATGCCAACAAATATGGGATTTACATGTAGTGTCTTATTTATATGGCTAGTACGTGCCGATACTACATTTCTGAATTCCATAAGAAAAATTCTTTGTATTTGAGTGAGTAATCTGTCGGTAAAAGCTGTATCAATGGATGTGCAGTGGATATATGGCGCCAGAATATGCACTCTGGGGTTGTTTGACCTATAAAGCAGATGTCTACAGTTTTGGAGTTGTTGCATTAGAAACTGTATCAGGAAAGATCAACATGAAGTATCGACCCAGTGAGCACATTCAGTGTCTAACGGATTGGGTAGGATAATAATCTTCTTTCAAATATTATTTCACTACATATGTAACTAGGTTGTGATCATCCACTAATTCTATCTCCATATTTTTAGGCCTTTGTTTTGCAACAAAAAGGGAATCTACTGGAGCTGGTGGATCCGAGGTTGGGGTCCGATTTCAGCAAGAAAGAGGCCATTACGATGATCAAAGTAGCTCTGCTATGCGCAAATCCAACAGCAGCACTTCGGCCAACAATGTCTGCAGTTGTAAGTATGCTTGAAGGGCGGACTGCTGTGGATGAAGTTGTTCTGGATCCAAGTAACTATGTTACTGATGAAATGACGAAATTAAGAGCCTTAAGGGACCAGTTTGATCACAATGCACAAGGGAGCTCCCCAATCCCAAGCGGATCTCAGAGCCTCATTCGTTCATCATCAGATGCACCATGGACTGGTTCTTCGAGTGCCACTGCGTCTTCAGATCTCTGCAAGTGTAAATTTAGTTCATAGTATTGCGAACTTAATTGGTGTCACTCCGGCCAGCACCAAGAGTTATATATCCGTTGACAATAATGTTTAGACATTATTATCTAGTGGCAAGTACCATTTTAACATTTGCGGATCAATATATTACAGTCGGACAAGGGCTAATCTAGAATGCAATCCAGACAAAGAATAGTTCCAACAAGTAATTCTGGATCGGTGAATGATTAAAACTTCACCAAAGTGGTCGTCCAGGCAGACCCACTCATTGCCTACCCTAGAATCTCAGAATTGATCATAGTCGACGAGGAAGCAGTCCTCTTCCTTCTATTGATCTCCAATACCCTTTTTTGGAGATCTAGTCTCTCCAGTTCCATATTCCACCGCAATCAAGTGACCACTGTACCATGTCTGGACTCCTTTCAGTTCTTCGCTATAAATCTCTTCCTCAAAATTGAGAGGCTGCAAATGTGTTTGCGCAACGATCAGAGACCGTTGAGTGGGCCGGAGAAGATTCTGGGTAGGAGAAACTGGCGGCGAGAGCCAAAGAGGAACTGACAGTTCAACTATGAGCCAAACACAAACGACAGTCCAAACATTCCCCTCCGCCTCTACCATTTCTGGCGTTGACTCCTGCGAAATCAACCCAGAATCAATACAGCTCGCAGAGGTGAGAATTCTATAGATGTATCTGCAGATTAGTAGTTCCATTTTCATACTGATTTTTTTTATCTTTAAATATGTTCCCTTTCCTTTTGGTTGTATCATTTCCTTATTCTTTGAGGAATTAGATTCATCTTCTGTCCTTCGATCCATTTCAATGTATACAGATTGATGGTTCTATATGAACCCCAAAGTTGGCATTTTTATTAGAATCATAATGCAAATTATTGCAGAAGGATCGGTGATTTAAGTGGATACAGTTCATCATTTCCAGACTTGAGGAGTAGTATCCTCATGGAATCTTTGTAAGTCTTCAATTGTTATGCCTTTCAGTAATTTAAGAGTCCTTCCTTAGAGAAACTGTGTTCTTAGAGAATTTTGTTGCATATCTATTGCAGGCTCTTGTTTTGCAACAACAATATAGTTTAGTGGAGCTGGTCGGATTTCTTCAATGCATCAATCCAGCAGCTGCACTAAGGCCTACTGTGTCTGCAGTTGTGCTTATGCTTGAAGGGAGAACCCCTGTCAACGAGTGGACTATGGATCCAAGTATATATAGTGAGGAAATGAGGTTAACAGCCTTGAGAAATCCATTTGACCAGGTTACACAAGAGATAGCTGGTGGGACTCGAAGCTTAATACCTTCTTCTGATGCATCATGGAGCGGTTCTTCTGCTCCTACTACTATATCGTCAGCCTTTAATGAATTTCATCCATTGACCCAAAAAACCCCGTGGTTTATTATGGTACTGGGCTTTTGGGTTAATGGGCGGTCTCCCCCGTCTACCCAAATACACATGGCCAAAAAAACAGGAGGGGGATGTCTTTTTCGTTAAGTCGCCTGGGTGGTAGTGCTGGATAACAAGTCGGTGATAACCGGATCCTCCAGATTTTCAACTTTACAATCACTTCCCACTTCCGGACTATCTCCATAAGGATTCGATGCAGAATCGAAAGTCTTGAATTTGAATACAGAAAATGTAGTCGTGGAAGGGTTTGATTTGTGTTTGCAGCAAGCCCTACGAGGAATTGCTACACAACTAGGCAAAAAAGACTCAAATGACACAAGCCACACAAGCTGGACGACCCCAAAATCTGCTGACAGGCCTCTATACAACAACGCACTGACTGCTCCTTCTTTGACGGCTCAAGTCATGTTAAATAACATACTTAAATATTGAATCGCTTATGGTAAAAAAAATTGACCGAAAAATGTGCTAAAATTTCATAATGAAACTTCATTCTGGATAGAGAATATATATATATATATATATACAATCTATATCCAAAATGAAACTTCACTCTGAAATTACAGAGTGAAGTTCCAATTTTGACACACTTTTCGATCAAATTTTTTCATCATAAGTGATTCAATATTTAGGTATGCTATTCAAGATCATCTCTATAAAATTTCATCCAATTTGACAATGGTTTGAACTTTCAAAATTGGGATTTACACGAACGGTTCACGTTGAACAATTTTAATTCATTCATTGATTTAATCTAATTTCAATACCTTAACGATATCCGAATCAGATGAAATTTTGTATAGATGATCTTGAATAGAATACTTAAATATTGAATCGCTTATGGTGAAAAAATTTGACCGAAAAGTGTGCCAAAATTGGAACTTCACTCTTAAACTTCAGAGTGAACCTTCACTCTGGATAGGGACTATATATATATATATATATATATTTAGAACAATTATAAATTAACCACCATGTCACATTGCGTTTTGGTATTAGAACATTTTATATTAGTCCTATTTGCAACCTAGCACGTCGCATGAGCTTAGTAAAGGGAAAGTGCATGACCAAAATAGATAGTCATGAATATGATCAATATTATTTATTATCTTTATCAATCATAGTCATGATTGATAAACATGATCAATATGATCATATCTTTACAATATTATGATCAATATGTTTTCAACTGATCAAGGTGATAGAAAACTAAGAGGATTTATGGCACGTGTACTTACCTGGAATTGAATTAATATGGAATATGAATCAGAAGGAATGAGAGACGGAATGGAATAATACGGAGGAATAAAAAAGAAACTAGTTACAATTGTTGTTGTTTACTTGCAATAAGAAATCATAATTAAATTTAAGTTAATTACCAAAATACATTTTTACAAATATGCATTTTATCAAGATTTCACCTATTATCATGGGATCATATGTGAATTGAATGTAGTTATTTGGACAATATGATATAATTTTAGGAGACTATAAATTATATCATATTGCAAGATCAGACAATTTAATGTTGAATGCTTCACATTTGATTAACTAAATATAGAGCCAAATGCAAAATAACAAACATTAGTGAGATGAAAAAGAAATTAAGTATGTCATTTTATAGCTATGGCTAGTTAAGTAGAAGCTTATTAAGTTACTATGTATTGTCTACATGTCAAACCAAACACACAACTGATATATTCAAATTAGAGGGGTAAGGATATTTTTGGAAGAAATTTCATTCCCTCCCATTCCGACCTCCCCCCTTAGTATTACATTTCCAGGTCTCTTCCGGAATTCATTCCAGTTTTGGAGGTGGGCCCCATCATGAATTCCATTCCTCTTGGCAGGTAAACGCCGGAATGGAATTGATTCCAGCAGAATATAACTTCATTCCAGGTAAGTAAACATGGCATTAAAGTAGTAGAAGACCACTGATAGCATTGGAAACAATTGAAAGAAGAAAAGAACGATACTCACTTTCATTGAAGCTCAACTTTTCAAAGCAACAAATATTCAACCATGGTAAGAGCATCAGTATGTGGGGGTGCTATTGGGACCGATTGTAGTACCATGGGGTGCGATATCTTTGAAGCTTTTCTGCCTCCTTTGCAACCAAAAAATCCTAGCATGACAACATATCATATCATTAGATAATCCAAT
This sequence comes from Argentina anserina, assembly GCF_933775445.1. Classification (NCBI taxonomy): domain Eukaryota; kingdom Viridiplantae; phylum Streptophyta; class Magnoliopsida; order Rosales; family Rosaceae; genus Argentina; species Argentina anserina. The sequence goes on from NC_065874.1 coordinate 3,738,688, forward strand.
GTTACTGCAACTCTACGCACTCCTATTACAATGATAAAGCTTACCACAAACATACTTACCAATTCCATGAACCAGGACCACTTAACCCAGAAAGCATCCAATCTCATTCTTAAATATAACCTTCCAAACAAACATGCACTCAATTAATTCCTTATAGTGTAATGGAACTGCAGTATCAAGAACTCACAAAATCAAGGCTTAGTTCAATAAGATAAATCTCAAACTATAAACAAGAAAATGGTGACCCTTGAACAATAAAAGAAATGGTGACCATTGAACGAGATATAATGGCAGAACTACCTTGCAATCTGATTTAGCAGTAACTTCTTCATGGCTTAGAGATATAATATGAACTGTCAACAGTTGAAAGCATATAATTTTTAACCTAAATCTGAAGCAAATCACTGATTTCAGTTAATCAAATGCAAAAAAAATAGACATATAAAACACAAATCGCCTGCTAAAAACCAATTTGTTAATCAATTCCACAAACAAAACCCTAATTGAGCACAAAATCCACAAATTAAACAGTGAATTCACAATTCGATAAGTTTTTTTTTTTGGTTAATGAGAATACTTCATAAAACAAGCAGAGCCCAACAACCCATCTACTGATGAGATCCAGCTACAACAAAGAAAAACGAGCTGCTCTAATCTCAATACACAGGGCAAAAGGAAGAAGAACAGACACGATACAAAAAGAGGTACTGGAGAAGAAACTCTCCAGCCAATAATCAAGCAACATGAGGACAAGGTAAGCCATCGTTTCTAAGAACCAGAGTGAGGGATGGTGGGGGAGTCTCCAACTAGCTGTGGGAGCCCAACATCTTATTACCAAGCTGTGCAGCTGCATGGGCAGCGCAATTAGCTTCTCGGGGAGACCAAGTCCAGTTGACATGATCGAAGTACTCAGATCGCCATCTTATCTCATCAATAATAAGAGCGATCTGCCATATCCTGCAAGGGGAAGTGAGAGGGGATTGAAGCTCACTGATCACCATTTTAGAGTCTGATCTAAAGTCAACTACTTTCAAGTTCAGATCCATTGCCATCTTGACCCCAGCAAGCAGCGCCAGAGCTTCTGCCATTAGAGCCGATTCGGTTCTCAGAGGACCAGCCAATCCCCCCACCAATATGCCATGATGGTTTCGGGCAATCACCCCCAATCCTCCCTTGAAGTCATCCACCCAACAAGCATCAGTGTTAACAGCAACGACGCCAATTTGGGGAGGAGACCATGTAGCAGGCAAGCGATCGGGCTTGGAAAATATTGGAGTGCACTGTGTTCCAAAGAAATCTGACGCGGTGTTCATGGCCTTTTTGATAATCACTGCCGGGTTCAATGGTGTGGCTTGATAGATGAAGTTACACCGTGCCTTCCAAATTGACCAACACAGGAAACAAGCCACTGTAAGTGCCCAAACTCTATCATTTTTGATACATAAACTTGAAGAGAATTGTAGAAACCAATTGTCCAGAGTAGTGAATGCTTGTTTATCAATTCTAAGACCCAAAAAAGAACCAAACCATACAGTCTCAACCCACGTACACAGAAAAAGTATATGTTCCATTGATTCCTCCATCAGGCCACACACTGGACACATAGGAGAATTTTTTATCTTCTTCTTGAATAATGCTAAGAAAGTAGGAATAGCCGAAGATAAACCCTCCATAAAAAGTGTCTGACTTTAGGAAAAGTAGGCAATTTCCATAAGAGTTTCCAGCACTTATTGTTGATCGAATGAGATTGGCCAATTCGATAAGTTTAACCAACTACAAAACCTAAAATACGAACACAAGTTTACCTACTTGTACTTCTTCTGGCGCTTGCCGTCGGCAGGTTTGATGACGATTTCAGTAGTTGACAATCTAGAATACTAAATGAGTTGGGAAAAGAAACATACCTAAACGAGATCTGAAGTTTCAAGTTTGAAGTTTTGTTCTCGAGGGATTAAGGATTGGTGTGGGGTGTTAGATCAGCTCATCGTAATCTGACGGCTAAAAATAATCAGCAATGTTCACGAAAGCTTACGTGTCAGTTTCACTAGCCGCAGTATTTACAATTTTAACACCATTAACAGTATTAAAGGAATAAACAGGTATTATCTTGCACTTACTGTATACAATGCACACTGATTGTCAGTAAGAGGAAAAATATACCCACCGATCTTAAATATCAGTGTACCACTATTCAATTTTTGGCACTGATAAATATTTAGTGCCTAAACATGGGGTGCTAATAGGGATTTTGTAGTAGTGAGATCGTTTCTGACTTTGATAAATATCTTGGTCCCTACACCCTTATCCAGTTGCAATTTTAAATTTAAACTCTATGTGAACCAAGACAATACCTAATTAATGAAATCTTTCTAGTAGAAAGGGACACATTATTACTAATCATACAACCAGCTTTAATTTCTGATGATTAATTTAAGATCGAAATCAAGATGGTTTCATCATGAAGGTTATTAGTATATTAATTACTATATTATGTATGTAAGTTTTGAGAAAAAAATTGAAATAGACATTCTCTAGATCAAAATTAATTTAGTGAAACTATATATATATATATATATATATACGGATTTTCTCAGCTAAGGAGGTCCGCACCAATGATTTTGGTGCGGATTTCCATCTTTTTACCACTTTTTGATCGAATTTTATCATCTCCACCGTCTAGTATCTAGATAATATTGTGTAGATCATCTCTGCAAAATTTCAGCCAATTTGGTAATCGTTAAGGCCCTCAAAATCGAATAACAAATAGACGGACCGAATTCTGTCGAACCGTTACCGTTCATATTGTTAACAGAAAAACACAATTTTGAGTGACTTAACGATTACCAAATTGACTGAAATTTTGCAGAGATGATCTACACAATATTATCTAGATACTAGACGGTGGAGATGAGAAAATTCGATCAAAAAGTGGTAAAAAGATGGAAATCCGCACCAAAATCTTGGTGCGGACCTCCGCAGCCAAGAAGGCCTGTATATATATATATTCTTTACAACCAAGAAGTTGGTAAACATGTTAAAAAATGTGGCATTTTTTACGAGTAAAACATAGGTTACGTACCATGATTCTGAGAAGAAGACGTCCACCATAATCGCAGTCCTTTCACTCTTTTGTGTATTTTGACTCCAAAGATAAACAAGGGAAAACATCATAGTCCGGCGCAGTCATCCTCTATCCTCTTTTCGATTGCTTTTTACATATTGGGTAGACTAAATGGGCAGACAACCCTAATGTCAAACCAGATCAGTCTGCGCCTAGTGTAAATATTAATTTTACGTCGGAAAATTAAAGCACATGCATGACTTAATCGCACAAACATTGTATCTCGATTATCCACAGGTCTTTGTCTCAGGTCTCTTCAATTATTAATCAAATTATGATGAGTTATATACAGTAGGTGATACGTAGATAGACGAAGGACCAAGAAAATAAGCAGTAGCTCATCAAGGAGGACCAAGTTTCTGAGAGAAAGATTAGTATTGGATGCATGAAGAAATGAAAATGGCAATCAGAGCTGGTTTATTTCTTCTCAATAGTGATCGGAAAACCATCATGAACGTTATCTTAGTTGTGATATTGGTTCTCTGCAATATTGTAATATTAGTCCAAGTCGAGGCGCTTACAACTCGTCTTCCTGCTTCTGAAGGTACGGTACACAATCCTTATTCCTCACCTGTATCTTTATCTTCGTCGGAATATTTCCTCTTCACATCAGATAATTTGCATGTGATCATGTGAGCTTGCTTTTGGTTTTCGTCTACAACACCAAAATTAGCTCGATCAGACCTAAAAAGGTATAAATTTTCGGTTTTTTCAAAGAGTCTGAATCCCTCCTGGCCTTCCCTTTTGATCTCTTTTCTGAAATGATGGTGTTCAGTTATGAATCACACTGTCCTTCTGATTGAGAACTGTAAAAATGAAAATGAAAGAAGATGGTGGCATTAAGGCGTATAGGTGGTGCCGTGGTGGCACTATTTTGAAAACTAGGCAAAATAAAAAAAACGCCGTTGCCGGGGATCGAACCCGGGTCACCCGCGTGACAGGCGGGAATACTTACCACTATACTACAACGACCTGTTATTTAATCCTCAACCCGTGATCTTAATAACAATTAGTTTAAACAGACCCTTATATATGCAGTGGCTGCCCTAAAAGAAATTGCTGCAGAGATTGGAAAAACAGACTGGGACTTCGACGTGGACCCGTGCCTGAATGACTCAACCCACACAAGCTGGGCTACCCCAAAGCCTGCTGACAGGCCTCAATTCAACAACACTCTCACTTGCAACTGCTCCTTTCCTGATGGCTCATGTCACGTCATTAACATGTAGGTGCATCTCACGTCTACATATATATATGTTTTCCTTTCCTCTAGAATATCCTTATTGGGTTTGAATTGCAATCTTTGAGTTGGTTTTTCATGCACTGCAAGTGTGTGAGCAGACGCGTAGGTGGCTAGGTGGGTGCTTGTTTTCTTTCCTTCCCAATTTAGGAGAAACCCTTTTTGTTATTTAAGATGAAATGTAGGATAACATGACTACGTTTTCAGCAAATTTTACTGTTACGATCAGAACTGACTGTTTATTTGATACAGTATTCTCCTAGGGCAAGATCTTGCTGGTGCTCTTCCTCCGTCTATTGCAAAATTACCCTACCTTACACTAATGTAAGTATTTTTTGATGTACAATGATACCGTCCGAAATTTTTAAGATTTCTCATATCCTACTCTTATGATCTATAAATTTGCCCTTGTTTACAGCGATTTCACGAGGAACTTTCTTAGTGGTAATATACCGAGTGAATGGGGCTCTACAAAGCTGGAATATATGTAAATGCACTTCTCATCTTCACATTATGGTTGGCCAATAATGGCTTATAATGATTGAACTAAGACTACGAGTGAACTGCAGGTCCTTCAATGTGAACAACTTAACTGGACCAATCCCTGCCTTCCTAGGAAACATTACCACTCTAAGATACTTGTATGTTCCGCCACTCTCTCTTTCTCTCTCTCTCTCTCTCTCTCTCTCTCTCTCTCTCTCTAAATCACTTCCTTGTGTTTGTCAAATCATCAAATCAAGCTTTATTTCATTATCTGCTTGATAAAGGGAGCATATGTTTTCAGGAACCTAGAGACTAACATGTTCAATGGAACTGTTCCTCCGGAGCTCGGGAATTTAGTTAACTTGCAGAATCTGTAAGCTTCTTCTTTTCTTCCGTCCTTAGTTTTTAATATTTCATTATTGGTTTGAAAATTTGAACAAAAATTATTGAATAACTTGAAAAAGTATGTAACTGTTAAGTTGGCTCTGGTATTGATCTACAGCATTTTAAGTGCAAACAATCTCACAGGAGTGTTTCCAGTGGAACTTACTAATCTGACCAAACTAACAGAATTGTAAGTATCACTTCACATAATGACTCACATTTTTCATTATAAGAAATGTTCTTCTGTAATGTTATGAATTTTCCCTCTATTATACATTTATACAGGAGGATTAGCAGTAATAACTTCACTGGCAGAATAACTGACTATTTCCGAAGCTGGAGTCAACTTGTAAAATTGTAGGTGCTTTTTGATATTATATGATAATTCGTAAATTATAATTTGATGTGATCTCTATCCATATTGAATGTTGTATTTGACAGAGAGATCCAAGCTAGTGGTCTGCAAGGCCCAATTCCGTCTAGCATATCTGTCTTGAGTGAATTAACAGAACTGTGAGTTCCACATCTAGACCTTCATTGCATTACAAGTATACCAAAATACCAAATTCGATCTACATGTACAGTACTATACTATACTACAGGTGCTTCATAGCAGTGCAATTATTTTTCTTAACAATTATTTATGTGATGCTCTCGCAATTCTTGCAGAAGGATCAGTGACTTGAATGGAGGAGGTTCAGTATTTCCGAACCTGACAATTATGAAAAGCATGAAAAGATTGTAAGTCTAGAACATATTGTATTCTTTTCCATCTATAACTCTAGAGTAACTCATGTTTATGCGTAACTATGCTAATATTGAGTTATTGCAGAATGCTAAGGAGCTGTAATTTATATGGACCTATTCCTGATCTAAGAGGAATGCCAAATTTGAATAAACTGTAATACTGCTATTTACTTATTTATTATTCTACTTCTCATCAAGTTCACAAGGCTCATTCAGTTAATACTTTCTCGATTGTAGTTTGATGAATGAGGTTTTATCTTCTCAGTTAAGTTTTTCAATAGTAACCTTCTGGTTCTTATAGCATCCTCTACTTACTATCTTACAGAGATCTCAGCTTCAACAGATTGGAAGGAAATTTTCCTAATGTTGAAGCTATGGTTCTGGATCCAGACGATTTGCAGTACATGTAAGAAATGTGAATTTCATATGTCACGATTAGCAAGCATCATGATGCAAGGGGGCTCCCCTTCATACAATCTTCATGTATAAATGAGCATAAATCTATCTCATGTAACCAACCTTTTGCAAATAGTTTTGATTAATTCAACAAAATGTGACTGATTTCTTCTGGAACAGATATCTGACAAGCAACTTACTCAATGGTTCTATTCCAGAATGGATTAAGTCCAAAGATAACCGCTAGTATGTCTTCTATCCAAATAAATTTGCTTTGATTCTCAGTTTTTTTCATTTTATTCTTATATTTGAATTGTTTAAGCAGTTATTGAATTTTTTTTTCCTTTCATATGAATTGCTTGTAGCATTTAAACCATCATTGACCAGGACACTTGAATTCTAACATTACTATTCTTTAAGCATCTACATCAACGAACTTTTATCAATACTCTAGCATAAACAACTTAAAGGTACTCAGCTTTCATTTTTATCAAATGTTTGTGCAGCCAGATAGATGTTTCTTACAATAATTTTTCCAAGGACTCTGAGCCATCTACATGCAGTGAATACCTGTAAGAGCTGTTTTCTATGTTAGTTGGCATACTTAGCACACACTACATTCTTAATTCACCCTATATTTTCTTTTTCAACTGATTGGGCATGTATCAGGAACGTTTTTAAAAGCGCTTCTTCACCCAACAACTCGTAAGTTACTGTCTTTAAACATTGATGAAGCCAATTTCTCTTTTCTTTTCACTTTATTTGTCACCTCGCGAATTTTGAGTAACAAAAAAAATTCAAATTTGAAGACAGGACAACTCAAACTAGATTTTAAATAAAATACACATACAATGTTTTACAAAGAATTAATACAAGACAATTCTTAAAACACAATCGATCTACCATTGTCGCTACTTCTCCGAACTCTCTCACCTCAAACACAAACATTAACCTGCACAATTAACCCTACACCATAAATTGTAAACAACAAATCCGGTAAGCTTTTAAAACTCGTATGAGTAAATTTGACTTAATAATAACATGCTTATAATATACAAGCAACGACATTTAAATTTCACAACACATGCATATCTGCATGATAAATATTAATGGTTCAGAAACTCACTTAAATATATAACAAAATGCAGTGGACAAGAAAGCCTGAATGCAACCCAAAACCATGAAATCAAGAAACAACTCACACAATGGTTTCATTAAAAACTTAATATCTATTTTTCAAAGGGAAATGCATGACAACAATCATAACTTGGGAACTTAACAACTCAACAACCAACGAAAACATATCGCAATTAAATTCCTTTTTAAAAACATGCACTCATGAGACTCATATAACCCCACTAAATTACCTCTCATGTCATACATCGGCAGACAAACTAGAGCTCTAATTGTTCATAACCAATCACTCGGCCAAATGCTTGGTTCCCGATTTAATTGCTATCACCATGTCAGAAGACCAAAAAATGTTTTAACAAAACTCAAATGTTAAAACAACATGTACAATATAATCAATTTACTCATGATAATATTATACAAAAACCAAGCGACTCTCATAAGTCATAACATCACAATATGAACAAGTCTTACAAATTAACCAAATTACCGAAATATACATTTTCTTCCTTTCCAGTTGCATCCACTAACATCAACCAATTACACAACAATAACAATATAGAATATAGAACATAATATAGCCATGTGTATATGCATATTGTTATTACCATTAAATATACATGTATAAATAGACTATATTATATCATTAACAACATGCTTAATAATTTCACACTTAACGTTAACCATAGTCCAAAATCACCAATCCTTTTAAAATTATTTTATTAAAATTTTATTTTACTTACCCACAAACCGTAAACGATCAAGTTTATGTAATTTAGAATCAAAATGTATTTTTAGAACAATTCATATAAGTTGATGATATAAAGACTATGTTAACAACCCAAATTAAATTGTGACAAGTGAGATTTACTCACTTGAAATACTACTATGTTTTCTCACAACAAAGAAGCTACCAATCACCGAAATCAATCTGTACCAAAGGCATCAAGTAACCTAATCATAGCAAGATCACAACTTAATATCATTTGAGGTACAAAAAACAATGGTCAAGGTCCAACTCCCCTCACCTAAAGTAACTCGAAGTTACATCGCTCAAGGCACAACTTCATTAAAGACTAATTAAAGTCTTCATATTACTTCAAAAAATTGCTAAGTAGGAACCACATAGAACTCAACCTCGAATCCACACGAATTAACCTTCTTAAATAATCAAAACTCCAACTACTAACAATTGAACTTAATATAGTTCTAGCTCAATCTAACCCGAAGACTTGTCATTCGAGACAACTCTTTCTCCGAGACCTCCCAAAGTCACGGAACACTTTGACAAATCGTTACAACCACATTTATATTGAATCAAGGTACGATTACCTTAAAATGAACCAAATGAAATCTAATTCCACCCCTAATATTCTCAATAGTTAACCATAACCACAAATTAAATGGTAACATGCTTGTATTCGACAAGCATCAGATAGTGAATCACAAACAACCCCGTTGTTGCCACACTACCACTACTAGCGAGACGATTAGAGGGCACAACCATGTTTCCGTACCCATTCAGCTTATAAGGGACATAATTTGTGCCCATTAGGGTATGGGGATGAAAAATCTGTCCAACCCTATTTGTACCATCTCCATTTGGGGTTCTCATGCACTTAGGGACGATTTTACATGTCTGTGCCTAAATTAGCACCATCCTTCAGAAAACTGCCCTCTGACATAGACAATTCTCTTGTCTACTCTTATTATAATTTATTGCTTACCACTTGCTATGGTTCCTACATGTCCGTCGCAAATTTATAATTTTTCAACAGAAAAAAAATCAGCCTAGCACATCCGTCTCGGCTTACGGCTTGGTTACGATTATTGCACCACTACAAGTACAACAAAAGAGTATATCAAAGACCACCTTTTTTTCTTTCTCTACTAGGGGGAAGTTAACTTTACCCTTTATAACAAATATTAAAAAAAAACAATACTGCTCTATGCTGGAAAATGATTGAAAAAAAACAATTAAATGCAAGTAAAAAGAAAAAGAACTAAAAGCAATGCAAAAGTTGGAATATCAACCCAGATAAACTAAAGTAAATTGGAAGCAATGCCTTAGAATATCATATAAACAATTACTTGAAATGTGCCTAGTAGTTATAAACTTAAAATCAGTATACAAGCATTTCTGATTCACTAAAAGTCAGAAAAAACAAAGGCGAAAATGCAGACTCATTCTCTACGCAAGTAACCTAAACAAATTACCAGTATCATTAATGTACTTACATCATTTCAGACGCTCGGAACTGCAAGATTGTTGGCATTCTTAATCCCAAGAGTTGTTAGTTCCCTTAGAGATGTCTGGTGGGCAAATGCCAAAACTTGAAACCGTCAAAATCAATGTAGCAACAGATAATGATGCTGATGATTCAAGTAGATGTATGCATTTAATTTGTAGATGTTGCAAATATTTTTGGAATAGCCCATATGACAATTGTAATGAAGACTGACCAAACGTCGAGACACATATGGCTGAGAAGTCCATTTCTTAGCCCAACCAGCTAACTCTAGCTGATCCAGCACCTCTTTAACCGCACCACTATCTTTCTGCACTACAATGATCACTTGCCTATTACACACCAACACTAACTCAACAAACTCAAAACCTCAACAGTTGCATATCTCAAAATAGAAACTATTTTTGATCGATCACTAGCAACCAGTCATGTCAATTAATTCAATCCCTATATGCATCTAAAATTACAGCAATTACAAATCTTTTCAATAGCGGACTGAAGGGTTCTAAGGTCGACTCCGGGGGCAGCATAGGAAGAAGCAGAAGCAGCTGGAAAGAATGGAGAACTGGGGAATTATAAGATAAACCGAGAAAGAAAACTCAAGAAATTACACAACAAAGACAATCAAAATGTGGGTTATGGATTAAGAGTCGTTCCCAGCACCTATTTCTTTATTAAACTGAGTATCAGAACCCAACTTTCACACACCATATCTATAACCCAATTAGTAGAAACCCCAAATCGTAAACCTAAATCCCAAAACAAACAAAGCTCTGCTACCATCTCGAAATGCAGCATTGGCCGACAATGGACGTTGAAGGCTGTCATGAAATGACCCAAAAACTCTAAATTTCTTTATTCCAACTCTCACTAACACGAACATCATGGTAATATCAACTTTTCACGTACCTGCAGCTTCAATGTGTTTGACCAGAGTTGGCAAAACACTGCCGGCAAGAAAACCTTAAAGCTGGACGCCCTACACTTGGAACCTAACTCCAACACTTGCACAATCAATACCAGAATGAAGAAAACATCTATTCACAACGAATCACAAGTGTCAGTCGCACCAAAATCAAAGGTTTCAATTCAGGTCAACATAACTTACCAACAAGCAACTTCAATGTCGACTCGAAGGATTCCAACCGGATAGGAGTGAAGGCGGGAAGGAAACAAGTTGATATGGGTTGGGGTTGTCGCCCGAAATCGCCGGAATCAGCAAAACTGGTTTCGGGTCGACTTGCGACCTTCGATACGCACAGAAAAATACGAACTGGTGTAAGCCACCACCAGAGGGAGTCGCGCACGGAGGAGACGAAACGATCTGGGCTAGCCTCGTCGCCTGGAACTGCTAGAGCTCTCCGGAAAATCCGGGTCGGGTTTGCCAGGTTCAGGTCGAGTCAGAAGGAAAACTTTTGACTCTGTAGGAAGAAGGAAAAAAAAAGGTTTCGCAACAAATGAAACTCAAATGGTAAAATTTCATATTTATACTTAACATTTTCGGAGCCCAATTTTTTTGTTGATTATAACTTCTTCGTACCATCTCTAAATCATACGCTGTCTACGAGCTCTACGATTTTTATGGAAGAAATTTTCTGAGATTTCCAATGAATAAAAATCAACTCTGGGACCCTTTAAAAATTAACATTTCCGAGTACTTAATCGTTTCGTTTTCACATTCGTACTATGACATTGGACAACGACCGACTTAATACAGTAGAACCTATTTAAATTAATACTTAATTAATTAATAATCTCACTAAAATAATACTTTTTGTCAGTCTCGACTCAAGATTAATGTGTTTAATTAATAATTCCCTAAATTTATATAATAATAGAAATTTGAGAATTCATATAATCCATTAAATATATAAATTTATAATGACATAATTTATATAATAAATTTTACATTTTTTGAGGATTCATTGAAGAATTTTGTTGATTTAATTATTATCAAATAAAATAATATAATACATAGATAAACATAATATTTTAAATAATGGTACCTGTGATAAATCAAACAATGTGGTAGATGAATGAGTAAAAACATTTCTTTGAAAAAATTAAAGAAAATATTTATTATACTTTTATAAATTAATAAGTTATTAATTAATCGATAAATTAATAAGTTATTAATTAATCGATAAAGTAATATATTATTAATTTATTTATATATTAATATCTCGTTAAAATAATAAATTTTGTTAGTCCTGAACCTATTAATTTATAAAAAAATTACTGTAATATCCGGAAACTCATTGAAAAATAGATACTAATTTTCGGAATATTACATTATTTGACTTACAACATCAACTGATTCCAATGCTTCTCGATCTGTTCTAGATTATCTGAAGCGTGCTGGGATAACCATCCATGTAAAGAAGGTATAATTACGTATCTTGGACTGAATACGATGGTTAGCTTTTTAGTTATTTCTTTTGTAAAGATGTTGTAGAAGGAACTCAGTTGTGAACTTAAGGTTCCATGTATAATTTTCTACTTAAATATTTTCTCTAATCTGATATTTTAATTATCTGTTGTTGGTAAAAGTTCAATACTCATTACATATAAATTGTGGTGGACGAGAAATCACAATAAGAGGAGTCAAATACGAAGATGATAGAGATCTAGGAGGAGGAGCAAAATTTGTTCCAGTGAGACCTAATTGGGGAACCAGTAGCACCGGAGTTTTCTGGGATACTAATATCACATCTGAAGACTACATAGCAAATAATGTATCAGCACTTGGAATGGAAAACTCTCAGTTGTACACAAATGCACGCCTCACTCCTCTTTCTCTCACATATTATGCAAACTGCTTAGGAGATGGAAATTACACTGTGAAACTTCACTTTGCGGAGATAATAATCCGAGGCAATAGATCTTATCGAAGTGTTGGAAGACGGATATTTGATGTATATATTCAGGTAGTGTGTCATACCATTAATTAGTGAACTTTTAGTGCCACACAGTGTTTCTTATCGATGACATTTTTGGTACAGGAGAAACTCGTATGGAAGGATTTTGATATTGTAAAGGAAGCAAAAGGTGTTGATAAAGAAGTCATTAAAGAGACAAAGGCCGTTCAGGTTAAAAATAAAACGCTAGAGATTCGGTTTCACTGGTCTGGGAAAGGGACAACAGCTTCCCCAAGGAGAGGAATATACGGTCCCCTTATATCAGCCATTTCTGTAGAGTCTGGTATTAATCTTCATTGTACAAACTCTTTTAATTTCTGTTATAATAGTCTTATTATAGGCCTTACAAACATTTGTATTGTACTAGTCCATAACTGAAAAGAACCAAAACACAAGTTTATGTCATCTGTTCCTGTTGTTGCATATGTTTCCAGTTTTCTATCCATATTTGATGTTTCAAAAATTCAAACAGACACCAGCATTGATGTGTACTATTAAAGGAAATTTCATTTGCAGCTGTTGTTATTGTATATTATAAACTGGAGCTTATGTATTTCCTTTTTTTAAGTCAACTTTTTTTTTCTCTGTAGAGTTCAAGCATTCCAAAAGAGATATGCGTATTGTGGTTGGAATTTCAGTTGGAGCTTCGATTGTGTGCCTTTCATTCTTAATTTGCGGTATTCTCTGTTGGAAAGGTTGTCTGATGGATAGCCAACCATCAAGGGAAGAAGGTTTTGTTACTCTGTACATTCGCCTTATACTTTTAAATTTCACATGTGAATTAGGAAACACACACTTAGATTAGTGAGATACCAAGTCAAAATTGAAGAATGTCTTTCCTAGACATTAGTAATATTCTAACCTGGTTCTATGTACAGTTTTGAAAGGACTGGATCTGCAGACTGGCCTTTTCACTTTGAGGCAAATTAAAGCTGCGACTAATAACTTTGATCCATTAAACAAAATTGGAGAAGGTGGTTTTGGGCCCGTCTACAAGGTACCATATGACTGAATCCTGTTGTCTGAATCCATCGGCTTAATGTCTTTTTTCATCTCTTCAGTTAACTTTCCATGGCCTAGTTATATCAGGATTGAAAACTGCTTTACTATGTTTTTATGCAGGGTATACTATTGGATGGTACTATAATTGCAGTTAAGCAACTATCCTCAAAATCGAAGCAGGGAAATCGTGAGTTTGTGAATGAAATAGGCTTGATCTCTTGTTTGCAGCATCCAAATCTGGTTAAAATGTATGGATGTTGTATTGAAGGAAACCAGTTATTGTTGGTCTATGAGTACTTGGAAAACAATAGCCTTGCTCGCGCTTTGTACGGTAAGCTTATCAAGTCTTGGAATTAATCCTGAAATCAGGTATTAAGAGGTTCTAAAGTGACCCAATTATTAAGTATGTGTGCTAAATGCAGGTCCAGATGATGATTCCTTAAACTTGGATTGGCCTACAAGGCATAAAATATGCCTAGGTATAGCAAAAGGTCTGGCTTATTTGCATGAGGAATCGGCAGTGAAGGTTGTACATAGAGACATCAAAACTACGAATGTGTTACTGGACCAAGACCTCAATGCTAAGATTTCAGACTTTGGTTTGGCCAGACTTGACGAAGACGAGAACACTCACATTAGCACCAAGACGATTGCTGGAACTATGTAAGCTTCTGTATATGGCATCAACTTCATTCTTGAGGCTAATTTTGTTTTGCTCATTTTAATCATATACAAACGTAATGTGTTACGTATATAGTGTTGATACTTGTCATATCTATTTTCAAGAGAAATTGTTACGTAATGCTGAAACACCATTTACTTGTTTTGCAGAGGATACATGGCACCTGAATATGCTCTCTGGGGCTGTCTGACCTATAAAACAGATGTCTACAGTTTTGGGATTGTTGCATTAGAAACTGTTGCAGGAAAGAACATGAAATATCGACCCGATGAGAACATTCAATGTCTTCTGGACTGGGTAATAACTTTCATTCAAATTTTTTCTCTCTTCATAGTACATGTATATATGTAACTTTATATATAAAGTTCGATCATACATGTATACTGACTTACTCTGCTTATTTCTAGGCCCTTGTTTTGCAACGGGAAGGGAACTTACTGGAGCTTGTGGATCCGAGGTTGGGGTCCGATTTCAATAAAAAAGAGGCAATTAGAACTATCAAAGTAGCTCTACTATGTGCCAATCCAACAGCTGCACTTAGGCCTATCATGTCTGCCGTAGTGAGTATGCTTAAAGGGCGGACCGCCATTGATGAACCGGCTCTTGATCAGAGTATCCACGGTGATGATATGACGAGGTTAAGAGCCTTTGAAAACTTGTCTGAGCAGAATGCACAGGGAAGATCCTCAAATGGAAGTCGTAGTCTCATTCGTTCCTCAGATGCACCTTGGAGCGGTTCTTCTAATATTACTACGTCTGCAGATCTCTATAAAGTTTATTCATTCTAAGTTGAACGAAACCATCATGTCACATCGCGTTTTGGTATTAGAACATTATTCCTATTATGTTAGTCCTTCTTCTTTGCAACCTAGCACGTCGTATGGGACTCCATAGTCTATGTCTCCAATTAATCTCTCCATAGTTGAGCATAATACTGGGCCTTTACAGAGGGGCCTAGGTCGACCATGCCTCCTTAACTCCATTCCTGTAAACTTTCATTTTTCGGTTTGTTGGATCTTTCGAAAAAGTCAACTTTTCCCTGGAATGATTAGATAATTATCATAATTAGAGTACGTTAATGACGGAAAATTCTATGGTGCAGCGTTGCATGCGTGCAACGTCTCTAATCCACCGTTCATACATCCTACAGACCCCACGTGTATTTCAAGACATTCTCTATCTACTGTCCGATTCGGTATGTATGGTATGCAGCGCGGATACAGCAGTCAAACCCCGTTAAGGACTTCTATTATAGAGTTCACATTTGTGCTAGTAAGATCGAGTTTCGGGTTTCGTCTCACTTAATTCTATTAACAGAAGTGAAAGTTTTTGTTTCTCAATTTTGTCGATATTATTTTGAAAATGATGCTTACGCAAAAGCGCGAACTCGATCAATTGTAGTTATAATATCAAAAGATTTTGAATATCCTGCATGTGTGAACTCCTAGTCCATACAGACCATTTCAAGGTCTTCTATCAAAAATTTCTCCATTTCACGTGCGGGTTTGGAACTTTGGATACTGGAAATTGTTAGGTAATTATGTTATTAATCGGTTGGTGTCTACATGATCTATATTTCGCGGTAGACACAACAAGGCTAGCTTCTCATCAGTTCAAACAAAAATGGCATTATCATGGAAGAAGTCGTTTCTGACTTTACTCAATGGTGGTACCTACAAAGTAAGAATTTATTGAGTTGGAATTTATTTAAACCCTACGTCTACCAAGACAATACCTAATGAAATTTTTCTAGTAGAAAACCAACCATACAACCGGCTTTAGTTTCTGATAAT
This sequence comes from Argentina anserina, assembly GCF_933775445.1. Classification (NCBI taxonomy): domain Eukaryota; kingdom Viridiplantae; phylum Streptophyta; class Magnoliopsida; order Rosales; family Rosaceae; genus Argentina; species Argentina anserina. The sequence continues at coordinate 3,754,834 of NC_065874.1, forward strand.
TAATTTACGATCGTCGATATCAAGTGGTTATTTGTATATTATGTACGTAATTTTTGAGAAAAAAATATAGAACATTCTCTAGATCGAAATTAATTTAATGCAACTATACTTTTTTTTTTACAACCAAGAAGTTGGTAAACATGTTAACAATGTGGCAATTTTTACGATTAAAATATAGGTTACGTACCATGATTTGAGAAGAAGAGTCATCGCAGTCCTTATTGGTGTTTGGCTCCAAAGATAAACAAGGAAAAACATCGTAATCCGGTGCAGACATCCTCTATTCTCTTTTCGATTGCTTTTTATATAGAGAGTAGACCAAATACGCAGTCAGCCCTATTGTAAAACCAGATCCGTCGGTCCAAGTCTGCTCCTAATGTAAATATTTTACGTTGGAAAAGCACAAGCATGCATATAACTTTTATTTCGATATGCACAATTCTATCTCGATCATCCACGTACAGGTCGTTTGTCACTTTGTGTTAGGTCCCTTCAATTATTAATCAAATTATTATGAGTAAAATATGGTAGGCGATCGAGCAACTACCTAAAGATGATACGTACAGAGATATAAAGGACCGAGCAAATAAGCAGTACCTCATCAAGGAGGACCAAGTTTCTGGGAGCAAGATAAGTATTGGATGCGTGAAGAAAATGACGATGGCAATCGGAGCTGGTTTATTTCTTCCTAATAGTGGTCGGAAAACCATCATGAGCCATATCTTGGTTGTGATATTGGTTCTCTGCAATGTAGTAATAGTAGTCCAAGTCGAGGCGGCGCTTACAACTCGTCTTCCTGATTCTGAAGGTACGGTACACAATCCTTATACCTCATCTGTATCTTTATCTTCGTCGGAATACTTCCTCTTCACATCAGATTATTTGCAAGTGATGATGTGAGCTTGCCTTTGGTTTTCGTCTACAACACCAAAATGAGCTCAGACCTATAAAAATGAATAGATTTTCGGTTTTTTGAAGAGTCTGAATCCCTCCTTCCATTTTGATTATCTCCATTCTAAAAGGATGGTGTTCAGTTATGAAGTGTCTGTCCAAATGTTTTCAAAAAAAGTACTGTAAAAATAAAAAAAGCTCCGCTGCCGGGGATCGAACCCGGGTGGCAGGCGGGAATACTTACCACTATACTACAACGACCTGTTGTTTAATCGTCAACCCGTGTTTTTAATAATAGTCGTTTAAACAGGAAGTAAAGTTGAAGGGTTTTAATTTTTGTATGCACTATGCAGTGGCTGCCTTAAAAGAAATTGCTGCAGAGATAGGAAAAACAGACTGGGACTTCGACGTGGACCCGTGCCTGAATGACTCAACCCACACAAGCTGGGCTACCCCAAAGCCTGCTGACAGGCCTCAATTCAACAACACTCTCACTTGCAACTGCTCCTTTCCTGATGGCTCATGTCATGTCATTAACATGTAGGTGCATCTCACGTCTAATATATATGTTATATATATATATATATATATATATTCTATATCCATAGTGAAGTTTCAATTTTACGACACTTTTCGGTAAAAATTTTTCATCAGAAGTGATTCAATATTTAAGTATGCTATTAAAGTTTCATCAAATTCGGTTATCATTAAGGTATTAAAATTATATTAAATCAATTAACGAATTAAAACTGCTCAATGTAAACTGTTCATGTAAATCTAAATTTGGAAATCATTGTTAAATTGAATGAAACTTTGTAGAGATGATCCTGAATAACTTACTTAAATATTGAATTACTTGTGATGAAAACATTTGACCGAAAAGTGTGCTAAAATTGAAACTTCACTATATATATATATATATATATTCTCAAATAAGGATGTCTTTATTTATTCAATTAGTGTGGATTTCCATTTTTGAACCACTTTTCGGTCGAATTTTCTCATCTTCACCGTCTAATATCTAGATAATATTGTATAGATCATCCATGCAAAATTTCAGCCAATTTAGTAATCGTTAAGACCCTCAAAATCGAAAAATAAATGGACGTACTGAATTATGTCAAACATGAACTGTTCATATATTTAATATAAATATGTAATTTTGAGAGCTTTAACGATCACCAAATTAACTGAAATTTTGCAAATATGATTTACACAATATTATCTAGATTCTAGACGATGGAGATAAAGAAATGCGATCGAAAAATGGTGTTAAAATGGAAATCCGCACTAATTGAATAAATAAGAACCTCCTTAGCCAAGAAGCCTTGTGTGTGTGTGTGTGTGTCTATATATATATATATATATATATATATATATATATAATCTTGGCTCCAGAGATTCGGACCGTTCAGATTCAACCATTCCGGCCACCGGTGACGCGCAACGACGGCGCCGACCAGTACAACCGCACTCCCCTCCTCCCGGCACTCATCCATGTGCTAACCAGAGTTCCAGCGCCAGCCTACTCATAGTCCTACTAGAAACTGTAAATTTCTGGAAAAATCAAGTTTTATGGAAAATTTTAAAAATCTATAGATTTTGGTAGGAGTAGGTTGGTGCTGGAGATCTAGTCGGTGCATGGAGGAGTGCCGGGAGGAGGAGAGTGCGGTTGTGCTAGTTGGCGCCGTTGTTGGGCGTTGCCAGTGGCCGGAATGGCCGAATTTGGATGGTCTGGACGTCCATAACCAAGATCGCATATATATATGTTTTCCTTTCCTCTATAATATCCTTATTGGGTTTGAATTGCAATCTTTGAGTTATTTTTCTTCAAGAAGATGCTTAGGTGTAGGGCCAGTCCATTATATTTGGAGGCCTAGTGCGAATTGTTTTTCAGGCCCTAAATTTGTTATGTAATTTTATTGAGTGTTTAAAATGAATAGAGATAGTAAAATATATATTATGACAAGATGATGAGAGAGATAAGATGAATTGTGACCACAAAATAGCATAGATTGCCAAATATTAACGAAAGTGGCAGTATAAAAAAAAAGTGACACATAAGAAATGGATATGAGTCATTACAATTAAAAATGTAAACTGTATGAGTCGAACCTCTTACCTCAAGAAACTCAAAAAGTATAAATATTAGTTTGTCAACTAAACAAGACAATAATTTATGTTTAAGTAGCAATGACAAAAATATATATTAATTTCTATATAATGTAAAAATCATCTGAGGCCCTCTGGAAGTTTGAGGCCATGTGCCACCGCACACTTGGCACACTCTATGGGCCGCCCCTGCCTATGTGGGTGTTTTTTTTCTTTCCTCCCCAATTTAGGAGAATCCCTTTTCGTTATTTAGCTACTTTTTCAGCAAATTTGAGTGTTTCGATCAGCACTGACTTTTTATTTGATACAGTATTCTCCGAGGGCAAGATCTTGCTGGTGTTCTTCCTCCGTCTGTTGCAAACTTACCCTACCTGACACTAATGTAAGGATTTTGTACCATCATACCATCTAATTTTTTTTAGATTTTCTCATATGTTTCTTATGACATTTGCCCTTGTTTACAGCGATTTCACGAGGAACTTTCTTAGCGGTAATATACCGAGTGAATGGGGTTCTACAAATCTGGAATATATGTAAATGCACTATTCATGATCTCATCTCCACATATGGTTCGCCAATAATGGTTTATAATGATTGAACGTACTTTGACTATGAGTATACTGCAGGTCCTTTAATGTAAACAACTTAACTGGACCAATCCCTGCCTTCCTAGGAAACATTACCACTCTAAAGTACTTGTATGTGCTCTCTTCCTTGTGTTTGTCGGATTAAGTTCTATTTTCATTAGGTCTATCTGCTTTATAATAGGGAGCATATGTTTTCAGGAACCTAGAGACTAACATGTTCAATGGAACTGTTCCTCCGGAGCTTGGGAATTTGGTTAACTTGCAGAATCTGTAAGCTTCTTTCATTTTAAACCCCAGTTTGTTTAATTATTATTTATTTATGGTCTTTTTTCGTAAAATAGTTTGAATAAGCAAGTACCAACTCATAACTTCGCTCTGGAATCGACAGCATTATCAGCACAAACAATCTCACAGGAGTTTTGCCAGTGAATCTCACTAGACTGAGCAAATTAGCAGAACTGTAAGTGGCTATTCACATCTGGTACTTATAATGACTCCTAACTTTTTCTGTCAAAACATGGTAGCTTCATGTTATGAGTTTTATTTTTTCCTTCATGCAGGAGGATTAGCAGTAACAACTTCACTGGAAAGATTCCGGATTATTTCCAGAGTTGGAATCAACTTACACAATTGTTAGTGCATTTTCTTTACATATCGAAAACAAAATTAATAAAAAAATATATTCTGGTCTGACTTCTGTTCACATTGAATTTGTTTTTGATAGAGAGATGCAAGCCAGTGGTTTACAAGGTCCTATTCCATCTAACATTTCTGTCTTGAGGAATTTAACAGAACTGTGAGTTTTACATCCAACTCTTTGTTGCATTGACACTAGAAATTGCAAACTCCACAACTAACAATAGAAGCTATAGCTTTTTATCACATGGGTATTTTATTATTTTAGGCTTATCAATAACTTCTGACGCAATTTATGCAGAAGGATCAGTGACTTAAATGGAGAAGGTTCAGTGTTTCCAAACTTAAGTAATATGACAAGCTTGCAAAGATTGTAAGTCTAAATGATGTTTCTATTTTGTTGTACACAGTTTTAGACTAATCCACGCTCATCCCCAATAATACTAATATGGAGTTTATATATATTGCAGAATGTTGAGGAGCTGTAATTTATCTGGGCCTATTCCTGATTATTTATCAGCAATGACAGTATTGAATATCTTGTAATTCTGCTATTTCATTAAATTCTCTTATTCTACTATTACAAAAGGCACATTTAATTATAACTTTCTTGACAGCAGAGTAGTAATGAGCTAGGTTCATCTGCTAAGTCAAGCATCCAAATAGTAAGCTTCAGGTTCTTATAACAAGCTCTTCTTTTGTTTTACAGAGATCTCAGTTTCAACAAATTGGAAGGAAGCGTTCCTAATCTTGAAGAACTCACTGAGACGAAATTGCAGTACTTGTAAGAAACGTGAATTTCATATAGGTCACGACTAGCATACATCATGATGCATCTTCACATGTACATAAGCATAGATGTATCCCAAGTAACCAACTCTTTGTAGTTAAGTATTCATTACTTCAACGTAATGTGATGTGATGTTTTCGGAATAGGTATTTGACAAGCAACTTGCTCAATGGCTCTATTCCAGACTGGATCAAAACCAAAGATAACCGCTAGTATGTATCCTAATTTATCAATATATCTAAATTTTCAGTTGTCATATACTTGCTTACAGTTTCATCATATATGTGCGCAGCCAGATAGATGTTTCTTACAATAATTTTTCACAGAGCTCTGAGCCAACTTCGTGTACTGACTACGTGTAAGAACGGTTGTTTGTGTTGTCATACTAAGCACTCTACAGTCTACATGTGACTTCATTCACCTCTTAATTGTTTTTTTAACTGATTGCGTGTATCAGGAACGTATTCAAAAGTGCTGCTGTTCCAAAAAACAACTCGTAAGCTTCTACTAAATAGTCATAAATAACGATCTTTTTCTTTTCATGTTACGTACTTATTGCATGAGCGCTCTTTTTTATCTAGTTTATCTGGAGGATGCCTGGACAAATATCCATGTACAGAAGGTAACAATACATCCATCTTCAGTTAATTAACGTTGTAATGATTTTGTATGTTTATTAATTTGTCTTTCTCAAATACTTTATCTTATTTGAACTTTTGTTATCCTTTGTTACCGAGCAGTTCAGTACTCATTGCATATAAACTGTGGTGGTAAAACAACCACCATTGGGGACGTCACATTTGAAGATGATACAGCTGTAGGAGGTGGAGCAAACTTTAATCCTCAGAGATCAAATTGGGGAGTCAGTAGCAGTGGATTTTTCTGGGATACTGATCTCTCCGCTGACGACTACATAGCCAACAATGTATCGACACTTGAAATGGAAAGCTCTCAGTTGTACACGAATGCACGCCTTACTCCTCTTTCTCTCACATATTATGCAAACTGCTTGGGAGAAGGAAACTATACAGTGAAACTTCACTTTGCGGAGATAATAATCCGAGGGAATAAATCTTATCAAAGTGTTGGAAGGCGGATATTTGATGTCTATATTCAGGTAATGAATCATACCATTATTGGACTCTTAATGTCAACAAAAATGCTTCTAATTGATGACATTTGTTACAGGAGAGACTTGTATTGAAGGATTTTGACATCGTAAAGGAAGCATCAGGAGTTGATAAGGTAATCATCATCAACACAACTGCAGTTCAAGTCACAAACAAAACACTAGAGATTCGGTTTCATTGGTCAGGGAAAGGCACAACAGCATCCCCCATGCGAGGAGTCTATGGTCCCCTTATATCAGCCATTTCGATAGAGCCTGGTAATTTTCTGAATTAGATTTTGTTTCTGTTTATGGAAATTTAATTCAGGGTTGCAACAAGTTGCTTTGTACTCAGTTGAGCATAACAGAAAAGGAATCAAAAGTCAAGCATATACATAAACATCAAAGTATCCATGGTTATCTGTTGTATCTGTAGCAGTATATTATAGAACTAAAACTTGTACTTTTTGATGATTTATTATGTTCCTGTATTACTTTTGTGGCTCTGTAGAGTTCAAGATTCCTAAAACTCACGATAGCAAAAGAAAGACGCACATTGTGGTTGGAGTTTCAGTTGGAGCTTCAGTCTTGTGCCTCTTCTTGCTCATTTTTGGCATTATTTGGTGGAAAGGCTGCCTGGTGGATAGCGAGAAATCAAGGGAAGAAGGTGCTGAAAATCTACTATGCCAATTTCAAGTATCAGATTGGTCGTATAATTTCAAATTCCACATATGAACCAAGAAGCACACACGCAGATACTATGTGAACTTTTCTTTATCAATCGTCATGACATTACTAATATCCTAAACTGGTCTTTTGGATAGCTCTGAGAGGACTGGATCTGCAGACTGGCTTTTTCACCTTGAGGCAAATTAAAGCTGCCACTAATAACTTTGATCCGTCAAACAAAATTGGGGAAGGTGGTTTTGGTTGTGTCTACAAGGTAGTGTGATCTTCATTTGCTATGTTATTTATAGTGAGTTAGTGACCTTGAGCCCTTGATTTCATAAGGATTGAAGATTGAATAATTTGCTTGATGCAGGGAATATTGTTGGATGGCACTGCAATTGCAGTTAAGCAACTATCTTCAAAGTCGAAGCAAGGAAACCGTGAGTTTGTCAATGAAATAGGCATGATATCTGGTTTACAACATCCAAATGTGGTTAGGTTATACGGTTGCTGTATTGAAGGGAATCAGTTACTGTTGGTATACGAATTCATGGAGAATAACAGCCTTGCACATTCTTTGTTTGGTAAGCTTATCTGATTTTAAAAATTTGTCACTAAACTGATGTATCAAGCACTTAAATTGATCGGGAATTTATGTTGCATGCTTCCAGAAGAAGAGAAAGGCTTTCTAAATCTGGACTGGCCTACAAGACAAAAAGTATGCCTAGGCATAGCAAGGGGTTTGGCTTTCTTGCATGAGGAGTCGACATTGAAGGTTGTACACAGAGACATCAAAACAACAAATGTATTACTGGACAGAGACCTGAATGCTAAAATTTCAGACTTTGGTTTAGCCAAGCTTGATGAAGAAGAGAACACACATATCAGCACAAGAATTGCTGGAACAATGTCAGTAAACCTTTTATGTGATCTCTTATATATTCATATACATGAGATTTTTTTTTAATGTGCTAGCTAGTAATGTCATACTCCTATGCTGCTGACATTGACTATACTTCAGAAGAAATGCATCATATGAGCGATTCGGCTGTCTTATACTCTTACTAATTTTTCTTTTCTGTTGCAGTGGATATATGGCGCCAGAATATGCACTCTGGGGTTGTTTGACTTATAAAGCAGATGTCTACAGTTTTGGTGTAGTGGCATTAGAAATTGTTGCTGGAAAGAACAACATGAAGTTTCGACCAAGCGATGATTTTGTATGCCTTGTGGATTGGGTAAGAAATATTTCCACTAAAATTTCATCAGTACATGCACTGGAATCACACTTTCAGGGCTTGCCCTTTCAACTTGTTCATCTTTTTATAAGTTGCATTCCTTGCTTATTTTTATCCCTTGCTTACTTCAGGCCCTTGTCTTACAACAAAATGGGAAACTAAAAGAGCTGGTGGATAAGAGGCTCGGGTCAGATTTCAACACAGAACAGGCCATTAGAATGGCTAAAGTGGCTTTGTTATGCACCAATTCAGCACCATCACTTCGGCCTACCATGTCTGTAGTAGTGAGCATGCTAGAAGGACGGACCGCCATGCCTGAGTTGCTTATGGATCCCGGCATATATGCTGATAAAACGAGGATGTCAGCCTTGAGAGACCAGTTTGATCAATTAGTACAGGACAACTCAATGCGATCTCAATCAAGCTATACTGAATCTCAGAGCCTCAATCAATTTTCAGATGTACCATGGACTGGCTCTTCAACTACTACTACATCTTCGGATCTCTACAAACGTAATCCATAGCGTTTGTTTTTTGCTTTCTCAAACCATAGTGTAAACGTACAATTCTCAGAAATTTCACTTTAATGTATCGAAAAGTAATTCTTCAATCCGATTATGTCTATTTTCCCCGGATTAATTCATGTATGTAAACTCTCATATCTTGATTTATGAACTCATCATCACCAATGTGATGTGACTTTGGTCGAATGGAAACACCAACAGAAGACTGGAAGATTTAATTTCTGTATAAGGGAACCAGCCTACATGATCGAGATGTACCAACTTAGTACAAATTTTTATTTTATTTTAAAACAAGATTGTCTAACAACTAAATATTGTAACATTTCTCTTGTAACATTTCTCCTTTGACAATACAGTGAAATTCTGTGTACATACATATATATTAATATATATATATATATATATATATATATATTAAAGCTTAATACCAACCCTCTTAACTCTTGTCGAAATTCCACCTAGATACGTGTAGCCAGACATTGTTGTCTGTCTCCATGCTCATGGATTTACAGGCGGCGACGAAGGTCGGCCATTCCTCCACAGTCCACACATGTATTTCAGTCAAGTTGATTTTCTGCCTCTCAGAAAAGTCCAAACCTTTTGCCCTTTAGATTTTGCATTTTATTCTAAAGAGAAAACGAAGAAGAAGAAGCAAGCACTTGTCAAACCTGTGCCAATCGTAGTTCACTGAATCACAGCTTTGAATTATATAATTTAAGAATTAAAATATCCATAATTTTTTCAATATTTTTGTGAAAGTTTAAATTTTTTGGCATATAGATATATTTGTTATATACTATCATTTTCAATGGAAATTTTCAAAATTTCCCGATATTTTTTAATATATCCATAAACTTTCAATTTTTTTTTGATATTTTCATAATATCGTTATGTGTCATACCAACTTCAAATAAAATAAAAATCACTGGTTAGGAGAATCAAACCTTTGATCCATCCTTTTGTAAGCACAAAGTTATAGTCAACTCTACTACACCAACTTATTGTTGTATATGACTATTTTTATTATATATTGCATTTCATGTTTCAACATTTACCTAAAATTGAAATAAAACTGAACTAGTTGTTGAGGGGAATCGAACCCTTTTGGTCTAGGAGGAAACGATGATTTACCTTACTCTTATGGGGGAAATTCAACATGCCTCATCTACTATATTTATTCTCTAATGAGATGCAATCAAGTGAAAACATATAGACACAATGCACAATCTTCACAAAGCTATTGGTTATGGTCAAAGTCAAGAAATGCTTGATCCGAACGAGAACTACTAGTACCACAACTCATAGTCAATCACCCACGACCCCTATGGTTGGCATATAAGTCAGCATATGCAAAATTATAAAGGGACAATATCATTTAATGATTATTCTTCACAATATATTCAAGGTTTTACTCAAGGACATGATGAAGATAGTGAAAATTTTGTACCTCATAGATCATTTATGTGGTTCTAAACCACTCTTATAATTTCATGTTTAATATATTATATTTAAATAAGACGTAATGACCTAGCCCCATTTTGGGTAAATATATATGTATATACATATGTATATATATATATATATATATTAAGTAGATTTTAATAATACTCAATGATTATTTCACCTCAAATTACTATAACTCACTATAAACCAATAATTATATAATAATTTCTTATGATATATAGTAGATAATTGATCAAATAAACATTTCTCAAAATTTCATTCAGAATTTTCATGTTTTAATATAAATTTTCATCAATTTACTTAATTATTTTTTAAAATCTAAATTTATAATTTTCAGATCCTCGATATTTCAGTTCTCGCCGAAATTCTATAAACCAATTAAGAACGAATTTAACGAACTGATGACACTGGAGAATCCACATAACTTAATTAAAGTTTAGTTCTTTGAGCCTAATCTAATGCAACATCAACTATCATTGTTCTCACTTTCTGGAGAAAGCGTAACATGTGTAAACTATATGTATATGAGGACATGTTCTTTTATCTCCTTCTTTTGTTAGTTTGACTTCAATAAATTATGGACAGTTAAGTAATTAGTGAACATATGCGAGATATTTAGACTTAATTTTTTTTATGCTAGTCAAGAATAATAACCGATTCAATAAATCGATTATATGAAGTTCCCCTTATGGGCATTTTTCCCTATTAAAAAACAAAAAAAAAGTTAGTGATTATTGTTGTGAACAAAAAAAATATATGCATGTGATTGGCCAGATAGTGATATAGAAATAACTTGGTTTTTATAGTATAACCAAAAACGCTTACGAAGCAAATTACATTTCTTTCTGTAAATAATCGAAGGGTTGGCTACTTTAAGATGCGAGAGAAACGATTAAAATATTTGGAGTACAGAAATGGGTAGATATTTATGATGAGCTTTGCAGCTCAAACAGAGATTGGAATGCCAACTTGGGTTTGTGAGGAAAAATGGTAGAAGATCTCAGTAGTCAGAAACCCATCTTCTTCAGCTGTGTTGCTGTTCTTGTGGTGCTTATCTGCATTGGACCCATCAAATCTCAGGTACAGTCTGGGACTCTTGCAGCTGATGAAGGTGAATCTTCTTACTTTGGAATCTTGGTTGCAAATATTGTTCATATTATATGTGAAAGGCATAGTGTTTATGAAGTTAATGTTTTCATTCCATCAGTTTTGATGGAGTTGAAACTGGGTTGTGCAGAGGAAGAGATAGTTATACTGTTTGGAATAAGTTAGGAGAAGCTTTAGCATACCCAGTTCAGTTTTCTTGCTTCTGTTCTTGAATGATTTTGATGCTTTGTTTTGTGGATGTGGTTTTGGCAGTGGACGCCCTTCGTGAAATAGCTGAACAACTGAATAAGAAGGATTGGAATTTCAGTGACCCATGTAGCAATGTTTCAACTATTTCGACCCCACATACTAGTCAGTACAACAATACTCTGGGCTGCAATTGCTCATTCTCCGGCAATACATGCCACATTGAAAGCATGTACGTGTCTTTTATAAGCCCCAATTTGGTTATGTTTGCTCAATCCAGTGAAGTTCAGGTTGAGTGGTTATATTAGGCACTAGCCTAACCAATGTGATAGTGTGATACTGATGTTCAACAACAGCTAAGGCGAGATCATTTTTTCCTGCACTTTAATAGGTTTATATCTCATTGGTTGATAGGTTATATTAGGCACTAGTCTAACCTATGTATCTGGTATTCATCAACATCTAAGGTGAGTTCGTTTTTTCTGTTTCATTAGGTTGATATGTCATCAGTAAGTGAATAAGGATGTTCTGATTATGATTATCTCAGATATATCATATATTACTTGTTGTGCATGACGTATTGACTAATTAATAGTTTTCCTTAACCTCATTTAGTCCTTTTCTAAGGATGTATTTGATTTGGACATGGTAAAGAAATAATCTTTGTTTCCAATCAATTTTCAGGTTTCTTAACCCCTTCCTTTCACAATACCTTTCATGCCTTAGTGTCTTTGATATTGCCAAGCACTGTGATCGGTTCTTGGTTAATGCTGGAATCCTTATGCTGTTTCAGTGAATTCAGTCTCTATTTCTATAGATCTCTGACAGAGATTCAACTTACACAGTAAAGTCGATGTGGATATCCAAGTGTAGCACTCATTGTGGTCTCTCAAGATCTTTTAACATAACTACAACGCTCTTGTTTTAGTTACTTGACCTTTGAACATTCAATTGTAACAATTATTTTTCCTTGTTCATGGTTACTGCATTGAGACGTTACTCTGGGATTTTGAACCCAACATTCATTAACCTATGATATTATGGATCCATATTGTGCAGTTATCTTATGGGTCAGGATCTAGATGGTGTTCTTCCAGCATCCCTGGCTAAGCTACCTTATCTTAAGCAAGTGTATGAAGACATTTCCACTATTTTGTTTTTCTTTTATCACCAGATAATTATTAAGCTTTCTACCTAATAACACTCTTCCTTGCTGATAGTAATCTGGGTCAGAATGATCTCAGCGGTTCTATTCCACGTGAATGGGCTTCTACCAAGTTGGAATTTCTGTAAGTGAGAATCTTGCTTATGTTTGAATTTGCCAATTGATGTTCATGCCGGTAACTGAACTCATGCAATGTACCCAGAGCAGGGTTCTCAGCGTGAACAACTTATCTGGACCTATCCCTGGCTATTTGGGAAACATAACAACTCTCCAAGCTCTGTATGCACCAATTTATTCTTATCAATCTCTTTCATTATCATTTAGATTTAATGGCTTGGTTTGGCCTGACACGAGTGACTATGCTTTCAGAGCCTTGGAAAGCAACTTCTTTTCTGGACCTATTCCTTCAGACCTGGGAAAACTGATTAACATGAAGCAACTGTCAGTGTGCTTTTTTTATTCATGTTTTAGCTTTGTTGGTTTTGAATTCCATAAATTTCATAAGCTTTATATTCATATAAGCTAGTGAAAATGATAATTGACTATGGTTTGGTCCTGTCAACTGGTAATTTACAGCCATCTTCGCGCTAACAATCTCACTGGAGAGTTGCCTGCCTCTCTCACTAATCTGACCAAATTAACACATCTGTAAGTGATTTTTCTGTACTTTACCTTATGTTTTTCTAAAGGAAACACTTCAATCTTATGTCCTCTTTTTTTTTTTTTTTTTTTCTTAACAGCCTGATAGGTAGTAACAACTTCACTGGAAGTATACCCAACTACTTTACAAGTTGGAAAGACCTCATAAGCTTGTAAGAAGCTTTTCTTTTATATGATTTTCTATTCTGAAGATACTTTTAGATGGCTACAATTTAAATCCATTAACTATGTTTCTTACAGAGAGATGCAAGCGAGTGGTCTTGAAGGTCCCCTTCCATCTAGTCTCTCTTTCTTGAAGAATTTGACAGACCTGTGAGTTCAGGCTTCTTAGTTCTCACCCTGTATCTACATAATTTCCTTGAGATCTTTAGATGCTTTTCAAATTTAACAAAAACCTTGAATAATTACTTAAGATATTTGTACTCTCATAAATTGGCATGCCATGACCATTTCCAGGAGAATTGGTGACTTAAGTGGTGGGAGTTCAGAGTTTCCAAACTTATCAAACATGACAAACATGCAGAAACTGTAAGCCATATTTACTCTTATAATTTAATTTCTGATTGATGTCACCTGCTTGGAAATATATATGTTCTTATAAGAGTTGTTAAAACTGCAGGATGTTAAGGAGCTGCAATATAACAGGAGAAATCCCTGAATATATATCTACCATGACAAATCTGGCTGTTTTGTAAGTCAACTGTTTATTCATAATTTACTTTTTCATAATATAGCTTATGTAATTATAGTTGTATTACAAAATGATTACATATGTAAATGTAGAGCGACCTAAGACTTTTCTGTGTGGTTGAGTTGTCTGAAGTTATAACAAAAAGAAAACTATTTTTTTAATAATTCGGCTATGTCAGAAATTTACGGGCTTTAACTTTCTTCTTATAATGCTAAATTTATTGAATCATTCTAGGCCTGATACTTCAGTGTTTTTATAGTTTATCATCTCACTTTTACCAACATCTCTTATGGTTTGTTAGACATTTATGTTATATATATATATATATATATATATATATATATATATATATATATATATATATATATATAGGGCCCTTCCACTAAGAGATCCTTTTTTGGGGTCTAAAAAAGGGATAAGTCACTTGACCAACTTTTCGATCACATTTCAGCATCTCCACCGTTCAACATTTAGAGTATAATGTGTAGATCACATCTAATTTCATCCAAAATGGAGGTGTTTAAGGCATTCAAAACTGTGATTTAAACTTATAAGCATGAACGGTTCATGTTTGACAGATTTGGTGCGTCCATTGCTTTCGCCAAGTTTTGATACCTTAACGATCACCATTTTAGCTGAAATTTGACAGGGGTGATCTACACATTAGACCCTAAAAGTTGAACGGTGGAGATGTTTAATGAGCTATCCCTTTAAAAGACAAAAAAAAAAGGGATCCCTTAGTGGAAGGGCCCTATATATACATATATACATACATATATATATATATATATATATTCTTTTACTTCAATACGTATAGGCATACCATGTGACTCAACCTTCAACTGGATCAGTCTTTTACTGTTCTGATAGTTTGATACAAATATACATCACATTACATCTGGCTAACTTAATCAGAGTCATCATGATAATAAATAAACTCATTATTGTCATTGGTAACCATTCTGCATATTCCCAATTTTTTTTTTTAAGTTTATGATTTCTAGTTTAATTCTGTTTTTTCTTCTTTCCTTTTTCTGCAGAGATCTAAGCTTCAACAGATTGAAAGGGGCCGTTCCGAATTTTGCTAATATAATGCAGTTGTCAACAATGTAAGGATAAAATCACGAGGGTTATTAGCGTGCATTATGATGTAGGACTGTTCCCTTGATTTGCAGTTCGTGCATGCATTACTTTCCAAATTTCATGTTTTCTTTCCCTCCAAAAGAAAAAAACTGAGAAGATGAGTAAGAGTTGGATGTTTTAAACACACAGATATAGCAACTGATCTATCTAAATTTGTCAGTATATTACCATTAAGTATATAAGGGAAAGGCTGTATGAATATGGATCAAGTTTTAAATCATTTTACTGTTCTGTCTTTCTGCATAACCTTTGAACCAATCTGTATATCTATCTCACACTCACACTCACACTCCCACTCCCACTCACACGCACACGCTCACCCACATACACACACTATTATCAGCAGCCGTTTTCTATTGCTCTTTTTTGACCTGAACTGTTTCTATTGGTCGCTGATCAGATATTTGACAAGTAACTTGCTTACTGGGCTTCCCGACTGGATCAAAAGTAGAGACACTCGCTAGTATGTTTCTTCATCTCATTTGTCATTTTTATTTCTGTTTCATCCTTTTCATCAATTTGGATCATAAACGCAACTATTATCCTAGAAAAATTAAAGTAGATAAAGCATGATCAGTAGCTTCTGCAGTTCATAATAGCAGAAGCTGCTGGTGGTGGTGCTGCATTTAAGTTCACTATAAGTGCAGCTTCAAATCTGAACATGCTCAAAGATCTGAAGGAGGATAACTTAATCTTATCAGCACGAATTGGATAGAATTTGTCACATGGTCCTAAAGTTCATGCAATTGCACAAAATCATTTGGTTCATTGCCCGATAGAATCATTTGGTTCATTGAAATTGTAGAGCCTCTGACCCGGCATA
Source organism: Argentina anserina (assembly GCF_933775445.1). Classification (NCBI taxonomy): domain Eukaryota; kingdom Viridiplantae; phylum Streptophyta; class Magnoliopsida; order Rosales; family Rosaceae; genus Argentina; species Argentina anserina. Next base: position 3,770,628 of record NC_065874.1, read on the forward strand.
TAGTTGCCTAAAGCATGCGTTGGTGTGGTTCTGTATAAAGCTTTGGCGTCCCTTTGATCATCAATTTATCAGAACATAAACTTCTTGTGATGATGATGTGATGATCATCATTCCTTCCAAGTTACATGACTTTCTAAATTATCAGAACATAAACTTCTTGTGATGATGTTGTGATGATCATCATTCTTTCCAAGTTACATGACTTTCTAAATTACCAATGATTTTAAGATGTCTGTATGATCATAATTTAATAATGATGTTTTTTTCTCAGAGTTGTTATTGATGTAGGGCTTTATCTGTGTGTGCAGCAATATAGATGTCTCCTACAATAACTTCTCTCAGAGCTCTGTCCCAACTGTTTGTCGAGGAACTTTGTAAGAGAAATTCCATTTCAGTTTTTTTTTTCCTTCTAACATCTTCAAGATAAACATGACCTTACATTCTTTGAAAGTAACTGATTTTGTTTCATCAGCAATTGGTTCAGAGGTATTTCACAACAGAACAACTCGTAAGCCTCACACCCAATGAATTTCTAGCTTTCACAGTTCAATTCTATAAACTGACGGAATTCTCAAATTGTAATGTAGAATGCTAAGCAATTGCCTAAACTCATGTTCAAAAGGTAATAGAATCTTATCCAGAATTCAAACTTTAGGTCCTTAGGTGTAGGCTTCTGTGTTGATATACCGTGGAAAATCTACAAAACATAGTGCTGCGTTTTCTTGTTATATATTGTTTGCTCTGTGTAGATAAGTACTCATTGCATATAAACTGTGGTGGAAAACCAACCACTTTCGGAAGCGTCAAGTATGAAGGAGATGAAGCCTCAGGAGGTGCAGCAACATTTTTTCAGGCCACACCCCCTCATTGGGGGTTTAGTAGCACCGGTGATTTCGTTGATAATTGGAGTAGTGACAGCGATTATATTGCAACTAATGTTTCCATACTCAAAATGAACAACTCCGAGTTGTACACAACTGCACGACTTTCTCCTCTTTCTCTCACCTACTATGCCCGTTGCTTAGCAAATGGAAATTACACTGTGAAACTACACTTCGCAGAGATAGTTCTCAGAGACAACAGATCTTATTACGGTCTTGGAAGACGAATGTTTGATGTTTATATTCAGGTAGTAATTTCTGTACTTTTACTTTTTTGTATGATATGTCATGTCATGAACGAGTCAGGCATGCAGCAGTTGAAAAAATTAGGGAAGTAAAAGGTAGGATTACTCTGAATATGTTAGTTAAGCCATCTTGGTGGATAATTGTCATATTAAGTAGATCTTATATCTGTGTTACTTTTGTGGTCTATTTCTAATCACTCCGATAGATCTAACTGTTCCCTAGGATTTACTTTTTCACAACTAAATTACCTATTCTTAACACCGGATATTCTTGGATTTACATAGTTTTCACTGTAACGTTGTCTTTATTGTTTTCTGATAACTTATTGCAGGACAAATTGGTATTGAAGGATTTCAATATTAAGGAGGAAGCACTAGGAGTTGATAAGGAAGTGATCAAGGTATTTAAAGCAGTTGTTAATTTGAAGACTCTAGAGATCCGCTTCCAGTGGGCTGGGAGGGGGACAACTAACGTTCCTCTAAGAGGAAAATATGGTTCTCTTATATCAGCCATCTCTGTGCAGTCTGGTATGTTATTGGATATGAATGTTTTTTTGTTTTACTGCATTGCCTAAACTATTAATCCTGAGAGAAGCCTGTCAATTATTCTAGGCCAGGTGATCATAATTACATACACTAAAACAATTAGTCGTGAAAAAAAGGATTATAATTTATATACCTTGAATCTTTAAATAAAGTTCACCTCTATATAAGTCCATATATCGGTAAAGAGTCAGTACTTAGTATTCATGTATATTTGGTTAGTATATTAAATGGTGTATCTATGCGTTTTCACTTAGAGGAGTTAAAAGACAAACATATTTCACGTCTTCCTTACATTATTCGATGCTATCTTTGTGTCTTGCTTCTATCTTATAGACTAGTTTAAATTTTTAATCTTTATACATGTATCTCACATATTGCTGTATATAAGAAATGTTGTTGAGCTATATGGTTATAACTTCCATAAACTGCAATCTTATGATCACTGATCTTTGCATCTATCTTACTTTAGATTTTGAACCTCCTGATGATAGCAAAACGAAGATTTACATTGTGGTTGGAGTTGTTTCAGCTTTATGCCTAATCTTCTTGATTTTTGGTATTCTTTGGTTAAGAGGCTGCTTTGGACGCAAGAAAACCAGGGAAGAAGGTACAGTAGATACCTGTGCAAATCAATTTTCAGTTGTGAAACCATACTAGTAATGCATTTTCCCACAGTACTGTAAGAATTTTGGAAATGGTCCAATGATTGCACAGTATCCATAAATGCCGATTTGGAAGTTGAAACCTGCTCTTTACCGTTTAAGCTTCACGTTAATGCCAAGTATTTTCTACCCTGTTATACAGAACTGAGAGGATTGGATCTGCAAACTGGTTTCTTTAGATTCAAACAAATTAAAGCTGCGACCAACAACTTTAGTGCTGCAAACAAACTCGGGGAAGGTGGCTTTGGAGCTGTTTACAAGGTATTCTATAATTTTTAAGTTTCTTTTGTAATAGTATGTTCAGTTTGTTTGTTAATGGTTTGTTATCTTGGCAGGGTGAATTATTGGATGGTAGCTTTATTGCCGTTAAACAACTTTCTTCAAGATCAAAGCAGGGAAATCGTGAATTCGTGAATGAAATAGGCATGATGTCTGCATTACAACACCCAAATCTTGTTAAACTTTATGGATGTTGCACGGAAGGAAATCAATTATTATTGGTATATGAATACATGGAGAATAATAGCCTTTCGCATAATTTATTTGGTAAGCTGGAAAATTCAGAAGTGGATGGGTACTTATCTGATTACCTGCTTGATGAAACATTTCTGAAGTTATCTTTGTTGAATTCAGGTTCCGAGGAAGCCGTGCGGAAATTGAACTGGCCGACAAGGCAGAAAATATGTGTTGGTATTGCAAGGGGTCTTGCGTTCCTGCATGATGGAACCTTGAAAATCGTTCATAGAGATATCAAACCAACCAACATATTGCTCGATAGTAACCTTAATGCTAAGATAGCTGACTTTGGTTTGGCTAAGCTGGACGAAGAGGAGCATACCCATATCAGCACCAGAGTTGCTGGAACTATGTAAGCACCCTTTCATTCACTGAGTTTGTTTTTTCAGTTTCTTGTTTAGCATAAGGGTCTTTGTTGGTCGATTTGTTTTTTTGTTTGACAATTTAACTACATCATTAGCAACCTTGCATATATAGTGAGTTAGTGACCACATATTCTGGTACCTAAATTTGTTTGATTATAACCTTATGAAGTCAACAAGGGGTCACGGTATGGTTGTTATTGTGCAGAGGATACATGGCTCCAGAGTATGCTTTATGGGGCTATTTAACCGAAAAGGCAGATGTCTACAGTTTTGGGGTTGTAGCACTGGAACTGGTATCAGGGAAAAACAACATCAAATATCGGCCAAACGAAAATTTTGTATGCCTTCTAGATTGGGTAAGATCTTTCTTCTATCAAATAAGTGAAAACATTAAATGGCTTCATATTGTCTTGCTGGTCTTGTTCCACTTATGATATTCTCATGTTTCTTTCCCAATACAGGCCCTTGTTTTACAACAAAAAGGAAATCTAATGGAGCTGGTGGATCCAAAGTTGGGTTCTGGGTTCAAAAAGGAAGAGGCACTGAGAATGATAAAGGTAGCTCTACTATGCGCGAATGCATCACCGGCTTTAAGGCCCACAATGTCTGAAGTAGTGAGCATGCTTGAAGGCCGAACTGCTGTTCATGAAGTGACAGTAAATCCGAGTATTTATGATGATGAGATGAGATTCAAAGCGTTTACGGAGGACTCCGATCCAAATATGCAAGAGAGCTTTGAAGAGACTCGAAGCTTCATTCAGTCTGATTCAAAATGGACAGCCTCATCCTCATCATCTGTCCTAAATATTGATGCAGGTAAAATTGGGACTCAGTAATAAAATATTGTGCAACATCGCCTAACCATACATCCACAGAAAGCACCTACTCCTACGTAGATTGAAGTTTGACTTCACCATACAAGCAAGTGAACCCCTGGAAATGCACTGGAGACTGCAAGGTATCTGAATATTGACTTCAAGTCTTCAACTATGGCCATGTTTGTATATTACCGTCTTTTTTTAACCACATTCATTTGTTTTGATTCATTTACTGTTTATAGAATGAGTCTCCTAGCTACCAGTTATACTGCAGCTGATGCTGCATTTCCCCGATGAATTATGTAATTGCTTAGTTTGAAGAGGTCTAGATAAAATGTAAAAACTTGGAGCAAGTTTGAACCTTCTCGTCCTGGTACGTTCATACCTCGTCCAGCCTTTTAAATTCAATGCTTTCATTAGTATATGCCCAGATTCGATTTCCAGATACGTTAAATGGCTGCGATCAGATGATTCAGACCTACCCAGATGTAGGAAATGTTTCCACCATTCATGACATGAGACAAGTAAAAGTCGGAGACGTCGGCGTCTGAACTCACTGCCACTCGTCTTTCCAATTTCCATGACTAACCTTTAAAGAATAAAAGTAGTTACGAGGAACTAACCGAAAATTGTTCATAGAGACATCAAAATGACAAACATATTGGTAGATAGGGACCTTAAAATCTCAGACTCTGGTTTGGCCAAGCTGAACAAAGAGGAGAAGACGCATATTAGCACTAGAATCGCTGGAACTATGCAAGGAACCTTTCATATCTTTTATTTTTCCTTCTCAATAGAATTTAAGTGCTTTTTAATACTGTTTCCGGAGCTTGGATACAGTTTGGGACTTTGGGGATTATGTTTACAGTTTTACACTACACATTGCAGTCATAAAATGATGAATGAGAGTTAAAAGTCACGATTTGCTTATTACTTCCTATTTGTTGTGCAAGGATACATGGCGCCAGAATATGCACTCTGAGGTTACTTGACTGATTAAGTACATGTTTTCAGTTTTTGAGTCGTTGCCCTTTAGAGCTCGTATATGGCAGAAACAACATCAAAACTCGGTCAAATTTTGGTACTATTACTCAATATATCTGCAGTTGTAATACAAAGAATTAACGTAAGGTGCATGCACCAGTGTTTCTCTCTTGTTGGTGTGACTGTGAGCATGCAAAGTTCCCAGCTAGCTTTCTTTTACGTAATTTCATGTTTGTTTTGGTTCACTAGCTTCATAACCCAATTTTGATTTGGTGCAGTGTTCCGGTGCATCATAACCCATTAGAAAGAAAAACTCATTCACAAATCATAAGTGACATGCATGCAACGACAAATAGACGAGGAGACGCATGATACTATAAAGAAAAAAAAAGATTGTACATTATGCCGATAACGTCCTTTATTGCATTATGTAGGCGTACAATCGAGAAGGTTTATGGTTTGATGTCTCGAATTTACTATACAAGCTATGATCAACTAACAAAATGACGCCTTTTTAAACCTTATAAAGAGAGTAGTCGCGCTGTAGGATAGAGCGGTTGATATAGTGCACCAGCTGCTACTGCTTAGTAGCCTGGGAACATAGGCGGAGGCGGTGACTGGTATTGGAATCCCAGGTTTGGTGGCAGCACGAAGTCGTCTGGTGGTGGTGCTTCGACCGGTGGAGGAGAGGCGGGTGGTGGAGACTGCACTGGAGGTGGCGAGGCTGGTGGTGGAGACTGCACTGGAGGTGGCGAGGCTGGTGGTGGAGACTTCACTGGCGGTGGTGAGGCTGGTGGTGGAGACTTCACTGGCGGTGGTGAGGCTGGTGGTGGAGACTTCACTGGAGGTGGTGGAGAGTGGACCGGGGCTGGTGGTGGTGACTGCACCGGGGGTGGTGGAGAGTGGACCGGTGCTGGCGGTGGTGAGGCAGGAGGTGGAGATTGCACCGGGGGTGGTGGAGAGTGGACCGGTGCTGGTGGTGGTGGGGACTGCACCGGGGGTGGTGGAGAGTGGACTGGTGCTGGTGGTGGTGGGGATTTTTCTGGAGGTGGTGGAGAGATGGTTGGAGTCGGTGGTGGTGGAGACTTCACTGGAGGTGGCGGAGAGTGCACTGGAGCCGGTGGTGGGGGAGACTGGACTGGGGGTGGCGGAGAGTGGACTGGTGGTGGAGGAGAGTGCACTGGGGGTGGGGGAGATTGGACAGGTGGTGGAGGAGAGTGCACTGGTGGTGGGGGAGATTGGATAGGTGGTGGAGGAGAGTGCACTGGTGGTGGGGGAGATTGGACTGGTGGTGGTGGAGAGTGGACAGGTGGTGGAGGAGAGTGGACCGGTGGTGGTGGGGATTGGACAGGGGGTGGTGGGGAGTGAACAGGTGGTGGAGGAGAGTGGACCGGTGGTGGTGGGGATTGGACAGGGGGTGGTGGGGAGTGAACAGGTGGTGGTGGAGAGTGCACTGGTGGTGGGGGAGATTGGACTGGTGGTGGAGGAGAGTGCACTGGGGGTGGGGGAGAGTGCACTGGGGGTGGTGGCGAGTGGACGGGTGCCGGTGGTGGTGGAGAGTGGACTGGAGCTGGTGGTGGCGAGTACACTGGAGGTGGTGATTGAGCATGCGGGCTTTGTATGTTATGAGGAGGAGGGTGTGGTTCCTCCTTTGGTGGTTGTGGTTTTGGTGTCTCTACCTTGGGAGGTTGTTGTGGCACTGGCGGCTTTGGAGGCACTCCGCCACCTCCGCACTTGGCCTTGCTGCAATCCACCGGCTTGCTCACCACTGCTTGGCATTCTTTTGGTGACCTCTGTTTAGGCCTATCCGGTAAGCAGTTGCTTGAGTCGTCCATCACGATGTCCTGTCTTTTGGTAGGCACACATTCGGGGGCTGCGCCGTTGAAGAAGTTGTTGGAGTATGTGAAGTTCTTCAAACCAGGCAGCTTGCAAATGCTGTCGGGAACAAACCCGGTCAGCTGGTTGTTTGCAAGGCTGAACTCCTCCACATTCTCGACCTTGAACGATTTCGTCAGGATGCCGCTGAATGAGTTTGCACTGATGTCCAACACTGTCAGGCTCGACATTTGGAAGAGCTCGGGAGGCACACACCCGCCTAGTTTGTTGTTTGAGAAGATGAGCTCGTTCAGGTTCCTCATTTTCCCGATGCTGCTAGGAATGCAACCCTCGAAGTTGTTGTTGGCAATGACGAGAACCGACACATTAGAGTTGCCAATGTTTTCAGGAATAGGGCATCCGAATCTATTGTTGTTGATGAACAAGGCATCCAGATCCATATTGAAGAGATCAGGTGGCAGGCAACCTTCAAACTCATTGTACCTGATGTCGAAGTACTTGAGGCGAAGGCATGCGTACACTCCTGGGAACTCACCCACAAAGCGGTTGTTGCTGATATCAAGCTCGTAGAGGAGAGTCATCTTGCAAAAGCTTTGGGGCACGATACCGCAGAACCTGTTGGAGTTGATGTGGAACACGGCAAGGTCTTGCAATAGGCCCAACTCAGCAGGAAGGTATCCTGCAATGTCAGCCCCATTCAGATCAATGGCCGCCACCACGTCGATTTTTGGGTCATCCATTGCTTTTTCACAAAACACTCCTGTGTAGTTGCATACTTCAGGACCAACCCAGTTGGCAGTTTTCTTTTGAGGGTCAGAGTATATGGCCTTCTTCCAAGCCTGGAGTGCAATGTATGCACGTCGAAGCCTAGGGTTGGGGAACTCCATGTTCAGCTGAACCCCATTTTCATAGTTATCGGGTAGGTCACCGCCCTCCGGGAGCGTTAGCAGCTGGCGACGTACAAGAAAGGACGCTTCGGCATCTGTTAGAGCTACAGAGATAGATGAGATAGAAGAGAAGACAAAAAGGAAAGATAGTATGCAGCCTGAGGCTTTCATTTTTATTTTCTTTCTGGGTCTGCACCGCCTCCTCGGTAAGACCCAAGAGGCTGCTTATAGGTGAGGGTGGGAGGGTTGAAATGAAGGAGGGGTTATATTGAGGGGATTGCATGACTGGTTGGGAATGTCGGAAACCGTTATGCCTGAATTTCTCTGTACTATTTCCAAACTTAGAAGTTCTATTCTGGCTTTCAGATATGAAGCACCACACACCTGTTTGGTTTATCGTTTTTACAGCCTCTCTAATTTCAGTCAATTAGTTCTTGGAACTTCTTGTCTATATTTGCAATTGATGGTTATTAACTTAACTCATGACTGGGTCAAATTCAATATATCAGTACAAGAGAATTACACGCATAACATCATTGGTCATGCATTATGGAGTTCTTACACCAACATCACCATCATATGATCATCACCATTCGTCACCTTAATATATTACAAGCTGCCTAAAACTTTGTTGGATGGCAGATGAATCTATAAAGAAGGTTGTTTATATTTTTGAAGTAGGTTTGATCATTATATCAAAATACGTATATGTATATATTATTTCGGGGCAAGTTATATCCGCCAACATCATTGTAATAACCCGAATTTTTAGAAATTAAATATCGAGTATTTTCAAAGTGTTAAACTTGTGAAATTAATTCAAGACGACAATTGGAGGTTTGCGACATTTCGAAACGAAAACGGAAACGTTCTCAGATCGTTTAATTAGAAAACGTAACGTTACCGCAACGTATAGATCGACTTTTATTCCGTCGCTCGGTTGCGAAAACTTCTTTCACAAAAGTCGTAGAGCTCATCGATACGAGTTCGTGGACATGTCACACGTTCGAATCGGACGTCGGACGCGAAAGTTATTAACGTCGGAATTTCGTTTCCGATTTTGGAAATAGTATAAAAGGAAGGAAATGAGATTAAAAATCAGATTTTTCTAAAAATCAGCTCGGGTTACTGTTCACCCGAGCTCGGTACTGTTCACCCGACCCAAAAAAACTTCTCCGGCCGATTTCTCCACCATCCGACGTCACCTCGTGTCGTGCCACCTATCAAACTGACGGGCTCGACGAGCTCCATCTTTTGGGCTATGCCTTGCACTCCGGCGACAACCACACACGGTGTAGCAACCGCCGGAAGTTACTGCTGTGGCGGCGCCGCCTCCTCCGGCCACCATGGCTCGAGATTCTTGGGGGGTTTTGCTTGTCTCAGTCCCAGCAACATTCCCACAAAAGGAATCGAGCCAAATCGAAGTGTAAGTACCCGAATCAAAATTTCAATTTCTAAGGTTTGTGAATAGTGCCGAATATATGTTCTTCGGTGTTTGGACTGTTTAGGCTCGGATTTAGAACTTTGTGTCAACTAGGAAGTTGTTGGAAATGTTGTTTAGGTTGTGGTGGTGAAATTTGGTGATGATTGGTGGCGGTCGGTGAGCAGTAACGCCGCATGAATAGTGACTGTGAATAGTACCGGTGAATAGTACCGTCGCATGAATAGTGGTCTGTAACAGTAACTGTGAATAGTAAACTGTAACAGTAATTTGAACAGTGACATGGTAAACAGTAACTGTGAACAGTGTTTTGGTAAAACAGTAACTGTGAACAGTGGTTTGTAGAAAACAGTGATTAGTAACATAAACAGTGTTCCCGTGAACAATGTTTTATGAACAACACTTAGCTGTGCTGAACTCGTTACCTGATATTTTAAGTATCATTTTCTAAGCATTTATCGTGCTATTAGGTGACTGACGAAACGAGTGAGGAAATTACTTTCAGGGTCGTGGAAGTTGCACGCAGGAAAGAAGGTGAGTAAAATCTCACTTATTTACGAATCTACCCTTGCGGTGATTCCAAGATTTTTGCAAGAGTTTTTAATATTGAATTACGACACGTATACAATATAGTGGATTACGTATATATCGTATAAATGGTAATAAGTACATATATATATAGTTTGCTATATTATATACTGTTATGAATTCATTGGAATTGGTCATTTCGAATGACGAGAATTAAATGTTGAGCATGTGATGTGATTTTTGTACAATATGAGGTGTGATTATTGTACGTGGTTTTAACATGAGTTTGTTAAAATGTTTTGTCTTCGGACGAGTTTTGTCTTCGGACGAGTTTTTGTCTTCGGACGTGTTTATGAAATATGACATGTATACGATATAATGGATTATATATATATTGTATAAATGGTAAATATGTACATATATATATAGTTTGCTATATAATATACTGTTATGATTTTATCGTGATTTATGTCATTTCAATGACGAGATTTAAATATCGAGCATGTGATTTTGATTTGTACAATATGATGTGAGATTATTGTACGTGATTTTTAACATTGAGATTGTTAAAATGTTGATTTGTCTTCGGACGTGATTGGTACAATATGATGTGAGATTATTGTACGTGTTTGGCAAGTCAGAACCTAGCCTTTGGCCGGGCGAAAGTTACGATACAGTTAGAGCTCTAGTCTGTCTGCCTTAGTACTGCATGTGAGGTAACGGGTGGTTATCTGCTCATGGGTACTCAGATTGTTTTGGATGTTGGGTAGCGGGTGGCTATCCAATATCGGCGGTGTATTACGAGAGGGGTAACAGATGTGTACCAGCGTTCTTGGTACCCGTATTATAAATGCATTTGGGTAACCAGAAGGGTTACTTAATTCCTCATGAGCGCTTCTTTTTCTTTGGGACAACCAGATGGGCCGTCTACTGACTCATGAGTGCATTTATATTTGTTTGATTTGTGGATTTTCGTATATATTGATATGCGAGTTATATATTTTCATTTTACTCATACGAGCTGTAAAAGCTTACCGGGTTTGTGTTTACAATCCCGGTGCACCAATTCGATGGTGTAGTGGATAACTCCGCAGGTGTGGATTAGCGGGAATTGACGGACCGCTCAGAGGACTTGAAGTTATTTATCTCCAACTTGTGTGAGGATTTTGTGTGACTATCTTGTGAGTTTGTTGTGAGGATTACGCAATTCCATTTGTTATAATATTGAATTATAATTTGGGTTGTAATAATCGGTTTAACTGAGTTGTATTTTGAACTCAGAGATGATCCGCTGTGGCATTTTAAATGATTTCGATTCGTTGAAATTGTTTGGTGTTTAACGACTTTGAAATTTTGAGTTTTTAAGCTTGAAATTTTGGGGTCGTTACAGTTGGTATCAGAGCCTAAGTGTGTATTTGGCGATTATCAATATCATCCGGGAGCGATGATCCGACTGCAGGCGGGCACCCATCACATGCTCCTCGGTATTGATATGTCGTCGGGTACGCGAGAGTGTTAGGAGCCATACCTTATGGTTTGGTCCTGTAGAGAGTATTGTGACGATACTCCGATGATTCACCTTCTTCTGAAATTTCATGATTGATATTAGTTGGATCTATTTTGTCGAATTCGAGACTTCCCATGTATGACTAAGTGTTAATTGTTGAATGGTGATGAATTTGGAAAAAGGGCTGTGAACAGGGCCGAAGAAGGACGAGAGGTCGCGGCCGAGGTATGGTTGCAGGCCGAGTTCGCAATGTGGATAACCTTTACGAGGAGGTTGCTCCACGGGCAGAACAGGTTGACCCTGCTACTGTCGTTAGAGACGACGATAGTCGTTTGTTAAGTTGATCAACGACTTTAATCGTCTGTCAACGTCTTATTTCATAGAGGCCTGGATCATATGGTAGTGGACCACTGGATTGAGGGCATCATAATCTATTTTGAGATGATTGAGTACCCTGAGAAAGAGAAGAAGATGATATTGACACTTATTAGTGATAGTTCGGTAGAGGAGATGGTAGGATTGACTCCTACATCTATGAGAAACTCTTTATGTGTCACTTCGCATTTGGAGTGTTCCTCGAATTGGAGACAATGAAAGGCTTGTCCTATTGTGATTGGAAGTGGAGAGTTCTCTGCTTATTTGATCGTGATTCCGGATCACACCTATGATGTGATCATAGGAATTGATTGGTTGAGTACACAGTACACGGTGATTGATTGTTTTGACATGGTGGGTTTATTCGTAGACCCATGAAACCAGAGTTTCGTATCTTTGAATCAAGGCGGATAATGCCATGAGAGTTTGAGTCATGGCATATGTTGAGTATGTGGATCTGAAGTAGCTATCACAGACATCGTTGTGATATCAGAGTAAAGTGAGACGTTTCAGGAGATACTGTGTTATAGCCCCTATAACGAAGACGCCGTATGGATGGGACAAATGAATTCAAAGACTTAATGACTGGTGCGATCAGCTTAGAGAGGCTACAATACTCTCTGAGTTTGACATGCGATCCAAATACTGGAATGCTAACAGGTTTGAGTATATAGTTTCCTATCAGGGCAGAGAACTATCAAGGAGTCTTGATAGAGAGCGTTAACCCTATATTGAGGGATGTTCAGTGTTTAAATGTTAAAGACTAGATTTTAGTTATGCAACTAATCTAAGTTGAAACCTAACAAGGTTGAGATATTATGTTCAGGTAAGAGATGTGTAGACCATAGGTTGGAGGTGGTTAACGAAAATTTTCGTGACTGACATCTCTAACGCTATTGGTAACAGAGTGGTAGGGCGTATGATACGTCCATAAAGTGGTAATACAATTATTGAATTGAGATTCACATTTTGTCGACGTGACATTCCAAACTTGTTTTGGTTCGGCTATAGACAATTGATGTTACGCATTGTTCTTGGCTGAGCAAGAAATATAAGGTGATGGAGAAATCTCAATGTGGTGATATGAATTAATTATTTGCTAGATGAGCATTTAAATGAGAACGCTGATCTTTCAGGATTAAATTATTTTGGTGTTGGGGATTGGAACTTCACAATGCCACAGGTCCAAATGAGACGCAATGGCGGTGAAGTGACTCTATTGAAGGTAAAGTATGAGATGACCTTAGCTTAGTGGTGTTTTGATGAATTTTTCGTGACAAGCACCTTCCAACCGGTAAAGAAATGGTTGAGAATCAGATTTTCTTTTCAAGTGCAAGTGGTGTTAGTATTCGAGACTTAGATGCTCTTTTTCCCTCTATGCATCAAATTATTATTGTTGGATAAGGAGATGTTGACTCAAGTGTTCAACAAGGGATAAATTTTACGATAAGAGAATGATCAATTATATTGCTGCTTGCATAGGAGTTATTTTGGCCGAATGCGTTGGCCATGAGAGTCATGATAAAAGTAAAGAAACAACTGTTAGAGTGGTAGTGCGGCAACAATCTTGGGTTAGTCTGGAGGAGATGGTGGACCCAATATCAGGATTCAGTTGTTGAATTGTTTACTGAATTTATTGTATTACGACTGTGGGAAAAATCAATACTATAGATGATGCCACTGGGGCGTTGTGTGGGACCATGTGTCATACATTTGAGGTATGCATGAACTAAGGGGTATTGTATATCTCAGTTGTGGTTGTGTTTATTTTGCACTGTAATTCCACCTAATTTTCATGTTCCACTATCGGGAGATAAATATTTTCTTTACCTGTCCTGCGACTTGAAGCAGGTAGCTGTAACTTCTTTTCTGACGGTGAGCTTTGGTGAAGGTGGTAGGATGCGTGATGCATCTCTCTTGTGGTGGTAGTAGAATTTTCTACAGCCTTTTGCGTATATTAGTCGATTCTCTGGTGAACTGTTTGAGAGTAATTCTTAATCCAAGGTGGTGTTCTGTTGTGGTTGTGAACTCAATGAGTTAAGATTTATTTATCGTGTTGCCGATACAAATATGGTACTTGAGTGGGTATCATGCACGACAACTTTTTATGGTTATAATAAGATGATCATGAAAGGGGATTATTTTGTTGATTGGAAGGAATGGTAGGTTCGTTATTCTAATGATGATTTGTGGTGAAGTCATGAAGGTATTGTCTTGATAAAGCACGTTTATTTGAAAACCACTATGTGTGATGTAAGTAGTAGGCATGTGTTAATCATTGATTTGACTCATGTTAGATGTTGAGAGTTTTGACCATGCTTAGTGGTATGATCTAACTCATGACGTGAGGATAGTCTGTCAAATCGCAAGAGAGTGGTGAACTAGACAAAAGAGGGCGTGGACGCCTCCATGCTGAAAACATCATTATGTTTCGGGAGGATGATTATATTTTGAGTAGCTCACATGCGACTATTACTGTTAGGAGATGTGACAGATTGTCTGATGGAGGAAGTTTGAGGTAACGGAAGATAGGTTGAGAGCTTGTATGCTGGATTTTAAGGTAGCTGTGAAATCATTTGAGATTGATTGAGTTCGCCTACAACGACAGTTACCATTCCAGCATCGGCATGGTACCCTATGAGGCACTTAAGGTAGACCATGTCGATCACCTATCTGTTGGGCCAAAGTTGGGTGTAGTGAGATTTGACAAGAAAGAAAAGTTGGCGGAGGTATGTTGGGCCTTTGAGATTCTCGAGAAGGTGGGAAAACTAGCCTTACCTACTAGCATGTCGGACGTTCACAATGTCTTCTACATTTCCATGTTGAGGAAGTATGATCCTGATGTGTCGCATATGTGATCGATCATAACACCATTGAGGTAAAAGAAAATACCACTTTTGTTTTGAGCCGGTTTGTATTTTGAATAGATCCACAAAGAAGTTTTGGAGGAAGGAAGTGGAGCTAGTCAAGGTATTGTAGAGCCATCATGATGAAGGTGATGCATCATGGAAGCTAGGGTCGGATATGAAGACGAGATACCCACAGTTGTTTATTGAGTGAACTTGAATTTCGGGACGAAATTCCTTTTAAGGGGGGTAGAATGTAATAACCCGAATTTTTAGAAACTAAATATCGAGTATTTTCAAAGTGTTAAACTTGTGAAATTAATTCAAGACGACAATTGGAGGTTTGCGACATTTCGAAACGAAAACGGAAACGTTCTCAGATCGTTTAATTAGAAAACGTAACGTTACCGCAACGTATAGATCGACTTTTATTCCGTCGCTCGGTTGCGAAAACTTCTTTCACAAAAGTCGTAGAGCTCATCGATACGAGTTCGTGGACATGTCACACGTTCGAATCGGACGTCGGACGCGAAAGTTATTAACGTCGGAATTTCGTTTCCGATTTTGGAAATAGTATAAAAGGAAGGAAAGGAGATTAAAAATCAGCTCGGGTTACTGTTCACCCGAGCTCGGTACTGTTCACCCGACCCAAAAAAACATCTCCGGCCGATTTCTCCACCATCCGACGTCACCTCGTGTCGTGCCACCTATCAAACTGACGGGCTCGACGAGCTCCATCTTTTGGGCTATGCCTTGCACTCCGGCGACAACCACACACGGTGTAGCAACCGCCGGAAGTTACTGTTGTGGCGGCGCCGCCTCCTCCGGCCACCATGGCTCGAGATTCTTGGGGGGTTTTGCTTGTCTCAGTCCCAGCAACATTCCCACAAAAGGAATCGAGCCAAATCGAAGTGTAAGTACCCGAATCAAAATTTCAATTTCTAAGGTTTGTGAATAGTGCCGAATATATGTTCTTTGGTGTTTGGACTGTTTAGGCTCGGATTTAGAACTTTGTGTCAACTAGGAAGTTGTTGGAAATGTTGTTTAGGTTGTGGTGGTGAAATTTGGTGATGATTGGTGGCGGTCGGTGAGCAGTAACGCCGCATGAATAGTGACTGTGAATAGTACCGGTGAATAGTACCGTCGCATGAATAGTGGTCTGTAACAGTAACTGTGAATAGTAAACTGTAACAGTAATTTGAACAGTGACATGGTAAACAGTAACTGTGAACAGTGTTTTGGTAAAACAGTAACTGTGAACAGTGGTTTGTAGGAAACAGTGATTAGTAACATAAACAGTGTTCCCGTGAACAATGTTTTATGAACAACACTTAGCTGTGCTGAACTCGTTACCTGATATTTTAAGTATCATTTTCTAAGCATTTATCGTGCTATTAGGTGACTGACGAAACGAGTGAGGAAATTACTTTCAGGGTCGTGGAAGTTGCACGCAGGAAAGAAGGTGAGTAAAATCTCACTTATTTACGAATCTACTCTTGCGGTGATTCCAATATTTTTGCAAGAGTTTTTAATATTGAATTACGACACGTATACAATATAGTGGATTACGTATATATCGTATAAATGGTAATAAGTACATATATATATAGTTTGCTATATTATATACTGTTATGAATTCATTGGAATTGGTCATTTCGAATGACGAGAATTAAATGTTGAGCATGTGATGTGATTTTTGTACAATATGAGGTGATTATTGTACGTGGTTTTAACATGAGTTTGTTAAAATGTTTTGTCTTCGGACGAATTTTGTCTTCGGACGAGTTTTTGTCTTCGGACGTGTTTATGAAATATGACATGTATACGATATAATGGATTATATATATATTGTATAAATGGTAAATATGTACATATATATATAGTTTGCTATATAATATACTGTTATGATTTTATCGTGATTTATGTCATTTCAATGACGAGATTTAAATATCGAGCATGTGATTTTGATTTGTACAATATGATGTGAGATTATTGTACGTGATTTTTAACATTGAGATTGTTAAAATGTTGATTTGTCTTCGGACGTGATTGGTACAATATGATGTGAGATTATTGTACGTGTTTGGCAAGTCGGAACCTAGCCTTTGGCCGGGCGAAAGTTACGATACAGTTAGAGCTCTAGTCTGTCTGCCTTAGTACTGCATGTGAGGTAACGGGTGGTTATCTGCTCATGGGTACTCAGATTGTTTTGGATGTTGGGTAGCGGGTGGCTATCCAATATCGGCGGTGTATTACGAGAGGGGTAACAGATGTGTACCAGCGTTCTTGGTACCCGTATTATAAATGCATTTGGGTAACCAGAAGGGTTACTTAATTCCTCATGAGCGCTTCTTTTTCTTTGGGACAACCAGATGGGCCGTCCACTGACTCATGAGTGCATTTATATTTGTTTGATTTGTGGATTTTCGTATATATTGATATGCGAGTTATATATTTTCATTTTACTCATACGAGCTGTAAAAGCTTACCGGGTTTGTGTTTACAATCCCGGTGCACCAATTCGATGGTGTAGTGGATAACTCCGCAGGTGTGGATTAGCGGGAATTGACGGACCGCTCAGAGGACTTGAAGTTATTTATCTCCAACTTGTGTGAGGATTTTGTGTGACTATCTTGTGAGTTTGTTGTGAGGATTACGCAATTCCATTTGTTATAATATTGAATTATAATTTGGGTTGTAATAATCGGTTTAACTGAGTTGTATTTTGAACTCAGAGATGATCCGCTGTGGCATTTTAAATGATTTCGATTCGTTGAAATTGTTTAGTGTTTAACGACTTTGAAATTTTGAGTTTTTAAGCTTGAAATTTTGGGGTCGTTACAATCATACAATTATGTACTTCGGAGTTAGACACTCCAATACATAAATGTATTGAAATTAACAAAAAATAAATTTCTTTGAAATGAGTATTTGAACATATTGAGGTAACACCTTGGTTCAAATTGTAAACAAAGAATGACCACGAAAAGGATGGCAGCAAGGATCGATGGTAAACCACTGAGCTGAGGATAAATGCAGAGAGAATGATGAAAATTTGGAGAATTATGAGATCTGCTTTGTTCTTAATGAACCATAAACTAGTAGGTACTAAGCAGTCCAACTTGATGAGCTTGTTGGGTCATTATACATTACAACTTGATGAAATATTTTTCCATTAAAAATATACAAAAGGAATCAAAAGTGAATTGTTTGTTGAATCATGACTTGTTCATTGTTCAAAAATAAAAAAATCTACATGAAAATGAATGAAAACTTCTTCTAATCAAAGCTAACTCTGGACCTTTTAAACTACAATGTTAGCTTAATACCATTGCGCTCTTGGCTTGCTTTGACTTTAACTTATCCTTCAAAGGATGACCAGTCAACTGTGAATCTCTTTGTCTGAGTCAATTTCATACCTATACACACAAGGAGTGCATGAAGCAAGAAATGGAGTGTCCACAGCAATTGCACAAACAAGCACACATTAAACGCGTTTGTACAGCCATTTCTTACAGTCAAAAGCAACCTTTTAGAACAAAGAACAAAGAATCGCTTAAAAGTTTCAGTCTTTAAAACCAAAGCCGCCATCAAAAAACCAAGACAAAAACACCCCCTAATAACTTAATACATAGACCCTTCTTCTTCTTGTTCTTCTTTCTCTTTGGACATTGAAGACAGAGACCCTTTGTTCCTATGGCAGCAAGAAACCTGAGTTCAGAAGTTTTGAAGACCACTTTGTCAAACTCAATCCAAGCTCTTGGTCGAGGCTTTGATGTGACTTCAGATATTAGGCTTCTGTATTGCAAAGGAGCACCTGGGTCAAGGCTTGTGAATCTGGATGAGAGTAAGGCTAAAGATCTTGCTGTTTCTGATGGGCTTGTGGTGCCAAACGTGCCTGCTGATATTGACTGCTCACCTGGGAAGAGAACCATTGAGAGAGTCCCTGTCTGTAGCTTCCATGAGGTGATTGCTGATCCATCTTTGGTTCATGGGTTATATCCTTTTATTTTATTAAGATTGGAACTTTGGATTGGTCTTGTGCTCAAGAAGTGTTCTAAGGTGTATTTAGATTCTGTGATTGTATCTTGGTTTGTTTTAGAAGTTTGATGCTTTGCTTGTATTTTTTGGGTCTAGGCATTGGTTTATCATCCAAGTTGTGATTATGCATTATAAAGTTTCAGTTGTTTCTGTGCTGGATTTAGTTGAGTTCCATCAACTTGTAGGTCCATTGGGTTTTACCAGGATGCTTCTAGCTGCTTATGTCATTTATGAAGCTTTGGTTCAGTATTAGGTTTGCTCGGATTTAGCATCTTTGTTAGTTTCCAAGGTTCTAATTTAACAGTGAAGTATGATATTTCTTTGCTGGGGTTTTATGGTCCAATGGATTGGTCTGCAGTTCATGATTTTGTGCGTTGTTTGGGTTTCTAGGATCTCTACCAGTGATAATTCTCTTAGTTTAGCTTATATATGTTTTCGTCTTCATACAATTCTCTTAGTTTAGTTTACAAGTGTATCGTCTAAGAATTAGCAAAGATTGGATCCTTTTCTCTTCTGGGATTCTGACTTTCAAATGCTTTCCTTTGAAATTGCAGATGGCAGAATACTTTAATAAGAAATCAGGTTTATCTACCCGCATACCTCTGGGAAGCTTCAATGCCATGTTTAATTTTACTGGTTCTTGGCAAGTTGATGCAGCAGCAACCAAATACCTTGCTATGGTTGGATACTTTATTCCTATATACAAAGTTAACTTGGAAACAGAAAATTTGGTTCTGCGTGATGAAATCAAACATGCTGTTCCTTACTCTTGGGATCCTGCAGCTTTGGCAAGGTAAGCAACTATATATATTGTTTAAGTCATTTTACTTTAAACCTGACAGATTAATGCCCAATATATCTAACAGAGTTCTAATATTCTCAGTAAAACACTTATATAAAAGGTTATATGCTTAATCAGATTTAAAGGACAATGTTATTTGGCAGTGCCCGTTGAGTGATTACTTGCCATACTTGGTGTAACAACTGTCATTGCATATATTTTTCTGCAAACTTATTTTGATCAATAGGTGATGATTTGCATTCGAAAAACTTGATGATGATGATGAAATAATTGTTTAACATATGCTCATATAAATAGGGATGTACTTAAATCTTAAATTGGTCTGTACTTTGTGCAGATATGTGCACTAAAAAGGATACTAAAAACTTATTGAAACATGATTTAGTACTAAAGAGAAGCTTACTGGTATGCGTTCTGTGAAAATTCTTTATGCTGTATGGTGCTTGTAAATGGTGCCCCATTGGTTCATATTGAAGAGATTAAATTGCTCCAACCTGCAATGTGTTCACAACTAAGTACCAAATGTTTCTCTGAATGAATAACTAAGAGTAATTCAGTTACGGAGATAATTATCTTGACATATTTTTTGTTGGTCTTTGGCTTGTTCTATTTATACATATATATGTTTACTTTTTGTCCTTCAGTTGACATGTTTTCTTGATCATGTTCAGTTTTATTGAGAACTTTGGTACACATATAGTCACGTCGGCGACAATTGGTGGAAGAGATGTGGTCTATGTTAGGCAGCACCAGTCATCTCCTTTATCATTATCAGACATTCAGAATTATGTGAAAGACATCGGTGATGATAGGTTTATTGACTCAAAAGGCCAGTCAAGTGCTGGCCCCTTAAAATACAAGGACAAGGTTTGTGTCGTATGCATTTCCTTTGTGTGTGTGTTGTCTCCTATGTCATTATCAGACATTTAGAATTACGTAAAAGACAACAGTGTATGATAATTTTCTCGGCTCAAAAGGCCAGTCAAGGGATGGCCCCATCAAATACAAGGACAAGGTCATTCAAAGGAGACTTTATTTTCTACCTTCCACTGATTTTAACTTCCAAGTCTGTTGTAGTAAATTTTGTTTTTGGGCAACTCCATACCATAAGGGTCCAAACCGTCAAGTTGATTTCCTGAGGAATGAAAAAGACTAAAATCTGAAGTTCCGGTTGAATTTAGTGTCACTTCTCCCAATTGAAATTACTTCTCATTGTTCTGACCATTTACATTTTTCTTTCTTTCTCTAGGATGTTACGGTCATCTTCAGGAGGAGGGGAGGTGATGATCTTGAGCAGAGTCATACCAAGTGGGCGGAGACAGTACAACTAGCACCAGATGTGATCAATATGACATTTACACCTATTGTTTCTCTTCTTGAAGGAGTGCCCGGAATAAAGCACTTGAGCCGTGCAATTGAGTTATATCTAGAGTGTAAGCCCCAATATCAGAGTTCCTTATTCTTTTCTTTTCCCAGTCATCAGTCAAGTTTACATCTTATTTTCTTTAATGCAACTGTGAATCTAATCCAATGGCCATTATTATATGTATTTTAGATCTTAATGTCAGTATTATCGTGAATTATTTTAAAAATAGTCATTATTTTGAATCTTAATGGGCATTATTTTGAATTATGACAGGACCCTAAGTAAACAATGCACTATTTAATTCTACCAACTAGGGAAGAATACCTCTAAGACTTCATTTTTTTAGATACTAATCACCTTTCTTTTTCTGAAGAAAAGAGAAAACCGCCATATTCATTTCAGCGCAAAGAAGTATTGAGTGGTCATTTTTTATGAAGATAATTTTACCTCAATTTAAAATAATATTTGGCTTGAATAGAAAGAAAATAGAGGCTAGGGCAGTTAAGTTGATGTCCTTGTAGTTCTTGGTCTAGCCTGGAGCAGTGATATGCAGTGGGGCAGAAGATTGCTAAGTAAAAGTGATATTGTCAGATTTGAAAAACACTTTTGTGCCTTCTAAACCTTGTCATATATTGCTTATTAAATACATGTAATTTTGAACGTTTCTGTTACCCAAGCTTGTGAAGTTGAGAAAATTGTCCTGCATATTATACTTTGTTGCCCCAATGGCACCTACAGAATCTTTAGAATGAAGAAAGCCACAATATTGCTGTGAGATTTATCCTTATCATAGACTATAAGCACACAGTATCATGTTGTAAATTCAGGATCTGGGTTTGTATTTGTATTTGTATTTGGTTTTTTTTTGGGTAGGGCTTTTACCTTTTGGTCCCCCTCCTAACATGCTGTTTTTTTTAAAAAAAATACTGATAGGCCAGAAAGGAAATGAAGTCTCTTTATCCTATTTTCATGGGTTTTAGGAATCGTAATCCAGTATTTCTTTTGGTCTTTCTACAACTTGGAGTTGCAGTTTTCACTTTTTTTTTCAAGTTTTGTGTTTGCGATTTTGTTTCTAACATTTATGTTTGTAACTTTTTACCAGACAAACCACCGATTGAAGATCTGCAGTATTTCCTGGACTTTCAAATTGCTCAAGTTTGGGCCCCAGAGCAAAAAAATCTGCAAAGGAAAGAACCTGTCTGTTCATCCCTTCAGTTCAGCTTGATGGGTCCCAAGCTTTATATCAGTCCGGATCAGGTATGTATCTTGGTTCCTATTAGTCATTTAATAGCTGGTCCCATCAAATTATTGCATGGACTGACTCATTCCTTCAACATGTCATCTAACATTCAGCTATTTGGCTATTTATAGATTCCCTTATCCTATATTGTCTCACATTCACTATACGTATCTTCCTTTCTGTCCAACAGTAATGTCACTCTACCTATGTTGAAAAATTGTTGCTTCTGCAGGTAACAGTAGGCCGTAAGCCTGTCACAGGGCTCAGGCTTAACCTGGAAGGCAGCAAGCAGAACCGACTTGCTATACATTTGCAGCATCTAGTGTCCCTTCCCAAGATTCTTCAACCCCACTGGGATGCACATATGGCCATAGGTGCACCTAGGTGGCAAGGTCCAGAGGAGCAAGATAGTCGTTGGTTTGAGCCAATCAAGTGGAAGAACTTCTCCCACGTAAGCACTGCACCAATAGAGCATGTAGAAACTTCTATTGGTGACCTGTCTGGTGTTCACATTGTCACCGGAGCGCAGCTTGGCGTTTGGGATTTTGGCGCCAAAAATGTTTTGCACCTCAAACTCCTCTTTTCAAAAGTACCAGGCTGCACAATCCGACGGTCGGTGTGGGATCACAGTCCCGCCACCCCTTCTGCACAGAGGCCTGATGGCTCTTCTTCGTCACATTCAAATAATAGAAACTCTGAAGACAAAAAGGACAAACTAGGAAAGTTAGTAGACTTGACAGAAATGTCAAAGGGGCCTCAAGATATCCCTGGACATTGGTTAGTCACAGGAGCTAAGCTTGGAGTGGACAAGGGAAAGATTGTATTGCGTGTAAAATACTCCTTGCTAAATTACTGATCCTCTGCCCTTTTTGAAGGTAAATTGTAGGTTTTTTCTCCACTAAATGACTACTTAGTCAATCATTCTTTGCACAGGCAATCCCTGAGTTCTTTCATGTACATTTTGTCCCTGTCATCTTCAATTGATGGTCACCTCATCGTTTATCTGCAGGCTTTTCATTTAAAATTGGTTGAGATTTTTTCGTTCTTTAATCAGACGACAATTTTCATATGTTGAATAATCATATACCAGATGTTCATTTATCTATAAATCCTTCCCAGTGACATCAGTGCTTGTGTGTTATAATTAGGAGTTTGTTTGATGATGCAAGGCTTCTTCTTTTATGTATGTTTTATCAGTTTTGAGTGCATATCAACTTAGACAAAGACTGAAGGAACATTTTACCATTTTGGCAGCTCTTTTATATTTGGTGGGAGAAAAATG
The DNA here is from genome assembly GCF_933775445.1 of Argentina anserina. NCBI lineage: Eukaryota > Viridiplantae > Streptophyta > Magnoliopsida > Rosales > Rosaceae > Argentina > Argentina anserina. Next base: position 3,793,796 of record NC_065874.1, read on the forward strand.
ATCCCATCAACTTGTTCAGAATCCATTTTGACTTTTTGATGAGCTTCAGTGAAATTAGATTCCATTATTTAGAGAAGTACTGTAATCTTCTTTTGTGAAGTACTTCCAATCAATGAGACGTGGGTAACAATAGATTAGTGATAGAAACTATGGCCTTATAGTAAAGCTCTATGCTTGTGAAGTGAGACAACAGTAACTACAGTTGAGTGATGAGTACCATGCACTTGTCTCCCTTTTAAACAAACCCAGAGACAGAGCGACTTAGTCTATCATTTTCACCATGTATTTTACATAAATGCTTCATATAGATTTATAAGTTATACACACTACTGGATAGTTCTACCAGAAGCTTAAATGTAATTTAAGCCGTCGGGAACTTCATTGTTTGCTCCCAACTTTTAGCGTACACAACACCAATGTCAATCCACTGCTTCATGATGATGCAAGGCTTCTTTCTTTCATGTCTGTTTCAATCGTTTAAATGCATATCAAGCTAAAGCATATTTGTTCCAATATATGCTTACACATGCAAACTCTGAACACCACAACGCGTATAAAAGTTGGCTGAGACTGACATGTAGGATTTTACTGAAATATAATACATTCGTGTACACACCTTTCTTAACCTCCATGATTTAGGAAGTACTTCATAGCTGCAACCGGGAGAGGCAAATTGAGAATCAATCACAGAATGACATAGTTGAATTTTGAGGTAGTTTGTCAGCTTTCTGTTTAATATTCTCGTTTCCAGGGTAACAACATACAGGTCCTTTTTCATGTTATAATCCAAAGCTCTATCAGACATGGCATTTGTATTAACAAAATGAAGAGATGTGACTACGTGAAAACTATGTTGCTGTGATCTTGATCTGTAAATAATTTCTGCAAAAAGCGACTGGTAAGTTGCTAGTGTCCAAAAGCAAAGGTTCTCTAAGAGCAAGGACAGGCTCGGTGACCCTGCTGTTCAGATGCTTTTGGAATTGGGTGAAAATAGACTCTTGTGATTTCTCCGGTGTAACATTTCTAGAGTTAGATCGTGACAAGTACTTGCGTTTTTGGAATTAACTCAACTAGTACTCTTTGAATACTTCATCCCTACGCGATGTACTTTTCTTTTCCTTCTTATGAATCGTTCAATCTATTCTTTTGCTCAATTTTGTTGCATTATTGTAAAGAGCTTCTGCATGTTTTCTTGTGTAGACAGGAAACAATGAACCCCTAGATGTAATATGAAATGTTGCAACTTTTGGATTTTGTTAGTGTCAATTTTCAGCTGGTAATTAAAACTCATTTTCATTATGAGTAGTTGTCTAGCTTCCTGCATTATCCATTTTTTTTAGGGTTATATATATAGACTCAAATTCTACTACCCAAACTTCTACTTCATGTTTTATCCAGTTTCAGTTTTGATCCTCCAATTGAACACCAAAAATAACACTATTCTCACGTCCTACTATCATTGTGCTCCTTTTTTAATGCATTTTTATACAGTGCTTCTGTTTTCATTTGTGGACAAGAAATTATGAACCATGAATTAGGAAATCTTGCAAAAAAAAAAATTAAAGGAAATCTATCACGAAAGACCTATATTAGAACTTCTCTATTTCACTATGGTTAGGTACAACCGTACAACAACTGGTGTTAGCTTCCCCCATTTCATGAATGCAATAAAATGTTCTAGTATAACAAAAATAATTAACTCTCCGTTAATTACACTTAATCATATTGCACTTCATTGTTCAAACAATAATATCGGTTCTAATTATTAACTTCTAACGTTTTACCTAAAGTATATATATGTTTAGGCGTCTTCAACGTCTTGTGTATAAACTCACACAAATGAGCTCTGCGAACAAATGTAGAAAATTGACTTCCCAACTCTTATACAGAGCACAAACACAATGACATACACAGTTTGCTAAGCATCGTCAGACATTACGATAATTTGTTCTTAACTAAATAGTAAAGGTTGAAGGGGTAGCTCTCACTCTGCCGTCGTCGTACATGTTTCCTCTTGTCCAATGTTTGACAAAGTCGTTCGAATCTCTTTCACTTCAAGTCGGCAACGTTATAGCAAAACATGCACCAGCATTCCAACAAAACTCGAGGGCATTCTGGTCATGACAAATTATGTCTCTCGTCATCAACTTACATAGTTCCCACAACCGTTTCTTCATTGCTGAAGCCTTATATATACAAACCTAAGTTTCATTCAGACTCTCATCAACACATAATTCTTCTGAAGCCTAGCTCAAGATATACCTTGTAGCTATGGAGATGGTAAGTTTAACTAATGTGTGCCTGTGTCTTTTTATGTTACGTCGATTTTGATCTTACTAATTAGTGATCTTTACTGCCACCCCAGGAGAAGAAGTTTGATTTTGTTGAAGGAAAGGTGGATTGGAAGGGAAGAACAGCCGTGAAACAAAAGCATGGAGGAATGAGAACTGCTTTTCTCATACTAGGTAAAATTATGAGACTCAAATTGTAATATGGTACATAAAATCACTGGCATACTTTGGTAAAATATTCAATATAACAATGTCTGTGCTGCAGCAACATTTGCTTTTGAGAACATGGCGACTTTGGCGCTTGCTGTGAACTTGGTTACATACTTCAATGGGGTGATGCATTTCGAAATATCTGATGCTGCTAACCAGCTTACCAACTTTGCCGGCACAGGTTACATTCTCTCGATTTTCATGGCAATCCTTGCAGACACCTTCGTCGGCCGCTTCAAAACCCTTCTCATTTCAGCTTGCTTGGAGTTCGTGGTAAGCAAAACTTACTCAAACTTCCATAATCTGTGCATTTTCTGTTCAATTAAATTTTGATCTCTTCCGTGACAAAATTTTAATTCTAACATTCTTCAGGGGCTAGCGTTACTAACTGTGCAAGCTCACTATCCGAAGCTCCAGCCACCAGTCTGTAATGTGTTTGATCCAACCTCTACTTGCGAGAAAGTAAGTGGTGGCAATGCGGCTTTGCTTTTCATTGCTCTCTACATATTGGCAGCCGGATCTGCAGGAGTCAAAGCCGCCTTGCCTTCACATGGTGCTGATCAATTCGAAGAGAAAGATCCGAAAGAGGCGAAGAAGATGTCTAGCTTCTTCAATCTTCTCTTACTAGCAGTATGTTTGGGTGGTGTTGTGAGCCTAACACTAATTGTGTGGATCCAAGACAATAGAGGATGGGATTGGGGATTTGGGATTTCTACAATCGCCATGTTCTTAGGTGTCGTCGTCTTCTTCTCCGGATTGCCTATGTACCGGATACAACCTATCCGAGGAACTAGTGCCATAATCGAAATTATACAGGTTTTTTTCCATGACAGTGATGACACATACATAATTTATCTATGAATACTTCCAAACCATACTATGTTTCTTCAGACCAATTACTTACATCACAAGTAACTAACTACTTCTCCACGCCCTTTATCAGGTGTATGTCGCAGCAATCCGCAACCGAAATCTCACCCTTCCTTCTGACCCTTCAGATCTCTATGAGATCGACGCAGACAAGGAAGCTTCAATTGAAGAAGAATTCCTACCTCACAGACCCATTTTCGGCTTCTTGGACAAGGCAGCAGTTAAACGAGGGCCAAATGATATTCCCGGATCTCTAAACCCATGGAAGCTTTGCAGAGTCACCCAAGTCGAAAATGCAAAGATATTACTAGGCATGGTGCCCATATTCCTCTGCACAATTATAATGACTCTTTGCTTGGCTCAGCTTCAAACCTTTTCCATCCAACAAGGCGTGACCATGGACACCAGCGTCACTAAACACTTCAAAATCCCACCAGCCTCACTTCCCATCCTCCCGGTTATGTTTCTCGTCATCATAATCCCCGTCTATGACCGCATCTTTGTACCCGTGGCCAGCAAAATCACCGGCATTCCCTCCGGAATCACCCATCTACAGCGCATAGGCGTCGGCCTAGTCCTCTCCTGCGTCTCCATGGGCGTGGCCGGAATCATGGAAGTCAAGAGAAAAGACGTCGCAAGAGACAACAACATGCTGGATGCAATCCCAGTGCTGCAGCCACTGCCCATCAGCACATTCTGGCTATCATTCCAGTACTTCATTTTCGGAATTGCCGACATGTTCACCTACGTCGGTCTTCTCGAGTTCTTCTACTCCGAGGCACCAAAAGCGCTCAAGTCGATCTCGACTTGCTTCCTGTGGAGCTCAATGGCACTTGGGTACTTCTTCAGCACAGTGTTGGTTAAGATTGTTAATGCAGCAACACATGGGAACAATGGGGGTTGGTTGGCTGGGAACAACATCAACAGGAACAATTTGAACCTTTTCTACTGGTTACTTTCAGGGATGAGCTTCTTGAACTTCTTCATCTATCTGTTTGTTGCAAGGAAGTACAAGTATAGGCCAGGGAGTCCTATGCTGGTCTCGAAAGAGGAGAAGGAAGAGGATGACCTCTAAGAGAGCTTATCAAGCTAAAAAAAATACACAGAGAATTTAATCATGTATGGGGTTTAATATGTAACGGGTACAAATTAGATACTTTTCAATACATAATTCAACTGTCAGTTTGTTTCCTTTAAGCTAGTAATTGTAACTAATCAATTTGTTGTGTTCATCAAACGTAAAATTATGATGAGGAAGTTCAATGCACCAGTAGCACCTGGTGTCAAAAACTCACAGTCAATTATGTTTACTTGATGAAGTAGAAAGGAAGAAACACATGCAATAAAAAAACAAAATCAGACACCTGAATCACATATTTAAAGCAAACAGAAGGAATGACGTCTGAAAAGAAGAAAAAAAATTGAAAAAGAGGGAACCTGTCAGACAGCCAAGCAACCACCCCAGACTTGGGTGAACCAAGCTGAGAACGATCATCTACAGCCATGGTGACCCGAAGATCACCAGCCGTTAATCACGCTCTGGCCGCATGGCTTTGCTTCATCCACCAGGTTTAGATTCCTGTCTCCTTAGAAATCAAGGATACAGAGGTACGATCCTATATAACAGATCCTGTTCAAGTAAGGTCGTGAACAATAAGCACTTGCTTCTTCACTTAAACGCCTATATTATTTCTTTTTCTCAATGTGGGAGCCTTTCCAGCTTTCCTTCACTGGTTTTACAGCAGATAGTTGTCTCCAGACTCAATCATAGTATCATACAGAAGCAAAGAATAGATATCCAGCTCGTTTTCGAGTTCATCAAACCCAATCAAATACCAAGTCTTAAAACTCATATTCAAATGCTTGAAATGTTTCTGTATCTATAACGAAATAAAACATGAAAAAAGGCTAGTAGCTGCAATATAACAGAAAATGACTACTTCTCCTCCTATTCAGAAAGGCCATCTCAAGGATACATCAAATTCTCTGCGCTTTCCATCACCGCTATCATCCTTACCACCATTCACCAAAGGGCACTCTCGCTGCCAATGTCCAGAGCGCCCACACTTGAAGCAGTCATCTTCCCAGTAAGGGCTTTTCCTTCCACCATATGAGTAAACAATGGGGTCTTTGCTTGAATGCTCCCCTCCCACATTTGGTTGGGCATTGACTGCACTTGCACGCATCTGCCGATCACCTGCAGAAGGGCAATCTCGGGCGAAATGTCCAAGGAGGCCGCACTTGAAGCATTCGTTTCGCGCAACAGATGGTTTGAGCTTTTTTCCCGTTGTTTTTCCTCCCACCAGAAGAGTAGCCATAACCCGAACCCTGAATATTGAACACAAGAATTTCAGACAAAAGTACTACAGCAGATTGCATATGGACAATGGCAGATTCAAATGTCAAAATGAACTTTCAATAAAGATACTAATCGAAGTGTCTAACATCACAGAGTTCAAATCAATGATGCTCTACTTAAGTAGACAACTGTTAAGAATACAGAGACCATAGTCGATCGAAGTTCTTCAAAATATTAACACTATGATAATACAGTTACAAACAAGGGAGTGTTTAACTGTTACAATTAAGTGAATTAACTTAATTACTTAGGAACAACAGCCGTACCTATGGAATTCACTGGTTTAAGAATGAGGATCCAACTCACTTTTTCCTTTACCTTATTAGTCCAATGTACGAACTCTATGAACATTGATCAGACTCTTTTCTAAAAAATAAGTACGTTAATGTACTCTGAGCTATGATTCTGAGCTAAGGGAATCATAGTGTAATTAAACTCTGAAAACTATAACACTAGCATACTTTTTTATAACACAATACTAATTCACAGCCGCTAGCTACTATAGAAATTGGGGTCGGATATTATTCTGGTTGGCTTGTGTTTTCCATATATAGATCTATGCTAGCTTGTTCGCCAAAACACACCGCTAGGGCTCTAGATTTCACGCTGGTGTGAAAACCTGACCAAGAATGTCAATTTTCTAAATATAACCTAGAGACACAAATTGACGCCACAGACGAAAGATTTTAATATATGGTGACTTTTGATCAATGAATTAATACAAAATGGTCAATTATGTAACTAGAAGAGGACCCAAAATGGGATTACCTGAGCTGCCATCGGCGTTCACTCTCTGACTTTCACCCTCCTCTAGACGAATGTGAATCTTCTCAGGTAAAACCCTAATATAAATAGTGGCATGGATAAATCCTAATTGATTAAATTAATTTTTTGTTAAACAAAAAATAATAAAAGTTATCCTTATATAGGAACCAAACGCACCTAGCCACCAGGTGTCATTATCCCCACCGGAGAAGCCCAAGTATTCTCCATCTTCCCCATTTGGCTTCCTCACTTCACAAGCCTCAGCCACCTTGCAAACCTGCATGTCCACGTGGAGACCTCAGATCCCACCGCGTCCCCACTCACCCCTTCCTCAAAAACCCTCAAAACCAGCTCTGAACTAAACCATTGACACTCTTCACTGATCACATAGACGGCAAGAGCAAAACAACTTACGAAATCGTTTGAGATGGCCTCCAGTGACCAGAGACCGACTCCGAACCCTGTCTGCGGTAGCAGCGACGATATGACGCCGGGGAATTCGATGACGATGGGGCAGCACATGCTTGACAAAGGAGCGGAGATAATGCAGTCGCTGAAGCCTGTGAAGCAGATGAGCCAGCACATCTGCACCTTCGCTCTCTACAGCCACGACCCGACTCGTCAGATCGAGGCTCATCACTATGTTCATCGCCTCAACCAGGACTTCTTCCAGTGCGCCGTCTACGACTCCGACGACTCTCACGGCCGCCTCCTTGGTACTCTTAGAACAAAAACAAACTAGTCGTTTTTGGGCTAAAATGACTTCTTTGTAGTTTACTGTACGTTTTCCTCACGCATGCAGGTATTGAATACATAGTATCAGATCGGACTTTTGAGGCTTTGCCTCCGGAGGAGCAAAAGCTTTGGCATTCTCATGCTTATGAAATCAAAGCGGGTCTTTGGGTCAATCCCCGGATCCCTGAGATGGTTGCTAAGCCAGAGCTTGAAAATTTGGCAAAAACTTATGGCAAATTCTGGTGCACATGGCAGGTTGATAGAGGTAATTGAAGTTTGTGTTGTTTTCATATATAGTTCATATAAGCGAAGGCCAATTATAAGTTTACCACTTCTGGTACCCCATATTGATCGAGTTATTGTGCATGGTTAGGTGATAGGCTTCCATTGGGGGCACCTTCCCTGATGGTGTCACCGCAGCCAGTGAACTTGGGGCATGTGAAGCCGAAACTGGTGGCGAGGAGGGATGAGAAGTACAATATATCCACAGAGGCCATAAGCCACTTGAGGTTGGAGATTGGAGAGCCGGAGTTGATCAACCCGCAGGCAGATTACTGGAAAAATCACGGCAAGGGTTTTGCGGTGGACATTAAGAGCACTGAGATGTTGACAAGGGCACCCTTTCCTTAGTTATTGCATAATTGGCAAACAAGCAAGATCGACCCTTGGAAAGGAACATATATGTATGTCGGTATGAATAAATATTCTAGCTGTAAGTACGCAAGTGTACCTATAATTAGTTAGGAACCTGTTGAAATGTTCAAGTCTATGGATGTCTCTCAAGTAATGTAAAGGAACATATTTATGTTATGTTAATCAGTAGTTCATCGACTGTCATTGGTGGTTGGCTAGCTACTTAGCCAGTGTTGGATCATCTCCTTCACAGTTTGGTTAATTATAAATATGTTACTACCACCAAAAATTAGTTGCTTAATGAAAAAGAAACTATAAATAGCCGTGTTCGTGCATCTTGCAATGAACATTAATCAGATAGATATATGGATCATGGATGTCCAAACAGAAGATATCCTACAGTGGGAGACATGGAGATATGCTGCAATAGTGAGGCGCGACTAGGAGCCCTTGTTTTTCTTGGCTTGCTTTCACAAAAGAGTAAATCTATATATGCAAAAGTAATACGTGGGTCTTCACATTTTAAGGCCGGGCCGGCCCTGCCTTGCCCTACCCATTTTACAGGCCTACCCAAACACCTCTAAATGAAATGAGAAGAACTGAACTCCCTCCGATCCTCTCTTTGCCTTTTCTCTCTTCATCTCACTCCAATCCTTCACGTCTCTCATGGCCTCCACCACCCCAGAAAAGTACGCCTACTCCGTCTGGGCCCTCCCACCGGACGACGTGGCCCCAAGGCTCAACAAGCTCATGGAGGGCCTCCGTTCCGAGTTCACCGGGCTCTACTTCGACCCCCACATCACCGTCGTTGGGGCCATCAGCTTGACCCCTGAAGACGCCCTCAATAAGTTTAAGACGGCCGCGCAGGCGGTGAAGGCCTACGAGGCCAAAGTCACGAGGGTTGCCACCGGAACTTGTGTGTTTCTCCTCGTCGATCCCACTCCTCAGGTTAGAGTTTGTCTCTGGGATTCAAAAGGTTGGTTGGTTTGGAAGTTCGAGATTGAAAGATTGTGGCTTTTGTTTTTTTCTTAAGGTGATGGAAGCTAGTGCCAGCTGCTGTGGGCATTTTGGTTACAATAGGTCAACTCGTGAGTTCCTTGTTCTATGAATCTATGTTAATATACACTGGAGTTTTGTGCTTTGTTATATTTGGAAATATCTGTCACTATTTGTTTTGTTTGGACTGGGGAAATTGAGAAAAGACAAAGAAGGTGTGAGAGTCTTAGTTATTGTTACTGCGGTTGATGATTGGTCTTTAGGTTTGAATTGCCTAGCAGTTATTGAAGGATGAAATGAATTTTACTTGGTGCTCTGCCTGAAAAGTTGAGTTATAAACTTGTAATAGCTGGCGTTCGTCAAAGGTTGCATCTTTATGCAATGAAATCAGAGAAGGAACTCTTCTGCAAATATTACAGGGTTTTGTGGAATACCCATTTCTATTGAGGAAACTAGTGGATTGCATCTGGAATAGCCAATTTCTCTTCTGTGTTCTGTTAAGCATTTAGGATTTTAGGCAATGTAGATTATATTGGGAATGGTGGAACTGTGTCTGCAAAATCGGAATCTATATATGCACCAGATTGGTGATACTGGTAGGTTGAGTGGTTGACCATAATATATACAAATTTTGTTATGGGTATGGTTGAGTTTGACAATGAAGATTAGATTGCCAATACTGATAATTGTATGTGAAACTGAACTTCCCTGCATATATTTTGGTAGAGTACCTATTTTAGGAGCTAGTAGATTTGCTTGTATCATGAATGCCCAATTCTTATGATGTGGTTGCTTAGCGTTTAGCTTTATCAGGTAACTTATACAACTATATCCATATGTGGTTTGCAGAATACAAAAATTAGAGCGCTTGTTGAACACCCTTTTTCCATGTAATTAAAATGAACTCTTCTAAGGTTTTCTTGAGCATTTAGAAATAATGATGAGATTGCATATGGTTTTTACTTGCTTTTTTTACTTTGTTGCAAGACTATTGTTCTTGGTTGAATACTAACGATCATTGAATTAAATGCAGCTTATATGCCGCATCTGAGTATCCTTTACGCAGATCTCAGCGAAGAAGATAAGAAAAAAGCTCAAGAGAAAGCCAGCATTCTGGATGAGAGCATTACTAGTCTGAGATTCCTTGTTACTCGCCTTGCACTGTACAAAACCGACCCTGAAGATAAAACTCTCAAATCTTGGGAGAAAATTGCTGAGTGCACACTCCAACCAAATTAGGTTTCTCAAGTCTTGATGTTTGTTTTCCACTTGTAATGAAACCCTGTCCGAATGGCCCTGCAGCTCATATGTGTAAGTTGAAGTTTTAATGTAATGTCAAAGACACTAAGTTGTCACTAACAGCTAGCTGATATTTTTGCCAGCTAGACTTGTTTTGTATTTCTGCTATTTCTGTGAGGAGTGTTTTGGCCACCTGAATATTGTTACCATCTGTTTCTTACTTCTGTAGATTTAGTTTCTGATAGAATATGACAGGAATTTCAAGCATGTAATGCAAATTACTATTCAAACTGTGTCTACAATTCCTACAAATCTACAATCCTGCTGTTAAAGCGTGGTAAAACTTTCTTGTTGAGTACTTAATACAGAGGGGCCTCAAAATAATGGATTTCTCCAGATGAAAACGACCCTTTGGTGCTTACCAGAATATCAGATGCACCTGAAGCTAGCAACGCCTCTTTGCCTCTGGAATAGCCAAGGGGAAACATGAATCCTTCTTCTCCACATTGTTGTAGATACCCTGAAAATCGCGAAAAAACTGAAAAGAAGTAAAATGAAAACGATATAGTAAGGAAATGGCGGTAGCAGTCTTAAGTTGAGTGAGTCAATGATCTTACATACAAGTGACAGAAGGAAGGGGGTCAAAAATGGTAGCTTGGCAGCCTTGGCTCTCAAGTTAAAGCTCATCTCATGTGACCTTATCCCATTATCCATTTTCACAAGAATAGAATGACAAAAAGAAATAAGGAGACCAATTAAACAATGAGTTGCCAACACATCCTCTACAGCAAGAGAAGCCTCAAAGTCAATTCTGATCCAATATTCATGTTTTTTCATCATGGCCGTAGCTATTACATGTTCTTGCCCAAGAATATGAATATACTGATACCCCCAATTATCATTTTTGACTCGTTTTTCTTTTCCAATTACAATATTTTATGAGTCTTGGTTGTGATGCATACATTGAACAAGCCAACTTAAGGTGGTTTGCTTCTGAATGTTTTTGTTCATCCACTTGATGAGAGTAAGACAAAACTGAGATGAAGTAATAACATAGTAGCCCACCTTCAACGAGCCTCTCTATATTCCTCTCAGTTTTGTTTTGTTTCCAAATCAGACTTGGTTGGCGTTGGCCACATGATCTATGAATAATTTTTTAGGCTCAAATTTAAGTTCAAAGAGGTTGACAGGTTCTATTTTTCTTTCTTCAAAGATTTGGAATGATGTTTCATGATCGGAATTCTGTATTGCTGTACTAAAAATCAACAAAAACGCAAATCGTTTTGTCTTCTAATGATTATATTCTTGACTACTAGTAACCACAAAATTGAACTGAAAGAATGTTGTGCAATCCATCAGAATCAGTGTGGAAGTAGAAATGCGATCGTTGTTCACATGTTTCAGTTGGTTTGGAAAGACGATTTATATCGCAACTACTTTTCAGACAGGTGATGTTACAATGTAGACTTTTCTCGGATAAGGTAAAGACTAGATCCCAGGAATCATCAAACATTAGGACAATAGGATATCCTCGTTTCTACAGGTACACACCACAATCACCTTGTAGATCCAACATTCGACTTGATCGAGTTATCCTATCATCCAGAAATATCAAACAAGATGCATAATGTGTACAACTGAATTGATACTAATCCTATGAACTAGCTAGATTTTTGGTTATCTAGTCCAATGTAATCGAGTTTAAACATAATTGAGTGAAAAATCAATTTGACGTCCAATGAGAGAGAACCAGTTTGTTTAGTCTAATCCGTCAGATTGTGGACATGGATAGAGTTAACCCTTTGCGGCCTACCAAAAGATAATGAAAGAGGAAACTCACATGCATACACTTCAAAAGAAAAAATTGTAATCAATATCACACGGTTTCCTCAAGAGACTTATACCCCTAGAGATCGAATTTATACTAGGAGTTATGTCACCTCCGGATTTGACTTGAAATTAGAATGTGACACTTCAAAATTAATTTCGGCTCTTCCTAAGGTGGCTGTTGTGTCTAGGTCGATACTCCCACGCCCACGCCCCCGCCACGTCCACCGTCCCCGGTCCACCCCAGCTGACGCTTCACCTGTTTCGTGGATAACGTAATAACTAATAACCAACCCAGCTCACATTAGCTAAACCCCACTTATCCTGCGCCGTCTCGCCTACAAGTACCCCGAACCTTCCCCCACGCGCTCACACTTCCCCTCTCTCCGACGCGCCAAAGTTATAAGAACGTTACAGCCCACTCACGCTTTTTTCTCCTTTCCTACAAACCCGCGCGTATCTAGCAACAATTCGAGAGAGAGAACTTCGCGCTATGGACCTGAAAACGACGCCGTTGCGGTTCACACTGGGCAAGCAGTCGTCGCTGGCGCCGGACAATGACTTCAACGCCGGCGACGCAAAGGAGGAAGAGGACGAGGTGGAGGTGATCGATCCCCGCGTCCGTCTCATGTACTTGGCCAACGAAGCCGACCTCGACGGGATCAAGGAGCTTCTCGACTCCGGCATCGACGTCAACTTCCGCGACATCGATAACCGCACCGCGCTCCACGTCGCCGCCTGCCAGGGCTACTCCGACGTCGTTTCGCTCCTCCTCGAGCGCGGAGCTGACGTGGACACTCAAGATCGCTGGGGGAGCACCGTAAGTCTCGATCTCAGCTTGGTTGAGCTTAATTGTGTTTGTGATTAGAAGAAATGTAGATGAAAGATTAGAGATTTGACGGTGTGGATTTGATTTTGAAACAGCCGATTGCGGATGCTAAATACTATAAGAACCATGAGGTGATCAAGCTTCTGGAGAAGCGTGGAGCAAAGCCTCTGGTGAGTTCTTTTGATTTTTTTACTGTAGTGATTTCTTGATTTATTACTGAGCTGGTTCTTGTTTGATTTTGCTGATGTTAAAATTTTCAGATGGCTCCAATGCATGTTAAGTACGCTAGAGAAGTTCCGGAGTACGAAATCGATCCAAAGGAGCTTGATTTTACTAACAGTGTCGAAATAACCAAGGTAGAATTGCAATTTGATAATGCTGGTATAAGCTGTTAGATTGAATTGTCGAATTTTACGTTCATGAGAAGTGTTTGAAATTAGCTTTCCAATTGGTTGTGTTGATCTGTTTCTTGGTGCTTTATAGGGAACTTTCCATTTGGCATCGTGGCGTGGTATAGAGGTTGCTGTGAAGAGGCTTGGGGAGGAACTAATTGTTGATGAGGAAAAAGTGTGAGTTCTTCATAAACTAAGCATCATTTTACGAATTCATAATTTGCTTGCTTTATGGTGTTTGAGGTTTCGGGTCAATTTTGGTGTTTATGCAGGAAGGCATTTACGGATGAGCTTGCATTGCTGCAAAAGATACGGCATCCAAATGTAGTGCAATTTCTGGGTGCAGTAACTCAAAGTAGTCCAATGATGATTGTAACAGAATACTTGCCTAAGGTTTGTCCCTTTTCTGTTGGTTGTATATAGTGGCTTGAAATTGCTAGATAATTGTTGGTAACTAATTTAAAAAGGATGCGACATTTTTACCTCGTTATTGTTAGAGGAATGGTTAAGTTTCATAATGTTTTAGCAAAATCTCATGTTTTAGTAGTGTGAAGTAAAATGATTGAGGTGCTTCATCTCTCATAGATCACATTGCTCAAAATATGGCTCTAGGGATCCATTGCTAACAGAAATAAAAGGCATGAACTTGTTAATATGATATACTTGCATCTTCTGTATCATATTCCCCTTTGTCATCAGATCAGAGTCCTAGGTAACATAGAGCCTTTACTTAATTAAGTGTATGAAGTAAACTGGAATATGGAGTAGCTAGTTTGAAGCTCAAAAGTTTGAACTTTGCAGATCTTTATTCTGTTGTGTCCTTATTGCAGGGAGACCTTCGTGCATTTTTAAAAAGAAGAGGAGCATTGAAACCATCGACAGCTGTAAGATTTGCGCTTGATATCGCAAGGTCCGTAATTCTATTGATTGGCCTCGATTATTATTTTCTGAATAGCAACAGATAAAAAAGTTGAAGAGTTATTATTTACCAGTTATAATGAAGGATTCGTTGCACTAACAACGGAGGTCATTTGTTAAAAACTTAAATGCAAGAGTACAATGTTATACAAAGTGAAAAGAGGTCATTAATATATCTCAGTAATCTCATATATATCATCCAATTTGTCCTTGATTTGAATGTGTGGCTCTCTCCCAGTTTATAGGGTTCTGTTAGTAATCTAATGAGCATTTCTTTCATCATCTTTCTCCCTTTCTGGTCATGGCAAATAAATATTTGTGTTCTGTTGTTGTCCACCAAGATTCAACACCAATTCAAAATTTCTTGACATACCAGATGCTCTGAAGACATTTGAGGCATCAGTTTTATATATAACTATTTTATTCTTTTTAACTGGATTTTCATGGATAAATGTTTTCTGTCTCTTGTGACAGAGTAGAATAAGGGAAATGGTACCCAGTTTGGTAGGAATAAGCTTCCTATCAAGCACCTGCAACCTGGATCTGAATGACTGCATCCTGTAATTAAATAAGCATGCTTGAGTAATCTTTCCAACTCCTTAACTCGGCCTTCACTTCAAGTCCTGAAAACCTTTAGATATAAGTTCTTCAAAACTCTTTCTTGTTATGCTTGGATGTTCTGCATACAAAATACAAACGGGTTTGTAGGGAAAGATCTTATCTTCATTCCTGCATCAAAGACAATTTGTAGTAAAAACTGGATTACTTATTCTACAATGCATGCAGCAGAAGTAAATACTATCACCACATTGAAGCTGGGTTGATAAAAGCTAACACGTTCTCTACTTTTATTCTGAGAGCAAAAACATTTATTATTGCTAATATATTTGATTTATCACATTTTCTGCGTGTCATGCAGGGGTATGAGTTACTTGCATGAGAATAAACCAGCACCGATCATTCATCGTGATCTTGAGCCTTCGTAAGTTTCTTCTTTTTCTTCTCTTTTGTCCTTATCTTCATTTTGGTCTTGGTATTTACCAAGTAGCCTTTTCATTTATTTATTTTGAACAGTATCTTTTCGTCATCCGCTGGTCTTTCACCAGAAGACCTCATGATCATATATTGCATTACCATTTTGAAAAAAAAGATAATGTTGTCTCCCTAAATAGCCTTAATAGTGTTGATGGCAGCAGCCTTTTCATTTTATGTTACTAACTAGTTTGATGACAGAAATATATTGAGAGATGATTCCGGGACCATAAAAGTTGCCGACTTTGGAATGAGCAAGTTGCTGACTGTTAAAGAAGATAAGCCTTTGATTTGTCAAGATGCTTCATGTGGGTCTTTTAATTTGGGCAATACTACAGTAATATTATTTTGCTTAGCTGTAGTGTCACCTAGGTAGTATCTTTCTGAAAGGGCAAAAAGTAGTTCTTTCGGGTTCTTTTTTACACAGCTAAACTTAAAGTTTAACAGCTCGCCATTTTGCAAACTTACATGCCATCTGTTGAAGTTGTAGATTGTGAGTGACAGTGTCATTTGTTTATCCATTGACAGGTCGATACATAGCTCCTGAGGTTTATAAGAATGAAGAATATGATACAAAAGTGGATGTATTCTCTTTCGCTTTAATCTTACAAGAGGTAGATCGCTCATTCCTGAATCCTAGATGTTATCTAATGACATTATCTTCAGCTAGCTTAGTGAATAGTGGCATACCCATGTTCTACATCAACTGTGTGTTTCCAACACTTGTTTATTATCAAAAAGTTTAAATCAATACATATGAGTTATACTGTTGGTGTAATACAAAGATGTCCATTTATTAAGCATTGAAATCAGTAAATATATTAATCTTCATTACTGACCTTGGTATGCTGTTTCAGATGATAGAAGGGTGTCCGCCATTTTCCACCAAGAAAGATAAAGAAGTTCCGAACGTATATGTTGCTAGAGAGCGCCCACCTTTCAGAGCTCCAGTAAGGCGTTACGCACATGGCCTTAGAGAGTAAGTGTGTTGCTAAAACAACTTTCTCTGGTTTCATTGATTGCAGTAGCTGTTCATATTCTAGTTTTCTTCTGTGATTTCAGTCATTGCTGATGGCTGTTTTGTAATCAAAGCTTCTCCTGAGTCCTGAAAATGCCAACCCTTTCATATTATTTCTTTGTCAGCATGTTTAGTTTAGTTTATCTTCCTGAGAGTATCTTCAAAGTAGCATTTGCATTTCCAGAAGTTGATCAAATTTGTTTGTTTATCTCTGTGTGTGCTCTCACCTTTGGGTCACAATTTTTTTTTGTTCTGCTTGCTGACAGGTTAATTGAGGAGTGCTGGAATGAGAAGCCAGCTAAAAGACCATCGTTTAGGCAAATAATCTTGAGGCTTGAAACTATTTATAACACCATTGGCCATAAAAGGCGTTGGAAGGTATGCTCCTTTTCTCTTTTTCTATATTGATTTTCTAGAATAAGTAATGAAGTATCAGTAAATGGATATGAGAATCTAAATAACTGGGCAAAACTCTTCGCATTTGGTAAATTGAATGTTATTGAAGGGCCTGCAGTCCTGAAACACTTCTAAAATTCAAGGGTTCGTGGGAATTGTAATAACAGAACAATGCTTCTTGTTGCTACTTTGTTTACGTATTTCTACATTCCTGCATATACTTGCTGAAATAGTCCTTTCTTTGTCTTCCATGTAATATATACACAGGTTAGACCAATGAAATGCTTTGCAAATCTAGAAGCCATGTTGAGGAAAGATAATAGTCTAAGCAACAGAAGCCGTTCATCACGTTCCTCTACTGGTAGCATATAACGACGGGGGATCTTACATGAATGTCTGAACAGCTAGTGGACGTTACTATTTCCAGCTTAACAGTGGACAACTTTATTTACATAACAGTAGAATGCAGTTGTGCAACTCCACTGATAGTCATTAAGTTTGAAAACTCTCTAGATTCTTTTAACTCTCCCTATGATAACCTGGGCTGAGAACCTCATTGTGTATATCACATTATGCATGTAAATGCATCATATGTGTAAATCCAAGAATATTTACTTAGCATCGCCTTGAATTGGGACTGGCGATGTTATGCTGAAGCAAAAATATTCTGGTGTTGGCCTTCGTGAGATATGTTTGTAACTCTGTAAGTAAAGCTTTGGATATATGGCATTGTTTGACATGACTTATTTTGCATTCTCAACAACCATTCCTGGTCTGTTGTTGGTTTATTCGTTTCGAGATACTTGTCATTGACAATGCTGGATGATTCGATGTCACGTCGATCCTTTTCCAAAGTTGTTCGATACAGACTCTGTTTAGTCCAGCATCACGAGCTTTCATCCCAACAATCCTAACTCAAATTAGTTCCTTGGAGACGAGTTGGGTACATCATTCAAACAAATTCCTACGCAGCTTCCCTAGCAAACTCTTGAGATTGCTTTCACCACTAAACAAATCGAGAACGAAAAAGAAATGCAACTACCAGAAAAAGACATTGCAAACCCTGGCTATAAGGACAAGGAAAGAAAAGAAGTTGTTTACAGTTCCTGGCATTGAGGTGAACTAGAGCCTTCCCCAATTGCAACTCAGATAACTTTCAGACAAAGCAAGCATGGAAATGGAAATAAGATTAAAAGAAATGGAATGATGAATCTTTGTCCCTTTGGAGTGGTGAAATACAGTTACAAATAAGAATAATTATTACATGTCTCCTCCATTGGAACAGATCATATTGACTTGAGGAGGACTGTAAATTCATTTCCTGTAGAGGAAAAATGAACTTTTACCAACTTAGCTAAATATCATTTCTATGTGGCCACAAAAAAGATTTTAAATTTCCTTTTGGAACTTCGAACTATCTTAACCACGTTTGAAGTCTGAGACTGAGAATTAAACTCTGGTAATTTTTTTAAACTATGCTGAGAACCTTGAGATACAACGTACTATAAAAGAGAAACCTTTCATACCTTGACCCCTAATTTAAAAAACCGCGTTTGGAATTTTAGCCTTTGTAAATTTTCAAAACTATTTCAAATGTTCTATTGCTTCAATTTCCCAATGTGGGAATTCCAGAAGTAAAAGATACATCTTGTGCCTCACTATTTTGATTTGGCATGGGTCAAAAGTAACAAGATCACAGACATTCCTCCTTATATATCTCTGGATCTAGACATCAATAGCATCAACATTGCTTTCAAGCATTCCTATTAATTAGAATCATGGAGAACCGTTAATTGGTATCTAAGTACATTACTCTTCTTGGATTAGTTTTTTTGAGGCAGAGTTACTCCATTTCGGTGAAATCTTCTAAATTAATTAGTCTAGATTAATTAGGGTGTATACCAGATTAGGACAGGCAAAATAGTCTAGATTAAATAAGTTAGCGTGTAATTGGGAGAACTAACTGAGAAGAACAATTATAATTTGAGTAAGAAAAACCCTTACCCCTTTCAACAAAAAAAAACATTGCAAAAGACCAGCTAGCAGGACCAAGTTTTTGTCACAAAATACAACCACTGGAGCAATACGAACGGGCCAAGTTTTTAGTTTTATGTCACAAAATACCATTTTACTTTATTCACTAACAGCATCAATGAATTCAAATGTGGTTGCTCTAGCTAGGTTGAGATTAAGGTTGAGGTTGAGGAAGAAGTCAAGAAGAACATTTTGGTTAAGTTATGGTATCTGCAAATGACTTCAGCCTGCCGTCTAATGTGTTTTCTCACTTAAGGAAGTTGGGAAAGAAAGCAAACAATAGAGATTGAGGTAGATATTTTATGTTTGGGGGATATATGTTAATCCCACGAAAGCATGATGACATAACCCATGTTCAAATGTCTTGAACTCTTGAATTAGTTGAATAGTTGAATTATACGCTTAGATTGATGCTGTAATTAAGAAAACAATGAAGAAAGAAAGAAAATTCGTCAACATGTCTAAATTAATTAAGAACTCACAAAATAATTTTAAAGACACGCATATAAAGTATGGCAAATTAAAAAAAAAAAGTCAACAAAATTAGAAAAAAATTTAAAAATATTTTCTGGACTGTTTTACCATTTCTCACTCTTTTTCTTTTCTTTTTTTCATTCTTTTTCTAATTTCAGCCATAACTTTCTCGTCTGGCAATAGATTTTGACGAAATTGGTACCGTTAGAAAGATCTCACTCCCCTCTTTCATTTGATATACTACCCACTCCGAATAGACCAATCGTACAAGGTGCAACAACCATCGCAAAGGGTTGCCGCCATCGATGGCAGTGCTCCAAGCAATTCTAGTGAAACTGAAGCTCAAGGTTCCCTCATTCTGAGCATGTTTATATCATTCTCATTTGAATTTTAACAAAATTTCGCATATTTCCTCTCGGCATGATACACCTACTGTCACATTACCTCTTACACTAACTGTCACACATACTGTCACAACTGTTATCACACCCATTGTCACATAAGCTGTCACACTATCTATTTACACTAACGGTCATACCACCTGTCACAACATCTGTCACACTACCTGTCACAACCACTATCACACTACCTATTCCACTAATTGTCACACCTATTGTCACAACCACTGTCACACACATTGCCCATGTCAAAACCTCTATCACACTACCTATCACA
Organism: Argentina anserina; assembly: GCF_933775445.1. Taxonomy (NCBI): domain Eukaryota; kingdom Viridiplantae; phylum Streptophyta; class Magnoliopsida; order Rosales; family Rosaceae; genus Argentina; species Argentina anserina. Next base: position 3,813,489 of record NC_065874.1, read on the forward strand.
ACCCCTGTCACACTACATGTCACAACCCTTGTCACAGTTCTATCACACTACCTATCACAATCACTATCACAATCACTATCACACTCACTGTCACAACCTCTGTCACAATACTTGTCACAATACGTATCACACCCACTGTCACACTACTTTTCACAACCCCTGCCACACTGTTTTTTTTAAGAAGAAGAAGAAGAAGAAGAAGAATAAGACTATAAATAACGAATCTTTTGTTTATTGTTATGTGATCTTGAACTAATATGATCCACATATCGACACTTATGTTGTCGTACAAAACACCACCAGTCACACTACTTATCACACTAGTTATCACACTACTTGTCACACTGCCTATCACATTAACTATCACAGTACCTGTCACCAATGTCATCTTCTCCAATCGTTGACTTCATGTTAATTTCCCATATGCCTTCCTTCTGCCATATCAAAATCGTCCCCGCGTCTCCGATGGTCGTCGTCCCTGCACCTCCGAACTCGTACCCTTACCTCCGACGTCGTCGTCCCCGCGCCTCCGATCTCCTCCCCGCGCCTCCGACCTCCTCCCAACACCTCCGAACTCGTCCTCGCGCCTCCGACGTCGTCGTCCCCGCACCTCAGATTGTGGATTTCATAATAGTGAGAAAACAAAGAGACAGTGGCATTGGCTGTAATTTTTGTGAAATTTTTGGGGCAACACTGTAATGGTTTTAAAATTAGGAATTTTTCTAATTTTCTCATCTTATGTGACTTTTTTCTCATTTCATGGGTTAAATGTGACTTTTTTATAAAAAGCCATATAAAGTATTCAGTTATATATGTATATATACAACACTTATACATACGTGTGTGTATATATATATATTGTCTGAGAAAGATATAATACTTTCATTTTGTTTGTATAAAACTTGATTATGCAAAGATCTTTTTTCTTGAAGAATTTATCTTTTCACAATCAAAGCATCATTTTTTCTAGTAATACATGTCTTCCGTTTGTAAGTGGAAGATTATGAGTTCATTTAGGAACTGATCAAGACCCGGTGCCCCTTGCCTGGTCGTTTTGTAATTTATATTGATCGTTTCTCGTAACCAAGAGAAAGATATAATACATGGTGGTAGCAGGGGCGGATCCATGTGTGGGCGAGTCTAGGCTGGGCATATTACATGAAGTTTTTCTAGAGAAAAGCTAATGAAGAAAGACAGAATTCGGCAAAGCTGAAGATTGAAGACGATCGCACAGTGGCGCCACTTTTGAATTTTTTTTCTCTGTCCTTCTCCAAAAAACGACATCTCACTTTAAAAAACAACACTATAATTACAAAAAAGAAAAAAACTTCTCCTTTTCTCAAACGAACGATATCGAGTCATTCTCCAAATTTCCAAAAGTTTGTGCGTTGCAAGCCTCAGCTTCTTCTCTATCCCATACCTAGACCCCAATTCCAAAACACAATACATCTTCCTCAATTTTTCTTCTCTCCTGCAAAGGCAAAAGCCCTTAAGTCCCTTAATTATTCAAGTAAGTATTGAATCAATACACTTTATTTGAATCAAATCTATTAATATCATCATTCTTTCATTTTTCTGATTTGTTCATTCATTGATTTTCTGAATCAAGAGTTATTTGAATGTTTGATTATCAGGTTACTTGTTGACACAGTGCCTCATTGATCGAATGATTTATGAGTTTGATTAATTTGTTGAATTTAGTCTTATAGTTTAGATGTACAATATTAGATGAAACCCTAAATTGATATGATCAATAGCAACTATTTGATTAATGATCTTTTGATTTGATTTATTATGTAAGGACTCTACCCTTTATAGAATCAGATTGATATTGGCCTATTGTGATTTTGGAATTCAATTGTTGATTACAGTGAAATTAGTGATGGAGAGATACTTTCATAAAGTTCCAAGAACATAAGAACCTTCAAATCCTTCATCATCTATGAAGAAGAGGAAGACCAATGTTGATGGTGAAAGTTTAAAGAGAACTGAACTAGAAGAAATTTTGGAAAATCTTCCTTCAGACCCTGCACGTCGAAAGCGCATCTTGAATTATGATCTAAATATTCGTGATCAAGTTAGGTGCATTATTTGCTCAAGGGTCCTTGTCAACCTCGAAACTAAAAGTTTCCCCAAAGAGAGATATATGGAACTAACAGAAGTTTAACGCTTCTTGGTTTGATGATCATCTTGACTGGTTTGAGTATAACATAGAGAAAAATGCTTTGTTTTGCCTCAGTTGTTATATTTTAAAACCAGAATATGGAGATCAAGGAGGCGGTGATACATTTACTGCCAAAGGTTACAACAATTGGAAGAAAAAACAGGGACTTAAAGAGCATTTTGGAACTGTTGGTAGTGTTCATAACCAAGCTATACTAAATTGCCAAGCTCTTATGAATCAAACATCATTTGGAGTCAATTATTAGTCGTCAAGTTGAAGCCTCTAAGAAAAACTATTACACTCTTTTGAATGCTTCAATTGATTGTGTTCGTTTCTTGTTGCGGCAAGGTCTTGCTTTTCATGGTCATGATGAATCTGAATCTTCAAGCAACAAAGGAAACTTTCTTGAGCTTCTAGAATTTCTTGCTGAACATAATGATAGTGTGAAGCTTGTCACCTTTGATAATGCTCCTGGAAATCTACAATTGAAATCACCTGCTATACAAAAAGATATTATAAATGCATCTACTGTGGAAACTCTTAATGCAATCATGTTTGACATGAGTAATGCACCATTTTCTATTTCGGTTGATGAAGCTCGGGATAGTTCAATAAAAGAGCAGATGGGAGTTGTTCTTCGATATGTAGATAACAAAGGTGAAGTAATTAGGAGATTTGTTGGCATTGAACATGTTAAAAGTACTGATGTACGGTCCTTGAAACTTGCAATAGATGAGCTATTTTCTAGAAATGGGTTGAGCATATCCAATCTGCGAGGACATGGCTATGATGGGGCTACTAATATGCAAGGTGAGTTCAATGGTATTAAGGCACTTATCTTGAAAGAAAATGATTGTGCCTTTTGTCACGACCCCGACATTTCAAATATGAAACTCGAAAATTGAAGCCATGAAAACTCAAAAACAATCTCAATAAATCGAAATCATCTTATCGTCACAGCGTATCATTACTGAGTTCATAGTACAACTCAGTCGAATAGATTATTACAAAACCAATTTAAAATTTAAGCATTATTTCAAATGGAAATGTAAAATCCTCACAATCCTAACCACAAAATAAATAAAGAAACTTCGAAGTCTTCAGAGTAGTCCGTCAATTCTGCTAATCCACACCTGCAGAACTATCTCCTACACCATCGAATAGATGCATCGAGATTGTAAACACAAACCCGGTAAGCTTTGCAGCTCGTATGAGTAAAACAACAATATAACTCGCATATAAATACATAAGAAAATACTGAAAATATTTAATTATAAATGTACTCATGAGTCATTGGAAGACCCATCTGGTTGTTCAATAATATCTGAAAATATAAGTGCTCATGAGAAATCGGGCAACCCATCTGTTTACCCAAATACATTTATAATACGGGTACTCATGAGACCCAGGTACTCATCTGTTACCCCTCATTCAGTACGCCGTCAGACATTGGGCAACCACCTGTTACCCAATATCCAAAATTATGGGTACTCATAAACCGGTAACCCATCTGTTACCTCTCATGCCAGTACACCGGCAGACAGACTAGAGCTCTAACTGAATCGTAACTGTCGCCTGGCCAAGGCTAGGTTCCGACATGCCAACACGTTCGAAGACATGTCCGAAAACAGAAAAACGTTTTAACATAACTCAAGTTAAAACCACGTACAATACAATTCTCACATGTTATTGCACAAAAATATAAGCGATTCATGCTTAAATAAATCAAATAACATGATTATAAATAAACTCATTTGAATAGGAATATGACAATATATAATATAGCAAACCATATATATGTATCGATTTTACCATTTACACACATACACAACCCACTATATCATATACATATCATATTTTGATCTTTTAAAATAAAACGTAATTATGAATCACCGCCATAGGTAGACTCATCATAGTGAGATTTACTCACCTTATTTTCTTGAGCGTAATTTTCCACAATTCCGAAAGCAATCCTTACTTGTTTCGTCGATCACCTAGATTAGGTAAGATGTGATTAGAAACGTTACGTAAAACCTCAAATGCCGAAACAATAATAATGTTTTACTGTTCAGCAATTTTCGGTTTTTACGAAATTACTGTTCATGTACATACTATTCACGTGTTACTGTTAGGGGTGGCATTCGGTTTAAACAGTTCGGTTTTGGGCTCAAACCGTAAACTGAACTGAAATTAAACTTCGGTTCGGTTCGGTTTTTTTCAGTTTTTTTTTTAAATTCTAGTTTTAAAATATTGTCGATCGACACCAATACATGTGATTGATATAATATTTAGGGACCATGTAAAAATTTCATCAATTTTGAACATAGTTTGACCGTCCGTATTAACGATTAACAAAAAAAGAGGCGTTTTCACATAATAAAACCCCATTGACCGGGGCTTTGTCAAATGAGTTTCCTTGTTTTGACCACGCACGATCGATGAAAAAAATTATGTGATTTCAAATATGTAAACAACTTTTCTCATTCGCATCTTGGTAATGGGTCTTCCCTTAGGGTATATTAGTGTTGTTTTTGGTTTACCGGAAAATCCGACGGTCAAACGAGGTCCGAATTGGATGAAATTTTAAAATAATCACTAAATATATATACTGATCATATCGGATGATGTCGATCAATTCCGATAAGTTTCCTTCATATAGTCGCTTCATAATATGATAGTTTTATTATAACCCTAATGTAAAGGTTATGATACATTAGTGGACACTTCGGCGATCGACAACTCCAGTTTGAAATATGGTCGATCGACACCAGTAGATGTGATCGGTATATATATTTAGGAAACCCGTAAAAATTTCGTCCGTTTTGAACATGGTTTGACCGTCCGTACCAACGGTCAACAAAAAAACAGGCGTTTTTATATAATAAAACCTCATTGACCGGGGTTTTGCCGAATGAGTTTCCTTGTTTCGACCACGCACGATCAATAAGAAAAATTATGTGATTTCAAATATGTAAACAACGTTTCTCATTCGCATCTTGGTAATAAGTCCTCCCTTAGGGTATGTTAGTGTTGTTTTTGGATTACCGGAAATTCCGACGGTCAAACGAGATCCGAATTGGATGAAATTTTAAAATGATCACTAAATATATATACTGATCACATCGGTTGGTGTCGATCAATTCCGAGAAGTTTCCTTCATATAGTCGCTTCATAATGTGATAATTTTATTATAACCCTAATATAAAGGTTATGATACAGTAGTGGACATTTTGGCGATCGACAACTCCAGTTTGAAATATGGTCGATCGACACTAGTAGATGTGATATGTATATATATTTAGGGACCCCGTAAAAATTTCGTCCGTTTTGGAGATGATTTGACCGTTCGTATCAACGGTCAACTAAAAAAGAGGCGTTTTGACATATTAAAATCCTCATTGACTAGGACTTTGCCAAATGGGTTTCTTTGGTGCGACCGCACACAATTGGTGACAAAAATTAGGTGATTTCAGATATGCAAACGACTTTTGGTGTTCGTATTTGGTAATATGTCTTCTCTTATGACCTATTAGTATTGTTTTCGGTTTACCGGAAATTCCGACGGTTAAACGAGGTCCGAATTGGATGAAATTTTTACAAGGTCACTATATATATATATATCAATTATATCGACTGGTGTCGATCGATCCCGAGAAGTTTCCTTCATATAGTTGCTTCATATTGAGGCGGATTTAGTTATTACACATCCGCTTGTATATATATATATACATGTTAGTTTTAGCAAACTTATTTGAAACATACATATATGGGCATACATATAAACATAGATGATTATATATACATATATAACACTACAGAAGAGAAACATATAATTATATATAATATAAACATAAAATCACATTAATCAAATCAAATATTCGGTAAGATAAACGTAAAACGACATTATTTTATAAATAGTTAGGTTTTTCGGTTCGGTTCGGTTTCTTATGTGCCCAAACTGGAAACCAAACCGATTAATTCGGTTCGGTTCGGTTTTTCTTGTGTTCGGTTCGGTTTTTTCAGTTTCGGTCCGGTTTTTTCGGTTCGGTTTTCGGTTTTTCGGTCTTAAGTGCCACCCCTAGTTACTGTACAAGTACATACTATTTACGTATTCATGTACAAGTACATACTTTTTACGTATTCATGTATACCCATGTACTAATCCATCGTAAATACAGTTCCAGTAAATACTAATCACCGATTTACTTTTACAATTACTGTACGTAAATTATTTTTATATTTTCTGTACGTAATTTACTTTTACAATTACTGTACAAGCCTATGGAGACGTGCTAGCCTCGTGCACTAGCGTCGCCGGAGGAGGAGCTTGGACGGCGGAGGAAAACGCAAGGACCTCGGGTTGTCGCGCGAGCTTCACGGCGGCGAGGGAGGTCACGTCTTGCTTGGGGTTTGCTACGGTCGAGCTTGCGGAACTTTTGAGACCGGCGGTGAGAGCCACGGATGTCCGGTTCTCGAGATCGCCGGCGACGAGTTCTTGAGAGAGAGAGAGGGTCAGGGAGAGAGAGAGAGGAGCGGCTGCAGGGGAAAGAGGAGAGAGAATGAGGGTTTCCAAAAATGGAAACCCTAACCCTTAATAATTCATGTTTATACCCTTTTCCAAAATCAGAAACTAACTTCCGTCGTTAATAACTTTCATGTACGACGTCTGATTAGAACGCGTGATATGTCCACGAACCCGTATCGACAATCTCTACAACTTTCGTGAAGGAAGTTTTCGGAAACGAGCGACGGTGTACAAGTAAATTCTTGCGTCGCGGAAACGTAACGTTTTTTTCCAATTTAGTTTTTCCGAATACGGTTCCGTTTTCAATTTCGACAACGTTGCGAAGCGAAACAAATGCGTTTTATTAATTTTACGAAGTTTATTAATTTCTAAGAATTCATAAAATTTGATCCCGAAAAATCGGGTCATTACACCTTTTATGTTCATTATTTTGCACATCAACTTCAACTTGCTCTTGTTGCTCTAGCTAAAAATCATGTCGTAGTTGCCTCATTTTTTTCTTAGTGACAAGAGTGGTTAACTTTGTTGGAGCATCATGTATACGCCGTGATCTTCTTCGGGAGCAGCAACAAAATGAACTCATAGATGTTCTTCAAAATAATGAGCTTCCAAGTAGAAGAGGATTGAATCAAGAAACTACTCTTAAACGTCCAGGTGATACACGTTGGGGATCATATTATGGTACCTTACTGGGCATTATCTCTATGTTTTCTTCTACTGTTAAGGTGATTGACATGATTTGCGAAGATGGGACAAATGTTGATCCAAGAGGGGAATGCAATATGCTGGTAACACAAATGCAATCATTTAACTTCTTATTTTGTTTGTTTTTAATAAGACAAGTGTTGGGTGTGACAAATGATTTATTACAAGCATTACAGAAAAATGATCAAGATATTGTCAATGCTATGGACTTAGGAAGGCAAGCAATCAACAACTATAAAGAATGAGGGAGGAAGAATGTGAATGTGATAATTTCCTTCACAGAGTCTATTCTTTTTGTGACAAGCATGGTATGAAGATTCCGGATATGAATGATCTTTCTGTTGCTCATGTAAAATCACATCGTAGGGCTGAAAAGTTAACGACCCTTCATCATTATTGAGTTGATGTCTTTTTGTTACGACCCCAAAATTTCGAGTATGAAACTCAAATTTCGAAGCCATGAAAACTCTAAAACAATTACAAATAAATCGAAACATTTTAATGTCACAACGGATCATTACTGAGTTCATAGTACAACTCAGTCAAATTGATTATTACAAACCAAATTTATAATTCAAGCATTATATCAAATGGAAATGTAAAAATCCTCTCAATCCTCACCACAAGATAAATGAAAACAATTTCGGAGTTGTCCGTCGAATCCGCTAATCCACACCTGCGGAATTATCCCCTACACCATCGAATAGGTGCACCGGGATTATAAACACAAACCCAGTAAGCTTTGCAGCTCGTATGAGTAAAACAACAATATCACTCGCATATCAATGCAAACGAAAATACATAAAACATCAATCATAAATGCATTCATGCGTCATTAGACGGCCCATCTTGTTGTCTAATAATATGAAAATATTTGTGCTCATGAGAAATTGGGCAACCCCTCTGTTTACCCAAATGCATTTATAATACGGGTACTCATGAGCGCTGGTACACCTCTGTTACCCCTCATGTTAGTACGTCGCCGACATTGGGCAACCACTTGCTACCCAATATCCAAAATATGGGAACTCATAAGCCGATAACTCATCTGTTACCTCTCATGCAGTACACCGGCAGACAGACTAGAGCTCTAACTATATCGTAACTTTCGCCCGGTCAAGACTAGGTTCCGACATGCCAACACGTCCGAAGACAGAAAAACATGTCCGAAGACAGGTCCACAGACCACAAAAAAAAACGTTTTACCATAACTCAAGTTAAACAACGTACAAATAATCATCTCATGATATTGTACTAATCAAATCGACATGCTCAAATAAATAAACATCGACGCTAAAATGAACTCATTCGCAAACGGAAATTATGACACTAGATAATATAGCAAACCATATATATGTACCTATTTTACCAATTATACACATACACAATCCACTATATCTTATACATATCATAGTTCATTCTTTTTAATTAAGCGCAATCGTGAATCTCTGTAAGGGTAGATTCGTCACTGTGAGATTTTACTCACTTTATATTCCTGAGCGTAAATTCCACGATTCCGAACTCGAATCATTTACTTGTTGTGTCGATCACCTACAATAGATAAGAAGTGAATTTAGAATCGTTACGTAAAACCTTAAATGCCGAAACAGTAATAATATTTAACTGTTCAGCAATTTCTGGTTTTTACGAAATTAATGTTCATGTAGTTACTGTTTATGTAGTTATTGTTCATGTACTTACTGTACAAATACATATTAATTACGTATTCTTGTACGTGCACATACTATTTACGTATTTTTGTACGAGTACATAGTATTTACGTATTTCTGTACATCTATGTACTATTCAATCGTATATCCTGACTCAGAAAATAATAATTACCGATTTACCCTTCAGAAATTACTTTTACAATTACTGTACGTAATTTTACATTTATATTTACCGTACGTAGAATAAATTCACATTTACTGTATGTAAAAATAAATTTTACAAAATTTACTGTTTGTAATCACTGTTCACGTGACACTTCCGACGACGAGGTCCAAACGAGGGGCGAGAGGCGAATTGACCTCCAAATGCGTCGTAGATGGCTCCGGGGGTAAGGTCCGGTGATGGTGAGCTGGTCTCCGTGCCCTGGTATCACCGGTGACTACGTTGAGACGGCGGAGGAAGAGGCAGAAACTTGGGGACGTCACGCGGCTTCACGGCGGTGAGGCAAGATGTGCCGAGCTCGAGGGTTGCTGCGGTGGGCCGTGCGAAGTTCTTGGGACGGGCGGTGAAGGCCACCGCGGCCTGGGTCGGGAGATCGCTGGAGGCGATGTAGAGAGAGAGTCGGGGAGGCTGCAGGGAGAGGAGAGAGAGAGAGAGAGAGAGAGAGAAAAGAGGGTTTCTGAAATTGGAAACCCTAATGCCAAATTTTACCTTTTTATACCCTTTTCTAAAATTGGAAACTACACTCCGTCGTTAATAACTTTCACGTACGACATCCGATTATAACGCATGATGTGTCCACGAACTCGTTTCGACGAGCTCTACAACTTCCGTGAATGAATTTTTTACAAACGAGCGACGGAGTAAAAGTCGATTCTCGCGTCGCGGAAACGTAATGTTTTTCTAATTTAAATTTCCGCTAACGGTTCCGTTTTTGATCATGATACTTTCCAAAAATTCAAACAATTGGTTTTCAAAAAATCTGATTATTACACTTTTATTTTGTGATTGATAGACAACTTACAAACTTGAATGATCGATTTAATGAGGTAAATTTTGAGTTTCTGATTTGTGTTTCAAGTTTAAGTCCAAATGATTCATTTGTTGCTTTTGACAAGCAAAATTTATTTTGTCTTGCTAGATTTTATCCAAGAGATTTTTTTGAAAGAGATGTGTTATCACTTGAAGACAAGCTTGATATTTATGTTAATGATATGCGATCCAGCAATGATTTTTCTGAACTGAAAGGGATCAATAGTCTTGGAAAAAGATTGGTGGAGACAAGAAAACACATAACACATGCATCAGTGTACAAGCTTCTAACTTTGGCTTTAGTTCTACCAGTTGCGACTGCTTCAGTGGAAAGAGTATTCTCAGCTATGAACATTGTCAAGAATCCACTTTGTAATAGAATGAGAGATCAATGGTTGAATGATAGTTTGCTTGTTTATATTGAGAAAGATGTATTCAATAGTGTTAGTAATGATGTTATAATGCAGCGTTTTCAAAACATGAAATCACATCGTGAACAATTACCTTCTCGTCGTTGATTGAATGGTTGTACTGATTTTCTTTTTAACTGAAGTAAATTACATTTTCAAGTGACATGCAATTCTTGCCTCGGCTGGGAAAATTTCCTGGATCTGCCACTGGGTGGTAGGGCAAATTTTTATAAATCGTTCATATATAAAGTTGATGTGCCAACATCAGAGTCGAACATGCTTCTTTTTTTTCGTAATCCAGAGGTTTCCAGACTAATCAAGAACAACCATAATATATGAGGCCACAAAACACGCATGGATATGAGGTCTTTACATAACTTGCTTTAATCTTTACATAATCACTCATTGTGCAAGTAGGCTTACTCTCGGTTTTTAGAACGCACCTCACACACTCGACATAAATGGCAAAAAACCATTTCTTCTCCATATCTCGTCCAACTGCGATTCAACGGTGTTGTCGCTAGACTATGGCCTAGCTAGTGTACTTGGTCTGCGGCCGTACGGGAGGTTGATACTTTGGCTCGGCAGAAGGATTCCAGTGAATCCCATAGTTGTCTCTCTCTATTGTGTTTGTTTGTTGCAACAGTGATGGTGTCTGCAAGTTTTTTGCTACCTAGGGTGGAGGTGGTAGTTACTGGAACGATAAGATCTAGATGGTCGAGCCGATCTCGGTGGTTGGAGTTTAGGTGCCGACGGATCTGCTCAGATGGGAATCTGGCAACGACTGCTGGTGTGGGTGGTTATACGTATCTGACTTGGTGGTGAGAGATCGATCTTGACAGCGTGACGAGGTCTGTGGTGGTGCTGCGGGGGTCTCGACGTTGAACTGCACACCAGAGATTGTCCATGTTTGGTTTGTGAGCAGCTTGTTTGGCGATGGTGCATCAATTCCGGTGCGACAGTTGAACATGTGGAAACGACAACTTTTAGGGCATGGGTTACTTTTGTTTGGGTTTGTAACGACCCTAAAATTTCGAGCTTAAAAACTCAAAATTTCAAAGTCGTTAAACACCAAACAATTTCAACGAATCAAAATCATTTAAAATGCCACAGCGGATCAGCTCTGAATTCAAAATACAACTCAGTTAAACCGATTATTACAACCCAAATTATAATTCAATATTATAACAAATGGAATTGCGTAATCCTCACAACAAACTCACAAGATAGTCACACAAAATCCTCACACAAGCTGGAGATGAATAACTTCAAGTCCTCTGAGCGGTCCGTCAATTCCCGCTAATCCACACCTGCGGAGTTATCCACTACACCATCGAATTGGTGCACCGGGATTGTAAACACAAACCCGGTAAGCTTTACAGCTCGTATGAGTAAAATGAAAATATAACTCGCATATTAATATATATACGAAAATCCACAAATCAAACAAATATAAATGCACTCATGAGTCAATGGACGGCCCATCTGGTTGTCCCAAAGAAATATGAAATAAAACGCTCATGAGAAATTAAGTAACCCTTCTGGTTACCCAAATGCATTTATATTACGGGTACCAAGAACGCTGGTACACATCTGTTACCCCTCTCGTAATACACCGCCGACGTTGGATAGCCACCCGCTACCCAACATCCAAAACAATCTGAATACCCATGAGCAGATAACCACCCGTTACCTCACATGCAGTACTAAGGCAGACAGACTAGAGCTCTAACTGTATCGTAACTTTCGCCCGGCCAAAGGCTAGGTTCCGACTTGCCAAACACGTACAATAATCTCACATCATATTGTACCAATCACGTCCGAAGACAAATCAACATTTTAACAATCTCAATGTTAAAAATCACGTACAATAATCTCACATCATATTGTACCAAAAATCATGTCCGAAGACAAATCAACATTTTAACAATCTCAATGTTAAAATCACGTACAATAATCTCACATCATATTGTACCAAAAATCATGTCCGAAGACAAATCAACATTTTAACAAACTCAATGTTAAAATCACGTACAATAATCTCACATCATATTGTACAAATCAAAATCACATGCTCGATATTTAAATCTCGTCATCGAAATGACATAAATCACGATAAAATCATAACAGTATATTATATAGCAAACTATATATATATGTACATATTTACCATTTATACAATATATATATATATAATCCATTATATCGTATACATGACATATTTCATAAACACGTCCGAAGACAAAAACTCGTCCGAAGACAAAACTCATCCGAAGACAAAACATTTTAACAAACTCATGTTAAAACCACGTACAATAATCACACCTCATATTGTACAAAAATCACATCACATACTCAACATTTAATTCTCGTCATTCGAAATAACCAATTCCAATGAATTCATAACAGTATATAATATAGCAAACTATATATATATGTACTTATTACCATTTATACGATATATACGTAATCCACTATATTGTATACGTGTCGTAATTCAATATTAAAAACTGTAACGACCCCAAAATTTCAAGCTTAAAAACTCAAAATTTCAAAGTCGTTAAACACCAAACAATTTCAACGAATCGAAATCATTTAAAATGCCACAGCGGATCATCTCTGAGTTCAAAATGCAACTCAGTTAAACCGATTATTACAACCCAAATTATAATTCAATATTATAACAAATGGAATTGCGTAATCCTCACAACAAACTCACAAGATACTCACACAAAATCCACACACAAGCTGGAGATAAATAACTTCAAGTCCTCTGAGCGGTCCGTCAATTCCCGCTAATCCACACCTGCGGAGTTATCCACTACACCATCGAATTGGTGCACCGGGATTGTAAACACAAACCCAGTAAGCTTTACAGCTCGTATGAGTAAAATGAAAATATAACTCGCATATTAATATATATACGAAAATCCACAAATCAAACAAATATAAATGCACTCATGAGTCAATGGACGGCCTATCTGGTTGTCCCAAAGAAATATGAAAAGAAACGCTCATGAGAAATTAAGTAACCCTTCTGGTTACCCAAATGCATTTATAATACGGGTACCAAGAACGCTGGTACACATCTGTTACCCCTCTCGTAATACACCGCCGATATTGGATAGCCACCCGCTACCCAACATCCAAAACAATCTGAGTACCCATGAGCAGATAACCACCCGTTACCTCACATGCAGTACTATGGCAGACAGACTAGAGCTCTAACTGTATCGTAACTTTCGCCCGGCCAAAGGCTAGGTTCCGATTTGCCAAACACGTACAATAATCTCACATCATATTGTACCAAATCACGTCCGAAGACAAATCAACATTTTAACAATCTCAATGTTAAAATCACGTACAATAATCTCATATCATATTGTACCAAATCACGTCCGAAGACAAATCAACATTTTAACAATCTCCATGTTAAAATCGCGTACAATAATCTCACATCATATTGTACCAAAAATCAAGTCCGAAGACAAATCAACATTTTAACAATCTCCATGTTAAAATCACGTACAATAATCTCACATCATATTGTACCAAAAATCAAGTCCGAAGACAAATCAACATTTTAACAATCTCCATGTTAAAATCACGTACAATAATCTCACATCATATTGTACAAATCAAAATCATATGCTCGATATAAAAATCTCGTCATCGAAATGACATAAATCACGATAAAATCATAACAGTATATTATATAGCAAACTATATATATATATGTACATATTTACCATTTATACAATATATATAATCCATTATATCGTATACATGTCATATTTCATAAACACGTCCGAAGACAAAACTCGTCCGAAGACAAAACATTTTAACAAACTCATGTTAAAACCACGTACAATAATCACACCTCATATTGTACAAAAATCACATCACATGCTCAACATTTAATTCTCGTCATTCGAAATGACTAATTCCAATGAATTCATAACAGTATATAATATAGCAAACTATATATATATGTACTTATTACCATTTATACGATATATACGTAATCCACTATATTGTATACGTGTCGTAATTCAATATTAAAAACTCTTGCAAAAATCTTGGAATCACCGCAAGGGTAGATTCGTAAATAAGTGAGATTTTACTCACCTTCTTTCCTGCGTGCAACTTTCACGACCCTGAAAGTAATTTCCTCACTCGTTTCGTCAGTCACCTAATAGCACGATAAATGCTTAGAAAATGATACTTAAAATATCAGGTGACGAGTTCTGCACAGCTAAATGTTGTTCATAAAACATTGTTAACGGAACACTGTTCATGTTTACTAATCACTGTTTTTACTAAACCACTGTTCACAGTTACGGTTTTACCAAAACATTGTTCAAAATTACTGTTTTTACCATGCCACTGTTCACATTTACAGTTACAGATCACTATTTACAGTTACTGTTACAGATCACTATTCATGCTTACTATTCATTCGGCGTTACTGTTCGCCGACCGCCACCAATCATCACAAAATTTCACCACCACAACCTAAACAACATTTCCAACAACTTCCTAGTTGACACCAAGGTCTAAATCCGAGTCTAAACAGTCCAAACAACGAAGAACATGAAATCGGCACTATTCACAAACCCTAGAAATTGAAATTTTGATTCGGGTACTTACACTTCGATTTGGCTCGATTCCTTTTGTGGGAATGTTGCTGGGACTGAGACAAGCAAAACTCCCCAAGAATCTCGAGCCATGGTGGCCGGAGGAGGCGGCGCCGCCACAGCAGTAACTTCCGACCGTTGCTACACCGTGTGTGGTTGTTGCCGGAGTGCAAGGCGTAGCCCAAAAGATGGAGCTCGTCGAGCCCGTCAGTTTGATAGGTGGCACGACACGAGGCGACGTCGGATGGTGGAGAAATCGGCCGGAGAAGGTTTTTTGGTCGGATGAACAGTGCCCGAGCTCGGGTGAACAGTGCCCGAGCTGATTTTTAGAAAAATCTGATTTTCTGATTTTTAATCTCCTCTCCTTCCTTTTATACTATTTCCAAAATCGGAAACGAACTTCCGACGTTAATAACTTTCGCGTCCGACGTCCGATTCGAACGCATGACGTGTCCACGAATTCGTATCGATGAGCTCTACGATTTTTGTGAAAGAAGTTTTCGCAACCGAGTGACGGAATAAAAGTCGATCTATACGTTGCGGTAACGTTACGTTTTCTAATTAAACGATCCGAGAACGTTTCCGTTTTCGTTTCGAAATGTCGCAAACCTCCAATTGTCGTCTTGAATTAATTTCACAAGTTTAACACTTTGAAAATACTCGACATTTAGTTTCTAAAAATTCGGGTTATTACAGGGTTGGAGGGATAAGGGCTTACTTTGCCCTGTGGCTTTCGCCCTATGTGCTAAAGGCTTGGACATGCATCTGGGCATTTGGCCTCAATAAGGTAACTATCTTAATTTTTTGGTTTTTTTATCGTTTCAAGTTATTTCAGGTATCATGTTTATGAGCCCAGATCACCCAAGTGGCATATGTTACGGGCTTCTTCCAATTTGGAACGACTCTGTTCCTTATTCCGATGTCACTATATCCCAATTGTTTTCAGATTTTTGGTCTCCCATTACTAACACAACTAAACAACCATCATTGTCTACTGTTTATGTGAGCTATGTGTTTGCATGCATAAAGTGCAAATGTGCAATTACTAATTGGATTATGGGTGCTCAGGTATGGGTTCATCTATTACCCCCCATTTTCTTCGGTTATGGTTCTTAGTTACAGTTTTTCAGTCATCTCTCATCAGCCACATCTCTTATGTCACGACGCCGAAATTTCAAATATGAAACTCAAAAAATCTGAAATCATCTTATCGTCACAACGTATCATTATTGAGTTCATTGTACAACTCAGTTGAATGGATTATTACAAAACCAATTTAAAATTCAAGCATTATTTCAAATGGAAATGTAAAATCCTCACCACAAAATAAATAAAGAACTTCGAAGTCTTCAAAGTAGTCCGTCAATTCCGCTAATCCACATCTGCAGAACTATCCCTTACACCATCGAATAGGTGCAACGAGATTGTAAACACAAACCCGGTAAGTTTTGCAGCTCGTATGAGTAAAACATCAATATAACTCGCATACAAATATATAAGAAAATACTGAAAACATTTAATTATAAATGTACTCATGAGTCATTGGACGACCCATCTGGTTGTCCAATAATATATGAAAATATAAGTGCTCATGAGAATTCAGGCAACCCATCTGTTTACCTAAATACATTTATAATACGGGTACTCATGAGATCCAAGTACTCATCTATTACCCCTCATGTAGTATGCCGCCAGACATTGGCAAACCACTTGCTACCCATTATCTAAAAACATGGGTACTCATAAGCCGATAACCCATCTGTTACCTCTCATGCCAGTACACCGGCAAACAGACTATAGCTCTAACTGTATCGTAACTGTCGCCCGGCCAAGGCTAGGTTTCCACATGCCAACACGCTGAAGACAGATCCGAAGACAACAAAACGTTTTAACATAACTCAAGTTAAAACCATGTACAAAACAATCCTCACATGTTATTGTACTTAACCATGTGACATGCTCAAATAAATATATATCAATGCTATAAATGAACTTATTGAAAACAGGAATATGACAATATATAATATAGCAACCCATATATATGTATTGATTTTACCAATTATACATATACACAACTCACTATATCATATACATATCATAGTTCAATATTTTAAAATAAGTGTAATTATGAATCTCCGTTAAAGGGTAGATTCGTCACTGTGAGATTTTACTCACCTTATATTCCTTAGTGTAATTTCCACAATTCCGCAAGCGTATCATTTACTTGTTGTGTCGATCACCTAGAATGGATAAGAAGTAATTTAGAAACGTTACGTAAAACCTCAAATGTCGAATCAGTACTAAAATTATACTGTTCAGCAATTTCCAGTTTTTACGAAATTACTGTTCACGTAAATACTATTCATGTATTATTGTTCATATACGTATTGTTTACGTATTACTTTTCATATACGTACTATTTACATATTCAAGTACACCAATGTACTATTCATAGTAAATACTGTCAGTAAATACTAATCACCGATTTACCTTTCAAAATTTACTTTTACAATTACTGTACGTAAATCACTTTTACATTCACTATACGTAAAATACATTTACATTTACTGTATGTAAATTACTTTTTACATTCACCGTACAAAAATCACTTTTACAAAAATTTACTGTTCACGCACCGCCGTACGTTGCAGCGCGTGGGGTTCACGCGCTACCTCCTGCGACAGCACGTCACGCTCACACGCCTCCCCACAGTGGCAGGAGCTCACGCGCCGCTCAACCGACGCAAGTGGTTTGCCCACCGCCGCCCAAAACCTCTCCTTTCTTCCTCTCCTCCCCTTCCTCGGGTTTAAGCAACCTGCTGCCCCCTAAGGCGGCGGTACTCTCTATTTCCCCTCAGATTCACCCAAAATCTCCACAAATTCGCAAACAAATCATCTCAATAATCAAATCAAATGAACCTTACCTAATTCGAGCCTTATATTCCACCGGAATGTCGCTGGAGGAGCTTGGACCAGGCGATGGTCGAGTTCGAGAAGAGAGGTGAGGCGGGGGCGCGATTCGAGCTCCGATCGCCTCGCAGGTGGCACCAGGGATGAGTTATGGTGATGGTGAGCTGGTCCTCGTGCCCTAGTCTCGCCGGCGACGAAGCTTGGATGGCGGAGGAAGTCGCAGGGGCTTTGGGACATCGCGCGGGACTCACAGCGGCGTGGGAGGACGCGTCGTGCTCGGGGTTTGATGTGGAGGACCGTGCGAAGCTCTTTAGGCCGGGAGTGAGAGCCACTGAGGCCTGGGTCGGGAGATCGCCAGAGGCGATTTTTGAGAGGGAGAGAGAGTCGGGGAGAGCTGCGGGGGAGAGGAGAGAGAGAGAAATGAGGGTTTTCGAAATTGGAAACCGTAATTCCAAATTATTCCTTTTGATATCATTTTCTAAAATCGGAAACTAACTTCCGTCGTTAATAATTTTCACGTACGACGTCCGATTAGAACGCGTGACATGTCCACGAAATCGTATCGACGAGCTTTACAACTTTCGTGAAGGAAGTTTTCAGAAACGAGCGACGGAGTAAAAGTTGACTCCCGCGTTGCGGAAATGTAACGTTTTTCAAATTTAGATTTCCGAAGACGGTTCCGTTCTCGAATCGATAACGTAATGAAGTGAAAAATGCGATTTATCAAAATTATCAAGTTCATAAAATTCAACGAATTCATACAAATTGAACCAAAAAAAATCTGGTTATTACATCTTACATGGTTTTGGTTACAATGGTGGATTGTACGGTGTTGTTTTGAGAGCGTTCTTCCTATCGGCAGTGGATTGTCTCAAAATCTGTGTCTTGGGACTGATTTGGCATCTCGTACTCGGGCATCATTACTCTGATTGTTTACTCCTCACTACCTTATTGTTGTTGTGGCGTTGCCAACAACGATGTTAGCAGACATTGGCGGTGTGCGTGGTAGCTTTGTTGCATTTACGCTTTCGTTTGTAGGGTCTTCGGCCCATAGTTTAGCGAGTCATTAGTTTCCTCTTACTCTTTCTAGTTTGATCGACTTGGAAACCCGTGTTGTTTGTATTTGTATCATAGGCCTTGTAATTTGTAATTGGGTATGTCCCTTGATTAATGAATTTTTCATTATTCACGCAAAAAAAAATTCACTTCACTGTGTGATATATCGAATCATAACCAGAGAGAGTGCAGCGATGAAGATAGGAGTGGTTGTGATAAGTCGCTTATGGGCAACAGCTTTACTAAACATAAGTGGGGCATTTGAAAACAACAACTAACAGATATTAGCTAAACATAGATATAAGCTTTAATTTCACTCTCTTTTGCTTTCGATCACAGTCTCAAAATCTCGATCGACTGATGAAAGCCAGTCTCTTTTGGCAATTAGAGGACACGCAGTATTTCAAAGTACGAAGCTATTTCACTTTCCTAATTAGGAAATTCTTCACTCATGCTATTTAGCAGCAATGTTACTAATTAATTTGAAACCTCTTTCACCAAAGTAAGACTGCATAAGGTTAACTTAACACTACTATTAGTCTAGGGCTTAGCACAAAGGATGGACTCTATTATCAAATAATAAATTATATAATCAAAGAAAGTGAAAAAGAGTGAACCATTGTATTCTAAATGCAGGTATCACTTTAAATTGTACAGAGCAACCGTATTAGGAAAACATTTATTGTACCCAATACCAATAATTTCTAATTTTCAAATAACTTTTTACCCATTTTAGGAGTCATTGAATTTTAAGATGATCATGAGGTACACTAATTAACTAGCTGGTGTTTTCATATATAGTTTGTAACTACTCATCACGTACACTCTTTCATCTCTTCATAAGTTGTGTAAAAGTTAATTAAGTTTAACACTAAACAACATCTCATATTGATGTTGGCCGATATAATCACTTATCTCGTCGGCTCTTGGAATGAAACTTAAACGGAAAAAGATGTTTTTATATCAGTATTGATATATGCAAAAAAAAAAATCTCCTAACGATAATTAATGGTGATATGCATGGTGGAGTCCTTTGACCTGATGTCCTGATTAACCCTAATTTAGGCTAGGGCAATCCTAGCTCGCTGCTCCCATATTTGTACCTAATGGCGGATCCAGGATTAATTGTCTGGGGTGACTTGAATTTTTTTAATGTCTAAAATGTTATAAAAATGTAGCGCAAGTTAAAAATTTAATTATAATTTAGATATATATCTAATTGGTTTGAAAATAGAAATGCATCAAACATTAAAATTAGAAAATCAATAACGGAAAGAGAGTTTTTGAAGTTGAGTAAAGAATTTACTCAAATTTTAATGCTAAAATAAATTATTTATTATTGTATTCACTAAAACAACCAATGAAGTAATTGTTTTATATTTGTAAAAGAAATAGAGAAATATGTGAAGTACATCCATGTTTGTATTTGTGGAGAATTGAACTTTAGTGGGTTTCCACCTATCAAAATGATAATCCAATGCAACAAGATTACAATACATGCGGATTCTACTTTTCCTTAGTAGAGTATATTAGAAATTATTGGGTGGGCTTGAGTCCCCCAAGCTTCCCTATTTGTACCACTTAGAGGGAGGGATATGAAACCCTTTGACATACAGCGGAAAGCCACCGCGATAGTTCAGGCCGGAAAGTCTTCGAACATGAAGGAGCCAAGGAGGGAAGTGTAATAACCCTAGATTTTTGAAACGATATTTGAATTGAATTGAATTCCATAAAGTTTTGAAAATTCATTTAATTGAATTTGATTTGTTTGCAAACGTTACGAAACGGAAACGGAAACGTTCCGAGAACGTTTAATAAGAAAACGTTACGTTTCCGAACGAATTTATCAACTTTTATTTCGTCGCTCGGTCGCTAAAACTTTCTTCACGAAAGTTGTAGAGCTCGTCGTTACGAGTTCGGGGATATGTGACGCGTCCTAATCGGACGACGTACGTAAACGTTATTTACGACGGAAGTTAGTTTCCGATTTTGGGAGGGGGTATAAAAGGGAATGTTTCAATTAGGGTTCCCATAAGTGGAAACCCTTTCATCCCTCTCTCTCTCACCCGCCTCCCTCAGTTCTCTCTCTCTCTCTCGGTTCCCTCTTTTCCCCCGAGTCTCTTCCATCTCCTCCGAGCTTCGCTCCTCACCGCCGGCAGCTACGACCTCACCACCACGACGTGACCACCCCACGAGCACGGCGCATCACCGGCGACGCCGCGAAGCTCGGCGTGACTCTCGGACGCAAACGCAGGCGGTCCGAATCTACCAAGGAACTTCAACGATTTCAATTCGTGATTTAGGTAAGGGTTTTGGTTAGATCGATTGTGGATTGCTTGTTGTTGTAATCATGAATGTTTTGGGGAAGTTTGAAGTAGATCGGAGAGGGGGAGCGGAGGAGAAGAAGGAGGAGATACCGCCGCCTAGAGGCGGCGCGTGAGGAGGCTAGGGATAGCCTAGGGGTAGTCGGAGGCCGTAGGAAGGTAGAGGAGGAGGAGGGGGAGAGTTTGGAGGTGGCGGTGGCGTGATACGCGCCGTGGTTAGCCTCGGCGCGTGGGCCCCACGCGCGGCCCGCCGGAGGTGGCGCGTGTGCCACACGCGCCGCCACGTGCGGCGGTGTGAAAATGTTTTCCGATAGGGGTATTTTGGTAATTTACTGTGTACGGTAAATGTAAATGTAATTTTTATTTACTACGGTAAATGTAATTAAATTTTACCTTCGGTAAATGTAATTATAAATTACTTTCAGTAAATGTAAAAAGTAATTTATAAAAGGGTAATTTAGTAAATTTTATTTACTGAGTTTGTATTTACATTTAAATCGTACGTATACGTACAGAAATACGTATTAATATTTATACGTACAGAAATACGTATTAATATTTATACGTACAGAAATACGTATTAATATTTATACGTACAGAAATACGTATTAATATTTATACGTACAGAAATACGTATATAATATTTATACGTACAGAAATACGTATATACTATTTATACGTACAGAAAATACGTATAAATCGTATATTTGTACAGTAACCGTGAATAGTAACAGTGAACAGTAACTTCGTAAAACCGAAAATTGCTGAACAGTAACCGATTATTACTGTTTCGGCATTTAAAGGTTTACGAAACGATTCTAAATGCTTGTCTTATCTTTTTAAGGTGATCGCTAAATCGAGGAAAGGAATTATCATCGGAAATTGTGGAATTACGCTCAAGTCAATAAGGTGAGTAAAATCTCACTGAATTACGAATCTACCCTCGTGGTGATTCAACATTTTTGCAAGTGTGTAACAAATGAATTACAACATGTATATAATTTAGTGGACTACATATATATAGTATAATGGTAATAAGTACATATTATATATATAGTTCATTAAATTACGTACTGTTATTAATTCATTAAAAATAGTCATTTCAGTGACGGAAAATTGTGCATGAGTATGTGATTTAAATGGTACAATATGATGTGAGAATATTGTACGTAATTTTTCAGGGGTTTATGAAATATGACATGTATAGGATATAGTGGACTATGTATATATTGTATAAATGGTAATAAATACGAATATATATAGTTTGCTATAAAATATACTGTTATGATTTCTATTGTGGTGATATCGTGAAAGTTTTAAAACGTACAATATGATGAGTGATTATTGTACATGATTTTATCACGGAGAATGTTAAAAAAATTGTGATTTGTCTTCGGACGTGATGTGTGGTACAATATGATGTGTGATTATTGTACGTGATTTTTAACATTGAGATTGTTAAAATGTGAATTGTCTTCGGACCTGATTTTTGGTACAATATGATGTGAGATTATTGTACGTGTTTGGCAA
The DNA here is from genome assembly GCF_933775445.1 of Argentina anserina. Lineage (NCBI taxonomy): Eukaryota > Viridiplantae > Streptophyta > Magnoliopsida > Rosales > Rosaceae > Argentina > Argentina anserina. The sequence goes on from NC_065874.1 coordinate 3,836,452, forward strand.
ATCGGAACCTAGCCTTTGGCCGGGCGAAAGTTACGATACAGTTAGAGCTCTAGTCTGTCTGCCTTAGTACTGCATGCGAGGTAACGGGTGGTTATCTGCTCATGGGTACTCGGTGTATTTTGGATGTTGGGTAGCGGGTGGCTATCCAATATCAACGGTGTATTACGAGAGGGGTAACAGATGTGTACCAGCGTTCTTGGTACCCGTATTATAAATGCATTGGGTAACCAGAAGGGTTACTTAATTTCCTCATGAGCTTTATATTTCATAATTCTTTGGGTCAACCAGATGGGCTGACCATTGGCTCATGGGGGCATTTATATTTGTTGTTGTGATCTTTCGTATATTTTGATATGCGAATTATATTTTGATTTTACTCATACGAGCTATAAGCTTACCGGGTTTGTGTTTACAATCCCGGTGCACCAATTCGATGGTGTAGGGGATAATTCTGCAGGTGCTGATTAGTGGGGGTTGAGTGACGACTACAGAGGCTTGAAGTCGTTCTTATCCTGTTGTGGTGAGATTTCTGGCGTGGATTTGTGTGAGAATTTGAGTGAATTTATTTGTGAGATTTGTGAGTGATTTGTGAGGATTATTACATTTCCATTTTATGTATGGATTATAAATTTGGGTTGTAATAATTGGTTGTCTGAGTTGTATGGAGAACTCAGAATTGATCCGCTGTTACACTTTATTGATTTCGATTTATTGAGATTATTTTGTGTTTAACGACTTTAGAATTTTGAGTTTTTAGGCTCGAAATTTTGGGGTCGTTACAGGAAGCTAGCATGTAAGTAACACGAACTCAAGATCACTCAGATCGAAGAGCGGCGGGGCACCATATATGTGAGCGTAGCTTAGTTAATTAGCAACTGCACAAGTTATTCTAGTATTACTAGCTATCTCGATCAATCATATATACCAAATCATTAACATAAAAAGAAAAATAGATCAGAACAGTCGGTTCAAAATTAAGATTAAAAGCTGAAATTAGTATCCTATATGGAGTAGAGAGTAGACAATATGGTAGATTATGTATAAACTATTTCAAAATTAACGCACATGCATCGATCTCTTGTTCATTGAAGACCCTAACTATTAGTTTAAATTAAATAATTGGATTCAAAACAAGCTGATAAGGCAATATTGCAACATGCAATAAAGAAATTAGGTTTTTGCATTGAAGAGAAAGTGAGAAACCACCTATTTCCATCAATATTTGATAGACCACACGTTTGTTAATTTATTGTTTTCGGATCCCTGTTTTCTTACAGATGATACCAAGTGTAGTTCACTCGGACTAGCAGTTTCAGGAAATGTAATTCAATGTTTAATTAATTACTGATTAATAATCTTATTCACAAGTACACTACGTATATGGAAATTAATTAGCTTGGTGTGAAAGTTTTCATAGTAGATAAACGTAAATCCTAAAGTACGTACGTAGTACACTTGTAGTCTCGTATTATTGATAACAGGTTTTCTGTATATTTGGTAATGAAGCAACTTCATTAGGGACAAGCCCAGGGAACCCATAATAACAGGTTACGTAGCTCCAAATGAACTACTGTATATTATGATAAGATGAGAGAGAGAGATAAATGAATTGTGACCACAAAATAGCATAGACCAAACAAATATTTAAAAAAGTGACACACAAGAAATGAATAGGAGGCATTACAATTGAATATGTAAACCGTAAGAATCAAACCTCCTACCTCAAGAAGCTCAAAAGTATAAATCTTTTAATTTGCCAACTGAACAAGATATTAATTTATGCTTAAGTAGCAATGGCAAAAATATATATTAATTCCCAATATAATATAACAACCATTCAAGACCCCCCGGAAGTTTGAGGGCCTGTGATGCCTCACACTTGGCACACCCGATGGGCCGCCCCGGGGTAACATGAACATTTGGTTTTGGTTACACTTTTACTCTTCATCATCTTGAGTTTAGAATTTTCACCTTGTACACAATGGATCGATTTCTGAACCGATTTCGATTAGATGCTCGCAGTTACCGTTAAGGTGGTCCTCATAGTAGATGTGGGAGATCTTTTTGTTTGTGAAAGACAACCAAGAGTGATCTCGACCTAATTTACGAGTTAATGTATAGTCACCATTCCCTTTAGTCTAGACCTGTATATATTTTCCTATATACATAAGCAAACGCAGACTTGGATCCAAACATCATCACGATAATCGATCGAATATACAACTCTTATATATATATGATCGTATATGCTACATATATCCACGTACGTGTCACGTACTGACGTACGTATATCCCACAAGAACATGTGCATGGAATTTACATACTACGTTCTGTTTAATGGGAATTCCATCGTCATCGAGTATGTTCAATTATTTATGTGCCCCATCAGCAATGTTTCTGTACGAGAGCGTGGGAGTAGAACCAATTCCTGCTCAGAGTTAGCAACTAATTAGAGGCGTACAACTCTATAACACATAACACTATGTCATTCCACATTCTTTTTTTTTTTTTAATCAGAGATCAAAATTAGAGGAGTGTTAAGTCGTTCAAGTTGGTTTAAAAAGATCGATGTAGTGTACGGCTCTTTAACATGTTCACCAGTTCATCCGACATACGTATTTTCAAGCTCATGCTGACATTGACTGAACCCGATCATGAATATCGATCAAATTATTAACCTTGTTCATTAATTTAATAAGACGTAATATACATGATGATGATGGATGGAATTTCAAGCAATAGTTGAATTTGCATAGTAGTGGAGCTAGATATATATATATAGCTCAAGTGCACAGCCAACATTACACATATTTCGCTGCCAATTCTGTCTATTGAGATTAAGATGACGCTTATTTGGATGGGTAAGAAAAATAGAAATATATGATCCATCATGTTCCTCCAGAAACCATTTCGATCATGATAAAATGAATTGGCAAAATCAATGAATAGAACCACCAATTTGACAGAACACTGCACACGGGTGGGGAATAGCTATAGCTACTGGTTAATAACCACAATATTATATAGCTAGGTCGAATTTGCATCAAAAAGCTAGGGCAACTCCAACTTAGGGTTCAAAGTTTATATAATAGTAGAATCTCACATCAATTGGAAAACTCCAAGTTAAGTTCCAAATTCATACATAGTAAACCAGTAAAGTCTCACATGTAAGATTAGAGCAAGAGCATGCTCTGCCTCAGAGCTACTATATATTACACCTTTTCCTTATTGCTTTTAAAACATAAGATTAATTTGGACCGGACGTCCTTTACCGGCCTGGATGGAAATCAAAGAGAAACACAGTCACTGGATGCATTACATTAGAAACAATACAAGAATTCTCATAGCGAATTTCTTCAATAGTATTGATTATATGTAATTAAAGCCTCATCTAATCATAACTTCATAAGTCTTCAATATGAGGCAAACTTAAGGTAAATCAACCTACAAGCTCAATATCTACTTCGCGACAAATATGTCGAAGACTCGAAGTTGAAAAGGAAACAATTTGCGTTTAAGCTCGATCAACAGTCATCCATAATGCAAATATGTCACAGCCCCGAAATTTCGAATAATAAAAATTCGAATTCGAATGCATGATAACTCTAAAACAATCTCAAATATAATGAAATAATTTTACAACAACAGTGTATCGGAACTGAGTTCACAGTACGACTCAGTTAACTTGAATAATACATAACCAGTTTATACACTCAAGTATTAAAACAATTGGAAATGTAATATTCACTGAATCCTCACCACAAACCGAAGAAGGAAACCCTCATAAATCATCTGAGTAAGCTCTCTGAGCATGCTAATCCCCACCTGCAGGACTATCCCCTACACCATCGATTTGGTGCACCAGAATTGTAAACACAAACCCGGTAAGTTTTGCAGCCTGTATGAGTAAACTAATATTATAATATACATCACATACAAAGGAAATATAACAAATAATCATTTAGATACGTGTACTCATGAGACACTAGGCAACTCATCTGTTTCCCAAATATCATTTTAAAAATATGTGTACTCATGAGACACTGGACAACCCATCTGTTACCCAATATCACTTTAAAACATGGGTACTCATGAGACCCAGGCAACCCATCTGTTACCCCTCATGCAGTACACCGGCAGACAGACTTGTCACGACCCCGAAATTTCGAGTATGAAACTCTAATTTCGAAGTCATGAAAAACGTTAAAACAAATTTCAATAAATTGAAATCGTTTCAATGTCTCAGTGGATCATTACTGAGTTCACAATACAACTCAGACAAACCAATTATTACAAACCAAATTTATAATTCAACATTACATCAAATGGAAATGTAATAATCCTCACAAATTCTCACAAAAATCCACAAATAAATCCTCACCACAAGCTGGAAATAAATAACTTCAAGTCCTCTGAGCGGTCCGTCACTTCCCGCTAATCCACACCTGCGGAGTTGTCTCATACACCATCAAATTGGTGCACCGGGATTGTAAACACAAACCCGGTAAGCTTTACAGCTCGTATGAGTAAAAACATCAATAAAACTCGTATATCACCATATACAAAAATCCACAAAAACATCAATTATAAATGCACTCATGAGTCAATGGACGGCCCATCTGGTTGTCCATAAATATGAAAATGAAGTGCTCATGAGAAATTGGGCAACCCATCTGTTTACCCAAATGCATTTATAACACGGGTACTCATGAGCGCTGGTACACCTCTGTTACCCCTCATGTAGTACACCGCTGCCATTGGGCAACCTCCTGCTACCCAACATCTAAAAATATGAGTACTCATGAGCCGATAACCCATATGTTACCTCACATGCAGTACTCCGGTAGACAGACTAGAGCTCTAACTGTATAGTAACTTTCGCCCGGCCAAAGGCTAGGTTTCGACATGCCAGACACGCTCGAAGACTGGTCTGAAGACATCAAACACGTCCGAAGACAAAAACTCGTACGAAGACATCAATCACGTCCGAAGACAAAACTCGTCCGAAGAAATCAAATCACGTCCGAAGACATCAATCACGTCCGAAGACAAACCTCGTCCGAAGACAAAACGTTTTAACAAACTCCATGTTAAAACCACATACAATAATCATCGCCTCATATTGTACAATTAAATCGACATGCTCAATATATAATCTCAACATTAAAATGAATATATTCACAACGAAATCATGACAGTAAATAATATAGCAAACTATATATATGTACTTATTTACCATTAATACGAATATATATATTCCACTATATCAAATACATGTCATATTTCATTCTTTAAACTTTTGCATAATCTTGAATCTCCACAAGGGTAGATTCGTAAATAAGTGAGATTTTACTAATCTTATAATCTCGTGCGTAATTCCACAATTTCCGAAAGTAATTCATTTCCTTGATTTATCGACCACCTTGAAAAGATAAGAAAAGAATTTAGAATCGTTACGTAAACCTTTAAATGCCGAAACAGTAATAATATGTTATTGTTCAGCAATTTCTGGTTTTACGAATTTACTGTTCACGTATTTCTGTATAAATACACATCTATTACGTATTTCTGTACATGTAATACTGTTTACGTATTTCTGTACGTATGAATACTATTCAAATGTAAATATTGTCTCAATAAATAATAATTACTGAATTACCCTTCTGAAATTACTTTTTACATTTACTGAAAGTAATTTATATTTATATTTACCGTACGTAAAATAAATTTACATTTATCGTACGTAAATCACTTTTTTACATTCATCGTTGTAAAAATAAATTTTTATAATTTACTGTTTGAAATCATTGTTCACGCGCCGCCGCACGTTGCGGCGCGTGGGGTACACGCGCCACCTCCGGCAGGCCGCGCGTGGCGCTGACGCGCCACTGACTGTTGCAGCGCCTGGGGCCCACGCGCCGAGCCTAAGGCCGGCGCGTAGCACGCCACCGCCACTCCAAAACCCTTCCTCTCCTTCTCCTCTACCACCCCACGGCCTCACACCGCCTCTAGGGCACTCCACACCCCCACACGCGCCGCCTAAGGCGGCGGTTTCCTCATCAACTCCGATCTCCTCCAATCCTCCACAAAATCCTCCGAAATTATACCAACAACATCACAACACATTCAATATCACAACCCTTACCTCGAGAACCCTTGGATGATGGCCGGAGTTGGAGCTTGCACGGTGGAAGAGGAAACGCAGCTCGGGTTGCAGCGTGGGGACTCACGGTGGCGAGGGAGGACGTCCCGACCTCAGGGTTTGTAGCTGCGGGCCGTGCGAAGTTGCCTGGACCGGCAGTGAGAAGCACGGATGGCCGGAGGTGAGGATCGCCGGTGAGGATGTGAGATCAGGGAGGGAGAGAGAAAATGAGAGAGAGGGAGGCGCGCGGGGTGAAGAGAGAGAGAAAGTGTGAGGGGTTTTCAATTTTAGAAACACTAAACTGAAACACCTCCTTTATATACTCATTTCCAAAATCGGAAACCAACTTCCGTCGTTAATAAGTCTCACGTCCGACGTCTGATTCGAACGTGTGACGCATCCACGAACTCGTATCGATGAGCTCTACAACTTTTGTGAATGAAGTTTTCGCAAACGAGCGACTAAATAAAAGTCGATATTCACGTCGTGGAAACGTAACGTTTTCTAAATAAACATTCCGAGAACGTTTCCGTTCTTGTTTCGTAATGTCGTAAACAACCAAAATCATTTTAACTGAATTCCACAACTTTATAGAATTTAAATCAAACCAAACATCGTTCCGAAAAATCGGGTTATTACAAGACTAGAGCTCTAACTGACCGTAACCGACACTCGGCCAAGACTTGGTTCCGATTTAATGCCAATAACGTCCGAAGACCCGAAACCGTTTTAACAAGACTCAATTTTAAAACTACGTACAATATAACAATCCACACATGTTCTTGTACTACAATCAGCGACTCTTGCACAACAATAAATATATATAGTCACTCCAATAATCCATTATACCGGAAGGTACGTTATCTCCCTTCCGGTCTCATCCGCACAAATAATCAAAAACAATACAATATCATACTTTAAATAGAAACTGTAACATTATATAATACAACAAATCATATATATGTATCGTATTTACCATTTTCGTACACATACACAACCCACTATATTATATAAATGTCACAGTTCACTCTTTTTAAGAATCAAAAATATGAGTTACCGCTAAGGGTAGACTTGTCATAGTGAGATTTACTCACCTTATTTCTTGCGTGCAACTTCCACGACACCGAGAGCGTTTCCCTCACTCGTTTCTTCGGTCACCTAATAGCATGACAAAGTGCTTAGAAAACGACCAGTAAACCGACATGTGATTATTAATTACCGAAAACACTGTTCATGACAACACTGTTCCGAAAACATTGTTCATGCGCCACCATCCGGCAACGCCATGCGCCGGCCACAGACGGCCGCGCGTGGGGCTGACCTGCCACCCTCCGGCAGTCGTGCGTGGCGCTCACGCGCCGCCCAAACAGCCGCTCGTTACCTCACTCGCAGCCCCCAAAACCCAATGATTTTATTCCTACACCGTCCCATGTCGATTGCCTAGTCTATGCCGCCCTCAGCTACTCCCACGCGCTGCCATAGACAGCGGCACGCGGACCACCAGCACCTCCGCCCAAACTTCCTAAAAAATCAACAAACTCCCAATATCAAAAACGTAGATCACAAGGTGGAGATCGTAACCATACCTTCTGTTAGCTCCAAGTCAGCCGGAAATTGCCGGAATCGCCGCCGCAAGATCCCGAATCGGGGATTGATGATCAAAACTGAAGCGGCTCGTTTTGAGCCTCACCGCCGGTGGATTCGTGTCGAGGAGGAGGTGGGAAGATTCGTCGCCACAACGTTGAACCCCAGCGTCGCCACAACTTTTATTCAGAGATGAGTGACAGAATAAAAGTCGACTCTCGAGCCATAGAAAATGTGACTTTTTTCAACTAAAATTTCTGAAATCAATGTCGGTTCGCAAGATATCGACGAGAAGGTGTAAAAATGCGATTTTTACTCAAATTACAAAGCTTAATAATTTAAAAGAATTATACGAATTTAAGCCCAAAAATTCGGGGTATTACAGACATTGTGCTCAATTGGCATCCACCGGTAAATTCTTCCCAAGAGTAGTAATTAAGTAGTTTCGAAAAAATTGAACTTGATGCTTGGCTTCGATAGTATCATTTTGCTTACTAGTTTGGACTTATGGACTAAACTTCATTTGTTTAGTTGAATCTAGATTAGTTTGTTCAGCATGATCGACCCATTATCGACGAAGCCAAGACCTATTGGTGCGTCATGTATACAATATACTCTTATGTTTGATGTTTTGATAATCCCGTTGATATAGAAAAAATTACAATGAAATTTCACCAAATGCGTTAGTGATTTAGATCATTTACATTGTAGACTCGATATATACTAATTTCAAATCCTCCCTACTTCTTAAATCAAGGGTCTTATGTTCAAATTAAATTAAGTAGTTCTTACTTTTATCTTCATATCAAATTAAGGAAAAAAAATAGAAAAAGGGGCCTCCTTAAATTCTGTCCTAATTTTCTGATTCTGCATACAAGGTTTCTAACCTAAACGCTTGGCAGTTGTGGAACTTGGCCTAGCTCAACGTCTCATTCACCCCATTATATAATCGAAAGTAATTACCTCTTCCTCTCTTCCTCTCTTCCTCTCTTCCCTTCTCTATATCCCATCAATCATTCACAGGTAAAATAATTAATATATGAGTAAATGAGTAAAACTGGACGGCTGATGGACCCTGAATCAAAACGAGTGATTCTCATGGTTTCTCCTTAATTTTGCTTCAGCTCCAATACAAAATGTATTCTACCACTTTCCTTGTAATAATAACTAAAGTCCTATACATTAAAATTCAAGCCAAGTTTTGGAAATTAGTATAATGGAGTAAAGATCAATTTTCCCTTTATAAATACCCTTCTCTGAGTTCCCCTTGCTTCCATTTTCTGCATCTCTCCTTGTTTAGTTTTGTGAAAGATTAGAAGTCCAAGAAAAAACCCTAAAAAGGTAGAAACTTCTCTGTTTCTTTCATCATCTCCATCTTTACTTTGTTTTCTTATCTGGGTATTGATCAAAATACTCAAACACTACCTGGTAATCCAATCTTTAGTGCCTCACTTTTTTAGTCCAGTTCATGTTTTTGACTCCATAGTTAGATCAGAAACTGCTTGATGTTTGTTTTCAAAGAATCCAAAAAACAATGAACTTGAAACCTTTTAGTCCATCAGTTGGCAATTATTTTAGTGCAATTCATGTTTTGGTCTCCACAGCTAGCTAGATCAGCAACTTTCTGAAGTATAATCTCTAAGAACCAAAAGAGCAATGAACTCACAGCTACTAATCCATCAGGAGCTAGTTACTTTATAGTGTAACATTTGTAGCTTTGTTTGATCACACCTAAATAAAAATATTTGAACTGTTTGTGTTTTGAAATTTTGATTTGTACAAGAATCATGATCCTTTTTTTTTTTCTTGCTCGATTGATGTTTGTCATTTGTACATTAACTTTCATCCTTTCTCTACTGAATTGTAATTCTCAGCTGCGACTATGGCCTATGATAACAAACCCAACACTTCCATGGACGCTGATGCCCAAAGAAGGTTGGGAAGGGGAAAGATCGAGATCAAGCGGATCGAAAACACCACCAATCGCCAAGTTACCTTCTGCAAAAGGCGCAATGGTTTGCTTAAGAAGGCCTATGAGCTCTCTGTTCTCTGCGATGCTGAGGTTGCTCTCATAGTCTTCTCTAACCGTGGCCGCTTGTATGAGTATTCCAACAACAGGTATAATACTTGAATATTGGTTCTTCTCTTCTTCCTCTTCTCCGATTCCTCAAGGCCTTGGCATTTCATTTTGTCCAAGTTTCACAAAGTTTTGTGCACGCTATCAGTGCTTTTTGCAGAAAAGAAATGTTCTTGGCAAAACTTGAACAAAAACTTTGTTTTTAATTAAAGTAATTGGGGATAAGTGTTGAGATTCTTGCTCCTGCAACAGATCTTTGGTGTGTAAATTGGATAGTTTTTCACAAATACATAATCATTGTTATTGTACACTCAGCTGATGGAGCCTGAGATGAAGTATTCTCTCTTTCTTGAACCAGGGATCCACTGTCTTTCTTTCTTCTATTTTTTTTTTCCTTCTATGTGCTTTGGTTATTTTTCTTCATTTCTGTTTATGACCAATTTCTTAGCTCTTGGTTTGGTAGAAGCATAGATCTGGTGTAAAACATAGAAAAAAAAACGGAAGTATTTGAGGGATGGAAATGGAACTAGTAGTGGGTGTTGGAACTTATGCAGGCCTCTGAGATCAGCTCCTTGCCTTCCTCCATTGCTGTTAATTTGTTTCCGTTTCCTTTCTGGTTTTTTTACTCTCTCTCTCTCTCTCTCTCTCTCTCTCTCTCTCTCTCTCTCTCTCTCTCTCCAACACTCTTATGTCATCTATGAAGCTATGAAAGTCTACACAAAACAAGCTGTCACGCTCCTATTAGCCCAGTCTCCGATCTCATTGACACTTCCTTAATAGCACGTCAGTTATGGTCACCAAGAAAGTAAAAGTACAATTTCATTTTATTTTCTTTAGAGAAATGATAAGACCTTCTACACAAAATAACAGGGTTTTTGTTTTTCAAAAACACCCAAATGGGTTCTCCTTGAACTTTGTTAGAACTCCCTTTGTTGTAAGTTGTAACAACCAAATCAGGCTACAACTACTCACACCCAGATGAGATCTTCCCCAAAATCGGACTTTTCTCACCTGGAAATTTGACACCGGAGACTTTAACCTAATTAGGGTTTATTAGCAGCTGCAAATAGTAATCAATTGGCCCAAGATCTGTACTGGGTCACCATTAAATCAAGTAAAATAGAGATGTTTTCACACAGCCAATCAAAACCCAGTCCCAAAATGTTTTCTTTTCCCTTAAATTCTTAACCTTTTCTGGGAAATGGGTGTGTTCTGGTTAGGGTTAGTTTTGGTCTTTGGTTCACGGAATCTTTGGTCACGTCACCTCAAGATTTTTCTGTTCTTCACTTCTGAGTTCTGACAAAAGGGTTCATGTCATGATTCCCAGTGGGGTGGGGTTGCTTCTCTTTCCTTTTCCTCACTTGTTGAACCCTAAATTTCAACTTCTCTCTTGGATATCCCTCTTAGAAAATAAAGTCTCTTTCTTTTTTAGTTTTCTTTCAGATTAGCTCTGGTCACCCCAGCCAATGAGCTCACAGCTCACAACTGGGTCACTGTTAGCATTCTGGAGTGACCCTTTTTAATTTCCTGAGGATCTTGCATAGATAAATTCGTGCAGGTTTAGAAGGGTGTGGAGAAGTGAGAGAGAGAAAGATAGAGAGAGAAAGAGAGTGATGAGTGTTGCAGAGACAAAGGTACGAAATCTGCGAGCCAATGGGAAGTTCTGAGCTTTTGGCTTATAATGACTGCTTCTGAAGCAGACGGCTTTGATGTTGTCATCAGAATTTCAGACAGAAAAGACCAATTTTTTATTATATATTTACCATCAGTAAGTTTTCGAGGTGTGTAATAGTATAAGGTTTAGGGTAATATCCGTTGAGTAATTGGTGAAAGAGAGAACATTACAGAGTGAATTCTGGCCAATCGAATTGGGGAGCAGTACCATCGTGGCAATAGTTAGCCAATCACAAGCTCGACAAATTTAAGGTATATATTATCAAAGTGCATAGAAAAGAGTGAGTACTGTTGGATCAGTTTGACTGAGGTAGATGTCCTTCTTTATTAGGCTCAGTTAAACTGAGAGAGTGAGAGAGGTGATTTCATTTGTCTGATGGCTTAAGCGTGAGGTTTATCATAATTTCAGCTTAACCCTCAATTTTTGAGGTTTTGTTTGGTTATTTTCTGTGCAAAAAGCTGTAATCTGGTTTTTCTATCGCATCTGTCACATTGAAAATTTGAAATTGATCAAGTCTAAGACACAGAACTGTGTTCCTTTACTTCCTTGGCCATTGAGATATGTGATTCTTTGTTAGATTATGTGACCATAAGTGTAATGAGTTAATTATAATGTGAGTCCCAGAAACTAGCTAATCTTAAGTTTAGATGTTTTTTTTTCACTTATTTTTTCCCCTCAATTTGAGGAAAACAATAGATTTTATATGAAGTTGATGAGCAACTGAAGTGAAGGTTTTTTCTTTACCTGATATAGAGCATTATTTTTTTTTGTAAAAATTGTAGAAACAACTTCAATTTCCCTTTACTTCACCACAGAAACGTTTAATTAATGACCTTTTCCAATTAATCTCTTTGGAGTCTAAACAGAAATGTTATTGCAAGATTTGTTTGGTCATTGATTCTCTCTAGCTCTCTCTCTCTCTCTCTCTCTCAACAGTACCAGAAATTAGTCTTGAGACATGATCATATACCTTTAATGTCTTTCTACTTTTACACTGCCTTAGTTTATTTATCAAGAAAGCTACACAGTATCAATTGCAAGTTCTATGCAACAACACCTTAAAAGTTGATGAAATAAGCCAAAGATGAGGGCCAACACCTTTGTTTTGTATAGCTAACTTCCTGGTAACCCATTTATATAACTTTGAATCTTAATTTGTGTCCTTTGTTTTTTTTATGGCAAAGAGATTATGGTATACTTTCCTCCATTTCAAATTGAATTATACATATATATCATATATAGTGTTCTAGGTCGCCCCTTTGGCTATAGATTTTAACCTTTCTCCTGCTCCTTGAGGCTTACCTCATATACTTCTATTTCATAAACCAAATTATTTTATTGCATAAATGAACAAAACGAAGTAAACTGGATTTGTAACGACCCCAAAATTTCGAGCTTAAAAACTCAAAATTCTAAAGTCGTTAAACACCCAATAATCTCAAATAAATCGAAATCATTAAAGTGTAACAGCGGATCAATTCTGAGTTCTCAATACAACTCAGTCAACCAATTATTACAACCCAAATTTATAATCCATACATAAAATGGAAATGTAATAATCCTCACAAATCACTCAAAAATCTCACAAATGAAATTACACAACTTCTCACACACAAATCCACGCTAAAACCTCACTACAAGTAAGATACGAACGACTTCGAGCCTCTGTAGTCGTCACTCAACCCCCCACTAATCAGCACCTGCAGAATTATCCCCTACACCATCGAATTGGTGCACCAGAATTGTAAACACAAACCCGGTAAGCTTATAGCTCGTATGAGTAAAATCAAAAATATAATTCACATATCAAAATATACGAAAGATCACAAACAACAAATATAAATGCCCTCATGAGTCATTGGTCAGCCCATCTGGTTGACCCAAAGAAATATGAAATGAAACGCTCATGAGAAAATTAAGTAACCCTTCTGGTTACCCAATGCATTTATAATACGGGTACCAAGAACGCTGGTACACATCTGTTACCCCTCTCGTAATACACCGCTGATATTGGATAGCCACCCGCTACCCAACATCCAAAATAAACTGAGTACCCATGAGCAGATAACCACCCATTACCTCTCATGCAGTACTAAGGCAGACAGACTAGAGCTCTAACTGTATCGTAACTTTCGCCCGGCCAAAGGCTAGGTTCCGACTTGCCAAACACGTACAATAATCTCACATCATATTGTACCAAATCACGTCCGAAGACAAATCAACATTTTAACAATCTCAATGTTAAAATCACGTACAATAATCTCACATCATATTGTACCACACATCACGTTCGAAGACAAATCACACTTTTTAACATTCTCCGTGATAAAATCATGTACAATAATCACTCATCATATTGTACGTTTTAAAACTTCCACGATATCACCACAATACAAATCATAACAGTATATTATATAGCAAACTATATATATTCGTATTTATTTACCATTTATACAATATATACATAGTCCACTATATCCTATACATGTCATATTTCATAAACACCTGAAGAATTACGTACAATATTCTCACATCATATTGTACCATTTAAATCACATACTCATGCACAATTTTCCGTCACCGAAATGACTATTTTTAATGAATTAATAACAGTACGTAATTTAATGAACTATATCTATATATGTACTTATTACCATTATACTGTATATATGCAGTCCACTAAATTATATACATGTTGTAATTCATTTGGTAACACACTTGCAAAAATGTTGAATCACCACGAGGGTAGATTCGTAATTCAGTGAGATTTTACTCACCTTAACGACTCGAGCGTAATTCCACAATTCCCGATGATAATTCATTTCCTCGGTTTAACGATCACCTTGAAAAGATAAGAAAAGAATTTAGAATCGTTTCGTAACCTTTTAATGCCGAAACAGTAATAATCGGTTACTGTTCAGCAATTTTCGGTTTTACGAAGTTACTGTTCAGTGGTACTATTCACTGTTACTATTCCCGGATACTGTACAAATATGCAATTAATACGTATTTCTGTACATATAAATATTATATACGTATTTCTGTACGTATAAATACTGTATACATATTTCTGTACGTATAAATATTATATACGTATTTCTGTACGTATAAATATTACTACGTATTTCTGTACGTATAAATATTAATACGTATTTCTGTACGTATAAATATTAATACGTATTTCTGTACGTATAAATATTATATACGTATTTATGTACGTATAAATATTAATACGTATTTCTGTTCATATAAATATTAATACGTATTTCTGTACGTATAAATATTAATACGTATTTCTGTACGTATACGTACGATTTAAATGTAAATACAAATTCAGTAAATAAAATTTACTAAATTACCCTTTCACAAAATTACTTTTTACATTTACTGAAAGTAATTTATATTTACATTTACCGAAGGTAAAATTTAATTACATTTACCGTGGTAAATAAAAATTACATTTACATTTACCGTACACAGTAAATTACCAAAATGCCCTTCTGTCAAAACTGTTCCCACCGCCTCACACGGCGGCGCGTGTGCCACACGCGCCGAGGCTAACCACGGCGCGTATCACGCCACCGCCGCCTCCAAAACCACCATCTTCCTTCCCTCCACCTTCCTACGGTCTCCGACCACCCATGGCTTGCCCCATACTCCCACACACGCCGCCTCTAGGCGGCGGTATCCCTCTCCTCCATCCACCTCCGATTCTCCACAAAAACCTCCAAAATCAACACAACAACATCACAACCCATTCAATTTCACAACCCTTACCTCTATCACGCCGTGGAAGCACCGGAGGATCGCCGACGAGCTCGAACCAGTCGGTCTTGGCTCGGTGACGTGCAACGCGTCTCCACGACGGCGAGAGACAGTGCGTCAACCTCGGGGTCGACTGCTGGAGGCCGTGCGACGCTCGTAGTGCCGGCGGTGTGGCTCACGGACGCGCGGTGGTGGAGATCGGGGAGGGAGATTGATGGTTTCGGGAGAGAGTGTCGTGAGGGAGAGAGAGAGAGAGAGAGAGAGAGAGAGAGAGAGAGAGAGAGAGAGAGAGAGAGAGAGAGAGAGAGAGAGAGAGAGAGAGAGAGAGAGGGGGAGGCGGGCTGAATGGGAGAGAGAGACGAAAGGGTTTCCAATTATGGAAACCCTAACTGAAAATACTTCCTTTTATACCCCCTCTCAAAATCGGAACTAACTTCCGTCATTAATAACTTTTACCTCCGACGTCCGATTCGAACGTGTCACATACTCACGAACTCGTATCGCCGAGCTCTACAACTTTCGTGAAGGAAGTTTTTGAAACCGAGCGACGGAATAAAAGTCGATAAGTTCGTTCGGAAACGTAACGTTTTCTTATTAAAGGTTCTCGGAACGCTTCCGTTTCCGTTTCGTAACGTTTGCAAACAAATCAAATTCAATTTAAATGAATTTCAAAACTTTATAGAATTTACTTCAAATCAAATATCGTTTTGAAAAAAATTGGGGTTATTACAGGATTTATATCAGTAATTTTCCTTATATATGAAAGTTCATGATCTTAAATGATTTGTCATTTAAGATGATTTCTTCTTCTTGTTTTGATAGAGATATTTTCTTGTTCTATATCAAAGTACTGCTATTCCTTCTTTCTTGGTTCTCTCTTTCCTCTTGACCCAAAATGGTCCACCAGATCGGACATTCTCTTGTGATGAATAGATAATGTAATGCCACACATCCCCAATTGTGCTACATAAAATAATTCAACCTGTTGAATATAACTTTCATGAATCAAGGGGATTATGTATTATGTTAGTTAGTCTCGTCCAGAAGTTGTAGTGCACGCTTCATATATATATAGTACAGTATCTTATCTTTTATATGCTTTGATTGCATAGCAGTGTTAGAGAAACGATTGAACGATACAAGAAGGCATGTGCAGATTCTTCAAATAATGGATCTGTCTCTGAAGCTACTACTCAAGTATGTATACTTATAATAGTAAATTTTTACATAATATTGTCATGAAATCAAAGCTTAATGAGACCGCTTTCTGTAAAGATAGATAATTTCTGGGAAGAGGGAACTAGCTAGCAATAATTGAAAAAGATCAAGGTTTCATAATTAATCAAAGCGTATAAACTCGTGGTGTCCATTATAATTAACATGATCCATCTTCCCTGCATTAGTTTAGCTTTATAAAACAAATATAGAATCTCTGTGAAACTCTAATATACATTAATTGTAACTCATAATTAATTTAATAAATCTTCATTTTGGCTCTGAATGAGATGCTCCTAAACCTATTAGCTTCTTTATGTTTTTAAATCTCAGTACTATCAGCAAGAAGCTGCCAAACTGCGTAACCAGATAAACGCTTTACAGAACAGTAACAGGTAATCTCAGAGAGGCTAAGTCCCAAATTCATAACGAAAAGAAATTTCATCTTGGCAGATTTAATATTGACATGCATACTGTTGATCTCCAGGGGTTATATGGCTGAGGGTTTGAGCACTATGTCTGTCAAGGAGCTCAAGAACGTGGAGGCCAAACTTGAGAAAGCAATTAGTAGAATTAGATCCAAGAAGGTATCTTTAGAATCTGAGTATTTGATAATATTTCTGGTGGCATGGATTTATATACCACTGACAAATTTTCCCTTTTCTGTTCACTCTTCTTTCTTCACTTTTCTTTATCTCAAATTCTCTCAGAATGAGCTCTTGTTCGCCGAAATTGAGTACATGCAGAAAAGGGTAAGGCCTCCCTTCGAGTGGCTTATTTATCATTATTTCCTATTGCACATTGTTTTCCTGAACATATGAGAAAGACTGTTTAAGCATTTTTGAGCCTGGTGTAAGCGATTTATAGTTGCATTCTGTTTTATCGTGTGTGTGTGTGTAAATCTACAAAATGTATGATTGAGCATCAGTTAGCTATTCTTTTCGGAAAGATGTAATAGCCAATTATATGGTTCAGGTCCTTACATGCACTTGTTCTGGGTTATCTCAAGAAGTTCCACCCACTGAACATATCATCATCATGAACTTAACTTGCATAACCTTCAGTAATTTTTTTTTTTACTTCTCGATCTGAACCTGTTCTTGCTTGGACTGCATTGCAGGAACTTGACTTGCATAACAATAACCAGCTCCTCCGAGCAAGGGTCTCTCTCTAAGACTATACAACTTTATTTTCTATCTTGATATTTGTGTGCTTGCGTACATACTGTTAGCATTTGTAATTCCTAGTAGTGATTAATGTGATTGTGGTGGAAGGGGCAGATAGCTGAAAATGAGAGGCACCAGCAAAGCATAAATAATGGGATTGCCGGAGGGCATGGAAGCTACGAGATCATGCAGCCTTCTCAGTCATTTCACGAGGCTCGCAATTATTTTCAAGTGAATGCTTTGCAACCCAATGTTCATCAGTACTCGCGCCACGAGCAGATTTCGCTTCAATTAGTGTAAGTACTTTAAACACAGCTACTAAAAATTGCATGTTTGCATCTAGTGTCACAATTTAACTTTACTTTTTTACTCCTTAATTGCAGTTGATATATATATTTATGCTTGGCCTGGTTTCTGCTGACTTCATCTTAATGGAGGGTGCATATATATGTACTATGGCACCAATTGAAAGCTCGCTACCTACACATAGTGCTTTTATAAGTAGGAGTTGAGCAGAAATCAGCTTTTCTTGTTGTTAATTATAAAGAACCTCCCCACAACTAGTATTGGCATTACTTGCACCAAGTACTAAATGGGATGTCTTGCTTGTATAATTATTACTTAATTCTGCAGCGCACTATGTACTAAGTTTCTCCGATATACACTTTTAACATTGGAATTCGTCATTGATGTTTTATAATATTTGGTTTGCATCTTTATCATTTCTGATACTTTAGCACACACGTAATACCCCGAAAATTCACATCAAATTTCCAATGAGTTCTCTAATATTATTAAGTTGGTCATTGTCCAATTTTATTAGACAATGATGAAAATGAAAGGGTTCGAAATTGTAATAACCCGAATTTTTAGAAACTAAATGTCAAGTATTTTCAAAGTGTTAAACTTGTGAAATTAATTCAAGATGACAATTGGAGGTTTGCGACATTTCGAAACGAAAACGGAAACGTTCTCGGATCGTTTAATTAGAAAACGTAACGTTACCGCAACGTATAGATCGACTTTTATTCAGTCGCTCGGTTGCGAAAACTTCCTTCACGAAAGTCGTAGAGCTCATCGATACGAGTTCGTGGACACGTCACGCGTTTGAATCGGACGTCAGATGCGAAAGTTATTAACGTCGGAAGTTCTTTTCCGATTTTGGAAATAGTATAAAAGGAAGGAGAGGAGATTAAAAATCAGAAAATCAGTTTTTTTCTAAAAATCAGCTCGGGTACTGTTCACCCGAGCTCGGGTACTGTTCACCCGACCCAAAAACCTTATTCGGCCGATTTCTCCACCATCCGACGTCGCCTCGTGTCGTGCCACCTATCAAACTGACGGGCTCGACGAGCTCCATCTTTTGGGCTACGCCTTGCACTCCGGCGACAACCACACACGGCGTAGAAACCGCCGAAAATTACTGCTGTGGCGGCGCCGCCTCCTCCGGCCACCATAGCTCGAGATTTTTGGGGGGTTTTGCTTGTCTCAGTCCCAGCAACATTCCCACAAAAGGAATCGAGCCAAATCGAAGTGTAAGTACCCGAATCAAAATTTCAATTTCTAGGGTTTGTGAATAGTGCCGAATTTATGTTCTTCGTTGTTTGGACTGTTTAGGCTCGGATTTAGACCTTGGTGTCAACTAGAAAGTTTTTGGAAATGTTGTTTAGGTTGTGGTGGTGAAATTTGGTGATGATTGGTGGCGGTCGGTGAACAGTAACGCCGAATGAATAGTAACTGTGAATATCAACTCCGCATGAATAGTGTTCTGTAAACAGTAACTGTGAACAGTGCGTGGTAAAACAGTACTATGAACAGTGTTTTGGTAAAACAGTTACTGTGAACAGTGGTTTAGTAAAAACAGTGATTAGTAAACATGAACAGTGTTCCGTGAACAATGTTTTATGAACAACATTTAGCTGTGCTGAACTCGTCACCTGATATTTTAAGTATCATGCTATTAGGTGACTGACGAAACGAGTGAGGAAATTACTTTCAGGGTCGTGGAAGTTGCACGCAGGAAAAAAGGTGAGTAAAATCTCACATATTTACGAATCTACCCTTGCGGAGATTCAAGATTTTACAAGAGTTTTTAATATTGAATTACGACATGTATACGATATAGTGGATTATATATATATATTGTATAAATGCTAATAAGTACATATATATATAGTTTGCTATATTATATACTGTTATAAATTCATTGGGATTTGTCATTTTGATGACGAGAATTAAATATTGAGCATGTGACTTAATTTGTACAATATGAGGTGTGATTATTGTACGTGGTTTTAACATGGTGTTTGTTAAAACGTTTTGTCTTCGGACGAGTTTTGTTTTCGAATGAGTTTCGTCTTCGGACGAATTTTTGTCTTCGGACGTGTTTATGAAATATGACATGTATATGATATAATGGATTATATATATATTGTATAAATGGTAAATATGTACATATATATATATAGTTTGCTATATAATATACTGTTATGATTTTATCGTGATTTATGTCATTTTAATGACGAGATTTATATATCGAGCATGTGATTTTGATTTGTACAATATGATGTGAGATTATTGTACGTGATTTTAACATGGAGATTGTTAAAATGTTGATTTGTCTTCGGACTTGATTTTTGGTACAATATGATGTGAGATTATTGTACGTGATTTTAACGTGGAGATTGTTAAAATGTTGATTTGTCTTCGGACTTGATTTTTGGTACAATATGATGTGAGATTATTGTACGTGATTTTAACGTGGAGATTGTTAAAATGTTGATTTGTCTTCGGACTTGATTTTTGGTACAATATGATGTGAGATTATTGTACGTGATTTTAACATTGAGATTGTTAAAATGTTGATTTGTCTTCGGACTTGATTTGGTACAATATGATGTGAGATTATTGTACGTGTTTGGCAAGTCGGAACCTAGCCTTTGGCCGGGCGAAAGTTACGATACAGTTAGAGCTCTAGTCTGTCCGCCATAGTACTACATGTGAGGTAACGGGTGGTTATCTGCTCATGAGTACTCAGATTGTTTTGGATGTTGGGTAGCGGGTGGTTACCCAATATCAGCATAGTACTACATGTGAGGTAACGGGTGGTTATCTGCTCATGAGTACTCAGATTGTTTTGGATGTTGGGTAGCGGGTGGTTACCCAATATCAGCGTAGTACTGCATGTGAGGTAACGGGTGGTTATCTGCTCATGGGTACTCAGATTGTTTTGGATGTTGGGTAGCGGGTGGCTATCCAATATCGGCGGTGTATTACGAGAGGGGTAACAGATGTGTACCAGCGTTCTTGGTACCCGTAATATAAATGCATTTGGGTAACCAGAAGGGTTACTTAATTTCTCATGAGCATTTTATTTCATATTTCTTTGGGACGACCAGATGGGCCGTCCATTGACTCATGAGTGCATTTATATTTGTTTGATTTGTGGATTTTCGTATATATATTAATATGCGAGTTATATTTTCATTTTACTCATACGAGCTGTAAAGCTTACCGGGTTTGTGTTTACAATCCCGGTGCACCAATTCGATGATGTAGTGGATAACTCCGCAGGTGTAGATTAGCGGGAATTGACGGACCGCTCAGAGGACTTGAAGTTATTTATCCCCAGCTTGTGTGAGGATTTTGTGTGACTATCTTGTGAGGTTGTTGTGAGGATTATACACTTCCATTTGTTATAATGTTGAATTATAATTTGGGTTGTAATAATCAGTTTGACTGAGTTGTATTTTGAACTCCGAGATGATCCGCTGTGGCATTTTAAATGATTTCGATTTCATCGAGATTGTTTGGTGTTTAACGACTTTGAAATTTTGAGTTTTTAAGGTCGAAATTTTGGGGTCGTTACAGAAATATTAATTGTTCGGAAACGTTCAATTTCACGAGTCTAAGAGTTGACTTTTGACTCATTGGGTTTCTTAGAAAACTTCTTACAAGAAAGTGCTAGAGCTCGTCGATACGAATTCATGGACACATGACACACCTAAATCGGAGTTCGTATGAAGAAGTTACGAATCAAAATGTATTTGGACATTTTTAGAAAATAGTATAAATAGGGAAATTAAAGAGAAAAAGAGAGAAAAATCAGAAAAATCCCGGATTTTTCTCTCTTCGAGTGGCTGATTTTAAGCCGCCGGATCTCCGCCGTCCGTCCACCATAAAGTGGCGCACCAGTCACGTTTGAAAGGTTGATGCATCCCCTGTCGATTGGTGGTAGCGCCACCCGCCATCTCGCCGCCGTTTAGGAGCGGTGAAGCCCGGAAGTTCTCCCGAAAAAGCATATGTAACGACCCCAAAATTTCGAGTATAAAAACTCAAAATTTCAAAATCGTTAAACACCAAACAATCTCAACGAATCGAAATCATTTAAAATGCCACAGCGGATCATCTCTGAGTTCAAAATACAACTCAGTCAAACCGATTATTACAACCCAAATTATAATTCAATATTATAACAATGGAATTGCGTAATCCTCACACCAGCTGGAGATAAATAACTTCAAATCCACTAATCCACACCTGCAGAGTTATCCACTACACCATCGAATTGGTGCACCGGGATTGTAAACACAAACCCGGTAAGCTTTACAGTTCGTATGAGTAAAATAAAAATATAACTCGCATAACAATATATTCGAAAATCCATAAATCAAACAAATATAAATCACTCATGAGTGAATAGACGGCCAATCTGGTTGTCCCAAAGAAATACGAAATGAAACGCTCATGAGAAATTAAGTAACCATTCTGGTTACCCAAATGCATTTATAATACGGGTACCAAGAACGCTGGTACACATCTGTTACCCCTCTCGTAATACACCGCCAATATTGGGCAACCACCCGCTACCTAACATCGAAAAATATGAGTACTCATGAGCAGATAACCACCCGTTATCTCACATGCAGTACTCTGGCAGACAGACTAGAACTCTAACTGTATCGTAACTTTCGCACGGCCAAAGGCTAGGTTCCGACTTGCCAAACACGTACAATAATCTCACATCATATTGTACAAAATCAAGTTCGAAGAAAAATCAACATTTTAACAATCCTCATGTTAAAATCACGTACAATAATCTCACATCATAATGTACCAAAAATCAATTCCGAAGACAAATCAACATTTTAACAATCTCCATGTTAAAATCACGTACAATAATCTCACATCATATTGTACAAATCAAAATCACATGCTTGATATATAAATCTCGTCATCAAAATGACATAATCACGATAAAATCATAACAGTATATTATATAGCAAACTATATATATATATGTACATATTTACCATTTATACAATATATATATATAATCCATTATATCATATACATGTCAAATTTCATAAACACGTCCGAAGACAAAAACTCGTACGAAGACAAAACTCGCCCGAAGACAAAACATTTTAACAAACTCATGTTAAAACCACGTACAATAATCACACCTCATATTGTATAAAAATCAAATCACATGCTCAATATTTAATTCTCGTCATTCGAAATGACCAATTCCAATGAATTCATAACAGTATATAATATAGCAAACTATATATATATGTACTTATTACCATTTATACAATATATATGTAATCCACTATATTGTATACATGTCGTAATTCAATATTAAAAACTCTTGCAAAATCTTGAATCACTGCAAGGGTATATTCGTAAATAAGTGAGATTTTACTCACCTTCTGTAACGACCCCAAAATTTCGAGTATAAAAACTCAAAATTTCAAAATCGTTAAACACCAAACAATCTTAACGAATCGAAATCATTTAAAATGCCACAGTGGATCATCTCTGAGTTCAAAATACAACTCCGTCAAACCGATTATTACAACCCAAATTATAATTCAATATTATAACAATGGAATTGCGTAATCCTCACAACAAACTCACAAGATAGTCACACAAAATCCTCACACCAGCTGGAGATAAATAACTTCAAGTCCACTGAGCGGTACGTCAATTCCCACTAATCCACACCTGCAGAGTTATCCACTACACCATCGAATTGGTGCACCGGGATTATAAACACAAACCCGGTAAGCTTTATAGCTCGTATGAGTAAAATGAAAATATATAACTCGCATATCAATATATACGAAAATCAAGAAATCAAACAAATATAAATGCACTCATGAGTCAATGGACGGCCCATCTGGTCGTCCCAAAGAAATATGAAATAAAACGCTCATGAGAAATTAAGTAACCCTTCTGGTTACCCAAATGCATTTATATTACGGGTACCAAGAACGCTGGTACACATCTGTTACCCCTCTCGTAATACACCGCCGATATTGGATAGCCACCCGCTACCCAACATCCAAAACAATCTGAGTACCCATGAGCATATAACCACCCGTTACCTCACATGCAGTACTACGGCAGACAGACTAGAGCTCTAACTGTATCGTAACTTTCGCCCGGCCAAAGGCTAGGTTCCGACTTGCCAAACACGTACAATAATCTCACATCATATTGTACCAAATCACGTCCGAAGACAAATCAACATTTTAACAATCTCAATGTTAAAATCACGTACAATAATCTCACATCATATTGTACCAAAAATCATGTCCGAAGACAAATCAACATTTTAACAATCTCAATGTTAAAATCACGTACAATAATCTCACATCATATTGTACCAAAAATCATGTCCGAAGACAAATCAACATTTTAACAATCTCAATGTTAAAATCACGTACAATAATCTCACATCATATTGTACAAATCAAAATCACATGCTCGATATATAAATCTCGTCATCGAAATGACATAAATCACGATAAAATCATAACAGTATTTTATATAGCAAACTATATATATATGTACATATTTACCATTTATACAATATATATATATAATCTATTATATCATATACATGTCATATTTCATAAACACGTCCGAAGACAAAAAAACTCGTCCGAAGACAAAACATTTTAACAAACTCATGTTAAAACCACTTACAATAATCACACCTCATATTGTACAAAAATCAAATCACATGCTCAATATTTAATTCTCGTCATTCGAAATGACAAATTCTAATGAATTCATAACAGTATATAATATAACAAACTATATATATATATATATATACTTATTACCATTTATACGATATATATGTAATCCACTATATTGTATACGTGTCGTAATTCAATATTAAAAACTCTTGCAAAATCTTTATCACCGCAAGGGTAGATTCGTAAATAAGTGATATTTTACTCATCTTCTTTCCTTCGTGCAACTTCCACGACCCTTAAAGTAATTTACTCACTCGTTTCGTCAGTCACCTAATAGCACGATAAATGCTTAGAAAATGATACTTGAAATATCAGGTGACGAGTTCAGCATAGCTAAATGTTGTTCATAAAACATTGTTTACGTAACACTATTCATGTTTACTAATCACTGTTTTTACTAAACCACCGTTCACAGTTACTGTTTTACCAAAACACTGTTCACAGTTACTGTTTTACCAAAACACTGTTCATAGTACTGTTTTACCACGCCATTGTTCACAGTTACTGTTACATATCACTATTCACAGTTACTGTTACAGATCACTATTCATGCGGAGTTACTATTCACAGTTACTATTCATTCGGCGTTACTGTTCACCGACCGCCACCAATCATCACCAAATTTCACCACCACAACCTAAACAACATTTCCAACAACTTCCTAGTTGACACCAAGGTCTAAATCCGAGTCTAAACAGTCGAAACAACGAAGAACATAAAATTGGCACTATTCACAAACCCTAGAAATTGAAATTTTGATTCGGGTACTTACACTTTGATTTGGCTCGATTCCTTTTGTGGAAATGTTGCTGGGACTGAGACAAGCAAAACCCCCCAAGAATCTCGAGCCATGCTGGCCGGAGGAGGCGGCGCCGCCACAGCAGTAACTTCTGGTGGTTGCTACACCGTGTGTGGTTGTCACCGGAGTGCAATGCGTAGCCCAAAAGATGGAGCTCGTCGAGCCCGTCAGTTTGATAGGTGGCACGACACGAGGCGACGTCGGATGGTAGAGAAATCGGCCGGAGAAGGTTTTTTGGTCGTGTGAACAGTGCCCGGGCTCGGGTGAACAGTACCCGAGCTGATTTTTAGAAAAATCTGATTTTCTGATTTTTAATCTACTCTCCTTCCTTTTATACTATTTCCAAAATCGGAAACGAACTTCCGACGTTAATAACTTTCGCGTCCGACGTCCGATTCGAACGCATGACGTGTCCACGAATTCGTATCGATGAGCTCTACGACTTTCTTGAAGGAAGTTTTCGCAACCGAGTGACGGAATAAAAGTCGATCTATACGTTGCGGTAACGTTACGTTTTCTAATTAAACGATCCGAGAACGTTTCCGTTTTCGTTTCGAAATGTCGCAAACCTCCAATTGTCGTCTTGAATTAATTTCACAAGTTTAACACTTTGAAAATTCTCGACATTTAGTTTCTAAAAATTCGGGTTATTACACCTTCTTTCATGCGTGCAACTTCCACGACCCTGAAAGTAATTTCCTCACTCGTTTTGTCAGTCACCTAATAGCACGATAAATGCTTAGAAAATGATACTTAAAATATCAGGTGACGAGTTCAGCACAGCTAAATGTTGTTCATAAAACATTGTTCACAGAACACTGTTCATGTTTACAAATCAATGTTTTTACTAAACCACTGTTCACAGTTACTGTTTTAACATGCAACTGTTCACATTTACTGTTACAGAGCAGTATTCACGTACACTATTCATGCGGGCGTCACTGTTCACATAACACTATTCACAGTTACTATTCATGCGGCGTTACTGTTCACCGACCGCCACCAATCATCACCAAATTTCACCACCACAACCTAAACAACATTTCCACAACTTCCTAGTTGACACCAAGGTCTAAATCCGAGCCTAAACAGTCCAAACAATGAAGAACATAAATTTGGCACTATTCACAAACCCTAGAAATTGAAATTTTGATTCGGGTACTTACACTTCGATTTGGCTCGATTCCTTTTGTGGGAATGTTGCTGGGACTGAGATAAGCAAAACCCCCCAAGAATCTCGAGCTATGGTGGCCAGAGGAGGCGGCGCCGACACAGCAGTAAATTCTGGCGGTTACTACACCGTGTGTGGTTGTCGCCGGAGTGCAAGGCGTAGCCCAAAAGATGGAGATCGTCGAGCCCGTCAGTTTGATAGATGGCACGACACGAGGCGACGTCGGATGGTGGAGAAATCGGCCGGAGAAGGTTTTTGGGTCGGGTGAACAGTACCCGAGCTCGGGTGAACAGTAACCGAGGGGATTTTTGGAAAAAACTGATTTTCTGATTTTTAATCTACTCTCCTTCCTTTTATACTATTTCTAAAATCGGAAACAAACTTCCAACGTTAATAACTTTCGCGCCCGACGTCCGATTTGAACGCGTGACGTGTCCACGAACTCGTATCGATGAGCTCTATGACTTTCGTGAAGGAAGTTTCTCAACCGAGCGACGAAATAAAAGTCGATCTATACGTTGCGGTAACATTACGTTTTCTAATTAAACGATACGAGAACGTTTCCGTTTTCATTTCGAAATGTCGCAAACCTCCAATTGTCGTCTTGAATTAATTTCACAAGTTTAACACTTTGAAAATACTCGACATTTAGTTCCTAAAAATTCGGGTTGTTACAGCATATTTTGCCGAACTTCAACTTGTTGGATCTCTCTCCTCCGGCAACCAATCGGTACGATTCTTGTCCCATTTTGAAGGTCGCCTTCCATACTACAAACCCTCCAAAATATTTAACCACAATCATTGTGTGCTAGGAGAATCGAAGAAAAGAAATTTTAGATTTTTAAATTGGGGCTTTTCGGTTTTTATTAAATTGAAGTGTTTAGGCTCAGAATTAGACTTCGTGGTGAACTAGGAAATTGTTAGGAATGTCATATAGATTGTGGTGGTAAAATTTGGTGGTCATTGGTGGCGGTCGGTGAACAGTGGCGTCACATGAATAGTAATGTGAATAGTTTATGAACAGTGTTTTGATACAACATTAACTGTGAACAGTGTTTTAGTAAAAAACAGTACATTGGAATAGTGATTAGTAAACACATGAACTGTGTTCTGTGAAAAATGTTTTATGAACAGCATTTAGCTATACTGAAATTGTCACCTGACATTTTACGTATCATTTTCTAAGCATTTATCATGCTATTAGGTGAGTGACGAAACAAGTGAGGAAATTACTTTCATTGTTGTGGAAGTTGCACGCAGGAAAAAATGTAAATAAAATCTCACAATGACGAATCTACCCTTGCAGAGAGTAATGATTGCGCTAAATTTAAAAGAATGAACTATGATATGTATATGATATAGTGGATTGTGTATGTGTATAATTGGTAAAATATGTACATATATATGGTTTGCTATATTATATACTGTCGTAATTTCAGTTTCCGAACGAGTTCATTATAGCGTTGATATTTATTTATTTGAGCATGTCAATTTGATTTGTACAATATCATGTGATGATTGTTTGTACGTGGTTTTAACTTGAGTTATGTTAAAACATTTTTTTTTGTGGTATGTGGACCTGTCTTCGGACATGTTTTTCTGTCTTCGAACGTGTTTTTCTGCCTTCGGACGTGTGTTATGTCTTCAGACGTGTTTTTCTGTCTTCGGACCTGTATTATGTCTTCAGACGTGTGTTATGTCTTCAGATGTGTTTTTCTGTCTTCGGACCAGTCTTCAGACGTGTTGGCATGTCAGAACTTAGCCTTGGCCGGGCGACAGTTACGATACAGTTAGAACTCTAGTCTGTCTGCCGGTGTACTGCATGAGGGGTAACAGATGGGTTACCAGCTTATGAGTACCCATATTTTTGGGATTTTTGGGTAACAGACTGGTTGCCCAATGCACGGCGGTGTACTGCATGAGGGGTAACATATGAGTACCTAGGTCTCATGAGTACCCGTATTATAAATGTAATTGGGTAAATAGATGGGTTGCCTGATTTCTCATTAGCACTTATATTTTCAGATATTATTGGACAAACAGATAGGCCGTCCAACCAGATGGGCCGTCCAACGAGACCTTAGGGTGACGATTGCGGCGGTTTCCGGCCGACTTTAGACGAGCTGTGTCACGACCCCAAAATTTCGAATATGAAACTCAAATTTCGAAGTCATGAAATGTAACGACCCCAAAATTTCAAGCATAAAAACTCAAAATTTCAAAGTCGTGAAACACTAAAACAATCTCAATGAATCGAAATCATTTTAAATGCCACAGCGGATCATTACTGAGTTCACAATACAACTCAAACAAACCAATTATCACAAACCAAATTTATAATCCAACATTACATAAAAATAGAAATGTAATAATCCTCACAATCTCACACAAAACCCACAAATAAATCCTCACAAGTTCTCACACAAATCCACAATAAAAACCTCACCACAAGCAGGATAATGAACAACTTCGAGTCTTCAGAGTTATCCCTCGATTTCCACTAATCAACACCTGCAGAATTATCCCCTACACCATTGAATTGGTGCACCGGGATTGTAAACACAAACCCGGTAAGCTTTACAGCTCGTATGAGTAAAATGAAGATATAACTCACATATCAATATATACGAAAATCCACCAATCAACAAATATAAATGCACTAATGAGTCAATGGACGACCCATCTGTTTGTCCCAAAAATATATGAAAATGAAAGTGCTCATGAAAAATTGGGCAACCCATCTGTTTACCCAAATACATTTATAATACGGGTACTAACGAACGCTGGTACACCTCTGTTACCCCTCACGTAGTACACCGCCGATATTGGGCAACCTCCTGCTACCCAACATCCAAAAATCTGAGTACTCATGAGCCGATAACACATCTGTTATCTCACATGCAGTACTCCGGCATACAGACTAGAGCTCTAACTGTATCGTAACTTTCGCCCGGCCAAAGGCTAGATTCCGACATGCCAAACACGTCCAAAGACTGGTCCGAAGACATAAACACGTCCGAAGACAAAAACTCGTCTGAAGACAAAACGTTTTAACAAACACCATGTTAAAATCACATACAATAATCATCACCTCATATTGTACAAATCAAATCACATGCTCGATATATAAATCTCGTGATCAAACTATATATATATGTACCTATTTACCATTTATACAATATATATATAACCCACTATATCATATACATGTCATATTCCATTCTTAAAAATTCTGCAAAAATCTTGAATCTCTGCAAGGGTAGATTCGTAAATATGTGAGATTTTACTCACCTTATCAACTCGAGTGTAATTCCACAATTTCTGAAGATAATTCATTTCCTTGATTTATCGATCACCTTGAAAAGATAAGAAAAGAATTTAGAATCGTTTCGTAAACCTTAAATGCCGAAACAGTAATAATAAGTTATTGTTCAGCAATTTCTGGTTTTACGGATTTACTGTTCACGGGGTTACAGATACACATCAATTAAGTATCCATGTATGTGTATATAATGTTTACGTATTTTTATACGTACGAATACTATTTAAATGTAAATATTGTCTCAGTAAATAATAATTACTGAATTACTCTTCTGAATTTACTTTTTATATTTATTGAAAGTAATTTACATTTACATTTATCGTACGTAAATAAAATTTACATTTACCGACGTAAATTCACATTTTTATATTCACCGTCGTAAAAATAAAATTTTCAATTTACTGTTTGAAATTAATGTTCACGCGCCGCCGCACGTGGCGGCGCGTGGGGTGCACGCGCCACCTATGGCAGGCAGCGCGTGACGCTCATTGTGGCAGCGCATGGGGCACACGCGCCGAGCCTAGGGCCGGCGCGTAGCACGCCACCGCCGCCCCCAAAACCTTCCTCTCCTCCTCCTCTTCCTTCCCACGGCCTCACGCCGCCCTAGCCTCCTCCATGCTACCTTACGCGCCGCCTAAGGCGGCGACATCTCCCCTAAACACTCCTCCGATCTCCTCCAATACGAATCAAATAACCACAAAAATCACATCAAAGCATCACAACAATCAACCTAGGCTAACCCTCACCTCAAACAAGCTTTTGGACCGTCGGATCGTCGCCGGAGAGCTTGAGATGTCGTCGGTGAAATTGCAGAACCTTGGCGTCGTTGGTGGAGCTCCGTTCCTGCGTGCGAGGGTGCGTCGACCTAGGGGTCGACTGAGGAGGGCCGCGCGGTGCTTCCTGGGCCGGCGGTGCGCAACACGACGGGCTGGAGGCGGAGATCGCCAGTGAGGAAGTGAGATCGGGGAGGGAGAGGGGAAAAGAGAGAGAGAGAGGCGCACGGGGTGAAGAGAGAGAGAGAGTGAGTGAGGGGTTTCCAATTTTGGAAACCCTAAACTGATAAAATTCCTTTATATACTCGTTTCTAAAATCGGAAACTAACTTCCGACGTTAATAATTTTCATGTCCGACGTCCGATTAGAATGCGTGACATGTTCACAAACTCGTATCGACGAGCTCTACAACTTTTGTGAAGAAAGTTTTCGCAACCGAGCGACGGAATAAAAGTCGATATATACGTTGCGGAAACGTAACGTTTTTTCTAAATAAACGTTCCGAAAACGTTTTCGTTCTAGTTTCGTAATGTTGCAGGCAATCCAAATTTCATTTTAATGAATTTCACAACTTTATAGAAATTAAACAAACCAAAAATCGTTCCGAAAAATCGGGTTATTACATGCCCATTATCAGTCGGTGTACTGCATGAGGGTTAACAGATGAGTACCTGAGTCTCATAAGTACCCGTATTTAAAATGTAATTGGGTAAACAGAAAGGTTGCCCAATGTGTCATGTGTACTTATATTTTCAGATGTTATTAGATAACCAGATTGGCCGTCCAATGTTTTTCGAGTACATTTATTTTTAAATGTCATTGGTATTTTCTTTACCATGTGATGTGCGTTATACTATTGATTTACTCATACGAGCTGTAAAGCTTACCGGGTTTGTGTTTACAATCCCGGTGCCCTTATTCGATAGTGTAGGGAATAGTTCTGCAGGTGCGGATTAGCAGAATTGGAGGGCTTTCTCTGAAGATTGTCGAAGTTTATTTATTCTATTTGTGGTGAGGATTGAAAGGATGTTACATTTCCATTTGTTATAATACTTGAATTATAAACTGGTTTTGTAATAATCAAATCGATTGAGTCGTACTTTGAACTCAGTTTCGATACACTGTGACTATACGATGATTTCAATACATTTGAGATTGTTTTAGAGTTTTTCATTGTTTTGATTTTGAATTTTATCACTTGAAATTTCGGGGTTGTGAGAATTATATATTAAGCTGAACTAGGTGACTGACATCCATAGGATAATTATAGGTGGGTTCGATACTGGTGTATGTTCTGATTGCAGTGATTCGGTTCAATGCCTCAGTAGGGTGGAACGAGTCCCAGAACACATACTCACTCCTATTTTGGCATGGAGTTCCGGAACGAACACATTGTCCAACAATATTCACCGGACAACACCCAACGTTCAAAACCCTGAATCCTGTGATCATGGACATGAAGAAATAAGTAACAAGCTAGCTAGAAAGGGAGTTATCTGAAATAGAAGCACTTAAGGGTTTGTTTGGTAATAATGTTAATTAAAAGCTAGGGTTTAGCAAACAAAAGGTGCTAGTCGTGCTACTAGTTATAAAAGTGATTTGTAGAAAAGTGTTTTCTAAAACTCTAAGAGCCCCTCCAAAATGCCCTGAATCATGATAGAATGAGGATATTTGCTTGAGAATATATGTTCTTACCAGCAGAAGTAGGATCCCCTGAAGCCATTCCAGTACTGTTAACATAGATGAATTTTGCATTAGTCAACTTAGTGTTGAGCTGATCAACAAGATTTACAAGCTTTTGGTTTAAAAGCTGCGCCGCACTGTTCATCTGATCGACACATCCTGTGCCATTAGATTTTGAAATTGCATCAGGAGTGCAGCCTATTAGTCCCAGTCCAACCAAGGCAACCTTCCTAGCTCCATACTTGTTGTACAAAGTCTTCAAAAACAATACCAATCCAACAATCAGGATCTACAAATTTAAATACTAGTTTTCTAGTCTTGAAAAAGTGGATTATGGAAAGTTGAATTGCTAACCAGAATTTGGCGAGTATATTGGTCAATAATGTCACAACCCTAAAATTTCGAGCTTAAAAACTCAAAATTTTAAAATCGTTAAACACAAAATAATCTCAATGATGATGAAATCATTTCAATGTCACAGCGGATCACCTCTGAGTTTAAAATATAACTCAGTCAAGCCGATTATTACAAACCAAATGATTATTCAACATATAACAAATGAAATTGTATAATCCTCTCAACAACCTCACAAATAAAATCACACCAAATCTCACACACAATGCACGCTGGAACCTCACCACGACTGGATGCGATCGACTTCGAGTCTTCGGAGTCGTCACCCGATCACCACTACTCAGCACCTGTGGAAGTATCCCCTACACCATTGATATTGGTGCACCGGGATTGCAACACAAACCCGGTAAGCTTTACAGCTCGTATGAGTAAAATATTAAAATAACTCTCGTCTCATAAAAGACACAACTCCACATCAACACAGTATAATGAAAATCATGAGAAAACGAGCAACCCATCTGGTTACTCTAATACTTTCACAAAATGGTAACTAATGAGCGCTGGTACACATCTGTTACCCCTCACTTAGTATACCGCTGATGTTGGGTAACCACCCGCCACCCAACATCCACAACAAGCTGAGTACCCATGAGCAGATAACCACCCGTTACCTTCATGCAGTACTATGGCAGACAGACTAGAGCTCTAACTGTATCGTAACTTTCGCCCGGCCAAAGGCTAGGTTCCGACTTGCCTCACATGTAAAATAATCTCACATCATATTGTACCACACATCACGTCCGAAGACAAATCACAATATTTCACATTTTCCGTGATAAAATCATGTACAATAATCACTCATCATATTGTACTTTTTAAAACTTTCACAATATATCATAATAAAAATCATAACAGTATATTATATAGCAAACTATATATATTCGTATTTATTTACCATTTATACAATATATACATAGTCCACTATATCATATACATGTCATATTTCATAAACACCTGAAAAATTACGTACGATAATCTCACATCATATCGTACCATTAAAATCACACATGCACAATTTTTCTGTCACCGAAATGACTATTTTTAATGAATTAATAACAGTATGTAATTTAATGAACTATATATATATATATGTATTTATTACCATTATACTATATATATACGTAGTCCACTAAGTTATATACATGTTGTAATTCATTAAATAAACACACTTGCAAAAATGTTGAATCACCACGAGGGTAGATTCGTAATTCAGTGAGATTTTACTCACCTTAAAATCCGACTGCGTCTTCCACACACTTGTGAAGAATCACCGCCACTCCCACCACACCAAAACCGCCAAGTACCTAATCATACCGAGATCACAACTCAATATCCCTTGTAGTGAAAATAAAGAATAAGGTTTTTCACCCCAAATGTCGTTAAACTCGAGTTAAACCTCCCAAATGTACTTAACTGAATACATTAACGTCATTAGGTCAGGGAGTGAATCGACTGAGTATCGAAACTGCTCACTGACCATAACAATTTAAACTCTGTAACGCTACTGTTTCCGTAATAATGACTCAATCGTGATAAGTACATGATAATTGGCGTTCGCAATATTCTCATGGCACTACTAAGACTCGATACCACGTGTGATGACACATCGCTGCCTAAAATTACACATCCTAGGCATTTCACAACAACTACCCATCAACAATGTACAAAAATAGCTATTGATACCTTAGGCCACAACATCTTGATCGGAACTGCCATTACAAGGTGCACTCTCACTTCTACCATACAAGGCTCAATCTCCAGGGACGCATTGCTTAGCCAAAGTGACAGGCAAATTCGAATCAAGTCCACCACTGCTCAAATGCACTGCTCAGCCATGGTGAGGTCGAATTGGACTGCTTCACTGCCATTGGAAGGTTTATTGGGAGGGGGAGGACATCATGGACCTACTGCCACACCAATGAAGGCCGGGAATCAAGTCAGAAGGCTGCCAAAATCGCCGAAACTCCCTGCAGCAACCAAACCGATTCCAAGGTAACATCAATTCTTCCGAGCTTCGATTCTCTCAATCCGACATGAAATGGCACAAGCCAACGCCACAGCAAGTCTCGCACGACGGTGAAGAAGAGAACGTGACCGGTGAAGGAGCTTGAATCGCCGGGAATGAAACCGGGTTGAAACCGGGTCATCGGGTCACTGTCAAGCCTTCGGTTCGCACCACCTGAAGCGGAGCGATACCAACCATCACCACGAGGCGCGGCGCACAGGCGAGACGAGACGATCTGGGTTGGTCGCGCGGTCGGGGGACGCCGGACGGCACCAGAAATCTCGGGTCGGGTTGGCTCGGGTCCGGGTCGGGTCAGTCTTCAGACTTTGACTCTGAAGGAGGCGCGCGCGAGGGGAAGGAGAGAGACTAAGTGTGTTTAGCCATTTAATGAAACCCTAACAGGAAAGTTTCTATTTATACATCCCCATTTTCGGAACTCAAACTTCCCTTGAACGTAACTTCCTCATGCGATCTTCAAATAATGCATACCGCGTGTCTACGAACTCGTATTGACGAGCTCTACGACTTTCATGAAAGAGGTTTTCACAAACGAGCGACAGAGTAAAAGTTGATTTTTACGACGCGGAAACGTAACGTTTTTCTAAATAAACGTTTCGATAACGTTTCCGTTTTCGATTTACCGCTTCGCTAAGCAAACAAAAATTAGTTTAAATAAATTTCACAAATTCATGAACTTAAAAACAATCCAACATTCGCTCCGAAAAATCGGGTTATTACATTCTACCCCCCTTAAAGGAATTTCGTCCCGAAATTCAAGTTCACTCGACAACCACTGTGGATATCTTGTCTTCCTATTCGACTCTAGCTCCAAGGTTGCATCACCTTCATCATGATGGCTCACTAACACCTTGACTAGTTCTACTTCCTTCCCACGAAGCTTCTTTGTGGATCTACCCAGAACACGATCCGGCTCAATAACAAAAGTGATATTTCCCTTCACCTCAATGGTGCTATGAACGATCACATGCGACTCATATGGTCCCTACTTTCCCAACATAGAAATGTGGAAAGCGTTGTGAATTCCCGACATGATAGTTGGCAAGGCTAGTCGGTATGCTAGTTTTCCCCCTCCTCGAGAATCTCAAAGGCCCATCATACATAGGAGCCCACTTTTCTTTCTTGCCAAATCTCACTACACCTAACTTCGGTTCAACAGATAGGTGATCGACATGGTCTACCTTAAGAGTCTCATAAGGTGCCATACCGATGCTGGAACAGTAACTGTTGTTGTAAGCAACTCAATCGATTCCCAAATGATCTTCCCAGCTACCTATAATATACAGCCTATAAGCTCTCAGCATATCCTCAATTGCCTCAACTTTCTTCCAAACAAACAGTCTGTCACGTGTTCTAACATTAACAGCCACATGTGAGTCACCAAACTATAATGATGTTCTCGGTAGAGATGTCAACATACCCCTTTGTCTAATTCACCACTCTCTTGCGGTTATCAGACAATTCTCGAGTCATGAGCTTGCCCCTCACCACTAAGCATGGTCAAAAACTCTCGACATCTAACACGAGTCTAAATCAATGTTTAACACATGCTTACTACTTGCATCACACACATCGGTTTTCAAGGTAATCATACTTTTACCCACAACAGTACCGTTATGACTTCACCTCAACGCATAGCTAGGACCATGAACCTACCATTCCTTTCAAACCACAAAACAATCTGCTTCCATAATCGTCTTATTAAAACCATCAAAAGTTGTCGTGCATGATACCCACCTAAGTACCATATTTGTATCGGCTACACGGTAAAGAAGTCTTAACTCATCAAGTCCACGACCACCACAGAACACCACCTTGGACTAAGAATTACTCTCGATCAGTACACCAGAGTATAGATTAACATACTCACATGGCAGTAGAGAACCTCTACCGCCACTCCAAGAGTGATGCGTCATGCATCCTACCACCCTCATCAAAACTTACCGTCGAAAATTTATTTCAGCTTCTTGCTTCTATGAGTGGTGTGCCACAATTTACGAGTCAGACTAAGGAGGTATTTATCCCCCAACGGTGGGACATGAAAATTAAGTGAATTTACAGTGCAAAATCCAATAAGACACAACCGAGATATACTTTACCCCCTGGTTCATACCTGCCTCAAATTCCTGACATACGGTCCCACGCAAACGCCCCAGTGGCATCATCTAACGTATTGGTTTCCCCCACCGTTGTAGTACTAATAAGTTCTGAAATTAATTCAACAACAGAAGCCGGTTATTGGGTCCACTGTCTCCTCAAAATCAACCCAAAAATGGTTGCTACATCACCACTCTAAACAGTTGTTTCTTTACTTTCATTAAGAACTCTCATGGCCAACACATTCGGCCAACATACTTCTCTGCAAGCAGCAATATAATTGATTACTCTTTTTTGTAAAATTTATCCCTTGTTGAACACTTAAATCAACTTCGCCTTATCAAACAATAAACAATCGGATGCATAGAGGGAAAAGAACCTCTAAGTCTCCAACACTAACACCACTTGCACTTGAAAAGAAAATTTGATTCTCCACTATTTCTTTACCAGTTGGAAGGTGCTTGTCACGAAAAATTCGTCAAAACACCATTAAGCTAAGGTCATCTCATACCTTACCTTCAATAGAGTTACTTCATCGCCATTGCGTCTCATTTGTACTTGTGGTATTGTGAAGTTCCAATCCCCAACACCACAATAATTAAATCCTGGAAGATCAGTGTTCTCATTTAAATGCTCATCTAGCAAATAATTAATTCATATCGCCACATTGAGATTTCTCCATCACCTTATATTTCTTGCTCACCCAAGAACAATGCGTAACATCAATTATCTATAGCCGAACCAAAACAAGTTTGGAATGTCACATCAACAAAATGTGAATCTCATTTCAATAATTGTATTACCACTTATGGACGTATCATACGCCCTACCACTCTGTTACCAATATCGTTAGAGATGCTAGTCACGAAAATTTTCGTTAACCAACTCCAACCTATGATCTACACATCTTTTACGTGAACATAATATATCAACCTTGTTAGGCTTCAACTTAGATTAGTTGCATAACTAAAACCTAGTCCTCAACATTTAAACACTGAACATCCCTCAACATAGGGTCAACGCTCTCTATCAAGACTCCTTGACAGTTCTCTGCCCTGATAGGAAACTATATACTCAAACCTGTTAGCATTCCAGTATCTGGATCGCATATCAAACTCAGAGAGTATTGTAGCCTCTCTAAACTGATCGCACCAGTCATTAAGTCTTTGAATTCATTTGTCCCATCCATACGACGTCTTCGTTATAGGTGCTATAACACAGTATCTCCGGAAACGTCTCACTTTACTCAGACATCACAACGATGTCTGTGATAGCTACTTCAGATCCACATACTCAACATATGCTATGACTTAAGCTCTCATGGCATTATCCGACTCGAGTCAGAGATACGAAACTCTGGTTTCCTGGGTCTACGAAAGAACCCACCATGTCAAAACAATCAATCACCGCGTACTGCGGCCTCAACCAATCGATTCCTCAGATCACATCATAGTGTGGTCCGGAATCACTATCAAATAAGCAGAGAACTCTCTACTTCCAATCACAATAGGATAAGCCTTTCATTGTCTCCAATTCGAGGAACACTCCAAACGCGAAGTGACACATAATGAGTTTCTCATAGATGTAGGAATCAATCCTAACATCTCCTCTACCGAACTAACAATAAAAGAGTGTTGATATCATCTTCTTCTCTTTCTCAAAGTACTCAATCATCTCAAAGTAGATTCCAATGTTCTCGATCTAGTGGTCCGCTACCACATGATCCAAGCCTCCACAAAATAACGGCGATGACAGACTATTAAAATCCTTGATCAACTTAACACACGACTATCGTCGTCTCTAACGACAGCAGCAGGGTCAACCTGTTCTGCCCGTGGAGCAGCTTCCTGGTAAAGGTTCTCCATATTGCGGACTCGGCATGCAACCCTACCTCGGCCGCGACCTCTCGTCCGTCCTCGGCCCTGTTCACGGCCCTTTTTTCCAAATTCATCACCATTCAACAATTAACACTCAATCATACATGTGAAGTCTCGAATTCGACAAAATAGATCCAACCAATATCAATCATGAAATTTCAGAAGAAGGTAAATCATCGGAGTATCGTCACAATACTCTCTACAGGACCAAACCATAAGGTATGGCTCCTAACACTCTTGCGTACCCGACGACATATCAATACCGAGGAGCATGTGATGGGTGCCCGCCTGCAGTCGGATCATCGCTCCCGGATGGTATAGATAATCGCCAAATACGCAACTAGGCTCTGATACAAACTGTCACAACCCTAAAATTTCGAGCTTAAAAACTCAAAAATTTAGAATCGTTAAACACAAAATAATCTCAATGATGATGAAATCATTTCAATGTCACAGCGGATCACCTCTGAGTTTAAAATATAACTCAGTCAAGCCGATTATTACAAACCAAATGATTATTCAACATATAACAAATGAAATTGTATAATCCTCTCAACAACCTCACAAATAAAATCACACCAAATCTCACACACAATGCACGCTGGAACCTCACCACGACTGGATGCGATCGACTTCGAGTCTTCGGAGTCGTCACCCGATCACCACTACTCAGCACCTGTGGAAGTATCCCCTACACCATTGATATTGGTGCACCGGATTGCAACACAAACCCGGTAAGCTTTACAGCTCGTATGAGTAAAATATTAAAATAACTCTCGTCTCATAAAAGACACAACTCCACATCAACACAGGTATAATGAAAATCATGAGAAAACGAGCAACCCATCTGGTTACTCTAATACTTTCACAAAATGGTAACTAATGAGCGCTGGTACACATCTGTTACCCCTCACTTAGTATACCGCTGATGTTGGGTAACCACCCGCCACCCAACATCCACAACAAGCTGAGTACCCATGAGCAGATAACCACCCGTTACCTTCATGCAGTACTATGGCAGACAGACTAGAGCTCTAACTGTATCGTAACTTTCGCCCGGCCAAAGGCTAGGTTCCGACTTGCCTCACATGTAAAATAATCTCACATCATATTGTACCACACATCACGTCCGAAGACAAATCACAATATTTCACATTTTCCGTGATAAAATCATGTACAATAATCACTCATCATATTGTACTTTTTAAAACTTTCACAATATATCATAATAAAAATCATAACAGTATATTATATAGCAAACTATATATATTCGTATTTATTTACCATTTATACAATATATACATAGTCCACTATATCATATACATGTCATATTTCATAAACACCTGAAAAATTACGTACGATAATCTCACATCATATCGTACCATTAAAATCACACATGCACAATTTTTCTGTCACCGAAATGACTATTTTTAATGAATTAATAACAGTATGTAATTTAATGAACTATATATATATATATGTATTTATTACCATTATACTATATATATACGTAGTCCACTAAGTTATATACATGTTGTAATTCATTAAATAAACACACTTGCAAAAATGTTGAATCACCACGAGGGTAGATTCGTAATTCAGTGAGATTTTACTCACCTTAAAATCCGACTGCGTCTTCCACACACTTGTGAAGAATCACCGCCACTCCCACCACACCAAAACCGCCAAGTACCTAATCATACCGAGATCACAACTCAATATCCCTTGTAGTGAAAATAAAGAATAAGGTTTTTCACCCCAAATGTCGTTAAACTCGAGTTAAACCTCCCAAATGTACTTAACTGAATACATTAACGTCATTAGGTCAGGGAGTGAATCGACTGAGTATCGAAACTGCTCACTGACCATAACAATTTAAACTCTGTAACGCTACTGTTTCCGTAATAATGACTCAATCGTGATAAGTACATGATAATTGGCGTTCGCAATATTCTCATGGCACTACTAAGACTCGATACCACGTGTGATGACACATCGCTGCCTAAAATTACACATCCTAGGCATTTCACAACAACTACCCATCAACAATGTACAAAAATAGCTATTGATACCTTAGGCCACAACATCTTGATCGGAACTGCCATTACAAGGTGCACTCTCACTTCTACCATACAAGGCTCAATCTCCAGGGACGCATTGCTTAGCCAAAGTGACAGGCAAATTCGAATCAAGTCCACCACTGCTCAAATGCACTGCTCAGCCATGGTGAGGTCGAATTGGACTGCTTCACTGCCATTGGAAGGTTTATTGGGAGGGGGAGGACATCATGGACCTACTGCCACACCAATGAAGGCCGGGAATCAAGTCAGAAGGCTGCCAAAATCGCCGAAACTCCCTGCAGCAACCAAACCGATTCCAAGGTAACATCAATTCTTCCGAGCTTCGATTCTCTCAATCCGACATGAAATGGCACAAGCCAACGCCACAGCAAGTCTCGCACGACGGTGAAGAAGAGAACGTGACCGGTGAAGGAGCTTGAATCGCCGGGAATGAAACCGGGTTGAAACCGGGTCATCGGGTCACTGTCAAGCCTTCGGTTCGCACCACCTGAAGCGGAGCGATACCAACCATCACCACGAGGCGCGGCGCACAGGCGAGACGAGACGATCTGGGTTGGTCGCGCGGTCGGGGGACGCCGGACGGCACCAGAAATCTCGGGTCGGGTTGGCTCGGGTCCGGGTCGGGTCAGTCTTCAGACTTTGACTCTGAAGGAGGCGCGCGCGAGGGGAAGGAGAGAGACTAAGTGTGTTTAGCCATTTAATGAAACCCTAACAGGAAAGTTTCTATTTATACATCCCCATTTTCGGAACTCAAACTTCCCTTGAACGTAACTTCCTCATGCGATCTTCAAATAATGCATACCGCGTGTCTACGAACTCGTATTGACGAGCTCTACGACTTTCATGAAAGAGGTTTTCACAAACGAGCGACAGAGTAAAAGTTGATTTTTACGACGCGGAAACGTAACGTTTTTCTAAATAAACGTTTCGATAACGTTTCCGTTTTCGATTTACCGCTTCGCTAAGCAAACAAAAATTAGTTTAAATAAATTTCACAAATTTATGAACTTAAAAACAATCCAACATTCGCTCCGAAAAATCGGGTTATTACAAATAAGAACTGAAGCATACTGTTCAGGGGTATATCTTCTACTGGTGGGATAAAACTGAGGCATGAAGTAATTGTTAATGTAATCATTGTTGCCCATTCCGACTGAGTATAGGCATTTGTTCAAGTACTGCATTGTTTGCTGTTTATTTGTTCGAAGTATCGAAGCGATGCGCAAGATTGTGATTTGGTGATTACGTAACTGCTGATCCAAGCTGATGTGACCACCCTACAAGCACAGAACAATATTACTGTAGTAACTATCAAGTGCAATATCGATCTGCATATGTAACTAAGTCTTGTACGTGGGAATAATTACCACAATGTAGCCAGTTTCTGCACGAATCCCTGCGGCCCCGGATGCATAATTGAGACCTTCAACAATGTCCCGTCCTTTGGTAGTTGCAAATGGTAGAATGGGAGTCTCAAAACCTAGGAATTCAGCTGCAACATACACGCATGTTTTGATAAATTAGCCTCGCATTTTGCATGTCTTGCAAACAAATCAACTATAAATTAAATTATATAAATAGTAGTATATAAGATGTATACACATATACATCTCCATTACTATAACTAGAATATATGATAATATAGCTATCAGTCTATATAGATCAACAATATACCTCTAGCTTAAAGGCTCAAATGCACTAAAAAGACTAATAATAAGTAAATCAGGTACTGAAAAAGCAACTACGTTCTAATAGAGAGTTTACACACTAAAAACAATGTAGAAATTAAGAGATGGAATGAGAGGGAATAAAACCTAGTATATCAACAGCAGTTTTGCCATTGCAAAATCTTCCTGTTGGTACTCCACCAGGATAATCAATTCCATACGGCGGGTAGTTCACTTTGGCCAAAGTCGCGAGGAGGTTGTTATTGCCGTTATCGGCCAATGAATCACCGAAAATGAAGAAGCAGGGTACTTGTGGAGCTCCACGAACACAAGATTCTGATATTGAAACCAACAAAACAGCAATCACTATCAATCATTTCAGTGTATTTTTAGCCATTACAAAGAATAGTTGCAAAGAATAGCTAGGAGCTAGCTAGCTAGGTGTTATCAGAACAATGATACAAACTTGCAATGAAGATGAAGGCATGAAGGAGTTTATATAGAGATGGCTTCGAAATATTGGTGACATATGAAGCCAAAGTAGGGGAATGCAAGTGAATTGATTGCCGTCAAGATTGATAACCATTTGGCCATTAAAAACTTGGTAACGTTGCTTTCTTTTTAATTTCTTTGAATGTGTCTTGATGTATACGTATGTAATTCGTTGACTTATTTCATAGCTAGAATTAATCAATACTTTAATTTGTAGGTAATCAATAAAACAAATACGAATGTATGGAGGGTCATGGGTTTTGAGATTGCAGGTTTTAAGGAGTACCCATCATCCAGCCAGCATTGAGCTCATTTCGTGATATGATTTTATCCCCAACCTCCTCATTGCACGATATGACTTCGACTTGCAAAGAAATTTTAAATTCTTTTCCATATATTAATTCTTTCGCTTTGTATGAGACTTTGATCGTAGGTGAGAAGTGAGCACAAATATATATAATGACTATATATAAGTTGCGTTTGGGGGAGGTGAATGTGGTGTTTGGTAAACACCTTAACAACCAACTTGTCTTATAAGTCGCGACTTTTTGTAGGCAAAAAACATAAGTAATCCAAACCCTCCTTTTACTTATAAGTCACGCGCTACTGTAGCGATAGTTTAATCAACTTTTGGAAATACCAATGGGTACCCCTGTGAGCTTCAAGGAATTACGACCTAACTTGTTTTATCACAAGAGATCAAAAGTCGTCCTCCCTGTCTTTCTCCTTCTCTCTTTCTCTCCGCCCATCACCACCTCCACCTTTGCACTCCACGATGGCCAACATCGAGTTTGGTAAGTATTTTTTTTTTAATTTATGTATCAAGAAACCTGAAATTAAACTGTGTTTTGATTTGGGTTGGATTAGATTTTGAGGGTTTTGGAATATCTCTTGATCTGGATTGCCGTCAAGAGTGAGGATATGATTTCAGATATGATTTCAAGCAAGTTAGATACCAATCATCTCATTCACCTATTGCTGCCCCAAATCATGTGATACTGGAACTCATATTTTGGTTTATATTATGTCCTAATTTACAGATTGGTGGTGAAGTATATGATATGCTATCCGTTATTTTATTTTTATTTTTAATTTTTTTCGCCATCTTGATCGATTTTGCTTATATATGGGGTTCTTTGTGGTGTTTTGAGGGATTCAGATCGTGAATTTGTAGATTTT
This sequence comes from Argentina anserina, assembly GCF_933775445.1. NCBI lineage: Eukaryota > Viridiplantae > Streptophyta > Magnoliopsida > Rosales > Rosaceae > Argentina > Argentina anserina. The sequence continues at coordinate 3,880,706 of NC_065874.1, forward strand.
GGGGTTTTTCATTGATATGAACTTACCTAACTAGTTGGTTTCTAATCTTACATTTCCGCAACGTGAGAATCGATTTTTACTCCGTCGCTCGTTTGTGAAAACTTCCTTCACGAAAGTTGTAGACCTCGTCGATACGAGTTCGTAGACACGTCACGCGTTCTAATCGGACGTCGTATGTGAAAGTTATTAACGACGGAAGTAGTTTCCGATTTTGGAAATGGGTATAAAAGGGAATTTGATGGAGCTAGGGTTTCTGTTTTCGGAAACCCTCACCCCGCCTCCTTTCTCTCTCTCTCTCTCTCTCTCTCTCTCTCTCTCTCTCTCTCTCTCTCTCTCTCTCTCTCTCTCTCTCTCTCTCTCTCTCTCTCTCTCTCTCTCTCTCTCTCTCTCTCTCTCTCTCTCTCTCTCTCCCCGATATCACCCCTCTCCCTCAAATCTTCACCTCCGGCAATCTCACCGGCCAGAGCGTCGTGGCTCACACAACCCCGCTCGATAGCTTCGCCAGGACCACCGCATCCAACCCTGAGCTCGACGCCCTGCGTCTCGCCGCTCCTCACACGAACCGAGCACAGACGGTCCAAGCTCTCCGACGAGCTCCTATGCTTCCAAGGCAGGAAATAGGTAAGGGTTTGATTAAATTGGTTGTTGTGATAATTGTTTGTGTGATTTTGGTTGTATTGGGTGGATTTGAGGAGGATGTAGAGGGGAGAATACCGCCGCCTTAGGCGGCGCGTGTGGGTGCGTGAAGGAGGCAGGAGGCGGCGTGAGGTCGTAGGAGGAAGAGGGGAAGGAGAAGAGAGGATTTAGGGGCGGCGGTGGCGTGCTACGCGGCGGTTTTAGAGTCGGCGTGTGGGCCCCACGCGCTGCCACAGTTAGTGTCGTGTGAGCGCCACGCTCGGCCACTAGCGGCGGCGCGTGAACACTGAATTCAAAACATTAATTTTGTAGAATTTATTTTTACGTGCGGTAAATGTAAAAGTGATTTACGTACATTAAATGTGAATTTATTTTACGTACGGTAAATATAAATGTAAATGTAAATTACGTACAGTAAATGTAAAAGTAATTTTAGAAGGGTAAATCGTAATTATTATGTACTGAGACAGTATTTACGATGGAATAGTATGCATACGTACATAAATACATAAACAGTATATACTCGTACAAGAATATGTAATTAATATGTATTTATACAGTAATTCATGAATAGTAATTTTGTGAACAGTAACTTCTTAAAACCAGAAATTGCTTAACAGTACAACATTATTACTGTTTCGGTATTTAAGGCTTTACGTAACGATTCTAAATTCACTTCTTATCTATTTTAGGAGATCGATACATCACGTAAAGGATTTACTTTCGGAATCGTGGAAATTACGCTCAAGATTATAAGGTGAGTAAAATCTCACAGTGACGAATCTACCCTTGCGGAGATTCATGATTACGCTTAATTAAAATTAATGAACTATGATATGTATAAGATATAGTGGATGTGTGTATGTGTATAATTGGTAAAATAGGTACATATATACGGTTTGCTATATTATATACTTTCATAAATTTCGTTTGCGAATAAGTTCATTTGGTGTTGAGATTTATTTATTGAGCATGTTGATTCGATTTGTACAATATAATGTGATGATTATTATATGCGGTTTTAACATTGAGTTTTGTTAAAACTTTTTTGTCTTCGGACGTGTTTCTTGTCTTCGGACGTGTTTTTTGTCTTCAGACGTGTTTATGTCTTCGAACGTGTTTTTTTTTTGTCTTCGGACGTGTTGGCATGTCGGAACCTAGCCTTACCCGGGCGAAAGTTACGATACAGTTAGAGTTCTAGTGTGTCTGCCAGGTACTGCATAAGAGGTAACAAATGGGTTATCGGCTTATGAGTACCCATATTTTGGATATTGGGTAGCAGGTGGTTGCCCAATGTCAGTGGCGTACTATCATGAGGGGTAACAGAGGTGTACCAGCGCTCATGTGTACCCGTATTATAAATGCATTTGGGTAGACAGAGGGGTTGCCCAATTTCTCATGAGCATATACATTTTCATTTTATTAGACAACCAGATAGGTCGTCTAATGACTCATGAGTGCATTTATGATTGATGTTTTGTGGAGTTTCGTATATATTTTTATGCGAGTTATATTGTTGTTTTAATCATACGAGCTGCAAAGCTTACCGGGTTTGTGTTTACAATCCCGGTGCACCTATTCGATGGTGTAAGGGATAATTCCGCAAGAGTGGATTAGCGGAAATCGACGGATAACTCTGAAGACTTGAAGTTGTTTTTATCCTATCTTGTGGTGAGGATTTTGTGAGGATTTTTACATTTCCATTTGATATAATGTTGAATTATAAATTTGGTTTGTAATAATCAATTTGTCTGAGTTGTACTATGAACTCAGTAATGATCCGCTGTAACATTAAAATGATTTCGATTTATTGAAATTGTTTTAGAGTTTTCATGACTTCGGAATTTGAGTTTCATACTCGAAATTTTGGGGTCGTGACATTTTTGATAGAATTATATCATCATATACATGGAGCTGAAGGCTTGTCTGTAAATGAACAGGTGAAGAAAATTATGGGGACCTTACACTACTTCTCTAAATGTACGTAGGATTGAAAGAGTATAAGATGACTCTAAATTTATAATTACTTATTAATCTTGTTATAGAAATTACTTATCCTACCTATTGCCTTTACTGCTCAAAATAGATTTAGCCTATGTGTTCCTCTCAAATCTGATTTGGATTGCTTATGAATGTAACTTTTGTTGTCTAATTGTGTATAGTTGTGGCAGGATCACTACCATGAATTAGCTAATAGTGACTACCGAGACATGGAAAATAAGCTAATGGTGAGACTTGCAATTGGAGTTGAATAAATATGCCTTTATGGCTGCTTTGTATCTATTATCCAGTGCTTTAGTGAATGATGACCCAAGTAGCCATATATTTGCTGGAACTCAAAATAGATAGAAATGTTTATAGACATATCTCACAGTGTGTATGTTGCAAGTATTTATGGAGCTATGAATTTGTTTGAAAGAAAGCACCTTTGGTTGCATGCGTTTATCTATATATGTTCTTGGTCTTGCTTTGTCTGTTGTGAGACTTCAGACTTTAAGAAGTGTTCATAAGGAATGTTCCTGCTCATTTCAACAAATAAAAACACTAAAATCTAAAGCATTTCTAATTGTTTTTTCCCATACAATGCAGGTTTGCCCCATCTGTCTTACTAATCCGAAAAACATGGTCATTGGTTGTGAGTTATACTTCAGTTGAGTGAAAGCTGGATCAACTGCTTGTGTACTGGGGCACAAAATTTAGAATTAGATCAGAGTTCCGGCCATTGTTCTCTTTGATGTCCAAATTGTATTGTATTAGCAAATAAATAAATAAAATTGTATTGATTTATATTGTTTCCACTAATATATACAATTAGCAAAGAAATAACACAAAATATATTCTAAAAATGAATTGATGTCCAAATTGGTCATTTTACAAATAAAAGCACAAGACAGTTTAAGTTATCAAACACTCTACACATCTTATGCCAGAGAAAGTTACTTGTAATAACCCCAATTTTACGAACAATATTAGTTTGATTCGAACTCTATAAAATTTCGAATTTTAATTAGAATGAATGTGTTTGGTTGCAATGTTATTAAACGAGAAACGGAAACGTTCTCGGAACGTTTAAATTCTAAAAACGTTACATTTCCGTAACGTTTATATCGACGTTTATTCCGTCGATCTGTTGCGAAAACTTCATTCACGAAAGTTGTAGAGCGCGTCGATACGAGTTCGTGGATATGTGACGCGTTCTAATCGGACGACGTACGTAAAAGTTATTAACGATCGAAGTTGTTTCCGATTTTGGAAACAAGTATATAAGGACATTTTGGAGATTAGGGTTTCCATAATTAGAAAACCCTATCTCTCTTCACTTCCGCCTCCCTCCTTCCTTTCCCCCTCTCTCTCTCTCGGATCTCTCTCTTCTCTTTCTCCTTCTTCTTCCTTCCCGAGTTTCCTTCCTCTCATCTCTCTCTCTCGGTTCCTTCTCCTCCCTCTCCCTCTCGACCCCGAGCTCCTCCCTCACCCTCTAGACTCGCAACCCTCTCTTCTTCTCTCTCTCCCGACTCTCCCTACCCTTTGAAACTCTCACCGATCCGCCGCCTTCCGAGCAACGTGGCCCTCACCGCCGGCCTAGGAGGCACCGCGCCTACCCCTGCAAGCAACCCCAAGGAGGACGCACCCACTCGAGTCGTGCCGGAGCTCCACGGATCGCTCCAAGTTTCTGCGTTCTCCACCACCGTGTCAAGCCGAACTCCGGTGGTTTTCGAGCTCCGATCGAGGTGAGGATAGCCTAGGTTTGTTGATGAGATGTTGTTGTTGAATTTTGGTGTGTTGTTGTGATGTTTTGGTGGAGATCGGAGGTCGGAGAGGATGGAGGGGTACCGCCGCCTTAGGCGGCGCGTGTGAGGAAGTGGGAGGGTCTAGGGGCGGCGTGAGGCCGTGGCGGAGAAGAGGGGAGAAAAAGGGAGAGAAATGGGGCGGCGGTGGCGTGTTACGCGCCGTCCCTGGGCTCGGCGCGTGTGCCCCACGCGCGGCCTGCCGGCGGGTGGCGCGTGTACCCCACGCGCTGCCACGTGCGGTGGTGCGACAGTGTTTTCCGATAGGGGTATTTTGGTAATTTACTGAAATGTAAATGTAAATTTTATTTACTACGGTAAATGTAATTAATTTTTACCTTCGGTAAATGTAATTATAAATTACTTTCAGTAAATGTAAAAAGTAATTTGTAAAAGGGTAATTTCGTAAATTTTATTTACTGAGATTGTATTTACATTTAAATCGTACGTATACGTACAGAAATACGTATTAATATTTATACGTACAGAAATACGTATTAATATTTATACGTACAGAAATACGTATTAATATTTATACGTACAGAATTACGTATTATTATTTATACGTACAGAAATACGTATTTAATATTTATACGTACAGAAATACGTATTTAATATTTATACGTACAGAAATACGTACATAATAATTATACGTACAGAAATACGTATATATTATTTATACGTACAGAAATACGTATATAGTATTTATACGTACAGAAATACGTATAAATCGTATATTTGTACAGTAACCGTGAATAGTGAACAGTAATTTCGTATAAACCAAAATTGCTGAACAGTAACAGTATATTACTGTTTTGGCATTTAAAGGTTTACGAAGCGATTCTAAATGCTTGTTTTATCTTTTTAAGGTGATCGCTAAATCGAGGAAAGGGATTATTATCGGAAATTGAGGAATTACGCTCAAGTCAATAAGGTGAGTAAAATCTCACTGAATTACGAATCTACCCTCGTGGTGATTCAACATTTTTGCAAGTGTGTTTATTTAATGAATTACAACATGTATATAACTTAGTGGACTACGTATATATAGTATAATGGTAATAAATACATATATATATATAGTTCATTAAATTACATACTGTTATTAATTCATTAAAAATAGTCATCTCGGTGACAGAAAAATTGTGCATGTGTGATTTTAATGGTACGATATGATGTGAGATTATCGTACGTAATTTTCAGGTGTTTATGAAATATGACATGTATAGGATATAGTGGACTATGTATATATTGTATAAATGGTAAATAAGTACGAATATATATAGTTTGCTATATAATATACTGTTATGATTTTTATTGTGGATATATCATGAAAGTTTTAAAACGTACAATATGATGAGTGATTATTGTACATGATTTTATCACGAAAAATGTGAACTATTGTGATTTGTCTTCGGACGTGATGTGTGGTACAATATGATGTGAGATTATTGTACATGTGATTTTATCACGGAAAATGTGAAATATTGTGATTTGTCTTCGGACGTGATGTGTGGTACAATATGATGTGAGATTATTGTACATGTGAGGCAAGTCGGAACCTAGCCTTTGGCCGGGCGAAAGTTACGATACAGTTAGAGCTCTAGTCTGTCTGCCATAGTACTGCATGAGGTAACGGGTGGTTATCTGATCATGGGTACTCAGCTTGTTTTGGATGTTGGGTGGCGGGTGGTTACCCAACATCAGCGGTATACTAAGTGAGGGGTAACAGATGTGTACCAGCGCTCATTAGTTACCATTTTGTGAAAGTATTAGAGTAACCAGATGGGTTGCTCGTTTTCTCATGATTTTCATTATACTGTGTTGATGTGGAGTTGTGTCTTTTATGAGACGAGAGTTATTTTCATATTTTACTCATACGAGCTGTAAAGCTTACCGGGTTTGTGTTGCAATCCCGGTGCACCAATTTCAATGGTGTAGGGGATACTTCCGCAGGTGCTGAGTAGTAGTGATTGAGTGACGACTCCGAAGACTCGAAGTCGATCGCATCCAGTCGTGGTGAGGTTCCAGCGTGGATTTTGTGTGAGAGTTGGTGTGATTTTATTTGTGAGGTTGTTGTGAGGATTATACAATTCCATTGGTTATATGTTGAATTATCATTTGGGTTTGTAATAATCGGCTTGACTGAGTTATATTTTAAACTCAGATGTGAACCGCTGCGACATTAAAATGATTTCGATTTCATTGAGATTATTTTTGTGTTTAACGATTTTAAGATTTTGAGTTTTGAAGCTCGAAATTTTGGGGTCGTTACAGTTGGTATCAGAGCCTAAGTGCGTATTTGGCGATTATCAATACCATCCAGGAGCGATGATCCGACTGCAGGCGGGCTCCCATCACATGCTCCTCGGTATAGATATGTTGTCGGGTACGCGAGAGTGTTAGGAGCCATACCTTATGGTTTGGTCATGTAGAGAGTATTGTGACGATACTCCGATGATTCACCTTCTTCTGAAATTTCATGATTGATATTGGTTGGATCTATTTTGTCGAATTCGAGACTTCACATGTATGACTGAGTGTTGATTGTTGAATGGTGATGAAATTGGAAAATGGCCGTGGACAGGACCGAGGACAGACGAGAGGTCGAGGCCGAGTTAGGGCTGCAGACCGAGTCCGCAAAGTGGAGAACCTTTTGAGTAGGCTGCTCCACTGGAAAGACAAGTTGATCTTGTTGCTATCGTTAGAGACGATAGTCGTGTGTTGAGGTTGATCAAGGACATGAGTGAGCTGCTAGTGCTGCCATTTCATGACGCTTGGATCATATGGTAGCGGACCATTGGTTCGGAGTATTGGGACCTACGTGGTGATGATTGAGTACTCTGAGTTAGAAAAGAGGATGATAGCCATATTCATTTATTGACAGTTGGCAGTGGAGGGGTTAGGAGTGATTCCTACGCCTATGGGAAACTCTTTATGTGTCATTTCACTTTTGGAGTGTTCCTCGAAATTGGAGACAATGAAAGGCTTATCCTCTTATGATCGGAAGTAAAGAGTTCTCTGCTTACTTGATACTGATTCCGGACCACACTGTGATGTGATCTGAGGGATCGATTGGTTGAGGCCGCAGTACTCGGTGATAAGGTGATCTGAGGAATCGATTGGTTGAGGCTGTAATACGCGGTGATTGATTGTTTTGACATGGTGGGTTCTTTCGTAGACTCAGGAAACCAGAGTTTCGTATCTCTGACTCGAGTCGGATAATGCCATGAGAGTTTGAGTCATAGCATATGTTGAGTATGGGGATCTGAAGTAGCTATCACAAACATCGTTGTGATGTCTGAGTAAAGTGAGACGTTTCCGGAGATACAGTGTTGTAGCACCTATAACGAAGACGCCGTATGGATGGGACAAATGAATTCAAAGACTTAATGACTGGCGTGATCAGTTTAGAGAGGCTACAATACTCTCTGAGTTTGACATGCGATCCAGATACTGGAATGCTAACATGTTTGAGTATATAGTTTCCTATCAGGACAGAGAACTGTCAAGGAGACTTGATGGAGAGCGTTGACCCTATGTTGAGGGATGTTCAGTGTTTAAATGTTGAGGACTAGATTTTAGTTATGCAACTAATCTAGAGATGTGGAGACCATAGGTTGGAGGTGGTTAACGAAAATTTTCGTGACTAGCATCTTTAACGCTATTGGTAACAGAGTGGTAGGGCGTATGATACGTCCATAAAGTGGTAATACAATTATTGAATTGAGATTCACTTTTTGTCGACGTGACATTCCAAACTTGTTTTGGGTTCGACTATAGACAATTGATGTTACGCATTGTTCTTGGCTAAGCGAGAAATATAAGGTGATGGAGAAATCTCAATGTGGCGATATGAATTAATTATTTTGCTAGATGAGCATTTAATTGAGAATGCCGATCTTTCAGGATTTAAATATTTTGGTGTTGGGGATTGGAACTTCACAATGCCACAGGTCCAAATGAGACGCAATGGCGGTGAAGTGACTCTATCGAAGTTAAGGTATGAGATGACCTTAGCTTAATGATGTTTTAACGATTTGGTCGTGACAAATACCGTCTAACTGGTAAAGAAATGGTTGGGGACTAAATTTTCTTTTCAAGTGCAAGTGGTGTTAGTATGGGAAGACTTAGATGCCCTTCTTCCTTCTATGCATCAGATTTTTATTGTTGGATAAGGTGAAGTTGACTGAAGTGTTCAACAGGGGATAATTCTACGATAAAGAGTAATCAATTATATTACTGTTCGCAGAGAAGTTATGTTGGCCGAATGTGTCGGCCATGAAAGTTCTTAATGAAAGTAAAGAAACAACTGTTTAGAGTGGTGGTGTAGCAACCATTTTGGGTTGATTTTGGAGGAGACAATAGACCCAATAACCAGCTTCTGTTGTTGAATTAATTGCAGAACTTTTTAGTACTACGACGGTGGGGGAAATCAATATGTTAGATGATGCCACTGGGGCGTTGGTGTGGGACCGTATGTCATGAATTGGAGGCATGTATGAACCAGGGGGTAAAGTATATCTCGGTCGCGGTCTTGTAGGATTTTGCGCTGTAAATTCGCTTAATTTTCATGTTTCACCGTTGTGGGATAAATACCACCTTGGTCTGACTTGTAAATTGTGGCACACCACTCAGGGAAGCAAGAAGCTGAAATTAATTCTCGACGGTAAGTTTTGATGAGAGGGGTAGAATGCGTGATGCATCTCTCCCTTGTGGTGGTGGTAGAATTTTCTACAACCTTTTGCGTATATTAGTCAATTCTCTGGTGAACTGTTTGAGAGTAATTCTTAGTCCAAGGTGGTGATTCTGTGGTGGTGGTGGTGAACTCGATGAGTTAAGATTTCCTTATCGTGTTGCCGATACAAATAGGGTACTTGGGTGGGTATCATGCACGACAGTTACCATTCCAGCATCGGCATGGTACCCTATGAGGCACTTTATGGTAGGCCATGTCGACCTCTGATCTGATGGGCCGAAGTTGGTGATGAGGCACTGATGGGCCCAGAGGTGGTTCAAGGAACCACGGAGAAGATCTCGAATATTCGAGATAGAATCTGGACCGCTTAGAGTAGACAGAAGAGCTATGCAGACCTGAAGAGGAGACATGTGGAGTTGAGATCGGTGACCATGTGTTCTTGAAGGTTTCGCCTATGAGAGGTGTAGTGAGATTTGGCAAGAAGGGAAAGTTGGCTCCGAGGTACGTTGGACCCTTTGAAATACTTGAGAAGGTGGGCGAACTAGCTTATCGACTAGCCTTGCCTACTAGCATGTCAGGTGTACACAACGTCTTCCACATTTCCATGCTGAGGAAGTATGTACCAGATGAGTCACATGTGATTGATCATAACACCATTGAGGTGAAGGAAAATGCTACATTTGTTGTCGAACCGGTTCGTATTTTGGATAGGTCTACAAAGGAGCTTCGGAGGAAAGACGTGGAGCTAGTCAAGGTATTGTGGAGTCACCATGATGAGAGTGATGCATCTTGGGAGCTAGAGTCAGACATGATGACCAGATATCCACAGTTGTTTGTTGAGTGAGCTTGAATTTCGGGACGAAATTCCTTTAAGGGGGGTAGATTGTAATAACCCCAATTTTACGAACAATATTAGTTTGATTCGAACTCTATAAAATTTCGAATTTTAATTAGAATGAATGTGTTTGGTTGCAATGTTATTAAACGAGAAACGGAAACGTTCTCGGAACGTTTAAATTCTAAAAACGTTACATTTCCGTAACGTTTATATCGACGTTTATTCCGTCGATCTGTTGCGAAAACTTCATTCACGAAAGTTGTAGAGCGCGTCGATACGAGTTCGTGGATATGTGACGCGTTCTAATCGGACGACGTACGTAAAAGTTATTAACGATCGAAGTTGTTTCCGATTTTGGAAACAAGTATATAAGGACATTTTGGAGATTAGGGTTTCCATAATTAGAAAACCCTATCTCTCTTCACTTCCGCCTCCCTCCTTCCTTTCCCCCTCTCTCTCTCTCGGATCTCTCTCTTCTCTTTCTCCTTCTTCTTCCTTCCCGAGTTTCCTTCCTCTCATCTCTCTCTCTCGGTTCCTTCTCCTCCCTCTCCCTCTCGACCCCGAGCTCCTCCCTCACCCTCTAGACTCGCAACCCTCTCTTCTTCTCTCTCTCCCGACTCTCCCTACCCTTTGAAACTCTCACCGATCCGCCGCCTTCCGAGCAACGTGGCCCTCACCGCCGGCCTAGGAGGCACCGCGCCTACCCCTGCAAGCAACCCCAAGGAGGACGCACCCACTCGAGTCGTGCCGGAGCTCCACGGATCGCTCCAAGTTTCTGCGTTCTCCACCACCGTGTCAAGCCGAACTCCGGTGGTTTTCGAGCTCCGATCGAGGTGAGGATAGCCTAGGTTTGTTGATGAGATGTTGTTGTTGAATTTTGGTGTGTTGTTGTGATGTTTTGGTGGAGATCGGAGGTCGGAGAGGATGGAGGGGTACCGCCGCCTTAGGCGGCGCGTGTGAGGAAGTGGGAGGGTCTAGGGGCGGCGTGAGGCCGTGGCGGAGAAGAGGGGAGAAAAAGGGAGAGAAATGGGGCGGCGGTGGCGTGTTACGCGCCGTCCCTGGGCTCGGCGCGTGTGCCCCACGCGCGGCCTGCCGGCGGGTGGCGCGTGTACCCCACGCGCTGCCACGTGCGGTGGTGCGACAGTGTTTTCCGATAGGGGTATTTTGGTAATTTACTGAAATGTAAATGTAAATTTTATTTACTACGGTAAATGTAATTAATTTTTACCTTCGGTAAATGTAATTATAAATTACTTTCAGTAAATGTAAAAAGTAATTTGTAAAAGGGTAATTTCGTAAATTTTATTTACTGAGATTGTATTTACATTTAAATCGTACGTATACGTACAGAAATACGTATTAATATTTATACGTACAGAAATACGTATTAATATTTATACGTACAGAAATACGTATTAATATTTATACGTACAGAATTACGTATTATTATTTATACGTACAGAAATACGTATTTAATATTTATACGTACAGAAATACGTATTTAATATTTATACGTACAGAAATACGTACATAATAATTATACGTACAGAAATACGTATATATTATTTATACGTACAGAAATACGTATATAGTATTTATACGTACAGAAATACGTATAAATCGTATATTTGTACAGTAACCGTGAATAGTGAACAGTAATTTCGTATAAACCAAAATTGCTGAACAGTAACAGTATATTACTGTTTTGGCATTTAAAGGTTTACGAAGCGATTCTAAATGCTTGTTTTATCTTTTTAAGGTGATCGCTAAATCGAGGAAAGGGATTATTATCGGAAATTGAGGAATTACGCTCAAGTCAATAAGGTGAGTAAAATCTCACTGAATTACGAATCTACCCTCGTGGTGATTCAACATTTTTGCAAGTGTGTTTATTTAATGAATTACAACATGTATATAACTTAGTGGACTACGTATATATAGTATAATGGTAATAAATACATATATATATATAGTTCATTAAATTACATACTGTTATTAATTCATTAAAAATAGTCATCTCGGTGACAGAAAAATTGTGCATGTGTGATTTTAATGGTACGATATGATGTGAGATTATCGTACGTAATTTTCAGGTGTTTATGAAATATGACATGTATAGGATATAGTGGACTATGTATATATTGTATAAATGGTAAATAAGTACGAATATATATAGTTTGCTATATAATATACTGTTATGATTTTTATTGTGGATATATCATGAAAGTTTTAAAACGTACAATATGATGAGTGATTATTGTACATGATTTTATCACGAAAAATGTGAACTATTGTGATTTGTCTTCGGACGTGATGTGTGGTACAATATGATGTGAGATTATTGTACATGTGATTTTATCACGGAAAATGTGAAATATTGTGATTTGTCTTCGGACGTGATGTGTGGTACAATATGATGTGAGATTATTGTACATGTGAGGCAAGTCGGAACCTAGCCTTTGGCCGGGCGAAAGTTACGATACAGTTAGAGCTCTAGTCTGTCTGCCATAGTACTGCATGAGGTAACGGGTGGTTATCTGATCATGGGTACTCAGCTTGTTTTGGATGTTGGGTGGCGGGTGGTTACCCAACATCAGCGGTATACTAAGTGAGGGGTAACAGATGTGTACCAGCGCTCATTAGTTACCATTTTGTGAAAGTATTAGAGTAACCAGATGGGTTGCTCGTTTTCTCATGATTTTCATTATACTGTGTTGATGTGGAGTTGTGTCTTTTATGAGACGAGAGTTATTTTCATATTTTACTCATACGAGCTGTAAAGCTTACCGGGTTTGTGTTGCAATCCCGGTGCACCAATTTCAATGGTGTAGGGGATACTTCCGCAGGTGCTGAGTAGTAGTGATTGAGTGACGACTCCGAAGACTCGAAGTCGATCGCATCCAGTCGTGGTGAGGTTCCAGCGTGGATTTTGTGTGAGAGTTGGTGTGATTTTATTTGTGAGGTTGTTGTGAGGATTATACAATTCCATTGGTTATATGTTGAATTATCATTTGGGTTTGTAATAATCGGCTTGACTGAGTTATATTTTAAACTCAGATGTGAACCGCTGCGACATTAAAATGATTTCGATTTCATTGAGATTATTTTTGTGTTTAACGATTTTAAGATTTTGAGTTTTGAAGCTCGAAATTTTGGGGTCGTTACATTACTTATAAAAAGTCAGTTTACCAAACACTCAGCTACTTTATTTATAAGGAGCTTATTCTCATAAATAAGTATAAGTCAGTTTTTCTTATAAGTCACAACTGCGCCAAACTCAACCATAAGCCATAAGTTTCCATACTCTTCCAAAACACTGTTCAAAGTACTGTTACAGTTTACTATTCACAGTTACTGTTACAGACCACTATTCATGCGACGGTACTATTCACAGTCACTATTCATGCGGCGTTACTGTTCACCGACCGTCACCAATCATCACCAAATTTCACCACCACCACAACCTAAACAACATTTTCAACAACTTCCTAGTTGACACAAAGTTCTAAATCCGAGCCTAAACAGTCCAAACACCGAAGAACATATATTCGGCACTATTCACAAACCCTAGAAAATTGAAATTTTGATTCGGGTACTTACACTTCGATTTGGCTCGATTCCTTTTGTGGGAATGTTGCTGGGACTGAGATAAGCAAAACCCCCCAAGAATCTCGAGCCATGGTGGCCGGAGGAGGCGGCGCCGCCACAGCAGTAACTTCCGGCGGTTCCTACACCGTGTGTGGTTGTCGCCGGAGTGCAAGGCATAGCCCAAAAGATGGAGCTCGTCGAGCCCGTCAGTTTGATAGGTGGCACGACACGAGGCGACGTCGGATGGTGGAGAAATCGGCCGGAGAAGTTTTTTTTGGGTCGGGTGAACAGTACCGAGCTCGGGTGAACAGTAACCCGAGCTGATTTTTAGAAAAATCTGATTTTTAATCTCCTTTCCTTCCTTTTATACTATTTCCAAAATCGGAAACGAACTTCCGACGTTAATAACTTTCGCGTCCGACGTCCGATTCGAACGTGTGACGTGTCCACGAACTCGTATCGATGAGCTCTACGACTTTCGTGAAGGAAGTTTTCGCAACCGAGCGGCGGAATAAAAGTCGATCTATACGTTGCGGTAACGTTACGTTTTCTAATTAAACGATCTGAGAACGTTTCCGTTTTCGTTTCGAAATGTCGCAAACCTCCAATTTTCGTCTTGAATTAATTTCACAAGTTTAACACTTTGAAAATACTCGATATTTAGTTTCTAAAAATTCGGGTTATTACAGTGTGAGTTGTCTAAGTCCAAGTCTGTTTTAGCCCGTGATCCAGATCGACTTGGATTAAAGCCCATCATTTTCAACTTTACAGAAAATCTTCCATATGACGACATGGCAGTCATGGCTTCAATCAGTTCAATGTTAGTTTCCTTTAACTTGATTCCACATTCTCAAGTGAGTCAAGTCCGACATTACATTGAACCATATGAATGACATGATTGTCAGAAAAGTTTTGCTCCTAATTGTCACATAATTAGGGTTGATATTTGAAACATTAATGTAGCTTACATGCTTTTTATGTAGTTTTTGAAACAAACATTATTATTGCATTACGTACTCATTCTGGTGAAACCTTAATTACTCTTGATGCAAGTCATGTAACCCTTGAAAAAAAAAAGATGGTTAAAAACAGCTTTGATCGGCCGGGAAGAAATTCCCAGTACAATTTTATTTTCATAGACTCGATCAAATATCTACATCTCTGCCACCAGAGGATTGAATTCTAGTTCAACTAGGCGACTAATATCCATTGGATAAGTGTCGGCAGACTCATAAGAACTGTAGCTTTTGTTGGCACTAATCTGATTAAAAGCATCAGTAGGATGATACCCATCCCAAAAGACATACTCACTCCTATCTTCGCATGGAGTTGAGCCTGCCTCACACAGGCCGCCGCTGTTAATTGTACAGCACCCGGCATTCGATACAGTGAATCCTGCAATAACATACCAAATAGAGTTTATCATTTCTTCCTGCACTTCTTGTAATAAGTAATAACAGTAGAAGATCGAAGATTCAATGGTTATGAACATACCAAGTGCTGTAGTATTGACTGAACCGATTTCATAGTTGTTAATGTAGACGAACTTTGCGTCAGTCAAATTGTCATTGAGCTGATCAACAAGAGATACAAGCTCTTTGTTGAAAAGTTGGGCTGCATAGTTGAGATCTGCAGAACATGATCCATTGGTGCCATAGTTAGCGATTGCAGCAGGAGTGCAGCCTATTAGTCCCAGTCCACCCAAAACAACCTTCTTTGCTCCAAACTCGTACAATTTCTGAATTCGAAAATAAGAAATATCGTAAGCGCCTAATCGATAATCGATGGATCTTGTTGTTCATCCATTACGTAAAAGTTACCATTATTTGCCGAGAATATTCTTCAATAAGCACTACGGCATATTCCTCGAGTGTATATTCTTGACTCGTGTTATAGTACAGAGGTAAAAAGTAATTGTTAATGTAGTCATTGCTGCCCATTGCGACTGAATATAAGCACTTGTTCAAGTAGTTTTCAGCCAAACTTTTCTTTCCTAGTATGTTGGTGATTCGGGATACTGTTTTCTTGTGGTTCACTAACTGTAAACCCATGCTAAGTACTGTGCCCTGCAGCACAAGAAAGCACACATTTTAATTATATATACCTGTGCCAAATTCAAATTAGTTCATTAGTTTCCTTATGTAATATATAGATACCGCTGTCATCCCGGTTTCTCTTCGAATTCCTGATGCACCGGATGCGTAGTTTACACCGCGGAGTATGGTGGAGCCATTAGCATAAGCAAATGGTATGATGTAGTTTTCAAATCCCAGAAGTTCAGCTACAAGAAGAAGATGATCAGTTAGCTTGCAATGAAGAAGAAGATGCAAGATTATTATTCTCAGCTGTACTTAAAAAAAACAATTAGTTAAAGATGGTTATCATTGAAGCCGAAAAAAATTAACTTACATATGTTTTACTATTTCGATTCATGCAAGTATCGATCATGTATAAATGTACTTAATTAACGTCAAATACCATCGATATGATACTTGCTACCGCTCATCGGATTACATGCAGAATTTCTTGTATAGCTCGTAAACGTGATTTGTATGTATGAATAGCTCACTATTATTCCATGCACAAATTCAGTCCAAAGTCCCACCAATTATGCAAAGGCTTACATTATTCAATATTGAACTCTACATTCTTCAAGATATTAACCATTTAACTGAACCCCAAAACGGCAATTTACTACCTTATGTATGTAATGCGTTAACAATATATATATCACATTAATACATATGTTCATCAAACTAAAGGACCAGAAAATGGGGGACTAGATTTATTCTCCTGCTACCTTTTGAACAAACTGTTATAGGGTCGGGTATGAAATAGTCCAACTATATATGTATATAAAAGAAATGAGATCATTTAGAGGCACGTCGTTGTAGCTATAGGACCCAAAATAGTTGGGCAGTTCTGGAATGAGTAAACAATGTTTATCAAACCAAAAGAACCCCAAAATATGGAGAAGGTTGAGTATCATGTTATATATCCAGCTATTCGTATTAAGGACAAAGCTTGCAATCTATATATATACTGTATGATCAATTCAATGACAAGTAATGAAGGCAAAGAATTAATTAAGTAGAGGAGCATACTTATTATATCAACGGTGGTGCGACCGTTGCAAAACCTTCCGGTTGGTCCATAAGGAAAGTCGATACCATATGGCTCGTAATTGACCTTAGCCGTAGTATTAAGCACATTATTGTTGCCACTATCAGCAAGAGAGTCGCCAAAAATGAAGAAGCACGGGACTTGTGGTTTCCCAAGAACAAAGGAGGATTTTTGCATACTTAGTAGGCAAGACAGGTAAACCACCACCCAAAGCTTCATCGCAGAAGCCATTGAAACAACAGAAAACCCCCAGGTTGATTGAAAGTATAAAATAAAGCTTGAGGGA
Organism: Argentina anserina; assembly: GCF_933775445.1. NCBI lineage: Eukaryota > Viridiplantae > Streptophyta > Magnoliopsida > Rosales > Rosaceae > Argentina > Argentina anserina. The sequence continues at coordinate 3,897,661 of NC_065874.1, forward strand.
GGCTTGGACTAGCAGGCTTAATTTTAAAAGACGTTCAGGGTGTTGGTACTTATAGAAGAAATTTCCCACGAGCCACTGTTGGCTAACCTAATCTTCAGACAAGATTGGTGGACAAGAAAGGTAGCTATCTTCGTTCTCCAGAGAAAGTTCTCTATGGTGGCTGTATTCATAAATTGACAGAATCATTCGCCAAAAAACGAATGGGATGACTGAGACGGAAACTATTTGACTTATGTACAATGGCGGATCCATGATTTAAAGTCTGTGTGGACTTGAAAATTTTACTTAAAAAATTTTATTGTAATGTCGATATTGAATAAAATGTATACATAATCTTTTTACATCTGTGAAAATTTAAGAACCATCTTAAACTCTGCATGATATATAGCTAAGTTAAAATATATTTTTTCAAACTATTTATATTTAGTGAGAAAATAATTTTTTTTATTGAATAAGACTATTGAGACAAACGTAAGAGGAAACTATCATTAATAATTTATTATGACTTATTCTATTAGAGCTAACCTAAAAAACCAAGGTTAAATTATAAATGGATTCAAAAATCCACAAAAGAGGAAACCCACTGTTCAAATTTAGATGATTGAGGGTATAAACTAGAAAACATTGAGAAATAAAGAATAAAAAAAGATAAAAATATATGAGAATGGGAATTGAACTTAGGTGGGTTAAAAAAGTAACAAGCTGACAATTTGTTCAACTACCTATCATATACACATACTAACGAGTTTTGAATTATAATCTCGGTTGGGTTTGAGCCCTACAAAGTCATAGGCTAGCTCCGCGCCTGCTTCTGTAGGATATAGTGAAATTAAACTATATATGTCAGATTCCATTTTTGGAACCCCAGGTGCAAAAAAGTTTTTCTTCATCGATTCAGAAAATATTGGTATGAAAACATAAAGAGGATGATCAATCACTATTTATCTTAAATGACGAATTCCAGAGTCTAGTATCATTTCGTGTGGAATCTCGGTGTATGATATAGATTAGAAGGAGAAACACATAGTGACCCATTAAATTCTTTCAACAAATCATGTAAAAAGTTTGTCGACAAAAAAAATATCATGAAGAAAACGTTTAGTAAACTAGTTAAACTTAGAGCCACATATATCCGTGACGGGCAAGTGACCCCAGTCGATACTATTATTTCATCAAGTTTGAGAGGCTGGGGCTTTTATGAAGGTTGTCCTCAAATCAACAACCTTCGATCATTGCGCGGTCATTGTCCGGTCAGGCATGCTCAACATTTTTTTTTTGTACAAACTAGACCTACAAAGAAAAGAACAACAGAAACTAGCCAGATAACTAGTTTTAAAGCTCATATTCTTAACAACTCCTAAAGTATCATCAATGATAGCTTTAGCAACGCCAGTTGGAGAGTTGTTCAAAATAATGGAGATTTATGGAATAAAATCTATCAGAGGAAGTACTTAAAATCTAGCTCTTTGTTGCAAGAGAATTATAAAAAACCTTCCAACTGCTCTAGCACTCGGAATAGTGTGGTCTCTGTTACTGAACTGCTTAGAAAGGGGCTTAAATGGAGAATTGGTAATGGATGCACTACTAATATTTGGATGCATAATTGGTCTCCTTGTGGTGTTCTTAAGAGATTTGCTTTACAAGATATTTTCTATTGATCTTGGTGCTAAAGTGAAGGAGTTTTGGACAAAGGGTTGTTGGAATGAAGAGATGTTGCTAAGTTACTTGCCTTCTAATGTGGTTACTTTTATTACCATAATTCCTATTGCTATTAATGATGCCCATGATAAAGTCATTTGAGGTGGTACTTCTTTTGGGAATTTTTCAGTAAAATCTACTTGTCTGATGAGCATCAATTTCAAAATTATTCTTAGGGAAAAATCTGGTATATGCATATTCCTCCCAAACTAAAAATTTTCATGTGGACCTCTGTGTCAAGCAAGCTCTTTACTAATGTTCAGAGATGTCATAGAAGGCTCACTACAATCTCTTCATGTAAGCACTACAATGGGGTTCCTGAAACTATGCTGCACTTATTTCGAGACTGCCCTAAAGCTCAGCTGATCTGGAATTCCTTTAATATTCCTTCTAACATGTTGAATGCCTTTGTGCTTGATTGGAATGGCTGGCTTTTTGGTAATATGCTTGAGAACATGTGCCATATGCATAATATGAATTGGAATGTTTTTTTTTTGTGTACTCTTGTTGGTTTATTTGGAAATAGAGGTGTAAAAGCATTTTTGATAATGATTTTCACTACCCTTTCTGACCTGCTGAGATTATTACAAGCTATGCTGAAGAGTGGAATAGAGCTATGTGAAAGCCTTCAATCTATACTTCTAGAAATATGGAAGCTCTTGCCTGGATTAAACCTACTTCTTGTAATACTCCGAATTTTCGGATTTGATTCGTATAAATTCTTGTAGATTATTAAACTTGGAATTTGAATAAAACTCGCATTTTTCGTTTTTCTCATCGATGTCAGACGAAACGGAACCGATCTTAGAAATTTTAATTGAAAAACGTTACGTTTTCTGTGACTCGAGAAAACTTCCTTCATGAAAGTATTAGAGCCCATCGATACGAGTTCGTGGACATACCACACACCTTAATCGGACTTCGTATGTGAAAGTTATTATCGACGGAAGTTGGTTTCCGAATTTGGAAATATTTAAAATGAATTTTTTTGGAAAACCTAATTTCCAAAAAAGGAAACAGCCCCCCCCCCCCCCCCCCCCCCCCGGGCAGCTCTCTCTCCCTCCCCTCGACCCCGACCCTCCCTCATAAACCCACCTCCGTCGATCTCTCACCTCCGGATACCGTGGCCCTCACCGCCGGTCCCAAAGCCACCGCACGGTCTGCAGCTCCGACCCTTGGACGCGACACGCCGCCTCTCGCCACCTTGAAGCCCGATCGGCGATTGGAAGTTTTTGCAGTTTTCACCACTATCCAAGCTCCGTCTCCGCCAATTGGACGCGAGAGCTCGGCACTAGCTTCTTTTCGCCGATCCTCAGCTCCGGTTCCATATGCAGGTGATTGGGAGCTCAAATCGCGCCGCCACTTCGTCCTCCATGAATTCAACCACCGTCGGCATCTTGAGCGTCTCCGGCGACTTCCCGGCGGTTCTAGGATTTGATATAGATACGAAAACATCTCTCTCCGTGTGATCTACATTTTTTGCTGTTGATTGTGGTATGATTTGATGAAGTTTGGACAGAGGAGGAGGTGGGGCGTGTGCCGCTGCCTAGGGCGGCGCATGGGAGGAATTGGGGTGGCGGAGAGACATTGTTTAGCCGTGGAAGTGAGCAGGTGAGGAGTGGAGTGAGTTTTGGTGGTCGCAGGCAAGCCATGTACGGGGACTGAGGTGGTGCGTGAGCACCACGCGCACCCAATGTGGGCGGCGCGTGGGGCATCATGTGCGGCGGCGCCTGAACAGTAAAATATAAACAATAATTTATGAACATTATATTGTAAAATAGTAATTTCTGAACATTAAACAGTAAATTCTGAACAGTAGATTGTAACCAGTAAATTCTGAACAGTATATTGTAACCAATAATTTCTAAACAGTAAATTGTAAAACAGTACTTTCTTAACAGTACATCGTGAACAGTACTTTATGAAAACAGTGTTTAACGGTAACGAAACGTCGCCTGTGATTTTGCGTATCGTTTATCTAAGCACTTTATCATGCTATTAGGTGACCGACAAAATGAGTGAGGGAATCACTTTCAGTGTCATGGAAGTTGCACGCAGGTAATAAAATGAGTAAATCTCACTATGAGGAGTCTACCCTTAGCGGTGACTCATATTTACGATTTCTTAAAAAAAGATTGAACTATAATATGTATATAATATAGTGGGTTGTGTATGTGTATAAAATGGTAAATACGATACATATATATGGGTTGTCATATTATATACTGTTACGTTTTTATTTCTAAATGATGTTATACTGTGGCAACTATATTTATATTATTAAACAAGAGTCGTTTAGTTGTAGTACAATAAACATGTGTTGATTGTTATATTATACGCGGTTTTAACTTTGAGTCTTGTTAAAACGTTTTTATGTCTTCGGACGTGTTGGCAGTATCGGAACGAAGCCTTGGCCGGGTGACAGTTACGATTCAGTTAGAGCTATAGTCTGTCTGCTGGTGTACTGCATGAGGGATAACAGATGGTTGCATGGGTCTCATGAGTACCCATATTTTTGAGATATTGGGTAACATATGGGTTGCCGAGGGGTAACAGATGAGTACATGGGTCTCATGGGTATCCGTATTATAAATATAATTTTGGTAAACATATGGGTTGCCCAATGTCTCATGAGTACATATATTTTCAGATATTATTAGACATCCAAATGGGCCGTTCTGTGTCTTATGAGTGCATTTATATTTATATGTCATCTGTATTTTCTTTTATATATGATGTGTGTTATACTGTTGGTTTACTCATACGAGCTGCAAAGCTTACCGGGTTTGTTTTTACAATCTCGGTGCACCTATTCGATGGTGTAGGGGATAGTTCTGCATGTATGGATTAGCAGAATCGACGAACTACTCTGAAGACTTCGAAGTTTCTTTATTTATTTCGTGGTGAGGATTGTGAGGATTTTACATTTCCATTTGAAAAAAAATGCTTGAATTTTAAATTGGTTTTGTCATAATCCATTCGACTAAGTTGTACTATGAACTCAGTAATGATACGTTGTGACGATAAGATAATTTTGATTTATTTGAGATTGTTTTTGAGTTTTCATGACTTCGAATTCAAATTTTTATCATTTGAAATTCGGGGTCGTGACATCCACCGTCCAGTACTTAGGTAATAACGTATAGATCACATATGCCATTTTTCAGCCAATTTGGTTATCGTTAAGTCACTCAAAACTGTGTTTTTCTATTATACACATGAACGGTTTAAGTTCGGCAGATTTAATCTATTCATTGATTTAACTTAGTTAGATACCTTTACGATTACCAAATTGGCTGAAATTTTACAGAGGTGATCTATACGTTATTACCTAAGGATTGGACGGTGGAGATGTGAAAACGCGATAAAAAAGTTGATAAAAAATAAAAATCCGTTCCTTAGCTTAATGTATGGACCTCCGCACCTGAAAACCTCCGTGTGTATATATATATATATATATATATATATATATATATATATAGTCCCTATCCAGAGTGAAGGTTCATTCTGAAGTTTTAGAGTGAAGTTCCAATTTTGGCACAGTTTTCGGTCAAATTTTTTCACCATAAGCGATTCAATATTTAGTTATGCTATTCAAGATCATCTCTACAAAATTTCATCTAATTCGGACATCGTTAAGGTATTGAAATTAGATTAAATCAATGAATGAATTAAAACTGTTCAACGTGAACCGTTAGTGTAAATCTCAATTTTGAAAGCTCAAATCATTGTCAAATTGGATGAAACTTTATAGAAATGATCTTGAATAGCATAACTAAATATTGAATCGCTTATGGTGAAAAAATTTGACCGAAAAGTGTGCCAAAATTGGAACTTCACTCTGAAACTTCAGAGTGAATCTTCACTCTGGATAGAGACTATATATATATATATATATATATATATATATATAAACGCGCGTGATATCTACATTTACATATTTTGCACATGTAATTGATTAGTTAGAATTAACTTTTGTAACAAAAGTAGAGGACAATTAACCTTGAAGTAGAGAAATAAACATAAACTAGCTGGCGTTTACTCATAAGAGAAATAGAATGATCTTGATTATGATACATTATCATATATCAACTGCATGATGACAATTAGTCGGAAAAAAAAATACGATGACAAAGAGAGCTGAAACAACTAAACGCGTGCTTCATTCGAAAATATTGTTTTGCAAGGATTTTAGGTAGCTCGAGTTGTCGGCTTATTTATGTGTAGCTGAACAAGGTGATTGATATCCATTGGATAAGTGTCTCCAAGGGTAAAAGCATTGTATGATCTGATTGCAGTGATTCGGTTTAAGGCTTCAGTGGGATGAAATCCGTCCCAGAACACTTACTCTGTCCTGTTCTTGCATATGATCAACTTTACATTGACCAACTCCATTTACCGCACAACATCCAATATTCGAAACTGTGAAGCCTGAAATGAACGACTTCGTTCATTTCAGGCTTCACAGTTTCGAATATACACTTCGTTCATTTCAGGCTTCACAATTTCGAATATTGGATGTTGTGCGGTAAATGGAGTTGGTCAATATATATATATATATTTATTTATTTATTTATTTATTGTGCTACTTGTTTGTTTTTCTGCTTCTATTCTTAAGATTTTAGGAATTTACTTCTATCTACTGGGTTTCTGGGTTTCCTTCTTCTCCAACCAAACAGTAAGTTTTCCAGATCCAAACACTAAGTCCCAAGTGAGGCATGAGCGGATGTGGCATGAGCGGATGTGGCATGAGCGGAGCAGAGAAGAGTGTTACTCTTAGGTCTAAGTATTCTGAAGTCAATTCTCTACCATTTTAAGTCTAGTACCAGATCCCTTCCACCTAGCACAATGAGCAGACTTTTCAGATCCAATTCAGTCTCCTCTCGAGGGTCTAGTTTCTCCTTGAATAGGATCCCGGACATTGTTAATAAAGAACAGATCGAATACCAGTCAAATGATAATATTGACCCTAATAATTGGAACATACCTAAAGTACCTACAAGTGAAATTTATAGGAAAAATGGAATCTTGCAGCCTTTAAAGGAGAACACCACATTAAATCAGTAGAACAAGTTTATGCCTTAAGTAAGCAATATGAAATCTACCAACTTCTCAGTCCAAATTCAATTAAAAAACATCAGAAAGATGGTCACCATTTCCTCCATATCGGCTTAGTTCAAATTGGTATTAAGCCTCTAACAAGGCTTGGTCTTAATGCCTTCATTCTCTTATGCTTAAGAGATGCAAGATTTACCAACTTCACTGACAGTACCCTTGGTTTAATCGAATCAAGTCTTTTTAATGGACCAATTCACTTCAATTGTTTCCCAGATTTTTCAATCAGCCTAAGTGATCCTCATATTTTAAAGACATTAACTTTAAACATTAAGACCTCAGGATACAATATCCTTGAAGGGACCCAACCTCTTGCTTTAATCTACCGAATCCATTACAAAGTTACTGGCACAAATATGAATTTTCAAGCTATTAATAGAAGTCCTAAGAGCCAAACCTTGTTGATTCAAAGCAGTCAAAATAATGCATACATCACTGTCCCGCAAACTATCAGATGGTCGGATGTCCATCTTCCGGCTGAATGGTCTCTTACCAATGAATATCAACCAACAAATACTCAACGTAATCTTTCTGATTTAGATTCTATCCGTTAATACAATGATGGAACTATAAGAATTAATTTCCAAAATTCAAGAATTAGCAAAACACCAAGAATTCAAGAAATAGGAAGTTCCTCTAGGTATTCTTTTACAACTGCCAGGCAATCATTTGCCGGATCAACCACTGCATATATATATATATATATATATATATATATATATATAGTTGCTATCTAAAGTGAAGCTTCATTCTGGAATTACAGAGTGAACTTCCAATTTTGACACACTTTTCGGTCAAATGTTTTCACTATAAACGATTCAATATTTAGGTATGCTATTCAAGATCATCTATACAAAATTCCATCTAATTCGGACATCGTTAAGGTATTGAAATTAGATTAAATCAATGAATGAATTAAAATTGTTCAACGTGAACCGTTCGTGTAAATCTCAATTTTGAAAGCTCAAACCATTGTCAAATTGGATAAAACTTTGTAGAGATGATCTTGAATACCATACGTAAATATTGAATCGCTTATGGTGAAAAATTTTGACCGAAAAGTGTGTCAAAATTGGAACTTCACTCTGGATAAGGATATATATATTCACCTTTACACATCTTAATTTTAAGTGAAATACCAGAAAACGTTTGTACGTAAGTCATATAATTAACTCAAACTATATATGATATATCGATCAGTTAGATACATGCACACTATGAGCTTGTTGTTTTACATAATTTGATAACATAACATATCAAATAGATACTTTTGTTAATATAGATGAATTTTGCATCTGTCAAATTGCTGTTGAGCTTATCTACAAGTGATACAAGCCTTTGATTAAACTGTTGCTCTGCAATGTTCAATGTGTCTACACATGCTGACCCATTTGTGCCATAGGAAGAAACTGCACTTGGCGTGCAGCCAATTAGTCCCAGTCCACCCAAAGCTACCTTCCTTGCTCCATACTTGTACAACTCTTTACAAACACAATAAGAACCAACAATAAGCAGTATAATTCACCTGTCTGTGACATTTAAAGAAAGACGTACGCGTTAGTACTTTAATTATTTTTAACGATTACTAATTACCAGTATTTCCCAAGAATATTGGTTGATGAGAACTTCAGCATATTGCTCAGTGGTATATTTCTTGTTGGTGTGATAATAATGGGGCACGAAGTAATTGTTGATGTAGTCATTGCTGCCCAATCCAACTGAATATAAGCACTTGTTTAAGTGCTTTGGAGCTATCTCTTATTCCCAATTATATAAACTGAATATAATTTAACTGTGCCCATGCCGATCCTTTCAGCACCCTGCAAAATAATCTCTTATATATATTGTTTGGACAAATGAAATGTACCAAAAATTTAAAAAACAGAGTTAGTAATTGATGAAGTGTTGAAGAAGTAATTAGATATATACCAATCGCTTGCCAGTTTCTTTTCGAATTCCTGCCGCACCACAAGCATACTTCACGCCTTTTAGTATGTCGGAGCCATTAACGTACAAAAGCAAATGGTGGGATGTAGTTGTCAAAGCCTAGAAGTTCAGCTGTGATAAATGAGAAAATCTTCCATTAGCACATAATAAGTGAAATTAATTAACTATATGTGTGACGAATGCAGCAGTTTGATATTGGCAAATTAAATCAAACAGGTACCAATTAATAGGAACAAGGTTTTTGATGTCATGTTAGAGAATTACTTAACAGTTAATACCAACCAACATAATTAAGGCAAAATTAAGAACATGCAGGCATGTTAGACCAAGATAACAAACGATAATGGCAGGATCAAACTGTACGTACGTAAAACCCCTTTACTCAATTACTCCTGTACGTACTAAGAACAAATTAGAGGTGGGCATAAAAAACGGAAATCCTGATCCCGTCCCGATCCTAAAATTCATAGGAACGGGACGGGACGGAGGTCTAAAAACGTTTGTCCCGTCCCGATCCCGTCCCGCTTCATAATAGTGGGATGGGACGTGGGATGAATAATTTCTATCCCGCTTCGTCCCGTACCACCTTTAATGAAAACTTAAAAATTCTTATATATTTATATCAAAATGAAACTAATTTATATTCTTAATAACTCTAAAATTATATCAACTCAAATAATAATGGTAAATTATAATATTTTGAATATAATATATATTTTTTTGTTACAATTTTATTATTAAATGTTACTTTGTTATGAAAAAAATAAAAATATATGTTTTTATTTAACTTCATAGAAATGTGGAATTTGTCCCGTCCCGTCCCGATCCCGTCCCGATTCAAAAAAGTGGGACGGGACGTGGAATGAGTCCCGTCCCGTCCCGTCCCATCCCGTCCCGTGCACACCCCTGTTCAATCAGTAAGTCTGATATATACCCAAGTACCCAACTACTACAAGCTAGAGCTTAACAACGTATAATTTTATGATAGATGCATGTCAATCCCCACTGTAAACGGTATACGAAAGAGTGATGAGAGCTTTCAAACCTCAAACCACAAAAGGTTTCATGTTGATAAATTAATGCTAACATAACTATTTATCCAGCAGACGGGCCCAAAATTGACGAGATATCCAGCTACCCTAATGAAAGCACAACTGCCATGGTTCGAGACTGTCAACTTAACTTAGAGGACGCACACTTCGACCGGAAAGACTGAATTGAAGTTATGACTTGGTGTTGGTGACGTAATGTAGAGCCATGCATGCTCTCAAGAAAAAAGACCAACAAATTACTTAAATTAATGTGAATTCGAAGAAGATAATGCTATCCACTCGCGCAGCTATACCCTAGCCTATTGAAACCACAAACAGAAATCTATCTCTAAAGTATCGAACTGTGCATGAGTTAAACAAGAGTTACATACAGAGAACATCGACGGTGGTTCGACCGTTGCTGAATCTTCCGGTTGATGCGCCACCAGGGAAGTCGATACCATAAGGCTGGTAATTGACTTTAGTGTAATACCCCGAATTTCCGGGTTTAAATTCATATAATTCTTGTAGATTATTAAATTTGGAATTTGAGTAAAAATCGCATTTTTTGCTTTCTCGTCGATGTCAGGAGAAACGAAACTGATCTCGGAAATTTAAATTGAAAAACGTTATGTTTTCTGTGACTTGAGAGTTGAGAGTTGACTTTTATTCCGTCGTTCGTCTCTGAAAACTTTTTTCACGGAAGTTGTAGAGCTCGTCGATACGAGTTCGTGGACTCGCGACACACCTAAATCGGATGTCGTATGTGAAAGTTATTATCAATGGAAGTTGGTTTCCAATTTTGGAAGGCTATAAAATGACTCTTTTTGGAAACTTAAAAAAAAAATCAGAATTCCCCCCGAGCTTCTCTCTCCTCTCCCCCGATCTAATTTTTCTCAGCCAACTTCTCCACCGGCGATCTCCTTCCTCCGGCCACCGTGCACGACATCGTTGGTGTCGTTGGAATCGCATGACCGGGAAGCTCCGACCCATTACAGCAGCGACCCACCTCGTGCCGTGACGCGTCGCCACTGAGGGAGAGCAACTGCTGCATCGACAAAATCGGCGTCGCCGGCAACGCTGGAGCTCGAGGCCACGACATCGAGTCCTCCTTCTTCCTCCTAGGCATGATTCCACCGGGGGTGAGGCTCGAATTGAGCCGCAGCTGCTCCGATCTTCAAATCTCAATCCGGGATCTTACGGTGGCGATTCCGGTGGTTTCCGGCCGGCTTGGGACGAACTAAAGGTATGGTTGTGTCTCTCTCCTTGTGATCTACATTTTTCATGTTGGGAGTTTGTTGATTGGAGGAGGTTTGGGCGGAGGTGATGGTGGAGCGCGTGTCGCCGTCTGTGGCGGCGCGTGGGAGTAGGTGAGGGTGGTAGGGGATCAGCTATCGATCTAGGACGGTGTAGGAGGAGAAATGGCGGAGTTTTGGGGGCTGCGTGAACAGTAATTTTGTGAACAATGTTTTAACGATAATAAATCGTCGCCTGTGATTTTACGTATCGTTTTTCTAAGCACTTTATCTTGCTATTAGGTGACCGATGAAACGAGTGAGGTAATCACTTTCGGTGTCTTGCAAGTTGCACGGAGGAAATAAGGTGAGTAAATCTCACTATGACAAGTCTAGTCTTAGCGGTGACTCATATTTACGATTTCTTAAACAGAGTGAACTGTGACATCTATATAAGATAGTGGGTTATGTATGTGTACAAAAATGGTAAATATGATACATATATATGGGTTGCTATATTATATAATGTTACGGTTTTTATTTCCAAATGAGATTATATTGTGATGACTATATTTATATTGTTGTGCAAGAGTCGCTTGGTTGTAGTACAATAAACATGTGTTGATTGTTATATTGTACGTGGTTTTAACAATGAGTCTTGTTGAAACGTTTTCTGGTCTTCGGACGTTGTTGGCAGTAATCGGAACCAAGCTTTGGCCGGGTGTCAATTACGATCAGTTAGAGCTCTGGTCTGTCTGCCGGTGTACTGCATGAAGGATAACAAATGGATTGACTGGGTCTCATGAGTACCCATGTTTTGAGTGATATTGGGTAGAATATGGGTTGCCAAGTATCTGTCAGTGTATTGCATGAGGGGTAACATATGGATACCTGGGTCTCATGAGTACCCGTGTTTTTAAATGATATTGGGTAAACAGATGGGTTGTCCAATGTCTCATGAGTACACATATTTTAAATAATATTGGACAACCAGATGGGTCATCCAGTGTCTCATGAGTACTCTTGTCTTTAAATATTTTCTGTCATATTTCCTTTGTATGCGATGTATGTTATATTATTGGTTTACTCATACGGGTTGAAAAGCTTACGGGGTTTGTGTTTACAATCCCGGTGCACCTATTCAATGGTGTATGTGATAGTTCTGCAGGTGTGGATTGACAGATTCGGAGGGCTTATTCTGAAGATTGCTAAAGTTTATTTCTTCTATTTGTGGTGAGGATTGAGTGATTTTTACATTTCCATTTGTTATAATACTTGAGGTATAAATTTATTATGTATTATTCAAGTCGTACTATGAACTCAATTTCAATACACTGTTACTATAAGATGATTTTAATATATTTGTAATTGTTTTAGAGTTTTCATGAATTCGAATTCAAATTTTTATCATTCGAAATTTCAGAATCGTGACATTTAGCCAAAGTATCAAGCACGCTGTTGTTGCCATTATCAGCCAGTGAGTTTCCAAAAATGAAGAAACAAGCCAACAAGGTACTTGTGGGCCTTGTGGCTTTCCATTAACAGAAGAAGAATGCAGTTGCATGCTGAAAAACCAAGACAGAGCAATCACCATGAAAAGCTTCATCCCAGAAGCCATTGTAGTAATAGAAGATAAAGAACCCGACTCCGATGATCTACAATGATGACCCTTAAAGCATCATATCATTCAAGATTAAGAAACCATTAGGCTTTAAAAGTTTCTGAGTTTGCTTATGTCTACATTTGACAATTTGGTGTATTGGACATGTGTTTTTGATTTAATCTCCTGGTCCTTGGTTCGAATCTTGCATCTATACATATATATTTTTACAATAGTAAGACTAAAGGAAGGAGATTCATGTTTAAACTCCCAGATTATGTCCTCCATTTTTTTTGTTAAGACTAAAAGATAAAAAAGTTATACTTCCTCACACACTAATTATATCAAATGTTTTCTTTAAATTATGAATATCACACATTTAAATTATCTTCAATAAAAATTACCATCATAGCTAAGATTTACATATATTTTAAATCTTTTTTTTTTGCACCAGTGAACTTAGATTTCTGACTTCACCATTGCTCGGTGGGTGTTTTTTATAGGACCAGAGCAGTCTGAGCCGCCGTGTAGGGACTATCGCCGATGGCCCGGTTCCTCATCTAGAGTTGTGACCCCATTTTATATGCGTGCACGGCGGAGCGATATTGGGGCAAGTGGCCGGGTCTCTTGCTCGACTATTATAAAGTTAAAACACAGCCTGTTGTATAAGTATTGTATACAGGTATCGGGTTCGAGATCTTTTATCAACAACGTACTTGAATTTTGTTTCTTGTTGATTGTAACTGTAACGACCCCAAAATTTCGAGCTTAAAAACTCAAAATTCTAAAGTCGTTAAACACAAAATAATCTCAAATAAATCGATATCATTAAAGTGTAACAGCGGATCAATTCTGAGTTCTCAATACAACTCAGACAACCAATTATTACAACCCAAATTTATAATCCATACATAAAATGGAAATGTAATAATCCTCACAAATCACTCACAAATCTCACAAATAAAATTACACAACTTCTCACACACAAATCCACGCTAAAACCTCACCACAAGTAGGATACGAACGACTTCGAGCCTCTGTAGTCGTCACTCAACCTCCACTAATCAGCACCTGTAGAATTATCCCCTACACCATCGAATTGGTGCACCGGGATTGTAAACACAAACCCGGTAAGCTTATAGCTCGTATGAGTAAAATCAAAATATAATTCGCATATCAAAATATACGAAAGATCACAAACAACAAATATAAATGCCCTCATGAGTCATTGGTCAGCCCATCTGGTTGACCCAAAGAAATATGAAATGAAACGCTCACGAGAAAATTAAGTAACCCTTCTGGTTACCCAATGCATTTATAATACGGGTACCAAGAACGCTGGTACACATCTGTTACCCCTCTCGTAATACACCGCTGATATTGGATAGCCACCCGCTACCCAACATCCAAAATAAACTGAGTACCCATGAGCAGATAACCACCCGTTACCTCACATGCAGTACTAAGGCAGACAGACTAGAGCTCTAACTGTATCGTAACTTTCGCCCGGCCAAAGGCTAGGTTTCGACTTGCCAAACACGTACAATAATCTCACATCATATTGTACCAAAAATCAGGTCCGAAGACAATTCACATTTTAACAATCTCAATGTTAAAAATCACGTACAATAATCTCACATCATATTGTACAATTCAAATCACATGCTCAATATAATCACAATAAAATCATAACAGTATATTATATAGCAAACTATATATATTCGTACTTATTTACCATTTATACAATACATATATAGTCCACTATGTCTTATACATGTCATATTTCACCACACATGCTCAATACACAAACTTCCGTCATCGAAATGACCATTTCTAATGAATTAATAACAGTATATAATATAATGAATTATATATATATGTACTTATTACCATTATACAGTATATATGTAATCCACTAAATTGTATACATGTTGTAATTCATTATTAAATACTCTTGCAAAATCTTGAATCACCGCGAGGGTAGATTCGTAAATATGTGAGATTTTACTCACCTTATTGACTTGAGCGTAATCCCACAATTCCCGAAGATAATTCATTTCCTTGATTTAACGATCACCTTGAAAAGATAAGAAAAGAATTTAGAATCGTTTTGTAAACCTTTAAATGCCGAAACAATAATAATCGGTTACTGTTAAGCAATTTTCGGTTTTACGAAATTATTGTTCAGTGTCACTGTTCACTGTTACTATTCACGGTTACTGTACAAATATACAATTAATACGTATTTCTGTACGTATAAATATTATATACGTATTTCTGTACGTATAAAATGTTAATACGTATTTATGTACGTATAAATATTATATACGTATAAATATTAATACGTATTTTTGTACGTATAAATATTAATACGTATTTTTGTACGTATAAATATTAATACGTATTTTTGTACGTATAAATATTAATACGTATTTTTGTACGTATAAATATTATAGACGTATTTCTGTACGTATAAATATTAATACGTATTTTTGTACGTATACGTACTATTTAAATGTAAATACAATCTCAGTAAATAAAATTTACTAATTACCTTTTACAAATTACTTTTTACATTTACTGAAAGTAATTTATATTTACATTTATTGAAGGTAAAATTTAATTACATTTACCGTAGTAAATAAAATTTACATTTACATTTAAGTAAATTACCAAAATACCCCTATCGGAAAACACTGTCACACCGCCGCACGTGGCGGCGCGTGGGGTACACGCGCCACCCGCCGGCAGCCGCGCGTGGGGCCCACGCGCCGACGCCAACGAGGGTGCATATGACGCCACCGCCACCCTAAAACCATCCTCCTTTCTCCCCTCTTCCTCCCCACGGTCACAGACCACCTCCTACACCTCCCACGCTCTCCCACGCGCCGCCTCTAGGCGGCGGTACCCTCTCCTCCGTCCTCCCTTCGATTCACTCCAAAAAATTCTAAAAATCATCACAACGATCACACAATACATCTCTAACATGACTCTCACCTCGATTCGATGGTGGTGAGCTCGCTTCTAGCTCGGTGGTGGCTGAGAAGCTCGGCGCGGCGATTTGCAGTTGGCGACGTCGGGCGTCCTCACGGCGGCGAGGCTCGAGCTGGTGAGCTGAAGAGTGGTTGCAGGGGTCCTTGCGGTGTCGAAGAGATGGGCGGTGTGTGTCACAGCAGCCTAGGGAAGCAGATCGCACGGAGGCGATTTCTGAGGTGAAGGAGAGTGAGTTCCGGGTGAGAGGGAGAGGAAGAAAGTGAATCGGTGAGAGGGAGAGGGAGAAGTGAATCAGTGAGAGGGAGAGGGAGAGAGTGATCAGTGAGAGGGAGGGACTCGGGGAGAGCACGATAGGTGAGAGAGAGAACCGAGAGAGAGAGATGATGGAGGCGGAGGGAAGGGAAGAAGAATGGGTTTCCAATTATGGGAACCCTAGCTGAAAATTTCCTTTTATACCCCCCTCTAAAATCGGAAACTAACTTCCGTCGTCAATAACTTTTACATACGACGTCCGTTTCAAATGCGTCACATACTTACGAACTCGTATCGACGAGCTCTACAACTTTCGTGAAGGAAGTTTTCGCAAACGCTCAACAGAATAAAAGTCGATATAAACGTTACGGAAATGTAACGTTTTTCGAATTAAACGTTCCAAGAACGTTTCCGTTTCTCGTTTAATAACATCACAACAAAACACATTCATTCTAATTAAAATTCGAATTATATAGAATTAAATCAAACTAATATTGTTTGAAATTTAGGGTTATTACAGTAACACTACTATTTGATAGAGTCTATAATTTTTAGATAGATGGAAATCAAGTTAATTATTCTACGTCCAAATTTGCGAGTTAATTCATTAAATTGTTATCATCATGCATTAGAAATAAAAATTATGATCATCCTAAAACAAAAAAACATGCGTTGAGTTTATGATGTATAACGATGACAAACTCATGAGCACAAACAAAATCGCCTCATAGGCTCCTATACATTTGCTTGCAAATTTAAATGACTTCTAAGAAGTAAAGAATTTAGGCTCAAGTTTTAGCTGAACAAGATGACTAATGTCCATTGGATAAGTGTCGGAGGGGCTGAAAGCATTGTATGATCTGATTGCAGTGAGTCGGTTCGCGGCTTCAGTAGGATGGAATCCGTCCCAAAACACATACTCACTCCTATTCTGGCAGGGAATTCCGTCAATTTTACATTGACCGACTTCATTTACCTCACAACACCCAACATTCGCAATTTTAAATCCTGCAAACATAACAAAAGTTCATTTTTACATAATACATATTTAATGATGAAATGAAAGTAGGAAACCAGGGTTTATTAGTAATAGAGTACAAAAGTATTTGAAAATGAAAACGTGAAACATGTTATGATGTCAAAATAAATGAACACTCGGAGCTTATTTTAATGGTTTGACTGCATGTATAATATGTCGAACAACATACCAGCAGCTGCAGGGTCTCCGGTACCCATTCCAAAGCTGTTAATATAGATGAACTTCGCGTCTGTAAAATTTTTGTTCAGCTGATCGACAAGTGATACAAGCTTTTGGTTAAACTGTTGAGCTGCACTGTTCATTATATCTAAACATGCAGATCCATTTTTGCCGGCAGAAATTGCAGTTGGTGTGCAACCTATTATTCCGACTCCAACCAAAACCACCTTCCTTGCTCCAAAATTGTACAACTTCTATAGAAACAAATAATATTTTAAAAATTGGTTGTTAGTTTAATTGTAGTCACCTCATGACATCTATTAATTGGGGTATATATCTATAGTTGCTGAATATATTTACCTTTATTTGCTCAGAATATTGTGTGATAAGAGCTTCAGCATATTGCTCAGTGGTAAAACTTTTACTGGTGTTATAGTGCTGAGGCAGGAAGTAATTGTTGATGAAGTCATTACTACCCATTCCAATTGAATATAAGCACTGGTTTAAGTGTCTTTTGGCCAACCACTGTTTTATACTTGAATAGTATGACCTCTGTAAACGGTTAGCTCCCCTGTCTCCAAGTATATCAGCAATTCGGGAGATTGTAATCTCATGATTCTTTAACTGTCCGTCCAAGCTGATTCTTGCACCCTGCAAAGTAGTAACAACAAATATGATATATGCATCTACAATTCAAAGTGAACCAAATGCATGCAGATGTCATGAAGAGTTAATTAAGTATCAAGTTTTTATATACCAATTGACTCCCAGTTTCTTCGCGAATTCCTGCTGCACCAGAAGCGTAGTTCACTCCTTTGAGTATGTCAGAGCTATTAAGCAGAGCAAATGGAGGGATGAAGTTGTTAAAACCCAAAAGTTGCGCTGCAATTGGAAAATGTTATTAGCATATTCAAGTGTTATATTTGTGTTTACTGCACAGTTTAACATAGATAAATGCAAAATAAAAATTATGTTGAATTTCTCATAAATTATGGTAACAAAAGATGATGTAAAAGGCATGCATGTGCTAGCTAGATAACACTTCTACTATTTAAATGTCATGTAATTCATCTATTCCAAGCTAGGAAGTTCAATCTAAAGTTTATTTAATTTGTTAAAATCAATCTAGAAGTTAAGGTAAAAGCTAGCGGCTAGCCATATATACTTGAATGACCAATGTCCATTACGGGTCCTGTGTATGGCAATTCAGTGAATAATATGGCCAAGGGCAATGACTAATTTCAGTGAATAATTGACTGAAGCTCACATTAGCTATATATATTGAAACTCATTGGGGTGCCAAGGGCAAGGTGCCCCATAAGGTAGCTATGTACATTGGTGCACAATCGACCTTTGTTTCACATGCATTAGTCTTTAACCAGTAAACCCTACTGATATATACCTACGAACATTTGTCATTTGCAGCATATATGGCCTCTATATATGACCCCTTAGGTCGATCCCCACTCACGAATAATTTCGAAATGCGGAATGCTCTTTATAATTATGGCATTTTCAAATTATGACTGATGCAGGACGAATCAATGCCAAATATTAATTAAAAGGATGAATGCTTTAACGGCCAAAATCATTCATAGCAACCAAAGGATTCCCGTAGTGGAGGACAAGATTATTTAGGAACACACAAATTAAGCATACTTTACCCCACCAATTCAGACTGTTGAAATGAGATTAGCATTAGAACTAATTACTAAGAAACAGAGAGACTCAAAACCAAATCTACAAGACCGTAACGTCCTGTGTATATAAATGATGGCGATTAAAGAAGAGGTCCATACATAATATGTCAACCGTGGATCGACCGTTGCTAAATCTTCCGGTTGCACCACCGGGGAAGTCGATACCATACGGCTTGTAGTTAACTTTGGCTAAAGAATCAAGCAAGTTGTTGTTGCCGCTGTCAGCCTGCGAGTCTCCGAAAATGAAGAAACAAGGTACCTGTTGTGCTCCATGAACAGAAGAAGAATGTTGTTGCACGCTTAAAACCCAATATAGAGCAATCACCATTACCTCCAATGGTTTCACTTGATGAAAAGCCATTCCGATGACAGAAAACAGAGAATAGAAAGCCCCAGTTTAGCTTAGGCGATAATAATCTAAAGCATATAATCAATTATGATCGATTAAGAAGCTGATGGCAGAGGATGAAAGCCGATCGAGGTGGGCATTTTATGGGCTACGAGATGATGATAAATTTGTCATTAGCTCGTTTTGGCAAGACATAACTTTCATATTTCGTTGGTGAAGAAAGACATTAGTTTTATTTCGACAAATGGGTTACCTTCAAATTGTGGCACAATTGAAAACAAAGGACAACAGAAAAAGAGATCGACGAATGAAATTATAGTTTCACATTCGTCCAATATATCCGTATACCTGACTAGCTTTGTCATCTTTCTTAATGTTCATATTCGCCTCTTTCAAAATAAGAGGTATAGAATCAACCGAAAAAACAAAGATGTACAGAGTTCTGTCGTTCAAATCATATGGGGTAACCTTATGAGGCAGTGTAATTTTCTTAGGCACCTACGTGTATATAATATTTATATTTATAAATATGACAATAAATTTGTTGTTATTGTGGTAAAACAAATGATTATTTAAATAATTGTAATTAATTATAGTTAATTACTTCACTTACAATATTTGACAAGTTTTTGAATAAAATGTTGTAAATATGGTAAATTTTTTATTGATATGTAAATGTGTAAATGAATATGATAATTTTGTTATCAATGTCGTAATTTAATTCAATTAAATTGTTGTCAATATAGTAATTTTGTTCAATTAGTTGTAAATCATTGTATTTCAACATGTATGATGAACCTATTATATTTTTTTTAAAGAAATTTGGAACCCATGCATGATGAAATTAGTTATATATATTCACTGAGACTATAATGCGAATGTGTAGAATGCATGTATGACAACAATACGTATGGGTAAGAAGTGATCAATAATTGACGATACACAACAAGCAATGAGTTGAAATAGTTTCAACACTAGCTGGAAAAGATGCATGCCTTATTTTGACCTCTAACAATAATGCTATGCAACGATAAGACGTATATATCCAAAACCCGGCCAGCCTATCAACTCTTATATATAGAACACTGAACGACGAGACTCATCATAAAGTATAAAACAAGAACATAATTGAGAAAAAGTTGGTGCATACTTGCTTTTTTGAACCAACACTCTATTAGGTATACTCGTTTAATTAGATTGATACAAACAAACATGAACATAAACACATAACTATTTGGACGGTTCCAAAACTCTTAAACATGACTTCTCCAATGATTCAGCTGCAAGATACATAGTTGGTAACTAGAAGCCAGAAACAACGTAGTTTGATACTTTGATTTACTAGAGCGCAGCAAGGCCGGCTATATCAACTGGGTAAGCATCGGAGGCACGAACAGCGCTGTATGATCTTCTCCCGATCACAGTATTTCCAGCTTCAGTGGGATGGAATGCATCCCAGAACAGATACTCGTCACGATTTGCACAAGGTGTTTGGTAAGGAAGACATGTGATTTGGCCATTGTTCCTTCCCACCCCGCAGCATCCTGTATTTACATTCGAAAATCCTGTAATGAAAAAAGAAAAATAGGATTAGTGACGTACTTTTAGTTTACTTGTGAGTGTCCTAGACCAGTAATTTGTGCTGGTCAGTCATTTGTGCTGTGGACATGAACGATTCATGTGATCGCTTCTTGTATCGCACAATTATAGAGTTACTATGAGAAATTTAATTGGCCAAATGTTTCCAAGATTGAATGAGGATGTCCATTTACCAAATTGTGCCGGGTTGTTTACTATGTCCTCGAAAATGGCGTAGGAGTCTATGAAGATAAATCTTCCATCCGGGAAATTAGTGTTGAACTCATTGGCGAGGGCCTTGAGTTTGCCATTGAAGATTTGGTTCGCAGAGTTAATCTTTTCTACGCATGTTTTGCCATCCGGACTATTTTGAGCCAATTCACTTGGGCTGCAACCTACTTGACCAATTCCAAACAACACAACCTTCCTTGCACCGTAATTGTACAAAATCTGCATATTCAATACCAACAACATAACTGTTTAGTTCGTATACGTAGATATTTATCTCAAGATAATATGTACAAAGCACTTATATACGTAAATACATTTCCAGCCTAGCGAGCAAAGGGTGTTACCAGACTGCTCATACTACTTCAGAATAATACCATTAAGGACAGAAATTAAAGAAGGGGGAGGAAATCGACTAACCCGTAGTTGCTGGCTATAATCCTGAATAAGAGAAGTAGCATATTCCTCTGGGGTAAATTGGTTTCCAGTGTTGTAGTATTGGGGCATGAAATAGTTGTTAAGATAGTCATTGCTGCCTAATCCGATAGAGTATATGCATTTGCCCAGATAATTAGCAGCTGTGTCCTCATCGCCCAGCAAGTTAACCACTTGGGAAACTGTGTTTTGGTAATTCCTTACCTGACCACTGAACGCGATCCGACCTCCCTACAATATTCAAAACAGAGAATCATTATACATAAGGACGTTCCCTCTTGTCACACAGTATGTTATGCTGTTAGAAATGTCAATCAATTTGACCACTCTCGATCGACTCTCGTTTAAATCGTACGCGAACGTGTGGTGCCAAATTGAGTCTCCAACATAACGTGTATGATAAATGACTTAGTGCTGTAGTGAATTGATGTATGAAGAGTTGTAATTACCAGTTGGCGTCCAGTTTCCTCTCTAATTCCGGCAGCTGCAGAAGCAAAGTTTACTCCTCTGAGTATCTGCTGGCCTGTGGCAGTTGCATAGGGTGGAATGTAATCATCGAAACCCAAAAGCTCAGCTGCAAATCATTATGTAAAGGACACTTGATGGTCAGTACTATCCCTGCTTAATGAATCTGCAGTAGTTCTACGGTTCTACCAATTAAGTCATAACTGTTGGACTATCTACACATGCATGCAGTATATGAGTATATATATCTTATTCTTCTACCGAATGAAATGAATTATTTGGCCATTTTCATTATTGGGTGAAGTTTTGCGGTGAGGCTTGAAAGAAACCGATGGAAAGCTCCCAAAATAGGTTCACTCTTTAATATTGTCATAAATATAATGATGTACGTATACAGGTTACTTACCTGAGAGACTAAACTGACTACAAATCTTAGATGTTGTCCCATCATGGGCATGTATATATCCACCGACCAAAGAATTTTTTGTAAACAAAAGATGTCCTCAAGTACGTCCAAGTCTTCTTTAGCATAAGAAGATGGACTGATGGAGCAGAAAAAAGAAAAGATAAAAAAGGTGAAAAATTAAGGGAAATTCCTACCCGGCCAGCGTAGTTTTAGCAATTCACCAGCAGATGGATTGCACGAAAAATTACTATCAGGGTAGTAAGAATGTACGGTGCACATGATCAATTATATAGAACAACCGGGCACGCATGTATGTCTACTACAATATGTGAAAAAATCGGTCTAGGGGAACTGCTAATCAGAATTATGTATGAGATAGCTAAACTTGTTTTCGATAAATGAGAATGGCTATCTCTGACTCCCTTAACACAACCAAACTAATAAACCACCTTTTCTATTGACTTGGACAATAGAACATTCCAAATAATATGATAAATTTGGAGAGCAAACAGGCATGTGAATAATGTTGGCGAGAGTGAGAGATTAGCTTACCAACAACATCAACAGTTGTTTTCCCATTGGAAAACCTTCCTGTTGGGCCGCCGAAGTCGATCCCATACGGCAAGTAATCAGCTCTAGCTATGGACTGAAGCTGGTTATTGTTGCCATTATCAACCAAAGAATCCCCAAATATGAAGTAGCAAGGCACTTGTGGCTCAGCTCTTGCCGCAATATTGCACCACCCCAAGTTCAACACCAAAACCACCCCACACACCACCCACATTTTCACCATAATGCCCAAATGATAAGAAATCAAAGGGTACTGGAACCTAAGAAGTAAAAAGAACTCTGATCAAGTAGCCAGATGCTAGAAGAAGCAGCTAAAGAGGGAATGTATAAATGGTGGAACCTCAAGGATAATGGTGCTGGTTTTGGGTCTGTGAGGAGCTTAAAGGCGACGATGATGAGTATATATACTGAGAAAAGCAATGGCATTTGATGGCCTGGCTTTTACAGTTGAGGAGTTTGTTCAAATGCATTAATTTCACGCGGATATAATGTGAGAAACTGTAATGTATGGGAAGCCAAGGTCGGCTCTGACGCCTCTCTCGTCCCTCACTCTCTCTCTCTCTCTCTCTGCTCTAAATCTCTTGTAAAGTTTAAGTCGATTTTGCATCCCAAGACCTCATAAGTCTTTGCATTTGATTCGAAATGTTGTCCAGCCAATATCTTGACCTGCCGGTTCTGCTTAGAAATAATTCAATGGCGATCAAAATTGTAGCAGTTATAAACTTATAGTTAAGTTAATTAGCATGGCAAAGGCACGTCAATCTAAGAACTCTTGTTTTAGGTACGAGATGCATGCAGACTTTCGCATTTGCTTGCTCTAGTACTTGTTCAGAGACTTACCAATACATATGAAGATGTTAGGATCAACGTATGCCAAGTTTACGTACAATAAAACACAGCCTCGATCATCATACTTATCTAATTATTTCCATGCAGATTGACGTACGTTTAATCTGAACAAGGAACATGTATTCATGAGATAATTGATGGAGATCATGATGCATGACTGGGTGAAAACTTATGGTTGACATGTATTCTGAATGAAACATGAACCCTATAGCTAGCTAGTTAGTAACTTAGTAATGCCGCGCGCTCATTGTAATACCATGTTAATTACACTGGTTTCGGACTAGGTGAAACTTAGGGTTTGACTGCATGCATGGTTCACTGGCAACCTTGTTGTATATAGATTTTGCTCTAGTACGTGGTCCTCAGCTCATTCAACCTGTTCAGATTGTGTAGACTTTGTCTCCATTTAGTTTATTGCAGAACTGATTCATGAAGTGAATTAAAATATACAGAGCTAATATTATGATCTTGGAATGGGGTCATGGGAAAAAGATCAAATTAAAGGGATCAGGTTTTTGACAGTAACATGTCTACCAAGATTGCAAGAACATGCATGATGTAGCTACAGAGGTAGAAAATTTAGCAACCAACACATGCCATTTATTGTGGAAGGTGAGCAACTTCATTGTCCGTGCCATTGAGGTCATTGCATACCCACCTAGCTGTAGGCGTTGAAGTTGAACTCCAATGTATACGACGACCCCATGCCCCTAGCTACCATTATTGACAAGAAAAATGAAAAGCAATATGGTAAGAAGGAGAAGATTGTCTGCAGTAAAACTGGAAGTTGTCGATTGAGCATTATTTGTCGGTGGTTTTCCAGTGGTATGATCTACTGTTTCCTGCGGAGACCAATTCCACCAACAACAGCAAAAAGCTACCAACGAAAGGAGCAAACTTGCCGGGTTTGGCTACTGTGCAGCGCTGCATACCATACATACTGAATCGGACGGTGGATAGAGAGTGTCTTGAAATGCACGTGGGTATGTGAGGTATATAGACGGTGGATTAGGGCCGATGAAATTTTCCCAAACTTGCCCTAGAAGGAAAACGATCGAGTAAGCTAGGGTTTAGTCTTACGAGCTCGTCCAAACTCGCAAAATATTAGTAAATGAACATATTTAATGAAAGACAAGATTGATCGAGTCCGAACTAATATAGAGTAAAAATGATCTACCTCGATTGATATATGTCGTGAGTCAACTCCACATTTGTGTCTAGTAAACTAGTCCACTCCAAATTCCGTACTTAAGAATGGTGGATTGCCTCAAGTCCTCAACCATTTGCGATCGACCTAACCAATTTCAATGTACAACTGGATACAAGATACCGAAAATATCGATAATTTCTTGTGGGGCGATTCATCATGTTTGAAATAATGAATAAAGAGCGCGATATCCATGCAAGAATGCATTGGCATATAGGTGCATGCCAAACTGCCAGCGAAAACTAATATATGTCGACCATCTTGATTACCGGAATATTCTCATACTTAAACTGAAAAGATACATGATGGACTCATGGAGAGTTTTAGCCTTTTGGGTTGAAACCTATCACTACACTTTTAATTTACCACAGTTCCACTTTAATAAGACTTGAACTGGCAACCGTTATGTGCACCTATAAACAAACTTATAATACATCTAACCAATATGGGAAATCACGTAACAAAATTAGATCCATGCATGCATGTTTTACAGCTTCTACACCAAGACCTATAGCAATCTGATGAACTAAGCTTCAACAAAAAGCTAGTTAGGAAGTTGGTGATGGACTGATGGTAGATCCAATGGAGTCATAGATAATAGCTTTAAATAGGTTACTATCTAATCTAATTATATCTTAATTTATTTTAATGTAATTATTTGAATGATACGTGCACTTATCGTACTGATCGAGTGTTTCTTTCTATTCGGAAACAAATCATGAGACGCAAATGTCTTATACACAATCAAACTATCAAGTATATACGTTGGAACTGAAGCTCCAATTAGTCCAATACAAAGTGTAAGATCTTGCGAATGCAATAGCGAAGATTTGCATTGAATGATCGAGTATGACGCATCGATTTAATCAGCACCGAGATCCTTGCTCATTTCATAATTTTCAGAGCTTCCCTCCAGTGGAATTCTGGGCCAATCTAATAAGAAAAGGATTGGATGACATAATGATAGCATTAATAAGCACGTGATTTTTTTAGCACAAGCTATACCAATTAAGTATTTTTGGTCGAATTCAGTGAGTAAATTGAAGTTAGGGTGGTTGATGATGAGGAGGTACTTAGCTAGCTAAGGTCATATATATGAAAATGACATAGCAATAGTATATACGCTAGGATATATATGGTTTTCTTCAATTTCATCACCCACCACATGACCTATTTAAGAGCATGACCAGCTGTGCCTGTGTGAGTCTAGACCAAGTCTTATTCAAAGCTTCGATGTCCCTAAACCAAGTCTTATTCAAAGCTTCAATGGCAAAAGCTTGCATTTTGAGCAGCTGGGCCCAGATGCACTTCAAAATGTCTGATCATGCAATTGCCACACCATGATTGATGGTATTGTTGCTGAAATTGAGAAGGCATGAACACGATTAGTAGTTACATATTTCTGGCTTAAACAACCTAGCTTGTGATTCTATTACCTGTTTCATATCTTTTCCTTGTCTTTGTTATGATTGTTGGAGTGCAACTAAATCTTCTTTTTTCTTTGGTTACTTGAATCGTTATAAGCTTATAAAACAATTTACGGTAAAACTTTTGAGTAAAAAACGGGGTCATGAACTATATTGTCGCGCTCAAATCTATTGTCATGAGCAAATTTAAGGGAAAGAGAATAACAGACCACTAGTGAGCTACAAGTCTACAACATAGTCATACAAACATTCAAAGGTTCAAACTCGTACAACAACAAACTACAAAATCGGACAATTTCTTAGCACCTTGGAGTAGAGGGATGTCAAAGCTCTTGGTGCTTAGAACTAGAGGCGGAACCGTACTGTATTCCCAAATCTCTAAGGATTTGAAGCACACCTCGGAAGTCATTGCTGCCCAATTCAAGACAGTCCCTCAATAGCTCGCCCTGTACGACCTCTGTCTGAACTGCCTTTACTACTTCTCTCAACGTCCCCTGCCAACACCAAAGTGACCAAACCCCAATTAGTGGATTGAAGAAACTAGTCAAACTATACACTCAAAATAAATATCTCTTAACGAACAAATGATCACATCTTAAAAATTGAGTTGACATACCAAAATGTTCATAGGTAAGATTAAGTTAAGTCTTTCTGCAGTACCAAACTAAAATTTTGTTAGTTTCAACATTATTTGCTACATGTGACTTTTTTAACATTTCGGGTTACACAAATGATCTATTTCGCTTCTATCAGAAATTCAGAATACACAGATTATCAATTTCGCTGACATTTACACGAATTATATTTAGTTCTCTAAGTTATAGTATATCAAAACATTTCACAACCTTATGCTGTGGGTAAAATTTCTTTTCCTACCAGTAGAAACATGTTTTTTGTTTTTTCGAGAATGTAGAAACATGTTAACTAAAACACAAGTGATAACTAAAAATATTCACAAGAACACTTGGTTAAGTAATGGGTTGAAATAGCAAAACGGTGCGTACCGACTGACTGAAGACTCTGAGGAGCCGACGCAGCAGCGAACTAGAGACTCTGAAGACATTTCGGTAATTTTGCCCGATCCACGCGGCTCTCTCGGAGTCCGATTTCTTCTGAGTCAACTCACCGAGCCACCCCATCAACTCGCTCGCCTCCGACGCGGCGCCGTACATCTCCGTGTACGGCATCTCCCGCCACGAGTAGTTCTTGACGTAGTCCCACCCTGCCGACCACATGAACCCCCAGACGCCCAGGCCCAGCCCGCTTTCCATTTTCGCCGCGATGTTCCGAGCCCGGTCCGAACCGGCGCGGTCGCCGCGGGAGGCGCGTAGGTTGGCCACGCGCGACATGAGCGAGTGGGAGAGGGAGAAGAGGTTGCGGTATTGGGTGTAGGGGAGGGATTGAGACGGCGGCGGTGTGATCAGGAGGAGAAGGGTGAGGAGTAGAATCGCCGGCGACGGCGTCGTTTTTGCCATTTTGATCGTCGTTTTGAAAGTATGCTATGACTTTTGGAGTTCAGGTGTAATTTGGAGGGCCGGTTGTGGGCTCAAACGGGCTTTGCATCAATTGGGCTGAAGATTTTATTTTGGCTTCAAAATCTGGGGTGAAGATTTTATTTTAAATGAAATTGAATGCGTTCAAATTGTCATCTCATTTATATTTATACCCTAATAAGTAATAACAGAAGATGACTTGCTAACTATTTCTAAAATGTACCATTTTAACCTTTAAAGATTAAAAAATATTAGTACTTTAGTACTCATAAAATAAGGAGGGATATAATAGTAACTTGCAAAATACATATATAATTCAAAACAAAAAAGATCTAAATAGTTTCCACTTATATCTCCAAGTAATCACTCATATCTCTAGATAACCACATTATGCGGGCTCAGATCCTCTACTCATGTTACTTTACCTCATATGGTCTCGTATTTCAATCTTGGTTGTTTGTTTTAATCTCGTGGTCAAGATTTATGTTACTGTCCTTTTATTGTCATTTAGAGATGCAAGTGATTAACTCTCTCTCTCTCTCACCCCGCAACTCTTCTCCGTAAACAAAATCCTTAGCTTCTTCCTCTCATCTCTTTACCATCAACAGAATTGAAAGAAGCATAGTCCTTATTAGAACTACACCACCAGCAACGGAAATTAGAGCTTGGTTTTTGGGGCCATAATGAGTTCTAGATTTAATTGAGGGGTTGTGCTCCAAGTTTATGGAATCAATTTTTTTGGACGTTGGTTATCTAAAGTAAATTCGACAATTTCATCCTCCATGCCATGATTTGAGCGATCAAGTTTCTGATTCTTTCGGAAAAGAACAAGAATTTTAGGGATGAAATAATTAACCCTAAACCCCCATATTCAAGACAGAAGCTCTATTAATTTCCAAGAAAAAAATTGAAACCTTCATACGGGTTCGTTCTTCGATAATATGGCATTGCGGCCAATTTTGTATACATGTTTGGTGCGTTTAATTGTCTAATTAAAATGGTTTGTTGAAACATGTGAGGATATGAAATTAATTTGTTCAAGGAGGATATGAAGGAGACGAGTTGCGACATAGAGAACTTATATTCTACTTTTTTAAGTAATGAATTGAAAATGATATAAATGAATCGTGACCGCGAGATTGAAATAGACGGACAATATTAAAATATGAGGCAATATGAGGTAATTTAATATGAGGAGAGGATCCGAGTCCACATTATTATAAACTATAGCTTAGATACAAGCTTTCTAAAACACATCCCAAATAGTCGGTATATTGTGTTTTCAGAGTTTGAAAGATTTGTGCTAGCCTACAACCAGACAGATTATACGTACCATTTTTCACCATCTATAAACAGAACAAGAAGTTGTGGTAGTAGCCACGAAGATGGTATGCATTGATAAAATCCACTCATTCCAGACTATTCAATGGTAACCTGCATGTGAAACACAACACACAGGGTGTAATCGAAATCTCCAGGATCCCAAATGGGGAATCTTAGTCCGTGAGACTGCTTCAACTCGGTCCACAGAATGACCCTATACCACTACAGAAGCATAATATGCGGCAAATGTTCTTTGAGCCCCCAAACCCATTTTAATCTGGGCACCCAACTGGATTTGGGAACCCTATCAGCCATCAACTTGAGGTTCATCGCCATCACCTAGAAGTCTTCCTTTGCCGCACTAGTAGGATTCGCTGCTGACATTGTCGATGATCGTTTCCAAACAATATTGATCAATTGAGGCCTTCCTTGATCACACATTGATACTATGCCTCTGATCCGAAGTCGTATAAGTTTGCATCTATCACCAACAACCAAATTGGTGAAATCCAATAGGCCCTAATCCTCCATGGATCCACCTTGAGATGAGCTCGGCGCGGCCGATTCATATATCCCAATATCGCTCCCATTAAACTCCGGGTAGGCAAGATGTGGTGGTTGCCATGAGCAATCGGCGGATGAAAGGAGATCAGACTGATAATCTAGGTTCGGATTATACTAAGGGTTTTACCTTATAATTTTTCTTTGCCTTGTCGAGAAAAAATAAAGCAACGAGAATTGTTCAAGAACACAAATCAATGAGATGACATTAGATGAGGTTATCTCCAATTCATCATCCCTCTACCACCCTTTACTGGTTATAGTTTCTGTGGTTTGAGAGTTAAGATTTATTTCTGGACGGTGATGAACTGATGATGATAGATACAAGTCTGTAGGAAAGAGCCGTCTCAAGATATTTGGAGGCCTGTGCGAGATTGAAACCACGGTCCTAGTATTTGATAAAATCTTACATAAATAGATATTAGTTGTAAAATATTAATGCAAATTTACAACTAATAAACTAAATAGATACAATTTGTTTTTTAATTGATTTGAGTCTAATCATATATCAATCTCTCATTTCTTTAACAACAAACTATGATAATTTTCTTCTTAACAAAATATTTTACAAACGATAGGCGAAAAAAAATATGAAAAACAGATCAAGGATAAATAGTGTATCTACCCAACGAATCAAGAAAAAAGGATGAAGGAAAATATGAAAAAATGATGAGGGGTATTTGGACAAATGTATCTACTATGTACCAATTAAAGAAAAAGATGAGGAATGAAATATCATCTAAAATAATGAAAAAAAAAATGAAGCAAAAATGCAATGATGTGAATTGAACCCTTAAAGGTGGAAGGTTGCAAGTCAGTGACCATCAATTGTCAACAATGAGGCCTTTTTGTAAGATTAATAAATGTACTAGGTGTATATATAAAGTCCTAAAAAATGAGGGGCCATGTGCCGTTGCTCCTCTTGCACATGCTAAGAGCCGGCCTTGCTGTAGGAGATTGGGATTTGATTGGTTTACTAATGAAGTATATTGGAAAATGCTTATGTTGTGGATTTGTGGTCCAATATGAAGCATAACCTCATATTATATATGAATCCAGCTTGAATGCATGATAGATGGAAACCTATTGAGTTTGAGCAGGAATAGAGGTTTAAGAAACTAAATCTATTCATTTTCGTAATGTCACGTAGAAAGATAGTAGCTTCGGAACGGTATTGGACAATGAACAATGATCGAGATGACACCCAATTAAAAGAAGCTTAACTGGTAAGTAGTCTAACGCTATTTTTTTTTCAATTACTTAAAGAATCCTTCATCCGACCCTCTTTGAGGACTGATGATGATTAACCTGCGAGTCTGAAAGACCTCTGAATGGAGTGAATAACTCTCTCAACACCCAGTGCTGCATCCACAAGGCCGCAGACCCAAGACCTTGCTTAAGCTACATTAGCTCTGATCGTAATTGGTAAGTGTTGGTAAGTAGTCTAACGCTATTGAATGTACATAATTTATATATATCGTGATTATCGTAATTTGATAAGAGAAAACACCGAGATTATGGAAAAAACTTAATTTAAATATATGGGATAGCTTTCGTTTTTACAGCGACAACTAGAGAATATCTTTGTCAAGTGTCATTTATAGGCATATGGCTAAAATCATTTCTGGATTAAGAATGCACGACGTGTCCGTGTACTAGTGTTAATTGAAAAGCGGATGATAATGACCTGAGATAATAGGTTAATCTTCCAATTTTACACGTTGAAATCGTGAGACCACTAAAGCATGATATTTGTATAAACACTTGGCTCATTCTTTTTTAGCTTTGTAATTTATGTTTTAGCTAGGGAATGTTTTACTTTATAAAGTAACAAAATAACGTCAAGCTAATGAAATTTTGATTCGGTTTATGTAATCTTTTCTTATTTTTGACGAAATCATTAGAGAACGCTAATATATATAGCTTGATGTTTTTGATAAGATGGATAAGGCCACCAGAATTACTCATCGATTATCATTCGACAACCATTAGTTTATTTTCCTTGGTCTTAAGAGATTGATGGTGACCATTAGTACCAACATCATTTATATACATGTGGAGGTAAATTGTCAACTACAAATCCCCACTTAATTCTCAATCTATAATGAAACAATCCTTAGAAACTGAACAAAACACTAACTTCCTGCCTTAAAACAAGAGGGGGGTGTTGGACCAAAAAATGGTTTATACTTTATACCAAAACTCTTGACAAAAGGTACAACCCAAAAATATACATGAGAGAAAAAGGCTGAGGGGTCTCTATATGAATCATACACACACAAAAGAGATACCACACACAATTTGGTGCCAACTCAGAGTGCAGCAGTGTTCACAGTGCCCTATATAAAGTGAGCTTCCAAATTATTTTTAGTATATAATGCTTGGTGTTATCTGCATGGCCAGAAGAAACAAGCAATTGTCTCTGCCACTTCTCCCTTTTTCGTTTCGGTGACTACACCTCTTCTCCCTCTCTCATTTTTATTTCTTTAAAATCTTCCCACATAAAATCCAATATCTTCTTCATCACAATCTGATCATCATCAACATTTTTGTGTTGAGATTTTTCTGCATCTTTTTGGTGACCACAGCTAGCGCCCCCCCCCCCCCCCCAAATATCGGTTTCTTTTGCCAACTTGGCTCTCTGCCTCTCTCTCTCTCTCTCACCTATCCATTTATAAACCTCTTCTTCTTCTACAAGAACCAAAATCAAGCACAAAAAAAGGGTCTCGGAGCTTATTGGGACCAGTGTCAAGTTTTCATCTTTGATAAAGTTTTGGTCTTGGGGCTCTTGAATGTGAAGCTCCCATCATCAGAGATCTGCATTCTGCGTAAGACTCACTCTTTTGGGTTTCTCCATTGATCAATTTTCTGCTTGGGTTCTTTTTTTCTTAATGTTCATAGTTTGCAACATTGTGTGTTCTTTTTCTTTTCTTGGGTTTGTTTATGTTTTATTGTTCTTGTCGTGACATGGGTTTTTCATGTTTTTGGGTTTTTTTTGTTTTTTGCTTCAAGAATGATGTTAAAGTTTGGTACTTTACTGTGGAGAAGTATGACTATGATATTGAATGTTGAAGCTTTTAGGAATTAGGATGGATCATGAAGCTTTTGCCTATTGAGTTTGTTGAATTCTGGATGATGGGGCATAGTTTAACTTCCTTGTTTCATTTACTTTTTTACATTCTTGATTTTTACTGTGTACTGGTGTTCGTTAGAAGTGTTAGTTTCACTGTATCTGAATTACTGCTGTATCTTCTTCTGCTGCAATTTTGCTATTTCTTGGTTCAGAACTGTATCCTGATGTATGATGTTTCCCACACAAACAAATAGTAACAAGGGTTGGATTGGAAAATGGTTAGAAATAGGCGATGCATGAAGTGGTTTCACTTTAAAATTATATTGTAAGTTGAAGTGGTCTGAGTGTAAGTAATCTGCTGGAGCTTGTAGCTTGAGAGTTATGTACACTGTCAATGAATAGATGAATATGGTAGGAATGACTTATAACACTATGCAAATTGCAGCCTTTTCTGCAGGACAATCATATGCCAGGAAACAAGTATAACTGCAATCCTCTCACACCCAGAAGTAGATTGGAAAGACTTCTCAGGGAAAGAGAGCTAAGGAGATCGAATCTTGCTTCGCAATCAAATGAAGAAGCAAGACATGCAGAACTGAGTGATTACTTTCTTACTGACGGCGAGAATTTAGCCCTATCTGGTGATGAAGACAGTACAGATGGGGTTGCAGCAGCTAGAGCTTTCGGTGATGGATATGAACGGCAAGAGGGACGACCTTCTAAACAACGGTTATTGGTTGTCGCCAACAGGTTACCTGTCTCCGCAGTTAGGAAGGGTGAAGACTCATGGCAGCTTGAGATAAGTGTAGGAGGGCTAGTGAGTGCACTTTTAGGTAAAGGATAGTTCATCTTGCCTGATCCTTTGTTTCAGTACATCCTGTGTTTTTGTTTTAATGGCCCTTTTATGTGCGCATGATAAGGTATATGATTTGTTCCTTTGGCATCAGATGAGGTATATATGTTGTTGACATAATATGTTTTTCTTCATTCCACCCAAATTACAAAAAGAAAGTGTGCTAATATTTCTCATTTGAATGGTGAATTAACCCCGTGTTGTTTTCTTGAAGGTGTTAAGGAGTTTGATGCCAGATGGATTGGTTGGGCTGGTGTAAATGTACCCGATAGTGTTGGACAAAAGGCACTGACAAAGGCTTTAGCTGAAAAGGTTAAAGTCTCTTAGTTATTTCTTGAATTTTTACAGAACATTAGCTTGTAAGCTGGCCATTAATTATTATATATATCGATAATGATCCAGTCATACACATAATCCCCCATCTTCATACTTTGAAAAACAGAAACAACACTGGCATGCATGCACACACCACTTACAATTTGTCTGATTATGTATTAAACTGTTAAAGGAGAAATAATTAAACTTTATTTATTGCAGAGGTGCATCCCAGTGTTTCTTGATGAAGAAATTGTTCATCAATATTACAATGGCTACTGTAACAATATGCTGTGGCCTCTTTTCCACTATCTTGGACTTCCACAAGAAGACCGCCTTGCAACCACCCGGAGTTTTCAATCTCAGTTTGATGCTTATAAGAAGGCAAACCAAATGTTTGCTGATGTTGTTAACAAACACTACGAGGATGGAGATGTCGTATGGTGCCATGATTACCACCTAATGTTTCTTCCTAAATGTCTAAAAGAACATAATATCAGGATGAAAGTTGGCTGGTTTCTCCATACACCTTTTCCATCATCAGAAATACATAGGACACTGCCATCTCGATCAGAACTTTTGAGATCGGTTCTTGCTGCTGATTTGGTTGGGTATGTTGTTTTTAATGTTTTTAATTTTTTTGAAATATTTCTGCTGCGTACTCTGCAATATAATTATATGACTAAATATGTAAAAGCTCTCCAGCTCTGGTCTTGGAAATGTGACTGAGATGTGGTGGTAAAACTGTTGTGGTGGTGACATCTAAGGCCAAGTCTCTAAAGGACCTAGAATGTAGATTTAATTTATCATCATGTTAATCACGCCCTTTCTAATCCTAGTTAAGGAATTGCCAGAGTCTGTTGTGAATATATCCTATAAGTTACCATCTGATGTTATACCTTGGGAGCTTATAGATTCTGATGAGTGGAGTTTTCATTTCCAGATTTCATACATATGATTATGCAAGGCACTTTGTTAGTGCTTGTACTCGTATCCTGGGTTTAGAGGGCACACCTGAAGGAGTCGAGGATCAAGGAAAGCTGACTCGTGTAGCTGCGGTATGTCATTTTCAATCCCGTAATTTTTTATCTGTTTATCAGCATTTTTTTTCATGTTTCTTTTTCAATCAAGAATTGCTTTATTTGGTCAATTCTCATGTTGCCTTTTCCTTTCGCTTTGAAAATTAGTTTCCAATTGGGATTGATTCGGACCGATTTATTCGAGCTCTAGAACTCCCTCAAGTCCAGGAGCACATGAAAGAATTGAAGGAAAGATTTGCAGGCAGAATGGTAAGAACTGATTACATTATAAGACCTGACAGCACCTTTTGGCATTTGGTCATATATATTTTACATTTAAACTCCTATGTTGATCTAAGTAGTAAGTTCTGCACTGTAGTTGTTAGAATGCTTGTCGATGTGCTATTGTTTAGATATGAATGCAAGTTCAATTCCTTCATCTCTATAATCACCGTAAATTATATCACTGAGAGACTAATCACACGTACAATTGGCTACTCTCTCTCTCTCTCTCTCACACACACACACACACACACACAATATTATCTGATTGCCCGTAAAGGCGTAAACTAAAATCAATCTGTTTTCATGATGGATTCCCCTGCATCTCTCTCACTCTTTTATATAGCTTTGAATTTTACTTTGTTTGCCACTTTGTCTGTACTGAACTGCTCTATTAATAGTTTGTTTTTATTAGAATCAGGTAAAGCATCTCCAACCATGTAAAATTTTGTCTCTAGATGTTGTTAATTTCATTGGTGAAGTTTTGAGTTGTTGATTCACATATTCAGGGTTCTATTCTTCAGATGAATTGCTTCTATGTTAAGTTCCCGTTTTATTCTCTTTTACTATTTTATTAATTTCTCAAATACATTTTGCAATTCAACTGTGGACAGGTAATGTTAGGCGTTGATCGCCTTGATATGATTAAGGGAATTCCTCAAAAGATCTTGGCATTTGAAAAGTTCCTTGAGGAAAATCCAAATTGGCGTGATAAAGTAGTCTTGCTGCAAATTGCTGTGCCAACAAGAACCGACGTGCCTGAGTGTATGTTCCTTTCCTCATATATGTACCCTAAACTAGAATCATATTCGTCAGTGGTAGTCTATCTTTCTTCGTTTCAATCGCAGTACTTGCTTGACATAGAAGATGAACAGTATAGCTTCCAATTATGTTCCCTTACTTTTTTCCAGTCAGGTTTTTGGTTGATCGTATAATAAGTTTGTTCGTTTGGTCAGAATTGCAAAATCTTTTTATTTGGCATATAGCAATACTCTTGAAGTCTTTCCTCTAATTTCTCCAATTCATTTATTCCATTATGTAATACTCAATGATCTACTGTCACTCCCAGAATGTAATATATATTTTCCTTTATGATGTGGTTTCCACTCACAGACCAGAAGCTCACCAGCCAGGTTCATGAGATTGTAGGACGCATTAATGGGAGATTTGGGACTCTTACTGCTGTTCCAATACATCATCTGGTTAGTGTTTATCCTCTTGACCTTTTGTTTTGATTCCATTATATTAAGCTATTTCACAATAATTTATGTACGACTGAATGAAAGAGTTTGTTAATTGATCAAATGGGATTTAAACTATAAAGTTGTGTAAGTAAGCATTTTGGATGCGAGATTTGGAAGTTCAATACAGATAATAGTGTGCCTACAAAGTGAATTACAAGAGTCCTGCTATCTTGCTATAATCAATAGAGTCCTGCTATCTTGCTATAATCAATCTTGAAGGCATGAATAAGCCTCTCTGAACTTGCTTACTTGCTGATGAGGACATGTAATATATGATGGTTGCTTGTGACAAACTGACAATTGCTGGAATACTGGGAGTAGCTTTCAATTTTTTTAATTTGTAAATTGTTTAGAGCTGAAGTCCAAAGTCCAAACCCAGCCTTTGCTTTGGCAATAACATAGACACATAATCATCATAGTAAGATGTTTGCATCATGCATGCTTACTTATCGTTAAAAATTGTTCTCTGTTATATATACATATATAGGACTGTGTACCATAGCTTCTTTATTAATATTATGGGTTATTGCTACTGATACATATATGTGAAGATTTCTTATACAACTTCCTCATTTACAGGACCGATCTCTTGACTTTCATGCATTATGTGCACTATATGCTGTTACAGGTACTTATTTTTCAGATTAATACGCACAACATTAATATTATTGTCTTTAATGATGATCCTGAAATGTTGAAGCTTTTGATAACCTTCTTCAACTTCAATATGAGTTGGATAATATTATCCTTTTTTTTAATCGTCTATGGCTAGTCATAGGCCCATAGCCAGCAAAAAACAAAAACTGTTTTTGTCAAAGGACACATAAAAACTACTGTTCCATTTTCGGTTGATAAATTATATTAGATTTCAGTGAAGGATCAGTTGTTCATGGTTAAATTAGCATATCACCTCTTCAGAAAAGACATCTTTACATGCATGTTCTTCTGGAACGAATTTCAAATGGAGAAGGCCAATTGCAATGGGATATATAATTGGAAATGGAAACAATCTTCCTGGCCACTTGCATATATATATGTTTACTGTATCATAAATAAGAAGCTGTGTGTAATGAGTTTGCATTTAAACACTATTTTCAGATGTGGCACTTGTTACATCTTTGAGGGATGGGATGAATCTTGTGAGCTACGAGTTTGTTGCTTGTCAAGCATCCAAGAAAGGGGTTCTCATTTTAAGCGAGGTAATCAAAACTCTCATGTGCAGTTCTAATATTACATATCATATATTTTTTCATCAAACTATGTAAAATGTGTCAAAAAAGTTGGTTGCTTTGAGCTTAAAATGTGTACTTTTGTATTTTCCTCATTCAATTATGTAAAATGCAATAATTAGGGGAAAAATAGAGTAAAACCAACACTAGATTTTTGTTTGATTTCTGCTCAAGGGACAATGTTATAAATGAGATATCTGGATACATGTTTTAATTTGAAAAGGCAGAAAACAGTTCAGAGAAAATTGACCAAAGATGAAGTTTCTGTGAAGGAGGGGGAGGGTATGGACATTAACGGAAAACAAAACTAATTTAGAGCTTCTTTTAGATATCAAAAAGTCATCTACTAGCATAAAGTGGACATTAAACATATCAAGTTGCAGTCACTCTAATCATTATGTTAGTTCATTAAATTGTGAAATCTGTTCTAATTATTCAGTTCTTATTTAGTTTGCAGGGGCAGCACAGTCCCTTGGTGCTGGTGCTATATTGGTGAACCCATGGAACATCACAGAAGTCGCAGCTTCCATAGGTTATGCTTTGAATATGCCCGCTGATGAAAGAGAAAAGCGTCACCATCATAACTTCATGCATGTGACAACTCACACATCTCAAGAGTGGGCTGCAACCTTTGTAAGGTACTGATCATATCACGGTCCTAAAGTCATCTAGGTTGTTATACACTTATACCACGACTCATGTTCGTGTATCTCGTTGTGAAGAAATTCACTATTCTAAGCTCTGCTGAGAGTTCATGAGTCTCCAAGTTTAGCCAAAATAAACTGCTTTGTGAAAACTAATTTTGACACTTCTTTTCCTTGCAGTGATCCAGTTATATTTGTAATTGGATCCACCAAATAATTAATTTCAAAAATTTAATCAGGAGGAGGTTTACACACTGCAAAATTCAGATTAAGGGATATAGATGTCTAATATAGCTGTTCTGCTATCTCATAGCTTTTTCACTTTGTTTTCTTCCCCCTTTCTTCAGGGTCATGCTCAATGGTGAATTTTTCTTTTTTGTAGTGAACTCAATGATACTATTGTTGAAGCTCAACTAAGGACAAGACAAATTC
This sequence comes from Argentina anserina, assembly GCF_933775445.1. Classification (NCBI taxonomy): domain Eukaryota; kingdom Viridiplantae; phylum Streptophyta; class Magnoliopsida; order Rosales; family Rosaceae; genus Argentina; species Argentina anserina. The sequence goes on from NC_065874.1 coordinate 3,936,413, forward strand.
CTCCATTACTTCCTATCAAGGGATCAGTTGATTGCTATTTTCAATCAAACAATCGATTGCTAATACTGGTATGCTATTTTTTTATATAAGAAGATTTTATTTTGATACTTGCATAGACGACATAGATATATGTCCATATATATAATGTATCTGAAACTTCTCTATAAGAAATCCATTCCTCGAGCAAACTTGATGTCGACATGTATGAGTTCAGACCGTTTATACAATGTTGTCAGCGAATACCTTTTTTTTTATCTATTAAGAAATTTCTGTTGAATGTTTCAAAATTGGACTCCTACTTGAAATTGCTGAAACAATTAAAATTTACAGTTTCTTGGTTTCACCTTACAGTTCTCATCATCTTCATTGTCTCTCTCTCCATTACAGGGATTTAATGCCACTTTAACTGAACCAAAGGATACCCTTGGGAGAGGGGGAGGTCAGATTAGAGAAATGGAACTCAAATTGCACCCAGATCTCAAGGAACCTTTGAAAAAGCTTTGTAATGACTCAAAGACAACAATTGTTGTCATTAGTGGAAGTGACCGAAACGTCTTGGACTATGTACAGTAGCCTTCCATCGGCAATGCTTTATTTCTAGCATCTTGAATGTTAAGTGTTGGGACTGATAATTTTATTTACAGAACTTTGGCGACTACAACATGTGGTTGGCAGCAGAAAATGGGATGTTCTTGCGTCTTACAACAGGAGAATGGATGACAACTATGCCAGAGAATTTAAATATGGATTGGGTTGACAGCGTAAAGGTATGCATTATAATGCATACTCTTCCGGTTGACTTTTGTATCCAAGTTCAAATTTCTGACATCTGACCATGATTTCAGCATGTTTTTGAGTATTTCACTGAAAGAACCCCGAGATCTCATTTTGAGCTTCGTGAAACTTCACTTGTATGGAACTATAAATATGCAGGTAGCACAAAGCTTCTAGTTTTTTCCTGCTTATTGTAGTTTCTCTTACTCTCAGTTAATGATACTGCATTGCTGCTGCAGTTTTGATTTATACATTATATCTATTAACTGCCTCAGTATGTCCATATTATTAGATGTTGAGTTTGGGAGACTCCAAGCCAGGGATCTGCTGCAGCATCTTTGGACAGGCCCAATCTCAAATGCATCTGTCGATGTCGTCCAGGGTGGTCGGTCTGTGGAGGTTCGAGCTGTTGGTGTTACAAAGGTAAGTTATTCGAACTAGATTTAACTCCTGGATTCTATGTTTTGGATCTACTACTATAACATTCTATATTCTGTTCCCATGTTTGAGCAGGGTGCAGCTATTGACCGTATCTTGGGAGAGATTGTTCATAACAAAGGCATGAAGACACCAATTGATTATGTTTTATGTATTGGCCACTTTCTACCAAAGGTGTGTTTCTTCTTTTTCTTGTCAGCTAAGTCGTCTCCATGGAGATGAGTTTTCAACAGTGAGCGTTTTGATTGGAAAGTTTTGCATATGATTTCCATGTGCGTCGTTTTGACACTTTCCTTCATACTGCCCAAAGTTATAGAGTCGCTTATTAACACTTTTTTAGAACATGCTAAACAATAATTGAAGGCTATAAAGATGTTTCATTATGCCTATGTGTTGTTGCTCCAGAAGCTATGATATAAAAAAGATTAGCTTTTGGAGATAGTATCAAAATTATAGCATGCATAATTGAGTTCTTGAGTTTGATGATTGATATGTTATGTAATACCATGGACTGACTTTTGTAGGACGAGGATCTCTATACATTCTTCGAACCAGAGCTTCCTTCTGAGGTACCAATCCAAAGTATTCCTCGACCCACGTCAGTCCCAACTCCTGTCAACCCGTCTTTGCCCAAGATTTCAACGGGTAAAAGTAATTCTAAGGGATCCCGCCTTAAGAAGCAACGGTCATTGTCAACTATAGAAAAGAGAGCTAATATTGGAATTGTGAATGCTTGGAGGCCAACATTAATGCGTGATAGAATGTCTCTGCATGAAGGTTCTTCTGTGCTTGACCTCAAGGGTGACAACTACTTCTCTTGTGCTGTTGGGAGAAAGCGATCCAGTGCAAGATATCTCCTTCAATCCTCCGACGATGTTGTTACACTTCTAAAAGAGTTTGCTGAAGGTAGAGAACCAATGCCTGTCGACTCAGAACTTGAACCAGTGCCTCTTGATTCTGAAGGTGGAACAATGCCGCGCGACTCAATTGGTGGAGCAGGGTCTCTCGACTTACTAGGTGCAGCAGTGCCTGGCAACTCAGAAGGCGGAGAACAAAGCATTGAAAATGTCTAGACCTCATCATATTTCTGTGACAAGGGTCATAAAGATTTCTTTCACAAGTACATACAAAATCCATGAAAAATTTCAGACCCACGGGACTTGGTTTTGTAGGTAGAAGAAAACCAAAAATTGCACATAAGAGATGTTCAGAACTTCAGGTCACCTTGTTCAGTACATTTTACCCAAAGAAACAAAGAGAAGAGCTTAAATCACAATGCTCAAAATTTTGCCTTCTTATTGTATGGTTGCTTTAATTTTTCTCATTGCAAAATTATTATTCTGCACAGTAGCGGCCTTTAGACTCAAATCTCTTTCAAACTTTTTTTCCCATCGTCTTTGACTATGGAGAAGGCTAAGGTTTTCAAGTCACTTTCAACTTTTCAAGCAAGTACCTAAGACTACCAAGTAATGGAATATTTTGATAGCACAACTCCATAGTGGAGTAGCCCATAATTTGACATTCTTGATATGGACATACGGTGTCGTTTTCGGATTGTATTGCATACTACCACAATTATCTTTCACTCTATTATTATCTAAGGATATTGTCATGCAGATGAAATAATTAAATTAAAAAGCTGTGTATAGTTAGAAAAGTATCGTATGATGTTGGAACTTGGATAAAGTGAGCAAATGAGCAGGGGCAAGAAGAAATGTGATGCAAGGGGATCACTAAATTCAGACTCAATCTCTATTATGCATTCAAGTTGCAAAGTTAGTTCGTGAAATCTTATATATAAATTAAAAGTTAGTTCGTGATAAAGTTCATTTATTTTATTCTGTTGAAGAAATATTATATACAGTTAGAAAAGTATTTTATGGTGTTTGAACTTAGAAAAGGTGTAACAAAATAAACAGCAAGTAATGAGTGGTGGCAAGAAGGATCCATTGTGATGCAAGGTGATCACTAAATTCATGATCTCTATCATGCATCAAGTAGCAAAGTTAGCTTGTGACATGAACTTTATAACCCACTCCTTCTAAGAAAGCAATATTCTTCAAGTATCGTATTGGAATGAGATTGAACTCATAAATCATGGTTTTCTATGTATAAACGTAGATTGGATTCCCAAGTTGCATATTATTATTCGGTATGCAGTATGCTGTTTACGTAGGCGCATAACCAATTAAAGAGGGATGGTATGCGGAAGAGGAAATGACCACGCATATATATAGAATAGGGCAGAGCTAGTAATGCATGGAAGAATTAGTTTGTAATTCACAATGTGACATGTATGCAACCATGAGTCAATGGACATTCGAAGTAGGCAATGTTGTGACAGAGCCGAAATCCTATTCTGCATGCCTTTGAAACTGAGACTTAGAATGAAATTGGTGGTCCTCTTAAGTCCCAAATACAGCTGCCCCTAAATAAACTAGTTCATCGAGTTGTATTATGGAATTCGAAAAAAAAAACAAATTGAGTTGTATTGCTTTCATGATCTTTTTAAATCTCTACTTTAGTTTATAAATTTATGGAGAGCGTGAATGCGTACAAACGATGCAATTAGTTTCAAATTCACAAGTCTCTTATTGATAGGTTGTTGACGTTTTATAGAAGGAACTACAATCAAATACAAATTGTAATAACCCTCATTTTTTTTTTCAAACAATTTTTGAGTGTGATTGGAATTCTATAAAATTGTGGAATTTAAATAGAATGAATGTGGTTGGTTACGACGTTATGAAACGAGTAACGGATACGTTTTCGGAACGTTTAATTCGAAAAACGTTACGTTTCCGCAACGTATATATCGACTTTTATTCCGTCGCTCGGTTGCGGAAACTTCCTTCACAAAAGTCGTAGGGCTCGTCGATACGAGTTCATGGATATATGACGCGTTGTAATCAGACGTAGTACGTAAAAGTTATTAACGATAGAAGTTGTTTCCGATTTTGGAAATTAGTATATAAAGGATGTTTTATCAGCTAGGGTTTCCAAAAGTGGAAACCCCTCACTCTCTCTCTTCTCTCCGCCTCCCTCGGCTCTCTCTCCCCGATTCTCCTTCCCTCTCTCTCCCTCCCCGATCTCCGCCCTCAGTCCTTCGTGGCTTGCACCGCCGCTCTCTACGGCCTTGCGAGCTCCCCTGCAAGTGACCCCGAGTTCCCCGCACCGTGCCTCGCTGCCACGAGCTTCGACGACAAACCAGAGCTTGGAGGTTACCGCCGCATCACGCATCGTCACCGGCAAAGCTAGGGCACGGGGACTAGCTCACTGTCGCCGCCTCTCCTACTTGGCACCACCTGCAACCAAGCAAGGCGCAGATCGAGACATCATCACGCCCTCGGCTCGACCTCCACCTTCGCAGGGTTCTAGCTCCTCCGGTGACGTCACAATGACTCCAGGGAACGATTGAGGTAAGGGATCGATTGATTGAGTGATTGTGATTGAAAAATTGTTGGTTGTTTGTGATTTTGTGGAGATCGGAGATAGGAGATGAGGGTGGACTACCGCCGCATTAAGCGGCGCGTGTGGAAGTGTGGGGTGGCGTAGGGGCGGCCTAGGATCGAAGGGAGGAAGAGGGGAGAAAGGAAGATGGTTTTGGGGTGGCGGTGGTGTCATACGCGCATTTGATGGTGTCGGCGCGTGTGCCCCACGCGCTGCCACAGTGAGTGGCGCGTGAGCGCCACGCGCGGCCTGCCGGAGGTGGCGCGTGCACCCCACGCGCCGCCACGTGCGGCGGCGTGAACAGTGATTCCGAGAAGGGTAATTTTGTAATTTATTTTTACGTACGGTAAATGTAAATTTAAATTACTTTCAGTAAAGATAAAAAGTAATTTTGGAAGGGTAATACGGTAATTATTATTTACTGAAACATTACGTACATTTGAATAGTAATTATACGTACAGAAATACATAAACAGTATGTACTCGTACAACGATACGTATTGGTTATGTATTTGTACATTAGTACTGTGAATAGTAATCGTGAACAGTAACAGTGATTAGTACTATGAATAGTAACAGTACGTGAACAGTAACACTGAATAGTGACGGTGAACAGTAAATTCGTAAAACCGAAAATTGCTGAACAGTAACCGATTATTACTGTTTCGGCATTTAAAGGTTTACGAAATGTTTCTAAATTCTTTTCTTATCTTTTCAAGGTGATTGATAAATCAAGGAAATGAATTATCTTCGGAAATTGTGGAATTACGCTCGAGTCGATAAGGTGAGTAAAATCTCACATATTTACGAATCTACCCTTGCGGTGTTCTAAGATATTTGCAAGAGTTTTTAATATTGAAATACGACATGTATACAATATAATGGATTCTATATATATTGTATAAATGGTAATAAGTACATATATATATAATTTGCTATATTATATACTGTTATGAATTCATCTGAATTAGGTCAATTCGATGACAAGCATGTGAGTTTAATATGGAGTTTGTTAAACGTTTTGTCTTCGGACGTGTTTATAAATTATGACATGTATAAGATATAATGGATTATATATATATCGTATAAATGGTAAATAAATACATATATATATATATATAGTTTGCTATATAATATACTGTTATGATTTTATTGTGATGATGTCATTTTGATGACAAGATATTTCGAGCATGTGATTTTGATTTGTACAATATGATGTGAGATTATTGTACGTGATTTTAACATTGAGACTGTTAAAATGTGATTTGTCTTCGGACCTGATGTTTGGTACAATATGATGTGAGATTATTGTACGTGTTTGGCAAGTCGAAACCTAGCCTTTGGCCGGGCGAAAGTTACGATACAGTTAGAGCTCTAGTCTGTCTGCCGTAGTACTGCATGTGAGGTAACGGGTGGTTATCTGCTCATGGGTACTCAGATTGTTTTGGATGTTGGGTAGCGGGTGGCTATCCAATATCAGCGGTGTATTACGAGAGGGGTAACAGATGTGTACCAGCGTTCTTGGTACCCGTAATATAAATGCATTTGGGTAACCAGATGAGTTACTTAATTTCTCATGAGCGTTTTATTTCATATTTCTTTGGGACGACCAGATGGGCCGTCCATTAACTCATGAGTGCATTTATATTTGTTGATTTCTGGATTTTCGTATATATTGAAATGCGAATTATATTTTCATTTTACTCATACGAGCTGTAAAGCTTACCGGGTTTGTGTTTACAATCCCGGTGCACCAAATCGATGGTGTAGGGGATAATTCTGCAGGTGTTGATTAGTGGAGATTGAGTGACGACTCCGGAGGCTCAAAGTCGTTCGTATCCTGCTTGTGGTGAGGTTTTTAGCGTGGATTTGTGTGTGAGAATTTGAGTGGAGTTATTTGTGAGTTTTGTGAGAGTTTGTGAGGATTATTACCATTCCATCTTATGTATTGTTGAATTATAAATTTGGGTTGTAATAATTGGTTTTCTGAGTTGTATTAAGAACTCAGAATTGATCCGCTGTGACATTTTAAATGATTTCGACTTCATTGAGATTATTTGGTGTTTAACGACTTTAAAATTTTGAGTTTTTAAGCTCGAAATTTTGGGGTCGTTACACAAATAGACTGAATTAATTACAAAGAAAAATAAATTTAAACAAATATGATTCTAAAAAGGAAGTTAAAAGTAAAAGGTCAATCAACCTCTAGGGTCAACTGCGTTATTCAATGACAGTGAGAACGTATCTATAAATATACATACCATGTATGTATTCTCACACACACATATCAGATACTAGAGATACGATACTTGTATCAAGGTCCCTACCCTAAGAATCTTGCGGGACCGTTCTGGAATCTGATATTCCGAATATCATAGATAAGAGTTTCGTTTTTGATTATTCTCTAAACTTATATAAACACCCCATTTAAGATCAAATTTATGCAGTAGTATTGTAATCGTATATCAGATCACCACCAATGAAGCCAGTTTTCTTCATCATCATCTCTCTCCTTCTCCTTCCTCTCTTGGCCTCGTGCTCAGAGCATAAGGTACGCTGATACATACATATTCTTCTAGCTTTGGAAATATTCGTTTTCTATAAACTCTGATTAATTATATGCGTTTGTATCGTGGTTATCATATGTAGGTGTACATAGTATATTTTGGGGAGCACAGTGGAAAGAAAACACTGCATGAGATTGAGGACATCCACCACTCATATTTACTATCTGTGAAAGAAACTGAGGAACATGCCAGGGCTTCACTGCTTTACAGTTACAAGCACAGCATCAATGGTTTCGCAGCAGTTCTCTCTGAGGATGAAGCTTCTAGGTTATCTGGTAAAGTAATCAATAGCTTCTTCTCCCCATCCTCCTCCATCTCTATACTTTTCTCTAATAGTTGCAGAATGGTGATCTCTGAACAGAACTGGAAGAAGTTGTATCGGTATGGCCGAGCCACCCAAGAAAGTACACCATGCACACAACAAGGTCATGGCAGTTTGTGGGGATTGAAGAAGAGGAAGAGGGGAATTACTGGAAACACAATCAGATGGGAGGAGACTTCTTATCCAAAGCAGGTTTTGGCAAGAACATCATTGTTGGAGTCCTTGATAGTGGTACGTAATAAACAAAACCATATACAAAGTTACAAACCACATAATTGCATATAATCACTTCACTCCAAATAGTACTCTTGTTTCACATGTGACGCCACTCCAATCATTTTTGTATTTGATCTAAAGGTGCTGTATTCTTGTAGTTACTAGGCATCCTGCGCGCTGTCTTACTAACAGTAAATGGGGATGATTGGTCTTCGTTGATTTCAGTTGTTGCTTGGCACGAAAAAAAAAAACAACTTTCATTCGAGCAAAACATACTATAAGTCTATAATGAAAGTAGATTTATATCCATAATCTAATAATATAACATGCCGTCCAAATGTGGTGCCGTAAAGAAATTATCAGTTTATCACTATGTACATATGTGATGTGATATTGGTTGGTGGTATACAAAATGCTGTCAGGTGTATGGCCAGAATCAAAGAGCTTCCGTGATGTAGGAATGGGGCCCGTTCCAAAATCATGGAGGGGAATCTGCCAAACTGGAGTTGGCTTTAATTCATCCCACTGCAATAGGTAACCTTAAATCTCTTTCGTTCTTAATCTTCCTTATATTCATTATATTTCAAAGATTAAAAATCACTCCACATCTGTTCATTCTTGTTCTCCTTTCTCACTTAGTTATATAAATGTGTAGTCATTTTGCTGCTTGGGTAGTTGTGTTTTGGGAAAACATGTGAATTGATTTAAGTATGAATCTGTAACACAGAGTACTAGAAGATTAGGCAGTTTCGTATGAACTTCAAAATATAATTTATTTCTTGGGACCATGGGCGATTTCTTTTCTAACTAGCTAGATCTTCTCTTGGGAAAATACTTGATATGCTGCCAGTTTCTGACATTAGGGTTTCTAGTGTCAAACAATGTTTGCCTAGACAAGGATAGCTAGACCCACAACCACATGACATAACACATGAGAATGATGAGATAGGCTAACTGGCTAACTGGCTAACAATAAGGACATGAGGAACCAATGGTAATGTCAAGATCGAAACACCAATAGTAAAGTAACCTCTCCAACATGGCATTGCATCTCAAATCACATTCTCTGTAATGACCCAAACGTACTGCTTACTACAAGTGCTAGAGATATACTCATAGTCCTCACCAAATTTATTTGCAAATTTAATAATGTAAATTTGCATGTTTTTATGTTTATGCATGTTTTAAATCTACATGCTTCTAAACTAATGCTCACCACATGTACTTACTAGCTTGCTCGATTAGAAAGCATGTTCAGACTACTTCGATCTTGATTCCTTGAGCTAGAGTCTTTATAGAGGTGGTGGCTTAATGATTCCTGCGAGAATTTTCAATTTACGTAAATTTTTCACTTTAATCTTAAAACATATACCGTGAGTTTTAATATTTAGGTGTTAGGCTCATACACTTTATGTTTTAATGAAAATATAAATGGACCAAAGTTTATGACATTTCGTAGAATTTAAGATTGAGAGACGAAAGATTTCATAAATCAGTTAAGCTATGAAATTTCTTCAGAGCTGCTTGTTAATTCATAACATCAGTACGATATTTCCTAAATGTAAATCTCACCCCCCATGTGAGATTTGGGCCTTGGGGTATACAATTTATCGAAACTAGAACCGTCAGTTCGGGGAATCTAAATTATGAACCGGGGATGACCTAGAGAAGTTTATGTATCAACTTTGATTTGATTTAATATTTTATCTAGTCTAGATAAGAAAAAGAGGGTTTGATTGGTACACTATTCAAACTTGATTGAACCAAGGAAAAAAAAAATTATCGTACAGAATTGACGCCCTACACATTTTGTTCTTTTCTGGATGGCTGCTATGGTTGTTTGTGATTATTAAGTCGACTGAAACGTAAAGTATTTGTGACCATGCATCGATGATATCCCAAGATGAAGCATTAGTCTATTTCAATCAAGCAAAGCCAGTAGGTGATCCATCTATTTGACAATTTGTTTCTTGGCTTCTTTTGGTTTCTTTATCTTGTGAACTTCTGTGGTCTTCTCTGATGCCTCTGTAGCAGCAGCCATTTGAAATTATGCAAACAACCATTTGAGATTGTGCAACAGCCAATGCATTTGAAATAATGCAACTCTTGTGAACTTCAATTCATTGGTCTTGCCTCGTGCCATCTGAAACTAAAATAATGCAACAGCCTTTTGAAATAATGCAACATTTCTTAATCTTCTGATTATTCTTCCTATTATTGTAGCAGGCATCTGTCATTGGACGTATCTCTGATGCAGCCTTCTCAATTATTTTCCTTTTTCAGAGCCCCCTAATTCTTAGTGGACGGTTGCTTAGCTTCATATGTGCCCTATATTACTTGGCTAACCCTTACTAATTAGTACATGATTAAATTGAAACCATTAGTGTTACTGCCCAACTCATTGGTGCCGTTTGGATAAGTAGTTACTTACCTGCGAGGGCAAACTCGCTACCACATAAACAGATAAACTGTAGGTTAGGCAAAATAGACATCACTGGTATCATGATCGATCTTGTTGTGGCAACTAATTACTGATTAGTAACTAAGAACAAACTCATTAGCACCTAAGAACGTACAAGTGGTAGTGCACTTGTTTATGATAGGTATGGAGCAACTAGCTCGCTCAAGACTTTATTTTCTGAACAACTTCTATATAAAGTTCTTAAGAAGTTAATATTACGTCATTATTTACTCAAAATTGTTCAGGGATCGACATTTTCGTTAATAGATTCTACGTAGTGATTGTTCTATTTTAGGGAATTTTGCTATTGTCTTACTGAGTCTGTGATGATGGTTTCTTTGATCTTATAGGAAGCTGATTGGAGCTCGTTACTACCTCAAAGGGTTTGAGCAACACTACGGTCCTCTTAATGTCTCAGATGATTCTCGATCACCGCGTGACATGGATGGCCACGGAACCCACACGAGCTCAACCGTGGCTGGTCGAGTCGTTCCCAATGCCGCTGCTCTGGGCGGGTTCGCTCGCGGCTCTGCCTCCGGTGGTGCCCCATTGGCACACATTGCCGTGTACAAGGTGTGCTGGGCTATACCAGGTGCATCCAAGGCTGAGGGAAACACATGCTTTGAGGCGGACATGTTTGCAGCCATGGATGACGCCATAGCTGACGGTGTGGATGTGATGAGCCTATCAATCGGGACATCTCAACCTGTGAAGTTGACCGAGGACGGTATTGCTCTTGGAGCATTGCATGCAGCTAAGAAGAACATTGTGGTGGCTTGTAGTGCTGGAAACGCAGGCCCTGCCCCATCTACTCTATCAAACCCAGCTCCATGGATCTTCACTGTTGGTGCCAGCAGCTTGGACCGAGCGTTTATGTCACCTGTTGTGCTTGGAAATGGCTTGAGCATTGAGGTACTTTACTATAATTTCACCCCGAGCATAATAAAATGGTAATTGTAAAATGCTTGTTAGTTAACTCTTTTGATTGAATTAACATTTTAAGGGAGAAACAGTGACCCCAAGCAAGCTGGAAGAGAATAAGATGTACCCTTTAGTATATGCAGGGGATGTTGTCAACCCTGGTGTAGCCCAAAATCTGACAGGGTAAGATGTCTTCACTTTAATATTTAGTCTCTATTTCTTTAGAGATCATTGATAGTTAATCACTGGTTAATTGAATACTACAATAATGAACTGTAAAACTCAATGTGGCATGCAGACAATGCCTCGCGGGTTCTCTTTCTCCTGAAAAAGTTAAGGGAAAGATAGTGTTCTGCGTGAGAGGTGCTGGGATGAGAGTTTCAAAAGGCATGGAAGTGAAAAGGGCTGGTGGTGTTGGTTTTATTTTAGGAAACAGCAAAGCAAATGGAGGTGAAATTTCGGTTGATCCTCATGTCATTCCTGCCACTGCGTTGTCATATAGCAATGCCAATAGGCTTATGGAATACATCAAATCTACTAAAGATCCAAAAGCAACTATCATACCAGCAAGGACAGTGTTGCATACAAAACCAGCTCCATTTATGACTGCTTTCACTAGTAGAGGCCCGAGTGTCATTGATCCTAACATTCTCAAGGTACATGTTTCACTCGATTTATTTATTGCAAGGCTGTCAATTTTGAAAATGCGCGCACATTCAACTTGCTTTACTTGTATGAAAAGTACTAATTGGTGCCGAAAATCTGCCTCTTTTGTTTCATCTCAGCCTGATATCACAGCTCCTGGACTAAATATATTGGCAGCATGGACTGAGGCTGAAGCCCCTACCAAGTTGTCAATGGATCAACGAGTGGCTCAGTATACCATCGAGTCTGGAACTTCAATGTCTTGTCCTCACGTTGCTGCGGCTGCAGCACTTCTTAAGGCCATCCACCCTGACTGGAGCAGTGCTGCCATAAAATCTGCTCTAATGACCACAGGTAAATTATAGTACTAACTTCCATTTGATTGTTACATCGATCACTAGTTTCTTTGATCAAGTAGAACATAGAACTGATGGACTTACTGTACCTGTATGCTTACTGCAATACATCAAATTATTAATCTTCTATGGTCTGAAAGATATCTAGCATGTCATGTTGTCAAATTCACATGTATACATTTTCCTCAAAAGATTTTATGTATCCTGATTTTTGTTGTTCCTGCAGCGGGGATAAGAAACAACGTAGGTATGCCATTGAACGATGAATCCGGCGGTGCTGCAACCCCTTTTGCATATGGTGCTGGCCACTTCCGGCCTACCAAGGCAGCAGACCCTGGCCTTGTGTATGATGCCTCATATGGAGACTATCTTCTCTACTTCTGCAGTATGGGAGTTAAGAACTTTGATCCAACATTCAAGTGTCCAATATCACCACCAGCGGCAGTCAACCTGAACTATCCTTCCATTGCAATCCCGAAACTGAATGGCACCATAACGATTAAGAGGACAGTCACAAATGTTGGTAACCCCAAAAGCGTCTACTTCTTTACTTCCAAACCGCCTTTGGGCATCTCGGTTAAGGCCTCTCCAAGTATATTGTTCTTTGATCGTGTTGGCCAGAAGAAGAGCTTCACCGTTACTGTCAAAGCAAGGACAGAGATGCTTAACGATAACCCGTTGAAAGATGAGTATGCATTTGGCTGGTACACTTGGACTGATGGACCTCATACTGTTAGGAGTCCAATTGCAGTTTCTTTAGCATAGAACTAAAAGAGTTCACTCTTACAATTCGTCGTTGGGGTTCGCTCTACTGAAAGTTATAGGATAGAACTATGGGACTCTTTGCAACTTAATTGATCAAGGGGTTTTATCAAGATGTATTTTACCATATTTAGAGTTGCAACAATAAAGAAAAGTTTCATCACACTATAATTGTCTACTTAGAGAGACACAACAATGCCAAGCCAAGCCATGACACTGCAGAATCAAAGTACCTATAAACTCCAAATCATATTTCCCTCCAGTCGCACAGTAGAGACCACACCTCCATAAGTTTCTATGCCTTACAACCAAACACCGGGCCAATAAATACTGAGAAGGGTCAATCACAACCAAATAATCCACAAAACAAAGGTGTATCTAACAAACTCTCAATACATCGTTATAAATATATATACAGGATCCTTCTATCTAACAACAGATTCCTACTCTGATATCTACGAGTGGATCTTATCCAGTGTCTGTACATGTCTGCAAAGCTTTATGGGATATAGAAAGGGAAATCTGTAAATAATCATAACATTTATCATCTCTTAACATTTAAGAGCATGCTTACAGGTGGAACCTGAATTTTCTGCCATTTCATTTGGTTAGGATGTCATCGTCATCCATGCATTAGTTCTCACTTTGACCCTTTCACCCTCGAAGTGAATATACTTCCATTTACACCCATATCTTCTCAAAACAAGTTTCCTTTTGTCTTCTTGGCCCAGCACCTGAAAAGCGCGCGCCACTCTCTTAACAGTATCTTCATCTGGTTTTACACTCAACTCCTCCATATCTGCGAATACCTGATATACCAAGAAGAGATTAAATCCTAGCATCAACACTATTTTATAATCATAATCACATGTCCCCATCTGTTTCAACTTTCAACAGTATAAATATGAACTAGAAAAAAGGGAGTGCAAAAACTTCTTACTATTACCTCTATTATCTTATCTTCCATTTCATGATGATCATACAACGAGATCATCCTAGAAAAAAGCCGCTTTGAGATAGAGCATGTATGTGTATGCAGAATCATATTCCACAGAGATTCAGCCTCATCCGGCCTATGATCCATATCAAATGCCAGTAGAAGGGTGTCATATGTTTCCAATGTCACTCCTTGACCTTTGCTTAGCATCCACTTTGCCACCTGACCAGCACTAATGTTAGCCATAAATAACTTATTTTGGGTCTTCACAAGAATTAAAATTTACTCCATGTCCATTAATCATTGACTTAACCTTCTTCTAATCAAACAAGATACCCTATTAATAGTTCTGTGTACAAATAAAATTCTATTCGAAAAAAAAGAAAAAGAAAAAAAGAGAGATCTAAACAACTCATCAAGTGGCTATTAAACTACAAGAATCCTTAACAAGGCATCCTTGAAGAGCTACAAAAATGTCAAGCCTCCTCTGTTGTTTCATGTCAAATAGGATTTTTCTATTGAAGGGTTAGGTTAAATAAGAAACAGGATAATTTGTCAATCATATGCAATTGGAATTTTGAACATTAGATTCCAATGGACCAGGTTTATAGCTATACCACATGTATTGATAAGATATAACTGTTTCAAAGGTGAAATTTCCACCATCATAAAGAAGCATTATAAACTACTTTAAACAATCTGCTAGCGTCATACTTGAATTACACGCATCCACTGACTCCTCTTCCTTAGAATCTTCAAAGCCTTAGCTGCTGCAATCAGTGGGAATTCTATCTCCCAGGCTGTCCATTTATCTAATGCTCCAAAGATAGCTTCTTTCTCATTGGGAAGATCAGAAACCTGTCATTTTAACTATAATGAGGCAAAGGACTGGAAACATAATCATAACTTTTTCTCGTTGTTTTGGAACGGAAAAAAACTCTACTATTACATTCCATAAAAGAAGCATATGAAGGTTATAAAGCTTATACATAAAAAATCAAGATGAGGAAAGAGACTAACAATTCTAATAAGATTTGAGTGCCTTTTGTCCAGACCCAGCTGCGTCTTTTTTCTTCCATAAGTGGTGCTCATTCCTGCCCGCCTTCTTGATTATTTTCCTACACACCATGCAAAAGACTCCCTATTAAAAGCTTAATACAACCAAAAGAGCAATACCTACATATATGACACTCAGTAACTAATTACCGGTTTAGAAAAAAAAACTTGGTGAAGAAACAGTGGTTTAATTATTGAATAGAACATTGACAATCAGAGATTATAGTTGCACAGACCGAGAGGGAAAACCCACTTCTCGATTGCTTTTGAAGCAGTTACAGTTAGTTTGCTTTGCTTCTGGGAGCGCTCCACATCGAGCGTCTTTGAACTCAACGCATAATGTAAAGAACTCCTCACCAAGAGAAATGAGGAGAACTGCAATTGAAAATTTCACAATTTTAAAGGCAGATGATAAATTTAGGACAACTTTGTTCTTCTTACACTTCCAATTAGGATAGTGGACAACAGAGCCTGTTACCTTCAGCCAGACAGCAGGTCTGCAATTAAAGAAACCAAACCCGCGTGACAAAGCAGCTTCAGTTGGCTTGATCTAATAAGCAATCCAAGAAGTCAGCTATAACACACAGCATCATGACGTGGCCTCAGAGAGCAGTTCAACAAAGTGTGAATCACTCACCTGATTAATTCCTGACTGGAAACAAATGGAGCTTCCACCATGCGCAAACATTTATAGTTTTATACTTACCAAAAACCAGGAACGCTCAAGAGAATGACATTGAAGAGCGCTACAACTTCCGTCCATGTGCAGGAACACACTCGTAATTGCAACAAACCGTTTAAATGTCAAAACTCAAAAATGAGAAACACAATTCACACAAACATTTGAATCATATTTCTTAACAGCATAAGCACCTCATATCAACTGTCATCCATATAAATCAAAACTGGGAGTTCAAAAACTCCAAATGACAATCTAGTTGAGCAAATTTCAATTGGGTGAGAGAAAGAACCCCAACATGTAAAAAATCTCAAGCACAAGTTGAAGAGAAAAAAAAAACCAATCTATTTACTGTTTCTGCATAAAGATACAAGCTAATACAAGATATAGAATAGTTTCCCGAACATCAGATGCTCTGTTGAGCACTGAAGGGTTCAGCATACAAATAACATGCTTTCAGTTCCTAATACTTCAACAGCGCATACATAACTCAGCAAATTGCCAAAACTGAGGCTGTTCATTTGGTGAAGAAACATGGGTTCAGTTTAGTTTGATCAAAAAGATGAATCAAAAATGAGATTCAAGAGCGCATACCTTAAGGTTTTGAAAGAACCAAGCTGTGGTTTTTAAGTGTTGTAAGCTATGGAAGCCACAACTAGCAGATCGGTATAAAACTATAGATGTTGGAGGCGAAATAAACATCTTTCAATCAATGTCCATCCGACGGTCATAATGTCAAGCCAAACATACACCTGCGAGCACACAATCCTTCCCCTGAAACAGAGTAGCTCCTCAAAAATATATCACAACTCACAACTGAACACACAACCCAGGCCCCAGCAACAAGTGACCAAAACGCTGAAACACTTGAGAGTTTCAGATCCCCAAAGCTACAAGTTCCATAGGTTCCCTCACTTTTTGACCAATCCGGCGTCGTTTTGAAGTCTGCTGATCTGAAACAGAGGCTGAAAGAAAGATGGATGCTTTGAGAAAACAAGCCAGTAAGCTCAGGGAGCAGGTCGCTAAGCAGCAACATGTATATTATCTATCTATGACCACCCCATTTCTCCATTTTTGTTTTACAAGTGATTTCAATGGCACCCATTTGAAGTTTCAATTCAAAATCACATCTTTTTGTTCATTTCTTAATGTTGAGGTTAAGCTTTGGATTGTTATTTTGATTTGCAATTTCAGGCTGTGATAAAGCAATTTGGTGGGACTGGTTATGAGAGCTCAGATGTAATGGTGATAGATGAGGTTGAGATGCAGAGGCATCAACAGCTTGAGAAACTGTATAGGTCTACTCGTGCAGGAAAGGTATATATATCAAGTTTGTTTACATTGTAGATTTAGACTTCAAAGCTATGGCTAAAAACAATTGTACTAGTCAATGTGGTGATAGTTATGAGTGAATTGATCCTTGTCGATGTCACTTTCCATTTATATCAGTCACCTTTTGGTTTGGAAAGTATGATCTGGCTTGGACTATGGTGCTATGTTAGCATGATAGGAGATGCCAATAGGAAAAATGTCAGAGATAGAAATTAGCAATGGTGTCAATTACTTGAAGCAGGATGAAAGTAATTTAATGTTTGCATTGAAAACACATATCGATAATGAAACCTGCGGCATTACTGTAAGTGACTGTTTTACTATCTTGGTTCACAAGTTTGTAACATCACAGCCATTTTAAACTAAAATGTTTTGTATTCATTTTGTTTAGTGCAAACTTTATTCTGTCTGTTAAACTGATTCTTAAGTTTTGTTCTTCTCAGGATTTTCAGAAAGAAATTGTAAAAGCCGCAGAAGCATTGACAGCAATAGGATATAAGCATATTGAAGCAGGTAGAATTTATTAGATTCAATGACATTACGTGATATGATTGCTTATTTGAATTAAGTTTGCAAATATAATATGCTTGGCTTCCTAATTGTGTTCATTACTATTTATAATCTTTTCGTGGTAGTCAGGGACCAAGTTGTCTGAGGATTGTAGCAGATATGGTGCTGAAAATGTCCATGATAAAATTTTAGCTAAAGGTGCATCTATATACGGTGATGCTCGTAAGCATGTGGAAAAGGAACAAGAAGACTTGAATAAGTTGTTATCTTCACAGGTGTGTATACCTTAAGCAAATATACTTACCATTAATCATTAATATCATATGTATTCCATAGTTGGGAGTACAATTATCTGTAATTCTGAACTCAAACATTTCATTCTAATATTATCTTCTTTCTTCTTTTTTATGTCATGTTTCTTTATATCTGGTGATTATTGGTTAGACTAATAGCATACAAAAGTGATTATTGAGTCTCCAGTCAAAGTTAATGCACAAGTAATGGACGATCAAAGCATCAGAGCAATTTTTGTTTTCTGTGAAGTTCACTACATGGTTTGACATGATTCCAGGCCTTAACTTTTCTGTTTGGAAGACACTCATAATGGAAGCATATAAATACCACTAGATGGATTTAAGTAGAATAATTCATAAGCTATTTTAGAGTTCATCATTCTAGTTTTTTAATTTATTTTGTTTTGTTTTTAGGTTTTAGATCCGTTAAGAGCGATGATACTTGGTGCTCCTTTGGAAGATGCTCGCCACCTTGCACAACGTTATAGTCGAATGCGGCAGGAAGCAGAAACACAGGTAACATGGCATTCCATGCTATCTCGCTTCAAAGATATTTATCTTGTGGCCACTCACCCCAAAATGCATACAGGCGGTTGAAGTGTCCAGAAGGCAAGCACGAGTAAGAGAAATTCCCAACCCAGAAAATGTTGGAAAGCTGCATGCGGCAGAAACAAAGATGAAAGAAATAAAAGCAAATATGGCAATTCTGGGTATAGAAGCTTCAGCTGCATTGGCTGCTGTGGAAGCACAGCAGCAAAGACTAACTTTTCAGAGGCTTGTTGCACTGGTATGAATATTATTTGAAATTATGAATTACTATGTTAAAGATTACAATGGTTATGCAATGTGATACCCATATTAAAGCTTAGTTCTGTTAAGGTCGAAGGAGAAAAGAATTATCATCTCAGAGTGGCTTCCATTCTTGGTGAGGTTGAAGCTGAGGTAAGTTCCACTCTTAATTATCTTCACAGCAACTCTATTATCCATCTAAACAAAAGAAACTTATCCCAAGACCTGAATTTTGTGGCAGATGGTCTCAGAGAAACAGCGTAAAGAGTCTGCTCCGCCTGTGATTCCCCAAGAGAGCTTCTCGGAGAAAACAATGTTCTTCTTGGCAGAAGTATGCTACTGTTCAGTAAACTTATAGATGTCATCTTTATTAATAGGAAGAAGAGTTATCTATCCAATTAATAGTTCTTCTTGGCCGAAGCATGCTACGAGATTGGTGATGTGCTGTACATTGCAGGGGTCATATGGTAATAGAGAATCTTAAGAATGGAAGAAGAGAAAACATAGACATACATGAAAAATGGAACCATTTTTAGATCAATGTAAAGGATTTATGATAAAAAGCTTCTTAAGAATAGTTTTCACTCACGTGTCAGTGGGTTGTGGCTAGTCATCTTAACATAAATTCTGTAAATGCCCTGCCAGAAAATTAGAAGGGGCACATCTTAATCGGTTCAAAGGGAGATTCAAGCTGCTGCAGATATTAACTTATTTGAAGTCTTTCTGTATGCCATTAGATATACAAAGTTACAAACGTACATGTTGTAACCACTCTTGAACTGACTCCCTGAGCCTGTCAGCTTTATATAAAAATTTTATTTCACTTCATTCAGGCAACTCATTCTTTCACTGCTGCATCGGAGAAGGAACTAAGCTTGTCAGTGGGTGACTATGTTGTTGTGCGGAAGGTAATCTCCTTTAGATCACTTTTTAATTGGTGATTATAGTGTTAATTTACATTTGTGGATTTTTGTCATGCCAATACTGATAAGGTGTGAAAGGATATTTCTTCCACCATATTCTGAGATATATTGGGGTTTAGCAAATCTGTAGAAATAAGAAAATTGATTTTATTGAAATTGCATTTAAATGTTTTCAGATGAGTACTAACAATCTAGCACTAGTGAAGCCTCTCTGGGTTAGAAGCATCTCTTGATGCGTCAATTATGCGAGTTGCATGAGAGACCTGTGTCTTCTGGCAAGTTGTATTGTAAAGTAACAGCCAACTATATTGCAAGCATATGCTATTCAGATACCCTGCAGCAAATTTAGAGTACTTGTTCTAAATTTTGTTCCATCTGGCCTAATCTTTGGTTTTCACTGTTGTGAAAAAAATTGTTAAACCAGGTGAGCCCATCAGGATGGTCAGAAGGAGAGTGCAAAGGTAAAGGAGGGTGGTTTCCATCAGCATATGTGGAGAAGCGTCAACGGATTCCATCCAGTGATGATCTTTCTTCGGAAGTTTACTGATGGCAGCCTTTTGTTGATGGTTTGTTTTGTTTTCACCATATTTGTTTCTATCTATAAGTCCGACAAAATTCACTAGTGTTTCCCTGCAGTGTTGCCTCCATCACTGTGTAGTAGACATGAATGTTCATATTGAGGCATTATGTAGTACGGATACTTTTGTTTGTTCATAGCTTCTGCAGATGTTAGACAGATTTTGAGGCATTGTAAACACAAGTAATACTATTGATATAAGGTTCTTCATTCACATGTATTTTTTGTGCTATACCACTAAAGATGCAGAAGTGATTGTCCTATCGATCGGCGATGATTACTCTATCCCATTTGGTACCATGAGTCATATTATCCTCATAACATTTCTGCATAATACATGGACATATTCTTCTTTTTTTACCCAACAAGACTTCTTTAGCTCTTCCAAAAAAAATACTTTAGAAATATTGTAGTTCTACTGCTTGGAGCTGATCAGAAGAAACTATATTGAATCCTTTACACTGAAGCATAGAGATATAATAGTCAATCCACTATCAAAACAAATCCGCATGTACTGTTGAATACGAGGATCAAAGAAAAAGAAAATGAGGGTTCAAAGCCATCATCGACCTGCTGCTAAACCATCACCCAATCCTGCGACAAACCAAAGTTAAAACTCTTAGCTTGAGCTGAAAAACAAATATGGCAGACTAATAGTACAAACATGAATACGACACTCACCTCAATATCTTTATGATCGTCTATTCCTGATTCCCGATTACCTTCGTCACCTTCAACTCGTGGTTGCTGATCGGTGGTAGCCTGAGCAGGAGGAGGAGGTGGTGGTGGTCTGCGTTTAAAATACTGACCTAGCCTTACCATCCACGACCAGATTTTCAATCGGTCCCTTCTGCGTAATTTATAGAAGATATCTAAGTAAGAACTGAACCTCTTCCACGTATCGCTTCCCGATCTTGATTCCGGGAAAACCATGGGGGCTATAACAAAGATGAACAAACCAAGCGCAAACAAATAACTCTGGTCACAATACTCGTTCTTAGTTGATGATGGCTCAGGGGTTGGTGGTGGTTCAGAGGGCTGGTCTTCTAGTCTTAGAGAAGAGTCGAACTTCTTCCGGGATTTCGGATCACGGAGTATCTCATAGGATGCGTTGAGACGTTGGAACTCATCGTTGGCATTAGGATCGTTTGGTCTTTTGTCTGGGTGCAACTCCAGCGCCTTTGCTCTGTACGCCTTTGTTATCTCCTTCTCCTCAAGCTTAGCGCCTTCCTCACCGGACATTAAACCAAGAACCTGATAGTGATCTACGACTACTTTCTTCTTCTCCATGTTGAGGTAGCAAGTCTAACTTGATTAACTGCAAATATGCACAATGCACGAGTTAAAGAACCCTAGCGCTAGCGCAGCCTCCGATCTCATAAATATGGTAGTTTAGTAGGACTATTACTCTATCCATGACTTTGTGCCGTGATGTTTTTCTTTTGGAAATTAATGAAATATTTCATAAATAATGGGTGAAAGTGTAAAACCTAATGAAGGAACCCAACAATGCGTATACTTGGGAAATTTGTTTCCCATAGAGATAGGGTAATAGAGGTCAGGGTAACCCTAAAATTAACGAATAGACCTTTTTTTTTACGGTGAAATAGTTAATGTAACATTTTGGGTAGTGAAATTCATAAACAATAATTTATGTACCTTGCACAATAGCATGTCTACCCTCTGAGAACGACTGAAAAATGCAGTTTGGACCAAGAATGCTCAGGTAATTGCTATGACTATGTATTTGTTAGGCTGCTCTTAACAGTGGCATGACTAGAATTTAGATCTTGGGGGGTCGAGATATCAAACAAGATATAGTATCAATGTTAGTTTTAGCAAGTCTTACGTACGTTACGTACCCGACACACGTTATTAAGTTTTATTAATAAAACAATTGATTTCTTCTAAAAAAATTAATAAAAACAATTGAATAAATCAGCTCTCACTAATAATTAGTTGCACATAATTTGAGCAACATTTATGTATTTCTTCCTATGAATCTGGTGTAGTTAGTACACAACTACACATTAAGTACTATTTGTTCTAAATTATCATCTTTGAATATTCCTTTCTTGTTATTGGTTTTGAACTTTTGATAGGGGGGTTCAGTAAGGGAATTACCATAACTTTCATCAATTGTATAAGGATTATGGGAAGATGATAAATGCATAGCTGATAAAATTATTATATATACCCGCTACAGATCTCATGTGACGTACCTTCTTAATGTTATTGATCCATTTTTTATTGTGATTGTTTTTGATTGATTCTTATATGTAAATAATTTTTTGCCATTTTCACCGCATGCATGGTATAATTACCATGACGTAATATAATTGATTTGGTACACCACATGTCGGGTACACATAATAATTACTCTGCCTAACTTGTATGTAGTTCTGTCAATGGCTCTTAATATGTATCTACTATGTGATGCATATGCCTACATGGTCCAGTCTCCTGAGCTCAATGAACCAAAGCCGAAGAATGACCTGCAACAATTCATTCACATGGAGGAAAACAAATTTGCCGACTACCATTTATTTGCCCACCTTTCTAAAACTCATGTCATGTGTCAAATTGTTATTATCTAAATATGAATTGAGAAAAGACACATGACATGAGTTTAGAACGATAAATACAAGATAAACAAATAAAAAATGACCGGTAAATTTGATTCCTTACATAGAGCATTGGCGCTTGTTGAGCTGTCAAAAGAACAATTTTGGCCTTACCCACGAGACGTGTGTCAAGCGTCTGGACTCTTCGATTCAAACAATTGTAACCGTTCTTTCTTTTCACACCAACAACTTGTTACAATTACCATTGTCAAGACTCAAGAATCAAATACCATTTTCTGTTCTCTTCTTCTTTCCGATTTCAGCGTTTTACATATAGCCATTACTGTCTGTGCATGATTGGCATGAGGTCTTTTACTCTATCACTAACTAACTTTGTATACAATTAGTATTGTATCTACGTATGCCAATGAGCACTATAATCTCTTCCGTTAATGAAACCATTATTTCTCAAAATTAACCAATGTGCTTCATTTGTCGTCTGTGTCGTTTTTCTAGACCAGTAATCCAGCTGCGGTTCATTTGTCGTTGGCGTCGTTTTGGGGAGCGTGACCCCACTGCTTGGTAGGCAGTACGTCATCCCAGTCAATTATAATGCCTGGCATGCATGCACGCACATATCACTATTGTCAAAAAAAAAAATGCACGCACATATCACTACGTGTTAAAGTATAATCACTATCTAACTAGTATATAGAAACATTACAAGGACATTTAAAAAAAAAAAACACTACAAGGACACATATTAACAAAGTAGAAATACTCCACATTATAGCTATTCTAATTTCGAAGTTTATTGGAAGCCAAACAACAACTGTGGTACGTACCATGAAATTCTTTTCGTCTTGCATTGGTACTGTAGATCCTCGAGTCATTTTCTCGATTTGTAATACAAGTTAAAGATCTATAAGCTCCTTCCGGCTTTTCTTGCATCGACTTAATTATTGACTGGACGGCGACTTAATTCTTGACTACGGTAAGGGATCATGGATTTCCCATAGACCATAGTAGACGCTAAATTCTCTCTCTCCTCCCTCTTCCTCTCTACTCTTCTCTCTAAAATTTTACTAGCTAAATTCTCTCACATCAGTCACTAGCTACTCTCCTTCTTCAACAGTAATCTTTTAACAGTCTTCGTCACCTTCTTCAATTCCTCTCTCATGTTCCTTGCGCTTCACCTTTATTCGTACTTGCAGATCATCTCCTTTACTATACAATCCGAAAGATTACTGAGTAGTTAAAATTATACTCATCAAAAAAGCCTTCAATCTTCTATTTTCTTGTGGAGTTGATTTTTATCCAAATGCTCAGTGTTTCTGAATGGAAAACAGTTATTTCTGTCATTTATGCCACTTTTTTTTCTGATTTAAAACTTATGCAGGTATCTTGATCGTCGCAAGCGATTGACAATTTCCATGGATGCAGCATTTGGAATGGAATATTTGCACTCAAAGAATATTGTACATTTTGACCTGAAGTGTGACAACTTGCTTGTGAGCTTAAAAGATCCTCAACGAAGGCGGCCACGACGAAACGAAGATGCCGACTGTTGAAAACACCGACGAGGACGTCGGAAGCGATAACGCTTTAGGAGCCGGCGACGAAGAAACGAAGATACCGACGGTTGATAATACAGACGAGGAAGACGTCGGCGACAACGTTGTAGGTGCCGACGACGAGGATTACTGTTTCTCTCCGTCCTCGCGTCCAAGTATGACGCGTGCGTCGCCGGATTTCCCGTCATTTCCGAGACGGTCGATGAGTTGGCGGACGAGCTAGGGTAGCTCGTTTACGTTCTTTGAGAACTAGCTGAGAGTTTGTCATAGGGAATTCAATAAAGGATCAGTTAGCTTTTGAAGATGTATTACATCAGAATTATAAGTTGCATATGTTGCCCTTGACTTTGATGATAAAATATGTGATGTAATGCCATCAGATGTATTCTTTTTAAGGTTGCTTTATTTCTATCATTGCAAAAAATGGTTCTGCGTTTCCCATCTTCTTTCTTCCTCCTGTCGAGCGTCAAATCTCATGTGTGCGGGCGATTGCGCAAGTGCAGCAAGGCAACTTAGCTAAAAGCATTCATTAAACTCTACAACGCCTGAGGCAGTGAGGATTCAATTCTGGCCAACAAGTCGATTATCGTAATCAAACTGTGTACTTCTGTGATGTTGTTCCCTCCTCTGTTTAACGAAATTTGGCATATCTTGGTATTACACATAAATCTACAATCCTATATACCTTTTTTTCTAGACAAAACTACTGGTTGATACCTAGGTGTGAAGTGTGAACAATATAAGTCCAGGGAAAGTTGCTGAAAGTTGTATGGAGTGATTGAAGTTTGTTCTCTCCATCTCTTATATAGTTATATAGATGTGTAAAACAAGCACAAACTCTTATGTGTCTTGTTTAGCTTTTCCTCCATAACTGGAATGTTTGAAACTGTTAAGACACTAAACTTGAATGTTTGAAACTGTTAAGACACTTGAAGAAATCTTTTAAGGCAAGTTTTATGTTTAGATTTCCCAAACATTTGAGGAGTCATTTAGAGCAATTGGCCAACTTATATCGCAAACAGTTTTAGCATCTCATATATCATCCTAACATAGCACCACAGTTAAATGGAGTTTATGGAATCTAAGAATTCTCATGTGTCCAAGCCAAATCATTCCCAACCAAGGCAAAAGGTTAAAGGTGACTGATATAAATGGAAAGCGGAATCAACATAGATCAATTCACGTACTCATAATTTCACCCAAAGTTTTGAAGTCGAAATTTGCACTGTGATTAACAAACTTGATGTATACCTTTTCTGCACGAGTAGACCTATACTAGTAGGAATGTGTTGTTAGAACAAGGATGATGTAGATATATTAATACGATTTTTTGAATGCTTGCCCCTGCTTTCACCTTTGTCAAATACACACACCTTACATTTCTGGATTAATTGGTTGTGAACTTGTGATACATGACCTTTTTGTCGATATTTAGTGGCCAGTTTTTTTAAATGGATATATTGATGTGACGTTTTCAGGTCTTACTTTTCGATTCTGGAGTGCGTGTCATGGGGCTAAAGAGTGTAGTATACGAAGATTACGTGGAATTGGCAAATGCAAACCGGTTAATCTACAATATATCAATGTATGTTATGTATCTCACATCCGACGGTTAACAATATATATTATATTTCTGACCCCACTCACAAAATAATATCGACCGTCGGATATGTGATATATAACATACATTGATGTATATTAGAATTTTTCTATACAAACTACATATTTGTGTGACCGAGTAAGCTCATGCATTACAAACTACATGCAAACATTTTAATTAATCTTGTGAATAGATGCTTAAAAAGTTATTAAGCCATCAATGATAGTTGATTAACAAGAACACACATGTATTATACAAACATTTTTATCTTGTGAATTACAATTTGGGGTCTGAAATCCATTCACCCCAAATTAATAAAAGATTGGTAGATTTTAGAGGGAAATTCTATCATTGTGTGTGGTGTATGGACCGTTTTGCCCTTCCAAATACATGTCACACCATTGGTTCAACGAAACACTAACGAATGCGCAACATTTTTAAACGGTAATTTGTGTAGCATTTTAGGTAGCAAAAATTCATAAGTACTAGAAAATACATTTCACAATGAAAACTCATTTGAGAAAAACTGAAAAATATTGCATTTTTGGACTAAGAATGCTCAGGTAATTGCTAATTTGTTATCTCCTATTGAATCTATAGCTTCTGTGTACATGTTGCTAATCAAGTAATTAAAGTGTTAAGTATAAGAAAACGAATTACATGATTTTACATCTCTTCATCCCAATAAATGTGTAGCGATCTTGAGGGAACAGAAGATTACAACATCCCATCCCCACCTGCAACAATTCCTTCACACTGGAGCGTATGAGCTTGCTGAGCTGTCAGAAGAACAATATTGACCTTACCTCGCAAGACCTTCAATTGAAACCGTTCTCTCTCTCTCTCTCTCTCTCTCTCTCTCTCCTTCTTTTCACAGCAACAACTCGTTAATTACAGTCACCAAAAGAATCTAATTAATTACCCATTTGATCTTCGTCTTCTTCTTCTTTCCAATATCGGGGTTTTACTTTCAGCCATTACTGCACAGATTCAAGCTTCCATGAAAGGAGCACTGTGCTTTATTTGTCGTCCGAGTCGTTCGGGGAGAGTGGGGTCCACAGTGGGGTCATTTGGTTGGGTAGTTAGTCAATTATGAGTTTATGAATCCGTGGCCAAGATTGATCCAAACGGAATATTCCCCCATGCAAGCACATATTATATCACTACGTGTTACTGTTAAATCACTAGCTAACTGGCTGCTCGTTACAAGATTAACGTCCCAGTTAATTGTTACTGATTAGCCAACCCTAAGCTCCTAAGTCTTACCCCAATGAAACATAATTAACACATATTTCTACTGCCAAAAGATAAATATAGCAAAGCTCAGAGAATATGAAACAAGAGAAATATTGGAAGCAAGGTACAATGTATCTGCTAGCTATTAAACCATCGCCCATTCCTGCAGCAAAAACCAAACCTGTACCCCAAAAATGAAACTCGATCGAGCCGTTCGATTCGTCGATCAAAAAAGCAATACAAAGATAAGTTGGATAACTAAAATTAATCGAATTATCGGAATGAAGTTTTAGATCGATCAAGGTACAATTAACCCCTAATTAATCAAGCTCCTCCAATCATTCCTACTTGGTGAGTCGGTGATAGTACGTTCAGGAGTTCGTATTTATTTCAAGTTTTGTACATACGCGTTGATCATCAAAAAAATCTTAGTACACACTCATTAGAGCCTTACACTTGTAATACAAGTTCGATAAGCTTGTTCCATCTTTTCTTGCATTGATCAATGGGGTGGAGTTTTGAAGTACATTTGTTCCAAACAAATTAAACTTAGACGATGACCTGCTTATTACTTGTTTGCTGCAAATTTAACATGCATGTATATCGAATATTAGGTAGCACAAAATTGTGACATCATAAATGTATGTAGCGAGTATAGTTAGTATGCATACATATTTAAGCCATCTAAATAAAATGTATGGCGCACAGTGGTACTATTACTTCAGGCCGGTCTTCAACATCAGCTAGCTAGCTAGAAATTAATCCTGGATTAGCTAAGAAGATTAACTATAGTTTCCATAATTCTCCCCCGAGTTTCTCATTTTATGTAACAAATGGAAATAAAAAGAAGAAGATGCCATGACTCATTGACTGTAACAGAATATGGGAATCTAGTGACCGTCTCTCTCTCCTCCCTCTCTCTCTCTCTCTCTCTCTCTCTAACCGAATTTGTTTGTTAGAAAAGTGAATTAACCTCCACACTCTCTGCTCTTCT
The DNA here is from genome assembly GCF_933775445.1 of Argentina anserina. Lineage (NCBI taxonomy): Eukaryota > Viridiplantae > Streptophyta > Magnoliopsida > Rosales > Rosaceae > Argentina > Argentina anserina. The sequence continues at coordinate 3,964,389 of NC_065874.1, forward strand.
CTCACAAATTTTACTACCTACATTCTCTCACTTCAGTCGTTACTATTCTCCTTCAACAGTAGTATTCTACATTCTTCGTCACCTTCTCCCTCCTTCCCTCACGCACACCTCTCCCCTCACTTTTCAACGCCATGCAAGAAGACGGCGACGGCGACGAGAAGAAAACACAGGCCGTTTACAACGCCGGCGAAACAAGTCCAGAGGTACCGCCCCCGGGGTTCGAATTCGTGGACAAAGACGACGGCGGAAATCCAGAAGGCTCGACCGGAGAGAAGAAGGACGCAGACGCCGACGACGATAAGAAAACACCGACCGTTGATGACGCAGGCGAGGACGGAATACCAACCGAAGACGAAGCCGGCAGGGGTAGCCCGGGGTCCTCGGAGTTCGAATTCGTAGAGAAAGAAGACGCCGGAATTCCAGAAGGCTCGACCGGAGAGAAGAACGGCGTCGACGAGGAAGGCATGGCGGCATTATTGTTCCCGGATTGGGTGTTCGTGCAACCCGAAGCTGAAAACGACGCGTCGTTTCTCTCCTATCTTGGCAGAGTGGCCGATATGAAGTATGATGAGCTCTCTCGAAATCATCCGCTGATCATGAACATGCTTGTTCAGATGGGTAAGGAATTGGGATATCCCATTCAAGGAGTTTTTGAGCTGCCTACTCTCTACCGGAACCTACGTGATCTCGCCAAAAAACCAAATAAAGAGGCGTTGAATGAGCTTAGACGGTCTGCAGAGACCGTCGGATCCGCCGTGTGTGGCTTCGCACTGATCTGTTTAGCGCGGTGGGAATTTTCAGTGATGAAAGGCCTCATTTACGTTTTGAAGCGAGGTTTGATGGAGGCCCCATTGATGAAGGGCCCCAAGCAAAAAGTGAAGGTATATTTATTTAATTTACATATTTATTTTTAAAGTTAATTGTGAGAGTTGTGACGTGTTTCTCAGGCACTCGAGATATGGGAGACGGTGAAGACCTTGACCGGCTTGACCGACGTGAAGCGAGAGCGGTTCTCCGTCAATGATCTATCCGACGAGGACATCCGAACAATTTTCCGAAGGCACGCCGCGCTGACACAAGGGGCTAAAGTGGCTAAGGCCGACTGGGTGCACTGTCCTCCGGTGAGCTCTGAAGGAGAGACCGTCGTCGGTCCGCGTGGTCATGTCTTCTGGCTCGATAAAACGTCCGCGGAGGCCAACCATGAGGATTGGGGAAGCTTGGTTCGGCCGGGCTTTGCCTTCTCGACTACGGAGGAGTTGTGGAGGAGGTTTGTGATTCTTCTCATCCTCTTTTGTCCTTTTTTCTTCATATTTGCTCTGTTGTGTTTGTAATGTCTGATTTTGGTGATTGTTGAAAGTAGGACATTTGGTTATTTCTGTTGGAGTTGGGGTTTTAGGCATTTAGGTGGTACTGCTATTTGTGCTTGGGGTTTAAGGGATACTGCTATGTGGATTTTTGGTATTGAATCTACCTGATATCTTTTCACAGTAGTTGAGTTACTGCAGATTTTATGGGTGATGAAATGATTGGAAATGAGTCGAAACATATACTATAAAATGCTGGATTTGACACATGATGAGGTTTCACTTTGAATTGTCTTTAAATTTGAAGTGCTTAAGAGTTGATCTACACGTTGCTAATGGCAGGCTATTCTCGAAATGGCTACCGAGGGGAGAGCTAAGGAGAACAATTCTTGCTGCACAAAGAAATGAACACAGTGCCAATGGTGTTGCAGCAGCAAGAGCTTTTGCGGATGTATGTGAAGGGCAAGAGGGACAACCTTCTAAACAACGATTATTGATTGTAGCCAACAGATTACCTGTCTCTGCAGTTAGGAAGGGTGAACACTCATGGCAGCTTGAGATGATTTCAGGATGGCTGACTGCACTTTTAGGTAAAGCAGAGTCTCTTTTTTAGGTATATAGGTTGTGGTATCATTTGTTTTTCTTCATTCTAATCCCAAAACAAAGGTGTGTTAATTTTTTTTTATCCAAATGCTCAATTAACTCCTGTGTTATTTTCTTGAAGGTCTGAAAGAGTTTGATGCCAGATTGATTGGTTGGGCTGGAGTGAATGTACCTGATGGTATTGAAAAAAAAGCACTGACTGAAGCTTTAGCTGAAAAGGTTAAAATGTCTTAGTTTCGTCTTGGTTATTTTTACAGAACTGGAGCTTATAAGCTGGCCATTTATTACTGCAAAATATTGATAATGATTCACTCCCATTCATGTCCCCCTACCTCAAAACACAGACACACTGGCATTCAGTGCACACACCACACACAATTTGTATGATTATGCACTTGACTGTTAAAGGAGAAAACACTAAACATTATTTATTGCAGAGGTGCATCCCAGTGTTTCTTGATGAAGAAATTTTTGATCAACACAATGTTTATGGTAACAACTTGTGGCCTCTTTCCCATCATCTTCGACTTCCACAAGAAGACCGCCTTGCAACCACCGACAGTTTCCAATCCCACTTTGATGCTTATAAGAAGGCCAACCAAATGTTTGCTGATGTTGTTAACGAACACTACGAGGATGGAGATGTCATTTGGTGCCATGATAGCCACCTAATGCTTCTTCCTAAATGTCTCAAAGAACATAATAGCAACATGAAAGTTGGCTGGTTTCTCCATACACCTTTTCCATCATCAGAAATATATAGGACAATATCATCTCGATCAGAACTTCTGAGATCTGTTCTCGCTGCTGATTTGGTCGGGTATGTTGGTTTTTTGTTAATCTGTTGCATACTCTGTGATATAATTAACTGTGTAAAGGCTCTCCAGCTCTGATCTTGGAAATGTGACTAAGATATGTGGTAAAACTGTTGTAGTGGTGACATCTAAGGCGAAGTCGCTAAAGGAGCTAGAATGTAGATTCAACTTATCATTATGTTAATCATATTTAAGGAATTGAAAGAAGTCGATGTGAACTATAGTTGACAGATTCTTTTTGTCATGAATCCAAATATCACTTACTCTTATCCGGAAAAGCTATAGCCCTTATACACCATAGCAGGATAATGTTATTGAGCCTATTTTTCCTGCTTATGAACACAGTAAGCTTTTATTACATGACAATGTTGTCCATAGTCTGTTGTGAATATGTTTTATAAGTTACCATCTGGTGTTGTACCTTATGAGCTTATAGATTCTGATCAGTAGACTTTTCATTTCCAGATTTCATACATATGATGATGCAGAACATTTTATTAGTGCGTGTACTCATATTCTGGGTTCAGAGGGTACATCTCAAGGAGTAGAGGATCAAGGAAAGCTCACTCGTGTAGCTGCGGTATGTCACTTTTTTAGTCCCTCAAATTTTTATCTGTTTATCAGCATATAATGTTTATTTTTATCTTTATCAAGAGTTGCTTTACTTGGTCAATTCTCATGTTGCTCATTTCTTTTCGCTTTGAATTCAGTTTTCAATTGGGATAGACTCCGACCAATTTATGCAAGCTCTAGAACTCCCTAGAGTCCAGGAACGCATGAAAGAATTTAAGGAAAAATATGCTGGCAGAAAGGTAAGAACTGCTTTCATTTTAAGACGTGACAGCACCTTTTGGTATTTGGTTATGTGTCATTTACGTTTAACCCCCTATGTTAATCTAAGTAGTGAGTTCTGCACTGTAGTTGTAGCGTGCTTCTTGATATGCTATTGTTTAGATATGATTGCAAACACAACGTCCTTTTGTATTATGTTTCAACAATGTAATCTGTATCACTGATAGACTAATCACAAGTTCAATTGGCTACTCTCTCTCTCTCTCTCTCTCTCTCTCTCTCTCTCTCTTACAAGTACTAAAGTGCTCTCTCTTAATAGTTTTCTTTTATTAGAGTCAGGTAATGCATCTCTAATTAGGATTTAGGTTGTCGTTTCACAGGTTTGTAAATCTATCGTTCAGAGAAATTGCTTCTATGGCAATGGTTCCCGTGTTGAGTACATATTCTTCCTTTATTCCCTTTTACTATTTTATTTAATTTTCCAAATACTTTTTCCAATTCAACTGTTGATAGGTAATCTTGGGTATTGATCGCCTTGATATGAATAAGGAATTACCTCAAAAGATCTTGGCATTTGAAAAGTTCCTCGAGGAAAATCCAAATTGGCGTGATAAAGTAGTCTTGCTACAAATTGCTGTACCGACAAGAACCGATGTGCCTGAGTGTATGTTCCTTTTCCTCAAATATGTACCCTAAACTAGAATTGTATTCATCAGTGGTAGTCTATCTTTCTTCTTTTGTACTGTAGTACTTGTTTGACATAGACAAAGGGCAGCATGCTTCCAATTTGGTTCCCTTGCTTTTAACAAGTCAGTTTTATTGTTGATCACATTATAAATTTGTTCTTATGATCCGAATTGAAAAGTCTTTTCATTGGGATATAGCGATACTCTTGAAGTCTTTCCTCTAGTTTCTCCCATTCATGAATTTTATCATTTAATAGTTCAATCTCTGTGATCTACTATAACTCCCAGAATCTAATATATATCTTTCTATATGATGTGGTTTCACTCACAGACCAGAAGCTCACTAGCCAGGTCCATGAGATTGTAGGACGCATTAATGGGAAATTTGGGACTCTCACTGCGGTTCCAATGTATCATCTGGTTTGTTTTTATCCTCTTGACCTTTTGTTTTGATTCTGTTAGATTAAGCTGCTTCACAATAGTTTATGAACTCAGAAAAAGACCATGTTAATTGACTAAATGGAATTTAAACTAGAAAAAATGTTTTAAAATAGTATTCTGGATGTGAGATATGGAAATTCAATACAGAAAATAGTGTTCCTACAATAGAATGTTTGCATCATGCATGCTTAGTTGCTTACTTATCATTAAAAACCGATTTTTCTGATTTCATGTGTGTGTGTATTAGGATTTGTGTACTATAGCATCATTATTAATATTATGGATTATTGCTAGAATGCTAGTGATACATATACGTGAAGATTTCTTATACAACTTCTTCATTTACAGGACCAATCTCTTGACTTTCACGAATTATGTGCACTGTACGCTGTTACAGGTACTTATTTTTTCAGGTTTTTCACTCACAGCATTAATTTTTATTTTCTTCAATGATGATCCTGAAATGCTGAAGCTTTAGATAACTCTCGGCTTCAATATGAGTTGGATAATATATTCTAGTTTTTCATCGTTTATGGCTAATCAAGGCCACCAAAAATTGAAATGTTTTTGACAAACGACACAAAGACTACTGTCCCATTTTTGGGTGATAATTTTTATTAGAATTCAGTAAAGGAGTAGTTACTAATGGTTAAATAGCATATCACCTCCTCAGAAAAGATGTATTTACATGTATGTTCTTCTGAACCGATCTTCAAATGGAGAAGGCCAGTTATAGTGGGTTAAAATTGGAATTGGGAACAACCTTCCTGTCCTCATGCATTAATGTTGTCCTCTTTACATATTTAACCACTTTATCTTGCAATCAGTATGAAAGATTTGCTCAGGATACTATATTTTTCTTTACATTCTCTTTTAGTATAATAAATAAGAAGCTAACTTGCAATTGAACGCTATTTCAGATGTAGCGCTAGTTACATCTTCGAGGGATGGGATGAATCTTGTGAGCTACGAGTTTGTTGCTTGTCAAGCTTCAAAGAAAGGGGTTGTTGTTTTAAGCGAGGTAATTCAAACTCTCATGTGCAGTTCTGATTACATATCATGCGTTTTCCTCATTGAACTTTGTAAAATGCTTCAAGAAAGTTGGTTGCTTTGAGCTTGTATTTTGTCTACTTTTGTCTTTTCTCGTCCAATTTGTAAAATTACAATAATTAGGAAAAAGAAAAACAGTAAAACCAACTCTACTTTTTTTGTTTGATTTCTGCACACAGGACTATAATAAATATGAGATATCTGGATATATGTTGTATATGAAAAGACAACAAAATTTCAGAGAAACTTGGCCAAAGAAAAATAACTGTGAGGGAGAGGTAGGGTACGGACATTAACAGAAGAAAACAGTTTTTGAGCTTCTTGTTTAGGGTATCAAAAGGTCATCTACTTGTATAAAGTGCGGACATTAAAGATATTAAGTCGCAGTCTGTCTAATTATTATGTTTCATTGCTATGCCAGATCTGTTCTAATTATTCAGTTCATTTTTAGTTTGTAGGTGCAGCAAAGTATATTGATGCTGGTGCTATATTGGTGAATCCATGGAACATCACAGAAGTTGCAGCTTCCATAGATTATGCTTTGAACATGCCAGCTGATGAAAGAGAAAAGCGTCACCATCATAACTTCATGCATGTGACAACTCACACATCTCAAGAGTGGGCTGCAACCTTTGTAAGGTACTGATCATATATTGAAAATTATCTAGGTTGTTATACATTTATACCATGACTCATTTTTCATATTTCTCATTGTGAACAATTTCACTGTTCTTTTTGTCAAATTGATGCTCTGGTGAGAGTTCATAGTTCTCCAAGTTTAGCCAAATAACTGCTTTGTGAAAACTGATATTGGCAGTGAACTCAATAGTACTATTGCTGAAGCTCAATCAAGGACGAAACAAGCCCCTCCATTACTTACTACCAAAGGATTAGTTGAGGATTACTTTCCATCAAACAATCGATTGCTTATACTGGTATGCTATATTTTCATACTCAGTAGTTTATCAGTTCAACTTGAAATTGCTAGAACAATTCAGGAGGAAGGAGTCTGTTGGTTTCAATTTATAGTCTCTCATTATGTTCATTGTCTCTCTTCCTCCATTACAGGGATTTAATGCCGCTTTAACTGAACCAAAGGACAGCCTTGGGAGAAGGGGAGGTCAGGTTAGAGAAATGGAGCTCAAGTTGCACCCAGATCTAAAGGAACCTTTGGAAAAGCTTTGTAATGACTCAAAGACAACAATTGCTATCCTTAGTGGAAGTGGCCAAAACGTCTTGGACTATGTACAGTAGTCTTCATTCAGATAAGTTTTATTTCTAGGATCTTGCATGTTTGCATTGGGACTAATAATTTCTTATACAGGACTTTGGTGACTACAACATGTGGTTAGCAGCAGAAACTGGGATGTGCTTGCGTCTTACAACGGGAGAGTGGATGACGACTATGCCAGAGAATTTAAAAATGGATTTGGTTGAGAACGTAAAGGTTTGTATTATAATGCATTCTATTCTGGTTGACTTCTGTATTTAATTTCAAATTTCTGACATCTGTTTTTCAGCATGTTTTTGAGTATTTTTCAGAGGGAACCCCAACATCTCAATTTGAGCGTTGTGAAACTTCACTTGTATGGAACTACAAAGATGCAGGTAGCACATCAATTATTTGTTTTCTTCTTATTGCAGTATTTCTCACGTTTAATTAACGGTAGTGCATTACAAAGATACATACATTATATATATAGTACATTATATGTATACATATATATTAACTGCCATCAGTATGCTATGGTATCAGGTGTTAAGTTCAGGAATCTCCAAGCCAGGGATGTGCTGCAGCATCTTTGGGCAGGCCCAATCCCAAATGCATCTGTCGATGTTGTCCAGGGTGGTCAGTCTGTGGAGGTTAGAACAGTAAATGTAACAAAGATATATTATTCTAGCTAGATTCTATGTTTTGGATCTATCACAGTAACATTATGTTTTTTGTTCCCATGTTCGAGCAGCAGGGTGCAGATTTCTTGGGAGAAGTTGTTCTAAATAACAAGGGCATGAAGGCGCCAATTGATTATGTTTTATGTATTGGCCGCTTTCTACCAAAGGTGTGTTTCTTCTTGACTTAACTTAGTTGACATCTTCATAGCGAGAAGCTTCAACAGTAGCATTTTGCATATATTTTTCATGTGCATCTTTTTAACACTTCCCTTCATACTGCCATAGTTATAGTGTTTGTTAACACTCGTTACACAATAATTGAAGGCTAAGAGTTTATTCTGTATGTTCTTTGTGTTTTTCCCCCCAGAATTGATATAATGAAGAAGTCCTGCATGTGTTTGTTCCTACTTTGAAAATTGCTCAGTTCTTACAATATCAATTAGCTTTTCAGAGTACTATCTGAATTATTAGGATGCATACACATGCCAATACATTCTAGATGTTGACTTTAATGATGGATATGTAATGTCATGCCATTGATGAATTGTTGTAGGTTGACGACCTTAAATCGACTGACGACGTCCACACTCCTGTAAAAGGGCTAGATGAAGGTGGAGAACCAAAGGATGCCGACTCAGAAGGTGGTAAACAAAGCACGGAGAATATCTAGATGAAATTTATGGCTTGAACAATTTCAGACCCGCAGGACTTTGTTTTGTATTTTGTAGGAAGAAAACCAAAAATTGCACTTACAGTGGCTCAAAATAATGATGCTCAGAATTTTGCCGAATATTGTTATTGTTTGGTTGCTTTATTTTCTTTTTTCTCTTTGCAAAATGATCATTCTGCATGGTACGTCAAGATTTCCCATCTTGGCTCAATCTGCTTCAAAATTTTCCATCTTGCTTCCTTCATTAACTACGAAGGTAATGATTTCAAGTCTCAAGCAATTAAGCAATCTAGCATCTTGAATAGTAGGGTTTTAACATTTCATATGTTTGGTTCATTGTTTTCTGTTCGGAGGCCCTCTTTTTTCCATCGTCTCATAGGAGGTGCGTACAGCTTTGAGATAGAAAGATCACTCTTCAATCTTCATGCCTGTTAACACATCTCAATTTTTTTTGTTTTGTTTTTTTTTACCATATTGAGTTAGCAGGTCTAACTTAAATACTTAATGCCTTGATGGATAAGATTCATAAGAACCCTACCTCCTAGTGTAATTTAGGGGGACTCCGAGTCTCCAAGTCATACTCTCTTAACAATACTCCTACAGGGTATATATGAGTTATCAACCCCCCGAGAGCGAAGGAGATCACAGATGATGTTTAAAACCTTGTAGCAAATTATCAAGCCTAGAGACTAGAGAAGCCAATTTGTGGCAAACTCTTTAGTATTTGGAAAATAGATCGAGTGCCTAGTGTGGCCTCTTGAGTTCTTGTTTTCGACATTGAAAACTATGGACGCCCCGTGGCTCCTCTATCTAATTAAGTTCGTTTTTTCATTAAAAAAACATAAACGTGCATGCGCAATGAAAGGATGAACGGTAGAAAATTGTAGAAGTTCATTAGCAATTCGTATCCGCAGGAAATCTGCTGTCAGATCCAACAGTCAGGGAGTACATAGAGAGCAAGCAAACCTACAAAACTGTAGTCATCATCTGTATATCGAACTGGTGCTAAACCATCACCCAGTCCTACGACAAAACAAAAAAACAAAATTAAAGCTTGAACTGATAGATGGAAAAAGCGAGATATTAACTAGTTAAAGATAGAATAGTTAAAGAAAGATATAACAGACGAGGCTAACCTCAAGATCTTCATGATCGTCTCCATGTGATTCTGATCCTTGATTGGTGGCCTGAGTAGGACTAGGACGATTGCGTTTGAAACAATTGTATGCACGAACCACGCCACGAACCACCATCATCCAGACATTATCCACTTGTTGACGACGATCTAGTTCTTGCATAGTAACAAATAAACACGCCAACCTGATGAGAACGCCAGCGCGTATTCTCCCAACCGGAAAAATCATTGGGCCAATAATAAAGATGTAGTTTAATAAAAGAAACAAATCGTCATGATGGCTCTGTCTCTCATACCATTCAGAAAAAGTCTCTTCCCCTTCTGGTTCATCAGAGGTTTTCTTCTTTGGTTCAGATGAGGGCTTGCTATCGAGTCTTAAAAGAGAAGCGTCGAACTCTTTCCGAGATTTTGGATCAATGAGTATCGCATAGGAAGACTGGAGCCTCTGAAACTTGTCCTTGGCATTGGGATCGTTTGGCCTCTTGTCCGGATGCAACTGCAAAGCCTTTGCCTTATACGCCTTCTTAATCGTTATCTCGTTAAGCTTGGTGCCTTCCTTACCCGACGGTAGACCAAGAACCCTGTAGTGATCCCTTACCACTTTCTTCTTCTCCTTCTCCATATGGTTGATCTCTGACCCCTACCCTGCCGCGCCTTTTATTACTTGCTGGGAAAAGACGACCCTGAGATCGATAAATCCTTGTTTGTAGTTTGTAAACTAGAACCCTAATTGGATAAGGTCTCAAATTGATATAAAAAAAAATCTCAAAACCAATAATAAATATTGATTCTTATTTTTATTTTATTTTTAATATTGTCACCAACTGTCACCGAATTCCACTCCAAAATTGATACTATCCTAGTCTTTATAGAGAAATTTTGAAAAATGATCCGTTTTATGCACCTAAATTGATTTTTGACCTTCTTTTTCTAAACTAATGAAAAATGACCATATTTATGGAGGAAAAGTCTTAACTATCCTTGCTAGACCTCTAATTTCTTTAGTCATTTGTTTAAGTTTGAATCATCAGTCATCAAGATGAACTAGTCAATGATCCATATTCCCAATGTAATTGATTGAAAGTGGTTGGTTAATCTCACAGTCAAATAATGGATAAAACCCAGTAACAAACCAAATAACGAGAAGGCTAAGAACCCTAAAGCCTATCATTCCTTGCTAACTCTTCATAGTTGTTGATCCTTCATCTTGCACCGATCATTTTATCTCTCCTTAATAAGCCTTCTTTTACTTTCTTCAGAATTATTGCAAATTTTTGTAGACTCACAAGTATTGTATTATCATTTGATTATCTAAAAGTGAAACTATATACTGTACTTGTGGATCGACTGGAAAAATAACATACCAAATATTTTTCTGTTTCATCAGATATATTGCTCATGCTATATCCTATAATTTTTTAGATAAAATGTATTCCAAATTTACAGTATTAGTACGATTAATCTCAATCCAAATTTCAGTTTTTCGATTAATTTGATTACTTATTGAATATGACTTGATTTGAGGTGTTATGTTCTATCACTTCATCAACTTTGATTATTGATCCAGGGGATGCAATATTCTTGAGATGGTCAACCAGCCCTAGCACAATTAATGGTAGAAGCCGCTCCATTTTTCTTACCATTGTAGTTGCAACTCCCCGGTTATTGTAGTAGTTATCATAAGAGAGCGAGCGACGATAGAGGGTTATGAGAGAGAAGAAAAGTTATATTTGTTTAGAGGTTTTATTTTAGTTGAATATTTGATTATAGTTGATAAGAAAATTTAGCGAGGGTATTCATGATTTTCCTCCCTAAATTTGGTCAGTTTTCATTAGTTTATAAAAATATGGTCAAAAATCATTTTAGGGGCCTAAAACAGGTCATTTTCCAATTTTTTTCGTCTTTATACCAAAAAACATGGATCTAACATGAGCCGGTCCTCATCAAGCTTTATATATGCCTTCCTCACCAGGACTCCATATATAGTGTGAGTACAAAATATTTGGCAGTTATGGGTAGATTACTTATGCGTAACTTAGGCCCTAGTTATAATATGTAACCACTTAACTGTCGCTCCTGCTCCTCTATTATGTAGAATGAACATGGGGTTGCGGGATGTCAACATTTATCCCAGGCAATAAAAAGTTTTCGAAGTGAATTCTCCTGCATTATCCAGTCTAATAGACTTGATTGGATGGTCAAGGTGGTGAGCCTTGAGCTTTGAGCAAAGAGCTTCAAAAAAGTAACATTCAGCTCTTTGTTCATTAAGAGTCCATGACACTTCATCTTAATATCCATACCTTTATTAAGTTAACGCGCTTCGTGGTCTGGAGACACTTGAATTAGGTTAAAACCAATCAATTCAGGATCTTTATCTACATCTCTTAACTTAGTCCAAACAGAGATGATATGTGACCACAAGCTGCAAATTCAGTTGTTTTAGAAACCACCTAACTGACAAGGTATTATGAGAACAAACCGTCTCATATTTGATTTCAGGGTGTTTTTTTCAGAGAGTTTGCGCATTAGTTGAGTCTAAACTCTTCTCTTTCTCACTACGCCTAACAAAGGTATAACCGATAGAATTTACATGTACGGTGTTGGCACTACCTGACCAATGACCTATCTCTTTGTTAAATCTGGATCCTACGGCTTTCCAAGAGGCTGTGGCGACGACGTGGGTCGATCATCACTATCAATTCCTACCGATAACACTTTCCATGTAGGCCAATCTACAATGTTAGAATTTTGCTTCAACAGAGTATGTATGGTTCGACATCAAACTAATTCAACATCGTCATTCTTCGAGATCTCTTATTTGGATTAGTATTGACATTGAGGCGTCTCCTAATGATAACCATCATCCAAGAAAACAGACGAGTGAGTATCATTGATAATAGATCAAGTTGTGCCATAACTCGCATTCAGCAAGTATTATCGAACCAAATGGTCTCTTCACACTTACGTGAGAGCCACAGCCTAGTGACACAATCTACCACATTTGTGGAGTGACCATGTCACCAACAAAGAGTGCCTATATGTCCATCTGTCGGACATTAATCCTTACATACATAATTACAACATGTATCTCTAATTTCGTCACTTTTATTTATATGACTATTAGGAACATGATGAGGTTCAATGGGACAAACCACGATAAAACTAAGTCGTTGAACTTGAAAAATTTGTTCTTCTCTCCCCCTAACGATAGGGAGATTGGATCATCAAAAGTGACTAAACGAGATTGCATGTTAAGGTCTTTATAAGCGGACATAGGTGGAAGTTCATGTATTATTTAAAGACAAAATTCAACATCAAATCACTCATCATTATGTGCTTGTGGAGGCATAATTTGACACATAAAATATCTGACGATAAACCGTTAACATAATCCGTTAACAAACATGCATATCGTTAGACTTGAAACACTAACATGCATATCATTATAACCATAACTTCAATGATGGTGATATATATGGATACCGTAAAACAAGACACGCTACAAGCCGTAGCTTATGCTTCATAAAAAACTCTTTGGTTTATCGTGTGAAGCATGAAACTGATCAATATATATAGGTCCCAATATAGACACGCTACATCATTAACCAATACCGAACCTCTGTTTTACATTTCCTTAAATGCTTCACTAACTTTCCGAACCCCGAATGCTATGAAATTTTAGGAGCAAGGGGTGTTAGGAATCCAATGCCACTGACTTCACTGCCTTATCCGGTTGGAAAGGTGTTACGACCTTGAATTTCGAACGATAAAAATTTGAATTCGAAGCCATGAAAACTCTAAAAAAATCTCAAATATACTGAAATCATCTTATAGTAACATTGTATCAAAACTGAGTTCACAGTACGACTCAGTCGACTTGAATAATACATAACCAGTTTATACATCAAGTATCATAACAAATGGAAATGTAAAATTCACTAAATCCTCACCACAAACAGAAGAAAGAAATCTTCAGAGTAAGCCCTTCGAATCTACTAATCCCCACCTGCAAAACTATCTCCTACACCATTGAATTGGTGCATCAGGATTGTAAACACAAACCCAGTAAATTTTTTAGCTCGTATGAGTAAACCAATATTATAACATACATCGTATGCAAATGAAATATAACTAGTAACATTTAAATACAAGTGTACTCATGAGACACTGGACAGTCATCTAGTTGCCAAATATTATTTTAAAATATGTGTACTCATGAGACATTAAGCAACCCATTTGTTACCAAATATCATTTAAAAACATGAGTACTCATGAGACCCAGGTACCCATATGTTACCCCTAATACAGTACACTGGCAGACACTGGGCAACTCATATGTTACCCAATATCATTCTACAACATGGGTACTCATGAGACCCAGGTAACCCATCTGTTACCCCTCATGCAGTACACCGGCAGACAGACTAGAGCTCTAACTGATTGTAACCGACACTGAGCCAAAGTTTGGTTCCGATTTAATGCCAACAACGTCCGAAGACTAGAAAACGTTTTACAAGACTCAATGTTAAAACACGTACAATATAACAATTCACACATGTTTATGTACTACAACGAAGTGAATCTTGCACAACAATATAAATATATTCACTCCAATAATTAGTTATACCGGAAGGTACGTTATTTCCCTTCCGGTCCCATTCACCACAATTAATCAAAAACAATACAATCAATTTGAAATAAAAACCGTAACATTATATAATATAACAACCCATATATATAAATCGTATTTACCATTGTTGTACACATACACAACCCATTATATTATATAGATGTCACAGTTCACTCTTTTTAAGAAATCGTAAATATGAGTCACCGCTAAGGATAGACGTGTCATAGTGAGATTTACTCACCTTATTTTGCAACTTCTACGACACCGAATTGATTCCTCACTCGTTTCGTCGGTCACCTAATAACATGACAACGTGCTTAGAAAAATGATACGTAAAATCTCAGGTGACTATTCATTACAGTTGAAACATTGTTCATAAAATACTGTTCACGCGTCGCCACAAACGACCGCGCGTAGCGCTCACTTAGGGCTGCAATTACTCGTGGTGGCGTCAGAGGGTGGATAGGGGTGTGGATCGTGTGCTCGCATCGGCGGAGGGCTGGAACCCGTCGCTGCTGGGCTCGGTGAAGTTCGACGATACTTCACGACGACGCTGGAGCTCGTGCCATGCTCGGTGGAACGTCACATCAGGCTGCTAAGCACCTTGGAGCCGGCGGTGAGGAACACCTCCCTCGGGGGAGAGAGATCGAAGGTGGAAGCCGAGAGAGAGAGAGGAGAGCTCGGGTGAGAGGGAGAGAAAACGAGAGAGAAGAGAGAGAAAGTGCGAAAGGGAGGCGGGCTGAAGGGAGAGAGAAGGGGTTTCCAATAATGGAAACCCTAATCTGAAAAATGTCTATTTATACTCGTTTCCAAAATCGGAAACTAACTTCCGACGTTAATAACTTTCGCGTCCGACGTCCGAATCAAACGCGTGACGTGTCTATGAACTCGTATCGACGAACTCCACAGTAGCCACGCGTGACCTCACACGCAGCCCCCAAACCCCACCATTTCTCTTCCTACACCGTCCTAGGTCGATAGCCTAGCCCGTACCGTCCTCACTTAATCCCACGTGCCCCCACAGACGGCAACACGCGCACCACCACAACCTCCGCCAAAACCTCCTCAAATCGACAAATTCCCAACATCAAAAAGTTGATTACATGGTGGAGATCGTAACCATACCTTTAATTCACTCCAATTTGGCCAGAAATAGCCAGAATCGCTGCCGCAAGATCCCAGATCGGGATTTGAAGATCGAGAGTGAAGCGGCTTGATTCGAGCCTCACCGTCGGTGGAATTGTGTTGAGGAGGAGGAGGGAGGACCTGCGACGGTCGCCTCGTGCCCTGCTCTCACCGGCGACGTCGAGTCGACGAAGCCGTCATTGTGCTTCGTTGGGCGTGGTAGAAACGCAACACGGGGTGGGTCGCCACCACCACCTGTCGATGCAGCCCCGCCGTGTGATTCCAAAGACACCGGCGGTGTCGAGCACGGCGGTCGGAGGAGGGAGATCGCCGGCATGGAAGATTCGGCAGCGATGGAGGCTCGGGTCGGGGTGGGGCCGACTTGAGTTTCTATTTTTGGCTTTCTGATTTTTGTTTCCATTATACATTTTTTAACTCATAGATTACGTCTCCATTATTTTGGAGAAATTATATTGATCCATATAACATCTTGCTCAAAAGAATAGCCTATACAAGTCATTGATTCATTATTTTGAATCATAAGTATCGTGAAAGAATACAATTCACATTTTGACTCTTGAGATGCGCTCCGTCATTAAAAGCGATACATAAGAACTCTTTCACAATGAGTTTATAGGTGATACAAGTTGGTACAAGTATTGTCTTCAAGTAGCTTATCGTCTCGCCAGTATATAGGCATTATATTGAGTATCATGTAGATTCATGATCATCTTTATACGCATCTGAATAGGGAGAATCATCATTTTTATTCATTGATAAGAGAGTCTTTATAGATGCATTGCATTGTGTATCCCGTAGATTCATGGATTATATACTATTCCTTATCTTGACTAATTTATAGAAGATTACGGAGAGTAATTCTCCTACAACACTTTTCATTTATATTTTTAAATATTATGACGAACTGTCACCGAATCGGAGTGGAGAACAAAATTGTAATAATGCGTGTCACAAAATCTAGATAGCTCCCTTCATTAGAAGTATGATCCAGAGTCGATCCGCATTATTCCATTATATCTCTGCTTGAAATTGGTAATTAAGTTGATGATTTCCCTTTTCATTCGACATGCATGCATGCGCGCATGATCATATTACAAAGAGAAAAATCACGTACAGATTACAGAGCAGATCGACCAGATCGAAGGGGATCGAAGAAAACATGCATTAAAAGCACTACGATACGTTTTACGTGCACACATATATTAATAACATCAGTACCAGTTTAGAGTGCGCGCTGTTGTGAATCTAGCTAAGGATCCAATGACTGGCTCTGTATGGATCTAGGATGAGCTGAGCCCTTTGGAACTTAGCCAGTAATTAACTGCAGAAAACCTTTGCTCTGCATGCCTTTTGATTTAATTTGGTTCTCATCAAGCTTTCTGCCTTCCTCATCACCAGATGGCAGAAGCTACCTTCCTCGATCACCAGATGATTTGTCAAGAACCCGTAGATCACTAGACAGCTTTCTCCATATTGCTCTTCTTAGAATTTTGACCTGAATCCGATTCTTCATCTCCATATTAATTTCCATGAGATATTTTAAAAATTAACCCATGTTGAGCGTTCAGAATGATTTTTAACCTCAATGTAAAAAAATGTTGAAAATGACCAAATAGAGAGACCAAAAGTTTTTCATGCCCCTTGTAATTTCTATGACCTACTACATCTCCATCATTCTTTCTTGCGACAACAAATTAACCTCGCTACCTTTCAAACATAATAAGTAGCCTTTACAGATTTTATATGGGTAATATATTGAGCAACAACAAAAAAATTTATACAATGAAAGGGGAAGAAGAAGAGCAAAATTTGGATCTAGGATTTATCTCTTTTTGGTCATTGTTAAGTCCATAGAGAAGGATGTGTTAGCAAAATCCCCACATTCAATCATCAAGAATCTGGTCATCTATACCACTTTCTTTTATTTTTCTTTGTTATAGAAAAGAAGGAATTCGTCATCTGTTCAAGTAACCATGGAACTTCCCTTGAATCATATTTATAGTCTCCGATCATCTTATCATCCTCGATTATATCAATTCAAAAAAGTGTTTGTAGAGTAAACATTGAAATTGCTAGATTGTGATTAATAAGGTTTATATAGGAGCTTACATGACTTTTCATATCCTCAAATTGACATTTTTCAACAAAAATTACAAATAAGATACAAATCAACTCGGTGACCATAAAAAGGTTATTTGTCAAAATTTCTCCGAAAACACATACGTATATAGATGACGATCATATGGATCATACTCGTCTAAAACTTTAGCAAAGAAATCTAAACACTTAATAAAAATCTTAAAATACCAATCTAATGGACTCATAATATCGTAGTCTTCCTGTGATTTTGTTTCTTTATTGGTGCTAGCCTGATTAGGATTGCCATCTCGAACCATCATCGAATGGAGTTCTTTCAATTTTTGACGTCTGCGTAGTTCTTCAAAAGCAAGGTGATAACAAAGTATCGTCGCTACACTTTTGAATTTGGTTTCCACATTTCTTGCAGCTGGAAAAGCCAACGGAGTAGCAACATAGATAAGGTAACCTAACACAATCAATATACTCTTTTGGTCATTTGTGAGAACAAGTCCTGTACGGAAAGAGTCGTCAAACCGTTTCCTGGCTTCTGGATCCTTCAGTATGGAATAGGAAGAGCTGAGCCTTTGGAACTTGCCCAGTAAATGCAAAACCTTTGCTCTGTATGCCTTTCTTATCTGGTTCTCATCAAGCTTTCTGCCTTCCTCACCAGAAGGTAAGTCAAGAACCCTGTAGTGATCTACGACAACTTTCGTCTTCTCCATATTGCTCCCGCTAAAATTCTTCTTACGGAAGTACTTCTTTGTTCGCCTACGTCTTCGGGCTGTAAGACAAGAATATAAGAACAGGAACGAGAATACAAGAATCTATTGAGATGTTTTCAATACCTGACTTGCTCTATTGGCTAAATAAATGAAGAGTACGTACTAGTGGTACCACCACCACCTATGTCTTTTATAAACAATCTGATAATCTGATTTTATACGAAGTTGCAAACCTATTCCGAATCACAAAAGAAACCGTTACGAAGTAGAAAAAGAATTCAAAACTCCTATTGTAATAAGGATTAATAATAAATCCTTATCCAACGGCTCACTGTGGAATAAAATCCTAATTAATAAAGTACTTAAAAACGTCCAGTTTATCAGATTTCTTATATGTACGCGGCGTATATGGTACATGAAACAATCTTAGTTATTGAAAATAATTTTATATTCATAGTCAACCGTGCATTTGTATGATAAATCATAATCTAAGCCATTCAAACTAGAAGTGGAAAATGGGCCTAAAAACCCGAGTCCGGACCGGACCCGGCACGTTAAAAATCGGCCCGGCACGGCCCGAACCCGTTAGCAGCCCAGCCCGAACCCGTTATTGTAATGGGCCGAGCCGGGTCGAGATATTTTGGCTCATGGGCTCGGCCCGTTTTTAGCCCGGCACAACCCGAGCAAGATAAATTCATGGGCCAGCCCGTTAAACACATAATTTTATATTATTTATATCAATATTTAAACAATTATCATTATTAAACTTGAATATTATACTTTTTAAATTAAAATCTATTGATTATTTTATTATTTTAATTACAATATTTCACAAATATTATCAAAATAGTGAATAAAACGTCATTATTTTGAGATACGGAACATTTTAAAAATAAGATTATAAAATGTGTGTAGTATTTTATTTATTTTACTATAAATAATTATATAAAACAAATATTCAAAGTACATAATATTTTTTATTTTAATTGTGTTATATAATGCTAATGGGCCGGCCCGCTTCTTGGCCCGACACGAGTTCGGGCTTAATATTTAAGCAAATGACCTGGTCCGAGCTCGGCACGATAAATAAATTGGCCGGTCCGAGCACGACACAAGCACAATTTTGGCCCGTTTAAAATGGACTGGGTCGGCTCGGCCTGTCCCTTTGTCACCTCTAACTCAAACTGTATATAAAAATGCACGCCGTGCACCGAGAATACTCTGTCAGTTTACCATTGGTATTGTATTGCTTGACGCTTAGACTGCATAATTCGTATCGATTGAGGCTTCCCCTGAATGACCTAAATGATAAACACCAGCACAACACACACACTCGACGTTAGATCATTATATGAATAAATCCTACGATCTAAAGTGAACCTATTCCAGTCAATTTACTTCCCCTCCCAACATCTTTGGTTACGACTTTCTTTTGTATGTCTTATGTGAGCAGTCCTCTAATTTCTTTTATTGTTTACAACTATACATTATTTGTTTAATAAAAAAATAAAGAAGTCAAACATAACCTATCATGTATAAAGAGAGACCGGTGTCACTAGAGACATACAATTATAAGTTTGACGTGCATGCATTAATTTTTCTTTATTTTTGAAATAAACATACATGTATTAATTCTAGTATCATTTTCAAATTTGTAAACGAAATAAAAAACTTCCACGTTTATGTGTGGCACAAAACTTGGTCACTTTGTTCTTTTAATTTCATACATACACTTCACAGTTCACACTAATACAGTATTACGGTATACTCGCCCATCACAAATATTATTTAAAAAGAAAACAGAATATGCGACTACATAGAAATGACTGGCACAAGATGACAATAAATTGGGAGGGCATGCATACGTGAAAGCTGTACTGAGGACTGACCCAAATCGGATCAGCCGAGACCCAAAAAAGCAAATCACCACCGAAATGGTAAGTTTCTCCAGTCTTGGAGGCTCTTCCCGGCTGGCCAAGGAAAGGGCCGAGGCTTTCCT
Organism: Argentina anserina; assembly: GCF_933775445.1. Classification (NCBI taxonomy): domain Eukaryota; kingdom Viridiplantae; phylum Streptophyta; class Magnoliopsida; order Rosales; family Rosaceae; genus Argentina; species Argentina anserina. The sequence goes on from NC_065874.1 coordinate 3,984,354, forward strand.
CCGTAAAAACCCGAAACTCCCTTACACGGCGGCGACATCGGTAGCTCAGGTGCTCGGTTTTCCTTACAATATCATCCCGGAGCTCCCCGCCGTCCTCCGCTACCTCCGCAAGCTTTGGAGCTTGCCGGGCTGGCGTGATGTTGCCGTGTCTCTTGCCCGGAGCGGGAAGATTGTTGTCTATGCTGTTATGTACCTGCTTTTTCACAGTCTGTTCCTTGATACTGAAGAAGAAGCAGGTGACCAAGCGGGCGGCGGCGGAGATCTTCACGCGCAGCCTGATCACTCTGGTATGTGTTGACTGGAGTCTCATTCATTTCCTTTTTTATTATTTAGTGTTTTTTCTTTGTTTCTTGTTCTTCGGAGTAAACACGATTTGTTTCTCTATACGTGAAAATGAAAATGTAGGGTCCGAAGGAGACGGCGTCGGCCCACTCGTGGACATTCTGGGTCGGTAGGTCGGCCACTCCCGGCTCAATTTGCCCGGTCTACACCTTCACTACCGTGGAGGGCTTCTGGAGGTTTGTGTTTCTTTCATTTTCGTTATGTTCTTGTTTGTCTTGTTGATGAGTCTACTGGGTCGTTTGAATTGTGTCCCCATTTTGGGCTCTTGTGGTTTTTTAGGGTTCTAGTGTAAATGTGTAATGGGTTTGGTACTAACACGATGATGGTGAGTAAATTGGGAGCCAGTTATTGAAGATTGAGTTTGGGTTTTGGGGTCTGGGTCTGAACATATAATCTCCGGGATTTGGGGGTTTTAAGTGATACGGCTGTGTGGGTTTGAAATGGTATGTGATAGTTTGTCTGTCTGCATTTTGAACTCGTTATTAAATTACAGTATGATGTAGTCATGAAGTTACAGAAGGCACTAGCTGCCCAACGTTTTGCCATTATAGTGATGTTGATAAGGGCTTACAGATTTTGTATTAGATAGAGTGAGAATCAGGGCATTTGGGTTTGTTGTATTTTTTTCAGCTGCTTATTATGCTAAGTAAGTTATTCTATGATACACGTTTTAGGTATAATATGGGAGGTGTTCCCTTCCGCAAAGTTTACAGGAGAAGAGAATGAAGTGGGATGCTGCAAGTCTGTGCAACTGCGCATTGCAGTGCCCCTCTTTTGTTTTCTCGGTTCTTATTTCATAAACTATTTGCATAGTTCTAAGATACAACAATGGGACATCATCTTCTTTAACTTGCAAGCAATAATATTAGAGCTGACTCACTATTTTTTCCTTTCATGTTTTGTTGCATTTTATACCATCGATAGTGCGTGGTAACAAACTTGTCATATCTTATGTGTATGTGTGGATTAGGGAGGTGTTTCCATCAGTACTCATTATTTAGATTTGTCATATGTTAAGTAAATCATATGTCCGTGCTTTCTACTCTATTGGGACAGGGATTTCGTTCTGAAGTTTGTTGCTTATTATATTACTGTGCGCATGCAACTGCATATCTCATATCCACCACCAGTAATACTAGCTTGTGTGCTTTTGCTCATGTTTTCTTGGTACTAACTTATAACTACCCTGTTTCAGTTTCTACAACAACATGTGCCAGCCTAGCCAGTTGACTCCTGGTTTTGATTTTTATTTCTTCAAAGATAATATAGAGCCCAAGTGGGAAGGGGAGGAATCTGTTCATGCTGAGGGAGGGAAATGGACTCTAAGTTTCTCCAGAGGGGAATCTAACTTTCCCTGGCAACAGACGGTATGGTCCAACTGTTACTTTTGGTTTAATTGCTATTCAAATATCACCCTGAAATAGTTGTAGTTGTATCACTTGTATGTGTTCTCTTATTGCCTGTTCTGTCTGTGGAGCAGCCTCCTCGTAAAGGTTCTCCACACTGCGGACTTGGCCTGCAACACTACCTCGGCCGCGACCTCTCGTCCGTCCTCGGCCCTGTTCACGGCCATTTATCCAAATTCATCACCATTCAACAATTAACACTCAGTCATACATGTGAAGTCTCGAATTCGACAAAATAGATCCAACCAATATCAATCATGAAATTTCAGAAGAAGGTGAATCATCGGAGTATCGTCACAATACTCTCTACAGGACCAAACCATAAGGTATGGCTCCTAACACTCTCGCGTACCCGACGACATATCAATACCGAGTAGCATGTGATGGGTGCCCGCCTGCAGTCGGATCATCGCTCCCGGATGATATTGATAATCGCCAAATACACACTTAGGCTCTGATACCAACTGTAACGACCCCAAAATTTCGAGCTTAAAAACTCAAAATTTCAAAGTCGTTAAACACCAAACAATTTCAACGAATCGAAATCATTTAAAATGTCACAGCGGATCATCTCTGAGTTCAAAATACGACTCAGTTAAACCGATTATTACAACCCAAATTATAATTCAATATTATAACAAATGGAATTGCGTAATCCTCACAACAAACTCACAAGATAGTCACACAAAATCCTCACACAAGCTGGAGATAAATAACTTCAAGTCCTCTGAGCGGTCCGTCAATTCCCGCTAATCCACACCTGCGGAGTTATCCACTACACCATCGAATTGGTGCACCGGGATTGTAAACACAAACCCGGTAAGCTTTACAGCTCGTATGAGTAAAATGAAAATATAAATCGCATATTAATATATATACGAAAATCCACAAATCAAACAAATATAAATGCACTCATGAGTCAATGGACGGCCCATCTGGTTGTCCCAAAGAAATATGAAAAAAAGCGCTCATGAGAAATTAAGTAACCCTTCTGGTTACCCAAATGCATTTATAATACGGGTACCAAGAACACTGATACACATCTGTTACCCCTCTCGTAATACACCGCCGATATTGGGCAACCACCCGCTACCCAATATCAAAACAACAGGAGTACTCATGAGCAGATAACCACCCGTTACCTCTCATGCAGGACTCTGGCAGACAGACTAGAGCTCTAACTGTATCGTAACTTTCGCCTGGCCAAAGGTTAGGTTCCGACTTGCCACACACGTACAATAATCTCACTTCATATTGTACCAAAAATCACGTCCGAAGACAAATCACATTTTAACAATCTTCATGTTAAATCACGTACAATAATCTCACATCATATTGTACAAATCCAAATTTTCATGCTCGATAAAATCTTGTCATTAAAATGACATCAACACAATAAAATCATAACAGTATATTAAGTAGCAAACTTTATATATATGTATTTATTTACCATTTATACTATATATATATATATATATAATCCACTATATCATATACATGTCATAATTTTATCAACAAGTCCGAAGACAAAACGTTTAACAAACTCCATAATAAAATCACATACTTGTCATCGAGATGACCTATTTCAAATGAATTCATAACAGTATATAATGTAGCAAACTTTATATATATGTACTTATTACAATTTATACAATATATATAATCACCTATATTATATACATGTCGTATTTCAATATATAAAACTCTTGCAAAAATCTTGGAATCACCGCAAGGGTAGATTCCTAAATATGTGAGATTTTACTCACCTTATCGACTCGAGCGTAATTCCACAATTTCCGAAGATAATTCTTTTCATTGATTTATCGATCACCTTGAAAAGATAAGAAAAGAATTTAGAAACATTTCGTAAACCTTTAAATGCCGAAACAGTAATAGTCGGTTACTGTTCAGCGATTTTCGGTTTTACGAATTTACTGTTCACCGTCACTATTTACGTTACTGTTACTATTCACGATCACTATTCACAGTACTATTCACGATTACTATTCACAGTACTAATCACGTATTAATGTACGAATACCTAACCAATACGTATTGTTGTACGAGTACATACTGTTTACGTATTTCTGTATGTATAACTACTATTCAAAAGTACGTACTGTTTCAGTAAATAATAATTACCGTATTACCCTTCCAAAATTACTTTTATCTTTACTGAAAGTAATTTAAATTTACATTTACCGAATGTAAATAAAAGTTACATTTACCGAATGTAATTCACCTTTTTACATTTACCGTACGTAAAAATAAATTATAAAATTACCCTTCTTTAAATCACTGTTCACGCCACCGCACGTGGCGCTCACGCGCCACTCACTGTGGCAACGCGTGGGGTCCACGCGCCGATACCAACCAAGGCGCGTATGACGCCACCGCCGCCCCAAATCTCTCCCCTTCCTTCCTCTGCCCTTCCCACGGCCTCACGCCGCCCCTAGGCTATTCCACGCACTCACACACGCCATCTAAGGCGGCGGTGTTCCACACTCCACCTCTACCTCCGATCCTCCTCCAAATCTTCCCCAAATCAATTCAAATCACCACACAATCACACATAAGCATCATAATCATCATCTCATACCTAGATCGAACGGTGGAGGCTTCGAAAATCGTCGGAGAGGAACGAATCGCCGATCGTGTCGATTTCTTGTGGAAGGCGTGTGATGGCTCGATTAGGGCTGCAATTACTCGTGGTGGCGTCAGAGGGTGGATAGGGGTGTGGATCGTGTGCTCGCATCGGCGGAGGGCTGGAACCCGTCGCTGCTGGGCTCGGTGAAGTTCGACGATACTTCACGACGACGCTGGAGCTCGTGCCATGCTCGGTGGAACGTCACATCGGGCTGCTAAGCACCTTGGAGCCGGCGGTGAGGAACACCTCCCTCGGGGGAGAGAGATCGAAGGTGGAAGCCGAGAGAGAGAGGAGAGCTCGGGTGAGAGGGAGAGAAAACGAGAGAGAAGAGAGAGAAAGTGCGAAAGGGAGGCGGGCTGAAGGGAGAGAGAAGGGGTTTCCAATAATGGAAACCCTAATCTGAAAAATGTCTATTTATACTCGTTTCCAAAATCGGAAACTAACTTCCGACGTTAATAACTTTCGCGTCCGACGTCCAAATCGAACGCGTGACGTGTCTATGAACTCGTATCGACGAACTCTACAACTTCCGTGAAGAAAGTTTTCTCAAACGATTGACGGAGTAAAAGTCGATATATACGTTGCGGAATCGTAACGTTTTTACTAAATAAACGTTCTGAAACGTTTCCGTTCGAGTATCGAAATTTTGCAAGCGATCCAATTTCATTTTATTAAATTTCACAACTTAATAGAAATTAAACAATCCAAAAATTGTTCCGAAAAATCGGGTTAGTACAGTATTAGTTGCAAGCACTGGTCAATGAACAGTTTCATCATCGGCATGATGTATGTGGAGCGGTTGTCAATATTAGAGATGAGCAAGAAAAAATCTCTCTTTGGACCAAGAATGCAGCAAATGAGAATGCTCAGGTGATCCTACTCTATCATTTATTTGCATATCTATTGTACATTTTTACCATCAAGGACTTTCCAGAGATTTTTTAACATGTGATATGAACTGTTACTGCTAACTAGTGTCAATCAATTGTTCATTTCCTTCTTCATCTTTGTTCCTAACTTTAAAGAGTGCCAACAGATTTAGAATCGTAGTGAATTCCTTTATCCAATTACCATTGAGCTATTGTCACTCAATTATTTCCTTATTATAAAGGATCAGATAAAGGGGAAGGTACCACTAGTTTAGATGGTCTATATATGCATTGTCCCTTGCAACTGTATGGGATTACTGTGTTAACCAGGCTCTTATGGGCACCATAAACTTTCAACTTTGTTTGTTGCAGTTTACATGTTGCATTATCATAACTGAGATTTGGATGATGTCTCATATCGTTTTCATGTGCAGCTGAGCATTGGCAAACAATGGAAGGGATTTTTGGATATCAAGGAAACTATAGGGTACACAGTACATGTAAGGATCTCTTTTGTTGTGTTTTAATTACCTGTTGTGTACTCGATCCATAATGTTAAGTTAGGAAATTATAGTGTGTTTTGATCGGATCGGCTGTGTGCAGGTTGGTGCTAATGAAGAGGATAGCAGTGCCGAGAATATTTACACTGTCTGATCATAGTCTGATCATAGTAATTTGATAGAAAGAAACTCTTTAGCTCATAACCAAACCCTGCACTTGTTACTACAGGGTACTATAGGGTATATGCTTACATAACTATGATAGGTGACACAAGTACTGAGATCAATTAACCCTGCACTTGTTTGCTTATATGACTGATATGTGAGACAAGTACTGAGATCAAATAGGGTATGTTTACCCGGTGAGAATCATTGCATGATATGTGCTTATTATTTGTGTATGCATGTGTGCAAAAACCTACCCTATTTTGATTTTTGAATAAGGCAGAGATCCTAGACTAGCCAGGTCTCGCATAGACAATAAGCCAATAAGCTGTAGGATTGAGATTTACTGGGAATATATAGCCACAAATAGAGAAAGTAACAGGTTAGAGATATATACAGTAAGGAAAACACAGAAATATAGGACAGAAACATGAATTTATTCTGTTCAACAAGAATGCACAAGTATGGATGATGTCACTTGAAAAGGTTAATCATCAGATAATTCAAATGTGTCCATATATGCCTCTCCTGATGATAAAACTCCACCCAATTCTCCTCATAACCGTATTCTTGTGATTTTGGCTCTTCATTGGTGATGGCCGGACGAGGATTTCGTTTAAACTCCACCCAATTATAATGCCTGGCATGCATGCACGCACATATCACTATTGTCAAAAAAAAAATGCACGCACATATCACTACGTGTTAAAGTATAATCACTATCTAACTAGTATATAGAAACATTACAAGGACATTTAAAAAAAAAACACTACAAGGACACATATTAACAAAGTAGAAATACTCCACATTATAGCTATTCTAATTTCGAAGTTTATTGGAAGCCAAACAACAACTGTGGTACGTACCATGAAATTCTTTTCGTCTTGCATTGGTACTGTAGATCCTCGAGTCATTTTCTCGATTTGTAATACAAGTTAAAGATCTATAAGCTCCTTCCGGCTTTTCTTGCATCGACTTAATTATTGACTGGACGGCGACTTAATTCTTGACTACGGTAAGGGATCATGGATTTCCCATAGACCATAGTAGACGCTAAATTCTCTCTCTCCTCCCTCTTCCTCTCTACTCTTCTCTCTAAAATTTTACTAGCTAAATTCTCTCACATCAGTCACTAGCTACTCTCCTTCTTCAACAGTAATCTTTTAACAGTCTTCGTCACCTTCTTCAATTCCTCTCTCATGTTCCTTGCGCTTCACCTTTATTCGTACTTGCAGATCATCTCCTTTACTATACAATCCGAAAGATTACTGAGTAGTTAAAATTATACTCATCAAAAAAGCCTTCAATCTTCTATTTTCTTGTGGAGTTGATTTTTATCCAAATGCTCAGTGTTTCTGAATGGAAAACAGTTATTTCTGTCATTTATGCCACTTTTTTTTCTGATTTAAAACTTATGCAGGTATCTTGATCGTCGCAAGCGATTGATAATTTCCATGGATGCAGCATTTGGAATGGAATATTTGCACTCAAAGAATATTGTACATTTTGACCTGAAGTGTGACAACTTGCTTGTGAGCTTAAAAGATCCTCAACGAAGGCGGCCACGACGAAACGAAGATGCCGACTGTTGAAAACACCGACGAGGACGTCGGAAGCGATAACGCTTTAGGAGCCGGCGACGAAGAAACGAAGATACCGACGGTTGATAATACAGACGAGGAAGACGTCGGCGACAACGCTGTAGGTGCCGACGACGAGGATTACTGTTTCTCTCCGTCCTCGCGTCCAAGTATGACGCGTGCGTCGCCGGATTTCCCGTCATTTCCGAGACGGTCGATGAGTTGGCGGACGAGCTAGGGTAGCTCGTTTACGTTCTTTGAGAACTAGCTGAGAGTTTGTCATAGGGAATTCAATAAAGGATCAGTTAGCTTTTGAAGATGTATTACATCAGAATTATAAGTTGCATATGTTGCCCTTGACTTTGATGATAAAATATGTGATGTAATGCCATCAGATGTATTCTTTTTAAGGTTGCTTTATTTCTATCATTGCAAAAAATGGTTCTGCGTTTCCCATCTTCTTTCTTCCTCCTGTCGAGCGTCAAATCTCATGTGTGCGGGCGATTGCGCAAGTGCAGCAAGGCAACTTAGCTAAAAGCATTCATTAAACTCTACAACGCCTGAGGCAGTGAGGATTCAATTCTGGCCAACAAGTCGATTATCGTAATCAAACTGTGTACTTCTGTGATGTTGTTCCCTCCTCTGTTTAACGAAATTTGGCATATCTTGGTATTACACATAAATCTACAATCCTATATACCTTTTTTTCTAGACAAAACTACTGGTTGATACCTAGGTGTGAAGTGTGAACAATATAAGTCCAGGGAAAGTTGCTGAAAGTTGTATGGAGTGATTGAAGTTTGTTCTCTCCATCTCTTATATAGTTATATAGATGTGTAAAACAAGCACAAACTCTTATGTGTCTTGTTTAGCTTTTCCTCCATAACTGGAATGTTTGAAACTGTTAAGACACTAAACTTGAATGTTTGAAACTGTTAAGACACTTGAAGAAATCTTTTAAGGCAAGTTTTATGTTTAGATTTCCCAAACATTTGAGGAGTCATTTAGAGCAATTGGCCAACTTATATCGCAAACAGTTTTAGCATCTCATATATCATCCTAACATAGCACCACAGTTAAATGGAGTTTATGGAATCTAAGAATTCTCATGTGTCCAAGCCAAATCATTCCCAACCAAGGCAAAAGGTTAAAGGTGGCTGATATAAATGGAAAGCGGAATCAACATAGATCAATTCACGTACTCATAATTTCACCCAAAGTTTTGAAGTCGAAATTTGCACTGTGATTAACAAACTTGATGTATACCTTTTCTGCACGAGTAGACCTATACTAGTAGGAATGTGTTGTTAGAACAAGGATGATGTAGATATATTAATACGATTTTTTGAATGCTTGCCCCTGCTTTCACCTTTGTCAAATACACACACCTTACATTTCTGGATTAATTGGTTGTGAACTTGTGTGATACATGACCTTTTTGTCGATATTTAGTGGCCAGTTTTTTTAAATGGATATATTGATGTGACGTTTTCAGGTCTTACTTTTCGATTCTGGAGTGCGTGTCATGGGGCTAAAGAGTGTAGTATACGAAGATTACGTGGAATTGGCAAATGCAAACCGGTTAATCTACAATATATCAATGTATGTTATGTATCTCACATCCGACGGTTAACAATATATATTATATTTCTGACCCCACTCACAAAATAATATCGACCGTCGGATGTGTGATATATAACATACATTGATGTATATTAGAATTTTTCTATACAAACTACATATTTGTGTGACCGAGTAAGCTCATGCATTACAAACTACATGCAAACATTTTAATTAATCTTGTGAATAGATGCTTAAAAAGTTATTAAGCCATCAATGATAGTTGATTAACAAGAACACACATGTATTATACAAACATTTTTATCTTGTGAATTACAATTTGGGGTCTGAAATCCATTCACCCCAAATTAATAAAAGATTGGTAGATTTTAGAGGGAAATTCTATCATTGTGTGTGGTGTATGGACCGTTTTGCCCTTCCAAATACATGTCACACCATTGGTTCAACGAAACACTAACGAATGCGCAACATTTTTAAACGGTAATTTGTGTAGCATTTTAGGTAGCAAAAATTCATAAGTACTAGAAAATACATTTCACAATGAAAACTCATTTGAGAAAAACTGAAAAATATTGCATTTTTGGACTAAGAATGCTCAGGTAATTGCTAATTTGTTATCTCCTATTGAATCTATAGCTTCTGTGTACATGTTGCTAATCAAGTAATTAAAGTGTTAAGTATAAGAAAACGAATTACATGATTTTACATCTCTTCATCCCAATAAATGTGTAGCGATCTTGAGGGAACAGAAGATTACAACATCCCATCCCCACCTGCAACAATTCCTTCACACTGGAGCGTATGAGCTTGCTGAGCTGTCAGAAGAACAATATTGACCTTACCTCGCAAGACCTTCAATTGAAACCGTTCTCTCTCTCTCTCTCTCTCTCTCTCTCTCTCCTTCTTTTCACAGCAACAACTCGTTAATTACAGTCACCAAAAGAATCTAATTAATTACCCATTTGATCTTCGTCTTCTTCTTCTTTCCAATATCGGGGTTTTACTTTCAGCCATTACTGCACAGATTCAAGCTTCCATGAAAGGAGCACTGTGCTTTATTTGTCGTCCGAGTCGTTCGGGGAGAGTGGGGTCCACAGTGGGGTCATTTGGTTGGGTAGTTAGTCAATTATGAGTTTATGAATCCGTGGCCAAGATTGATCCAAACGGAATATTCCCCCATGCAAGCACATATTATATCACTACGTGTTACTGTTAAATCACTAGCTAACTGGCTGCTCGTTACAAGATTAACGTCCCAGTTAATTGTTACTGATTAGCCAACCCTAAGCTCCTAAGTCTTACCCCAATGAAACATAATTAACACATATTTCTACTGCCAAAAGATAAATATAGCAAAGCTCAGAGAATATGAAACAAGAGAAATATTGGAAGCAAGGTACAATGTATCTGCTAGCTATTAAACCATCGCCCATTCCTGCAGCAAAAACCAAACCTGTACCCCAAAAATGAAACTCGATCGAGCCGTTCGATTCGTCGATCAAAAAAGCAATACAAAGATAAGTTGGATAACTAAAATTAATCGAATTATCGGAATGAAGTTTTAGATCGATCAAGGTACAATTAACCCCTAATTAATCAAGCTCCTCCAATCATTCCTACTTGGTGAGTCGGTGATAGTACGTTCAGGAGTTCGTATTTATTTCAAGTTTTGTACATACGCGTTGATCATCAAAAAAATCTTAGTACACACTCATTAGAGCCTTACACTTGTAATACAAGTTCGATAAGCTTGTTCCATCTTTTCTTGCATTGATCAATGGGGTGGAGTTTTGAAGTACATTTGTTCCAAACAAATTAAACTTAGACGATGACCTGCTTATTACTTGTTTGCTGCAAATTTAACATGCATGTATATCGAATATTAGGTAGCACAAAATTGTGACATCATAAATGTATGTAGCGAGTATAGTTAGTATGCATACATATTTAAGCCATCTAAATAAAATGTATGGCGCACAGTGGTACTATTACTTCAGGCCGGTCTTCAACATCAGCTAGCTAGCTAGAAATTAATCCTGGATTAGCTAAGAAGATTAACTATAGTTTCCATAATTCTCCCCCGAGTTTCTCATTTTATGTAACAAATGGAAATAAAAAGAAGAAGATGCCATGACTCATTGACTGTAACAGAAAATGGGAATCTAGTGACCGTCTCTCTCTCCTCCCTCTCTCTCTCTCTCTCTCTCTCTCTCTCTCTCTAACCGAATTTGTTTGTTAGAAAAGTGAATTAACCTCCACACTCTCTGCTCTTCTCTCACAAATTTTACTACCTACATTCTCTCACTTCAGTCGTTACTATTCTCCTTCAACAGTAGTATTCTACATTCTTCGTCACCTTCTCCCTCCTTCCCTCACGCACACCTCTCCCCTCACTTTTCAACGCCATGCAAGAAGACGGCGACGGCGACGAGAAGAAAACACAGGCCGTTTACAACGCCGGCGAAACAAGTCCAGAGGTACCGCCCCCGGGGTTCGAATTCGTGGACAAAGACGACGGCGGAAATCCAGAAGGCTCGACCGGAGAGAAGAAGGACGCAGACGCCGACGACGATAAGAAAACACCGACCGTTGATGACGCAGGCGAGGACGGAATACCAACCGAAGACGAAGCCGGCAGGGGTAGCCCGGGGTCCTCGGAGTTCGAATTCGTAGAGAAAGAAGACGCCGGAATTCCAGAAGGCTCGACCGGAGAGAAGAACGGCGTCGACGAGGAAGGCATGGCGGCATTATTGTTCCCGGATTGGGTGTTCGTGCAACCCGAAGCTGAAAACGACGCGTCGTTTCTCTCCTATCTTGGCAGAGTGGCCGATATGAAGTATGATGAGCTCTCTCGAAATCATCCGCTGATCATGAACATGCTTGTTCAGATGGGTAAGGAATTGGGATATCCCATTCAAGGAGTTTTTGAGCTGCCTACTCTCTACCGGAACCTACGTGATCTCGCCAAAAAACCAAATAAAGAGGCGTTGAATGAGCTTAAACGGTCTGCAAAGACCGTCGGATCCGCCGTGTGTGGCTTCGCACTGATCTGTTTAGCGCGGTGGGAATTTTCAGTGATGAAAGGCCTCATTTACGTTTTGAAGCGAGGTTTGATGGAGGCCCCATTGATGAAGGGCCCCAAGCAAAAAGTGAAGGTATATTTATTTAATTTACATATTTATTTTTAAAGTTAATTGTGAGAGTTGTGACGTGTTTCTCAGGCACTCGAGATATGGGAGACGGTGAAGACCTTGACCGGCTTGACCGACGTGAAGCGAGAGCGGTTCTCCGTCAATGATCTATCCGACGAGGACATCCGAACAATTTTCCGAAGGCACGCCGCGCTGACACAAGGGGCTAAAGTGGCTAAGGCCGACTGGGTGCACTGTCCTCCGGTGAGCTCTGAAGGAGAGACCGTCGTCGGTCCGCGTGGTCATGTCTTCTGGCTCGATAAAACGTCCGCGGAGGCCAACCATGAGGATTGGGGAAGCTTGGTTCGGCCGGGCTTTGCCTTCTCGACTACGGAGGAGTTGTGGAGGAGGTTTGTGATTCTTCTCATCCTCTTTTGTCCTTTTTTCTTCATATTTGCTCTGTTGTGTTTGTAATGTCTGATTTTGGTGATTGTTGAAAGTAGGACATTTGGTTATTTCTGTTGGAGTTGGGGTTTTAGGCATTTAGGTGGTACTGCTATTTGTGCTTGGGGTTTAAGGGATACTGCTATGTGGATTTTTGGTATTGAATCTACCTGATATCTTTTCACAGTAGTTGAGTTACTGCAGATTTTATGGGTGATGAAATGATTGGAAATGAGTCGAAACATATACTATAAAATGCTGGATTTGACACATGATGAGGTTTCACTTTGAATTGTCTTTAAATTTGAAGTGCTTAAGAGTTGATCTACACGTTGCTAATGGCAGGCTATTCTCGAAATGGCTACCGAGGGGAGAGCTAAGGAGAACAATTCTTGCTGCACAAAGAAATGAACACAGTGCCAATGGTGTTGCAGCAGCAAGAGCTTTTGCGGATGTATGTGAAGGGCAAGAGGGACAACCTTCTAAACAACGATTATTGATTGTAGCCAACAGATTACCTGTCTCTGCAGTTAGGAAGGGTGAACACTCATGGCAGCTTGAGATGATTTCAGGATGGCTGACTGCACTTTTAGGTAAAGCAGAGTCTCTTTTTTAGGTATATAGGTTGTGGTATCATTTGTTTTTCTTCATTCTAATCCCAAAACAAAGGTGTGTTAATTTTTTTTTATCCAAATGCTCAATTAACTCCTGTGTTATTTTCTTGAAGGTCTGAAAGAGTTTGATGCCAGATTGATTGGTTGGGCTGGAGTGAATGTACCTGATGGTATTGAAAAAAAAGCACTGACTGAAGCTTTAGCTGAAAAGGTTAAAATGTCTTAGTTTCGTCTTGGTTATTTTTACAGAACTGGAGCTTATAAGCTGGCCATTTATTACTGCAAAATATTGATAATGATTCACTCCCATTCATGTCCCCCTACCTCAAAACACAGACACACTGGCATTCAGTGCACACACCACACACAATTTGTATGATTATGCACTTGACTGTTAAAGGAGAAAACACTAAACATTATTTATTGCAGAGGTGCATCCCAGTGTTTCTTGATGAAGAAATTTTTGATCAACACAATGTTTATGGTAACAACTTGTGGCCTCTTTCCCATCATCTTCGACTTCCACAAGAAGACCGCCTTGCAACCACCGACAGTTTCCAATCCCACTTTGATGCTTATAAGAAGGCCAACCAAATGTTTGCTGATGTTGTTAACGAACACTACGAGGATGGAGATGTCATTTGGTGCCATGATAGCCACCTAATGCTTCTTCCTAAATGTCTCAAAGAACATAATAGCAACATGAAAGTTGGCTGGTTTCTCCATACACCTTTTCCATCATCAGAAATATATAGGACAATATCATCTCGATCAGAACTTCTGAGATCTGTTCTCGCTGCTGATTTGGTCGGGTATGTTGGTTTTTTGTTAATCTGTTGCATACTCTGTGATATAATTAACTGTGTAAAGGCTCTCCAGCTCTGATCTTGGAAATGTGACTAAGATATGTGGTAAAACTGTTGTAGTGGTGACATCTAAGGCGAAGTCGCTAAAGGAGCTAGAATGTAGATTCAACTTATCATTATGTTAATCATATTTAAGGAATTGAAAGAAGTCGATGTGAACTATAGTTGACAGATTCTTTTTGTCATGAATCCAAATATCACTTACTCTTATCCGGAAAAGCTATAGCCCTTATACACCATAGCAGGATAATGTTATTGAGCCTATTTTTCCTGCTTATGAACACAGTAAGCTTTTATTACATGACAATGTTGTCCATAGTCTGTTGTGAATATGTTTTATAAGTTACCATCTGGTGTTGTACCTTATGAGCTTATAGATTCTGATCAGTAGACTTTTCATTTCCAGATTTCATACATATGATGATGCAGAACATTTTATTAGTGCGTGTACTCATATTCTGGGTTCAGAGGGTACATCTCAAGGAGTAGAGGATCAAGGAAAGCTCACTCGTGTAGCTGCGGTATGTCACTTTTTTAGTCCCTCAAATTTTTATCTGTTTATCAGCATATAATGTTTATTTTTATCTTTATCAAGAGTTACTTTACTTGGTCAATTCTCATGTTGCTCATTTCTTTTCGCTTTGAATTCAGTTTTCAATTGGGATAGACTCCGACCAATTTATGCAAGCTCTAGAACTCCCTAGAGTCCAGGAACGCATGAAAGAATTTAAGGAAAAATATGCTGGCAGAAAGGTAAGAACTGCTTTCATTTTAAGACGTGACAGCACCTTTTGGTATTTGGTTATGTGTCATTTACGTTTAACCCCCTATGTTAATCTAAGTAGTGAGTTCTGCACTGTAGTTGTAGCGTGCTTCTTGATATGCTATTGTTTAGATATGATTGCAAACACAACGTCCTTTTGTATTATGTTTCAACAATGTAATCTGTATCACTGATAGACTAATCACAAGTTCAATTGGCTACTCTCTCTCTCTCTCTCTCTCTCTCTCTCTCTCTCTCTTACAAGTACTAAAGTGCTCTCTCTTAATAGTTTTCTTTTATTAGAGTCAGGTAATGCATCTCTAATTAGGATTTAGGTTGTCGTTTCACAGGTTTGTAAATCTATCGTTCAGAGAAATTGCTTCTATGGCAATGGTTCCCGTGTTGAGTACATATTCTTCCTTTATTCCCTTTTACTATTTTATTTAATTTTCCAAATACTTTTTCCAATTCAACTGTTGATAGGTAATCTTGGGTATTGATCGCCTTGATATGAATAAGGAATTACCTCAAAAGATCTTGGCATTTGAAAAGTTCCTCGAGGAAAATCCAAATTGGCGTGATAAAGTAGTCTTGCTACAAATTGCTGTACCGACAAGAACCGATGTGCCTGAGTGTATGTTCCTTTTCCTCAAATATGTACCCTAAACTAGAATTGTATTCATCAGTGGTAGTCTATCTTTCTTCTTTTGTACTGTAGTACTTGTTTGACATAGACAAAGGGCAGCATGCTTCCAATTTGGTTCCCTTGCTTTTAACAAGTCAGTTTTATTGTTGATCACATTATAAATTTGTTCTTATGATCCGAATTGAAAAGTCTTTTCATTGGGATATAGCGATACTCTTGAAGTCTTTCCTCTAGTTTCTCCCATTCATGAATTTTATCATTTAATAGTTCAATCTCTGTGATCTACTATAACTCCCAGAATCTAATATATATCTTTCTATATGATGTGGTTTCACTCACAGACCAGAAGCTCACTAGCCAGGTCCATGAGATTGTAGGACGCATTAATGGGAAATTTGGGACTCTCACTGCGGTTCCAATGTATCATCTGGTTTGTTTTTATCCTCTTGACCTTTTGTTTTGATTCTGTTAGATTAAGCTGCTTCACAATAGTTTATGAACTCAGAAAAAGACCATGTTAATTGACTAAATGGAATTTAAACTAGAAAAAATGTTTTAAAATAGTATTCTGGATGTGAGATATGGAAATTCAATACAGAAAATAGTGTTCCTACAATAGAATGTTTGCATCATGCATGCTTAGTTGCTTACTTATCATTAAAAACCGATTTTTCTGATTTCATGTGTGTGTGTATTAGGATTTGTGTACTATAGCATCATTATTAATATTATGGATTATTGCTAGAATGCTAGTGATACATATACGTGAAGATTTCTTATACAACTTCTTCATTTACAGGACCAATCTCTTGACTTTCACGAATTATGTGCACTGTACGCTGTTACAGGTACTTATTTTTTCAGGTTTTTCACTCACAGCATTAATTTTTATTTTCTTCAATGATGATCCTGAAATGCTGAAGCTTTAGATAACTCTCGGCTTCAATATGAGTTGGATAATATATTCTAGTTTTTCATCGTTTATGGCTAATCAAGGCCACCAAAAATTGAAATGTTTTTGACAAACGACACAAAGACTACTGTCCCATTTTTGGGTGATAATTTTTATTAGAATTCAGTAAAGGAGTAGTTACTAATGGTTAAATAGCATATCACCTCCTCAGAAAAGATGTATTTACATGTATGTTCTTCTGAACCGATCTTCAAATGGAGAAGGCCAGTTATAGTGGGTTAAAATTGGAATTGGGAACAACCTTCCTGTCCTCATGCATTAATGTTGTCCTCTTTACATATTTAACCACTTTATCTTGCAATCAGTATGAAAGATTTGCTCAGGATACTATATTTTTCTTTACATTCTCTTTTAGTATAATAAATAAGAAGCTAACTTGCAATTGAACGCTATTTCAGATGTAGCGCTAGTTACATCTTCGAGGGATGGGATGAATCTTGTGAGCTACGAGTTTGTTGCTTGTCAAGCTTCAAAGAAAGGGGTTGTTGTTTTAAGCGAGGTAATTCAAACTCTCATGTGCAGTTCTGATTACATATCATGCGTTTTCCTCATTGAACTTTGTAAAATGCTTCAAGAAAGTTGGTTGCTTTGAGCTTGTATTTTGTCTACTTTTGTCTTTTCTCGTCCAATTTGTAAAATTACAATAATTAGGAAAAAGAAAAACAGTAAAACCAACTCTACTTTTTTTGTTTGATTTCTGCACACAGGACTATAATAAATATGAGATATCTGGATATATGTTGTATATGAAAAGACAACAAAATTTCAGAGAAACTTGGCCAAAGAAAAATAACTGTGAGGGAGAGGTAGGGTACGGACATTAACAGAAGAAAACAGTTTTTGAGCTTCTTGTTTAGGGTATCAAAAGGTCATCTACTTGTATAAAGTGCGGACATTAAAGATATTAAGTCGCAGTCTGTCTAATTATTATGTTTCATTGCTATGCCAGATCTGTTCTAATTATTCAGTTCATTTTTAGTTTGTAGGTGCAGCAAAGTATATTGATGCTGGTGCTATATTGGTGAATCCATGGAACATCACAGAAGTTGCAGCTTCCATAGATTATGCTTTGAACATGCCAGCTGATGAAAGAGAAAAGCGTCACCATCATAACTTCATGCATGTGACAACTCACACATCTCAAGAGTGGGCTGCAACCTTTGTAAGGTACTGATCATATATTGAAAATTATCTAGGTTGTTATACATTTATACCATGACTCATTTTTCATATTTCTCATTGTGAACAATTTCACTGTTCTTTTTGTCAAATTGATGCTCTGGTGAGAGTTCATAGTTCTCCAAGTTTAGCCAAATAACTGCTTTGTGAAAACTGATATTGGCAGTGAACTCAATAGTACTATTGCTGAAGCTCAATCAAGGACGAAACAAGCCCCTCCATTACTTACTACCAAAGGATTAGTTGAGGATTACTTTCCATCAAACAATCGATTGCTTATACTGGTATGCTATATTTTCATACTCAGTAGTTTATCAGTTCAACTTGAAATTGCTAGAACAATTCAGGAGGAAGGAGTCTGTTGGTTTCAATTTATAGTCTCTCATTATGTTCATTGTCTCTCTTCCTCCATTACAGGGATTTAATGCCGCTTTAACTGAACCAAAGGACAGCCTTGGGAGAAGGGGAGGTCAGGTTAGAGAAATGGAGCTCAAGTTGCACCCAGATCTAAAGGAACCTTTGGAAAAGCTTTGTAATGACTCAAAGACAACAATTGCTATCCTTAGTGGAAGTGGCCAAAACGTCTTGGACTATGTACAGTAGTCTTCATTCAGATAAGTTTTATTTCTAGGATCTTGCATGTTTGCATTGGGACTAATAATTTCTTATACAGGACTTTGGTGACTACAACATGTGGTTAGCAGCAGAAACTGGGATGTGCTTGCGTCTTACAACGGGAGAGTGGATGACGACTATGCCAGAGAATTTAAAAATGGATTTGGTTGAGAACGTAAAGGTTTGTATTATAATGCATTCTATTCTGGTTGACTTCTGTATTTAATTTCAAATTTCTGACATCTGTTTTTCAGCATGTTTTTGAGTATTTTTCAGAGGGAACCCCAACATCTCAATTTGAGCGTTGTGAAACTTCACTTGTATGGAACTACAAAGATGCAGGTAGCACATCAATTATTTGTTTTCTTCTTATTGCAGTATTTCTCACGTTTAATTAACGGTAGTGCATTACAAAGATACATACATTATATATATAGTACATTATATGTATACATATATATTAACTGCCATCAGTATGCTATGGTATCAGGTGTTAAGTTCAGGAATCTCCAAGCCAGGGATGTGCTGCAGCATCTTTGGGCAGGCCCAATCCCAAATGCATCTGTCGATGTTGTCCAGGGTGGTCAGTCTGTGGAGGTTAGAACAGTAAATGTAACAAAGATATATTATTCTAGCTAGATTCTATGTTTTGGATCTATCACAGTAACATTATGTTTTTTGTTCCCATGTTCGAGCAGCAGGGTGCAGATTTCTTGGGAGAAGTTGTTCTAAATAACAAGGGCATGAAGGCGCCAATTGATTATGTTTTATGTATTGGCCGCTTTCTACCAAAGGTGTGTTTCTTCTTGACTTAACTTAGTTGACATCTTCATAGCGAGAAGCTTCAACAGTAGCATTTTGCATATATTTTTCATGTGCATCTTTTTAACACTTCCCTTCATACTGCCATAGTTATAGTGTTTGTTAACACTCGTTACACAATAATTGAAGGCTAAGAGTTTATTCTGTATGTTCTTTGTGTTTTTCCCCCCAGAATTGATATAATGAAGAAGTCCTGCATGTGTTTGTTCCTACTTTGAAAATTGCTCAGTTCTTACAATATCAATTAGCTTTTCAGAGTACTATCTGAATTATTAGGATGCATACACATGCCAATACATTCTAGATGTTGACTTTAATGATGGATATGTAATGTCATGCCATTGATGAATTGTTGTAGGTTGACGACCTTAAATCGACTGACGACGTCCACACTCCTGTAAAAGGGCTAGATGAAGGTGGAGAACCAAAGGATGCCGACTCAGAAGGTGGTAAACAAAGCACGGAGAATATCTAGATGAAATTTATGGCTTGAACAATTTCAGACCCGCAGGACTTTGTTTTGTATTTTGTAGGAAGAAAACCAAAAATTGCACTTACAGTGGCTCAAAATAATGATGCTCAGAATTTTGCCGAATATTGTTATTGTTTGGTTGCTTTATTTTCTTTTTTCTCTTTGCAAAATGATCATTCTGCATGGTACGTCAAGATTTCCCATCTTGGCTCAATCTGCTTCAAAATTTTCCATCTTGCTTCCTTCATTAACTACGAAGGTAATGATTTCAAGTCTCAAGCAATTAAGCAATCTAGCATCTTGAATAGTAGGGTTTTAACATTTCATATGTTTGGTTCATTGTTTTCTGTTCGGAGGCCCTCTTTTTTCCATCGTCTCATAGGAGGTGCGTACAGCTTTGAGATAGAAAGATCACTCTTCAATCTTCATGCCTGTTAACACATCTCAATTTTTTTTGTTTTGTTTTTTTTTACCATATTGAGTTAGCAGGTCTAACTTAAATACTTAATGCCTTGATGGATAAGATTCATAAGAACCCTACCTCCTAGTGTAATTTAGGGGGACTCCGAGTCTCCAAGTCATACTCTCTTAACAATACTCCTACAGGGTATATATGAGTTATCAACCCCCCGAGAGCGAAGGAGATCACAGATGATGTTTAAAACCTTGTAGCAAATTATCAAGCCTAGAGACTAGAGAAGCCAATTTGTGGCAAACTCTTTAGTATTTGGAAAATAGATCGAGTGCCTAGTGTGGCCTCTTGAGTTCTTGTTTTCGACATTGAAAACTATGGACGCCCCGTGGCTCCTCTATCTAATTAAGTTCGTTTTTTCATTAAAAAAACATAAACGTGCATGCGCAATGAAAGGATGAACGGTAGAAAATTGTAGAAGTTCATTAGCAATTCGTATCCGCAGGAAATCTGCTGTCAGATCCAACAGTCAGGGAGTACATAGAGAGCAAGCAAACCTACAAAACTGTAGTCATCATCTGTATATCGAACTGGTGCTAAACCATCACCCAGTCCTACGACAAAACAAAAAAACAAAATTAAAGCTTGAACTGATAGATGGAAAAAGCGAGATATTAACTAGTTAAAGATAGAATAGTTAAAGAAAGATATAACAGACGAGGCTAACCTCAAGATCTTCATGATCGTCTCCATGTGATTCTGATCCTTGATTGGTGGCCTGAGTAGGACTAGGACGATTGCGTTTGAAACAATTGTATGCACGAACCACGCCACGAACCACCATCATCCAGACATTATCCACTTGTTGACGACGATCTAGTTCTTGCATAGTAACAAATAAACACGCCAACCTGATGAGAACGCCAGCGCGTATTCTCCCAACCGGAAAAATCATTGGGCCAATAATAAAGATGTAGTTTAATAAAAGAAACAAATCGTCATGATGGCTCTGTCTCTCATACCATTCAGAAAAAGTCTCTTCCCCTTCTGGTTCATCAGAGGTTTTCTTCTTTGGTTCAGATGAGGGCTTGCTATCGAGTCTTAAAAGAGAAGCGTCGAACTCTTTCCGAGATTTTGGATCAATGAGTATCGCATAGGAAGACTGGAGCCTCTGAAACTTGTCCTTGGCATTGGGATCGTTTGGCCTCTTGTCCGGATGCAACTGCAAAGCCTTTGCCTTATACGCCTTCTTAATCGTTATCTCGTTAAGCTTGGTGCCTTCCTTACCCGACGGTAGACCAAGAACCCTGTAGTGATCCCTTACCACTTTCTTCTTCTCCTTCTCCATATGGTTGATCTCTGACCCCTACCCTGCCGCGCCTTTTATTACTTGCTGGGAAAAGACGACCCTGAGATCGATAAATCCTTGTTTGTAGTTTGTAAACTAGAACCCTAATTGGATAAGGTCTCAAATTGATATAAAAAAAAATCTCAAAACCAATAATAAATATTGATTCTTATTTTTATTTTATTTTTAATATTGTCACCAACTGTCACCGAATTCCACTCCAAAATTGATACTATCCTAGTCTTTATAGAGAAATTTTGAAAAATGATCCGTTTTATGCACCTAAATTGATTTTTGACCTTCTTTTTCTAAACTAATGAAAAATGACCATATTTATGGAGGAAAAGTCTTAACTATCCTTGCTAGACCTCTAATTTCTTTAGTCATTTGTTTAAGTTTGAATCATCAGTCATCAAGATGAACTAGTCAATGATCCATATTCCCAATGTAATTGATTGAAAGTGGTTGGTTAATCTCACAGTCAAATAATGGATAAAACCCAGTAACAAACCAAATAACGAGAAGGCTAAGAACCCTAAAGCCTATCATTCCTTGCTAACTCTTCATAGTTGTTGATCCTTCATCTTGCACCGATCATTTTATCTCTCCTTAATAAGCCTTCTTTTACTTTCTTCAGAATTATTGCAAATTTTTGTAGACTCACAAGTATTGTATTATCATTTGATTATCTAAAAGTGAAACTGTATACTGTACTTGTGGATCGACTGGAAAAATAACATACCAAATATTTTTCTGTTTCATCAGATATATTGCTCATGCTATATCCTATAATTTTTTAGATAAAATGTATTCCAAATTTACAGTATTAGTACGATTAATCTCAATCCAAATTTCAGTTTTTCGATTAATTTGATTACTTATTGAATATGACTTGATTTGAGGTGTTATGTTCTATCACTTCATCAACTTTGATTATTGATCCAGGGGATGCAATATTCTTGAGATGGTCAACCAGCCCTAGCACAATTAATGGTAGAAGCCACTCCATTTTTCTTACCATTGTAGTTGCAACTCCCCGGTTATTGTAGTAGTTATCATAAGAGAGCGAGCGACGATAGAGGGTTATGAGAGAGAAGAAAAGTTATATTTGTTTAGAGGTTTTATTTTAGTTGAATATTTGATTATAGTTGATAAGAAAATTTAGCGAGGGTATTCATGATTTTCCTCCCTAAATTTGGTCAGTTTTCATTAGTTTATAAAAATATGGTCAAAAATCATTTTAGGGGCCTAAAACAGGTCATTTTCCAATTTTTTTCGTCTTTATACCAAAAAACATGGATCTAACATGAGCCGGTCCTCATCAAGCTTTATATATGCCTTCCTCACCAGGACTCCATATATAGTGTGAGTACAAAATATTTGGCAGTTATGGGTAGATTACTTATGCGTAACTTAGGCCCTAGTTATAATATGTAACCACTTAACTGTCGCTCCTGCTCCTCTATTATGTAGAATGAACATGGGGTTGCGGGATGTCAACATTATCCCAGGCAATAAAAAGTTTTCGAAGTGAATTCTCCTGCATTATCCAGTCTAATAGACTTGATTGGATGGTCAAGGTGGTGAGCCTTGAGCTTTGAGCAAAGAGCTTCAAAAAAGTAACATTCAGCTCTTTGTTCATTAAGAGTCCATGACACTTCATCTTAATATCCATACCTTTATTAAGTTAACGCGCTTCGTGGTCTGGAGACACTTGAATTAGGTTAAAACCAATCAATTCAGGATCTTTATCTACATCTCTTAACTTAGTCCAAACAGAGATGATATGTGACCACAAGCTGCAAATTCAGTTGTTTTAGAAACCACCTAACTGACAAGGTATTATGAGAACAAACCGTCTCATATTTGATTTCAGGGTGTTTTTTTCAGAGAGTTTGCGCATTAGTTGAGTCTAAACTCTTCTCTTTCTCACTACGCCTAACAAAGGTATAACCGATAGAATTTACATGTACGGTGTTGGCACTACCTGACCAATGACCTATCTCTTTGTTAAATCTGGATCCTACGGCTTTCCAAGAGGCTGTGGCGACGACGTGGGTCGATCATCACTATCAATTCCTACCGATAACACTTTCCATGTAGGCCAATCTACAATGTTAGAATTTTGCTTCAACAGAGTATGTATGGTTCGACATCAAACTAATTCAACATCGTCATTCTTCGAGATCTCTTATTTGGATTAGTATTGACATTGAGGCGTCTCCTAATGATAACCATCATCCAAGAAAACAGACGAGTGAGTATCATTGATAATAGATCAAGTTGTGCCATAACTCGCATTCAGCAAGTATTATCGAACCAAATGGTCTCTTCACACTTACGTGAGAGCCACAGCCTAGTGACACAATCTACCACATTTGTGGAGTGACCATGTCACCAACAAAGAGTGCCTATATGTCCATCTGTCGGACATCAATCCTTACATACATAATTACAACATGTATCTCTAATTTCGTCACTTTTATTTATATGACTATTAGGAACATGATGAGGTTCAATGGGACAAACCACGATAAAACTAAGTCGTTGAACTTGAAAAATTTGTTCTTCTCTCCCCCTAACGATAGGGAGATTGGATCATCAAAAGTGACTAAACGAGATCGCATGTTAAGGTCTTTATAAGCGGACATAGGTGGAAGTTCATGTATTATTTAAAGACAAAATTCAACATCAAATCACTCATCATTATGTGCTTGTGGAGGCATAATTTGACACATAAAATATATGACGATAAACCGTTAACATAATCCATTAACAAACATGCATATCGTTAGACTTGAAACACTAACATGCATACCATTATAACCATAACTTCAATGATGGTGATATATATGGATACCGTAAAACAAGACACGCTACAAGCCGTAGTTTATGCTTCATAAAAAAACCCTTTGGTTTATCTTGTGAAGCATGAAACTGATCAATATATATATAGGTCCCAATATATACATGCTACATCATTAACCAATACCGAACCTTTGTTTTACATTTCCTTAAATGCTTCACTAACTTTCCGAACCCCGAATGCTATGAAATTTTAGGAGCAAGGGGTGTTAGGAATCCAATGCCACTGACTTCACTGCCTTATCCGGTTGGAAAGGTGTTACGACCTTGAATTTCGAACGATAAAAATTTGAATTCGAAGCCATGAAAACTCTAAAGAAATCTCAAATATACTGAAATCATCTTATAGTAACAGTGTATCAAAACTGAGTTCACAGTACGACTCAGTCGACTTGAATAATACATAACCAGTTTATACATCAAGTATCATAACAAATGGAAATGTAAAATTCACTAAATCCTCACCACAAACAGAAGAAAGAAATCTTCAGAGTAAGCCCTTCGAATCTACTAATCCCCACCTGCAAAACTATCTCCTACACCATTGAATTGGTGCATCAGGATTGTAAACACAAACCCAATAAATTTTTTAGCTCGTATGAGTAAACCAATATTATAACATACATCGTATGCAAAGGAAATATAACTAGTAACATTTAAAGACAAGTGTACTCATGAGACACTGGACAGTCATCTAGTTGCCAAATATTATTTTAAAATATGTGTACTCATGAGACATTAAGCAACCCATTTGTTACCAAATATCATTTAAAAACATGAGTACTCATGAGACCCAGGTACCCATATGTTACCCCTAATACAGTACACTGGCAGACACTGGGCAACTCATATGTTACCCAATATCATTCTACAACATGGGTACTCATGAGACCCAGGTAACCCATCTGTTACCCCTCATGCAGTACACCGGCAGACAGACTAGAGCTCTAACTGATTGTAACCGACACTCAGCCAAAGTTTGGTTCCGATTTAATGCCAACAACGTCCGAAGACCAGAAAACGTTTTACAAGACTCAATGTTAAAACACGTACAATATAACAATCCACACATGTTTATATACTACAACGAAGTGACTCTTGCACAACAATATAAATATATTCACTCCAATAATTAGTTATACCGGAAGGTACGTTATTTCCCTTCCGGTCCCCTTCACCACAATTAATCAAAAACAATCAATCAATTTGAAATAAAAACCGTAACATTATATAATATAACAACCCATATATATAAATCGTATTTACCATTGTTGTACACATACACAACCCATTATATTATATAGATGTCACAATTCACTCTTTTTAAGAAATCGTAAATATGAGTCACTGCTAAGGATAGACGTGTCACAGTGAGATTTACTCACCTGATTTTGCAACTTCTACGACACCGAATTGAT
Source organism: Argentina anserina (assembly GCF_933775445.1). Lineage (NCBI taxonomy): Eukaryota > Viridiplantae > Streptophyta > Magnoliopsida > Rosales > Rosaceae > Argentina > Argentina anserina. The sequence continues at coordinate 4,010,012 of NC_065874.1, forward strand.
TCCCTCACTCGTTTCGTCGGTCACCTAATAACATGACAACATGCTTAGAAAAATGATACGTAAAATCTCAGGTGACTATTCATTACAGTTGAAACACTGTTCATAAAATACTGTTCACGCGTCGCCACAAACGACCGCGCGTAGCGCTCACTCGCCACCCACAGTAGCCACGCGTGACCTCACACGCAGCCCCCAAACCCCACCATTTCTCTTCCTACACCGTCCTAGGTCGATAGCCTAGCCCGTACCGTCCTCACTTACTCCCACGTGCCCCCACAGACGGCAACACGTGCACCACCACAACCTCCGCCAAAACCTCCTCAAATCGACAAATTCCCAACATCAAAAAGTTGATTACATGGTGGAGATCGTAACCATACCTTTAATTCACTCCAATTTGGCCAGAAATAGCCAGAATCGCTGCCGCAAGATCCCAGATCGGGATTTGAAGATCGAGAGTGAAGCGGCTTGATTCGAGCCTCACCGCCGGTGGAATTGTGTTGAGGAGGAGGAGGGAGGACCTGCGACGGTCGCCTCGTGCCCTGCTCTCACCGGTGACGTCGAGTCGACGAAGCCGTCATTGTGCTTCGTTGGGCGTGGTAGAAACGCAACACGGGGTGGGTCGCCACCACCACCTGTCGATGCAGCCCCGCCGTGTGATTCCAAAGACACCGGCGGTGTCGAGCACGGCGGTCGGAGGAGGGAGATCGCCGGCATGGAAGATTCGGCAGCGATGGAGGCTCGGGTCGGGGTGGGGCCGACTTGAGTTTCTATTTTTGGCTTTCTGATTTTTGTTTCCATTATACATTTTTTAACTCATAGATTACGTCTCCATTATTTTGGAGAAATTATATTGATCCATATAACATCTTGCTCAAAAGAATAGCCTATACAAGTCATTGATTCATTATTTTGAATCATAAGTATCGTGAAAGAATACAATTCACATTTTGACTCTTGAGATGCGCTCCGTCATTAAAAGCGATACATAAGAACTCTTTCACAATGAGTTTATAGGTGATACAAGTTGGTACAAGTATTGTCTTCAAGTAGCTTATCGTCTCGCCCGTATATAGGCATTATATTGAGTATCATGTAGATTCATGATCATCTTTATACGCATCTGAATAGGGAGAAACATCATTTTTATTCATTGATAAGAGAGTCTTTATAGATGCATTGCATTGTGTATCCCGTAGATTCATGGATTATACACTATTCCTTATCTTGACTAATTTATAGAAGATTACGGAGAGTAATTCTCCTACAACACTTTTCATTTATATTTTTAAATATTATGACGAACTGTCACCGAATCGGAGTGGAGAACAAAATTGTAATAATGCGTGTCACAAAATCTAGATAGCTCCCTTCATTAGAAGTATGATCCAGAGTCGATCCGCATTATTCCATTATATCTCTGCTTGAAATCGGTAATTAAGTTGATGATTTCCCTTTTCATTCGACATGCATGCATGCGCGCATGATCATATTACAAAGAGAAAAATCACGTACAGATTACAGAGCAGATCGACCAGATCGAAGGGGATCGAAGAAAACATGCATTAAAAGCACTACGATACGTTTTACGTGCACACATATATTAATAACATCAGTACCAGTTTAGAGTGCGCGCTGTTGTGAATCTAGCTAAGGATCCAATGACTGGCTCTGTATGGATCTAGGATGAGCTGAGCCCTTTGGAACTTGGCCAGTAATTAACTGCAGAAAACCTTTGCTCTGCATGCCTTTTGATTTAATTTGGTTCTCATCAAGCTTTCTGCCTTCCTCATCACCAGATGGCAGAAGCTACCTTCCTCGATCACCAGATGATTTGTCAAGAACCCGTAGATCACTAGACAGCTTTCTCCATATTGCTCTTCTTAGAATTTTGACCTGAATCCGATTCTTCATCTCCATATTAATTTCCATGAGATATTTTAAAAATTAACCCATGTTGAGCGTTCAGAATGATTTTTAACCTCAATGTAAAAAAATGTTGAAAATGACCAAATAGAGAGACCAAAAGTTTTTCATGCCCCTTGTAATTTCTATGACCTACTACATCTCCATTCTTTCTTGCGACAACAAATTAACCTCGCTACCTTTCAAACATAATAAGTAGCCTTTACAGATTTTATATGGGTAATATATTGAGCAACAACAAAAAAATTTATACTATGAAAGGGGAAGAAGAAGAGCAAAATTTGGATCTAGGATTTATCTCTTTTTGGTCATTGTTAAGTCCATAGAGAAGGATGTGTTAGCAAAATCCCCACATTCAATCATCAAGAATCTGGTCATCTATACCACTTTCTTTTATTTTTCTTTGTTCTAGAAAAGAAGGAATTCGTCATCTGTGCAAGTAACCATGGAACTTCCCTTGAATCATATTTATAGTCTCCGATCATCTTATCATCCTCGATTATATCAATTCAAAAAAGTGTTTGTAGAGTAAACATTGAAATTTCTAGATTGTGATTAATAAGGTTTATATAGGAGCTTACGTGACTTTTCACATCCTCAAATTGACATTTTTCAACAAAAATTACAAATAAGATACAAATCAACTCGGTGACCATAAAAAGGTTATTTGTCAAAATTTCTCCGAAAACACATACGTATATAGATGACGATCATATGGATCATACTCGTCTAAAACTTTAGCAAAGAAATCTAAACACTTAATAAAAATTTTAAAATACCAATCTAATGGACTCATAATATCGTAGTCTTCCTGTGATTTTGTTTCTTTATTGGTGCTAGCCTGATTAGGATTGCCATCTCGAACCATCATCGAATGGAGTTCTTTCAATTTTTGACGTCTGCGTAGTTCTTCAAAAGCAAGGTGATAACAAAGTATCGTCGCTACACTTTTGAATTTGGTTTCCACATTTCTTGCAGCTGGAAAAGCCATCGGAGTAGCAACATAGATAAGGTAACCTAACACAATCAATATACTCTTTTGGTCATTCGTGAGAATAAGTCCTGTACGGAAAGAGTCGTCAAACCGTTTCCTGGCTTTTGGATCCTTCAGTATGGAATAGGAAGAGCTGAGCCTTTGGAACTTGCCCAGTAAATGCAAAACCTTTGCTCTGTATGCCTTTCTTATCTGGTTCTCATCAAGCTTTCTGCCTTCCTCACCAGAAGGTAAGTCAAGAACCCTGTAGTGCTCTACGACAACTTTCGTCTTCTCCATATTGCTCCCGCTAAAATTCTTCTTACGGAGGTACTTCTTTGTTCGCCTACGTCTTCGGGCTGTAACACAAGAATATAAGAACAGGAACGAGAATACAAGAATCTATTGAGATGTTTTCAATACCTGACTTGCTCTATTGGCTAAATAAATGAAGGGTACGTACTAGTGGTACCACCACCACCTATGTCTTTTATAAACAATCTGATAATCTGATTTTATACGAAGTTGCAAACCTATTCCGAATCACAAAAGAAACCGTTACGAAGTAGAAAAAGAATTCAAAACTCCTATTGTAATAAGGATTAATAATAAATCCGTATCCAACGGCTCACTGTGGAATAGAAACCTAATTAATAAAGTACTTAAAAACGTCCAGTTTATCAGATTTCTTATATGCACGCGTCGTGTAACGACCCCAAAATTTCGAGCTTAAAAACTCAAAATTCTAAAGTCGTTAAACACAAAATAATCTCAAATAAATCGAAATCATTAAAGTGTAACAGCGGATCAATTCTGAGTTCTCAATACAACTCAGACAACCAATTATTACAACCCAAATTTGTAATCCATACATAAAATGGAAATGTAATAATCCTCACAAATCACTCACAAATCTCACAAATGAAATTACACCACTTCTCACACACAAATCCACGCTAAAACCTCACCACAAGTAGGATATGAACGACTTCGAGCCTCTGTAGTCGTCACTCAACCCCCACTAATCAGCACCTGCAGAATTATCCCCTACACCATCGAATTGGTGCACCGGGATTGTAAACACAAACCCGGTAAGCTTATAGCTCGTATGAGTAAAAATCAAAATATAAATTCGCATATCAAAATATACGAAAGATCACAAACAACAAATATAAATGCCCTCATGAGTCATTGGTCAGCCCATCTGGTTGACCCAAAGAAATATGAAATGAAACGCTCATGAGAAAATTAAGTAACCCTTCTGGTTACCCAATGCATTTATAATACGGGTACCAAGAACGCTGGTACACATCTGTTACCCCTCACGTAATACACCGCTGATATTGGATAGCCACCCGCTACCCAACATCCAAAATAAACTGAGTACCCATGAGCAGATAACCACCCGTTACCTCTCATGCAGTACTAAGGCAGACAGACTAGAGCTCTAACTGTATCGTAACTTTCGCCCGGCCAAAGGCTAGGTTCCGACTTGCCAAACACGTACAATAATCTCACATCATATTGTACCACACATCACGTCCGAAGACAAATCACAATTTTTAACATTCTCCGTGATAAAAATCATGTACAATAATCACTCATCATATTGTACGTTTTAAAACTTTCACGATATCACCACAATAAAAATCATAACAGTATATTATATAGCAAACTATATATATTCGTATTTATTACCATTTATACAATATATACATAGTCCACTATATCCTATACATGTCATATTTCATAAACACCTGAAGAATTACATACGATATTCTCACATCATATCGTACCATTTAAATCATATACTCATGCACAATTTTCCGTCACCGAATGACTATTGTTAATGGATTAATAACAGTACGTAATTTAATGAACTATATATATATATGTACTTATTACAATTATACTGTATATATGTAGTCCACTAAATTATATACATGTTGTAATTCATTTGATAAACACACTTGCAAAAATGTTGAATCACCACGAGGGTAGATTCGTAATTCAGTGAGATTTTACTCACCTTATCGACTCGAGCGTAATTCCACAATTCCCGATGATAATTCCTTTCCTCGATTTAACGATCACCTTGAAAAGATAAGAAAAGAATTTTAGAATCGTTTCGTAAACCTTTAAATGCCAAAACAGTAATAATCGGTTACTGTTCAGCAAATTTTCGGTTTTACGAAGTTACTGTTCAGGGTTACTGTTCACTGTTACTGTACAAATACACCATTAATACGTATTTCTGTACGTATAAATATTATATACGTATTTCTGTACATATAAATATTATATACGTATTTCTGTACGTATACGTACTGTTTAAAAGTAAATACAATCTCAGTAAATAAAATTTACTAAATTACCCTTTTACAAATTACTTTTTACATTTACTGAAAGTAATTTATAATTACATTTACCGTAGTAAATAAAAATTACGTTTACATTTACCGTTACACAGTAAATTACCAAAATACCCTTCTTGTCGAAACTATTCACACCGCCGCAGGTGGCGGCACGTGGGGCACACGCGCCACCCGCCGGCAGGCGGCGCGTGGGGCTCACTCGCTGACGCCACCACGGCGCGTGTTGCGTCACCGCCGTGCCCAAACTCCCCCCTCCTCCTCCTCTACCTTCCTACAGCCTCCGACTACCCCTAGGCCATCCCTAGCCTCCTCACGCGCCGCCTCTAGGCGGCGGTATCTCCCACCCTCCTTCACTCGATTTCTTCCCCAATCTCTCCAAATCGAATCCCTAATCTCCCAATCCATCCAAAAACACCACAAAAACATCACAACCATGAATCAAATGCCTCCTTACCTAGATCGGAGTCCAAAACCGTCGGGAACTCTTGGATCGGTGAAGAGCTTCGTGCTCCCTCTTCGTCGTGGCTCCTTGGCGGCGGACAGAGGCACGGCGTGCTTGAGGTGGTAGCAGGGGATGGCGGAGAGCACAGCTGCCGTCGGTGAGGAGAGGGAGGGTGCGAGGAGGAGAGAGAGAGAGTGAGTTCGGATCGAGAGGGAGATGGAGTGAGCTCGGGGTCGAGAGGGTGAGAGAGCTGAGGGACGTGGGGTGAGAGAGAAATGAAAGGGTTTCCAATTATGGGAACCCTAACTGATATCATTTCCTTTTATACCCCCTCCCAAAATCGGAAACTAACTTCCGTCGTTAATAACTTTTACGTACGTCGTCCGATTAGAACGCGTCACATATCCACGAACTCGTATCGACGAGCTCTACAACTTTCGTGAAGAAAGTTTTCGTAACCGAGCGATGGAATAAAAGTCGATAAATTCGTTCGGAAACGTAACGTTTTCTTATTAAACGTTCTCGGAACGCTTCCGTTTCCGTTTCGTAACGTTTGCAAACAAATCAAATTCAATTTAAATGAATTTCAAAACTTTATACAATTTACTTCAAATCAATATCGTTTTGAAAAAAATTGGGGTTATTACAATCTACCCCCCTTAAAGGAATTTCGTCCCGAAATTCAAGCTCACTCAACAAACAACTGTGGATATCTGGTCATCATGTTTGACTCTAGCTCCCAAGATGCATCACCCTCATCATGGTGACTCCACAACACCTTGACTAGCCCAACTTCTCTCCTCCGTAGCTTCCTTGTGGATCTATCCAGGATACGAACCGGCTCGACAACAAACGTGGCATTTTCCTTCACTTCAATGGTGCTATGATCGATCACATGTGACTCATCTGGTACATACTTCCTCAGCATGGAAATGTGGAAGACGTTGTGAACGCCCGACATGCTAGTAGGCAAGGCTAGTCGATATGCTAGTTCGCCCACCTTCTCAAGTATCTCAAAAGGCCCGACATACCTCGGTGCTAACTTTCCCTTCTTGCCGAATCTCACTACACCCCTCATAGGTGAAACTTTCAAGAATACATGATCACCAATCTCAAATTCCACATGTCTCCTCTTCAAGTCCGCATAGCTCTTTTGTCTGCTCTGCGCGGTCCGGATTCTATCCCGAATGATCGAGATCTTCTCAGTGGTTTCCTGAACCACCTCTGGGCCCATCAGTGCCTCATCACCAACTTCGGCCCAACAGATCGGAGATCGACATGGTCTACCATAAAGTGCCTCATAAGGTGCCATGCCGATGCTAGAATGGTTGTAATAACCCTAAATTTCAAACAATTTTAAGTTTGATTTGAATTCTATAAAATTTGGAATTTCAATATGAATGAATGTGATTGGTTGCGATGTTATTAAACGAGCGACGGATACGTTCTCGGAACGTTTAATTTGAAAAACGTTACGTTTCCGCAACGTATATATCGACTTTTATTCCGTCGATCGGTTGCGAAAACTTCCTTCACGAAAGTTGTAGAGCTCGTCGATACGAGTTCGAGAGTATGTGACGCGTTCTAATCGGACGACGTACGTAAAAGTTATTATTGACGGAAGATAGTTTCCGATTTTAAGGGGAGGGGTATAAAGGACATTTTGTGAAGTAGGGTTTCTGAAATTAAAAAAAAAACACCTCTTCTCTCTCCCCTCTCTTTTCCGCCGCCCCACTCTCTCTTTTCTCTCTTTTCTCTCTTTTCTCTCTTTTCTCTCTCTTTTCCCTTCTCTCTTTTCTCTCTTTTCTCTCTTTTCTCTCTTTTCTCTCTTTTCTCTCTTTTCTCTCTCTTTTCTCTTCTCTCTCCCCTCTCTTTTCCGCCGCCCCACTCTCTCTTTTCTCTCTCTTTTCTCTCATTCTCTCTTCACTCTCTCGGTTCTCTCTTTCTCCCTCTCCCTCACTCGGCTTTCTCCCTCTCCCTCTCCCTCTCCTCACCGAGCAGCTGCACCTCACCACCGTCCCTGGGAATCGCGAGACCCCTACCACCACCTCGAGCACGCCGAGCCTCCTCCTGCCGCCAAGGAGCCACAACGAAGAGGAAGCTCCTTTCAAGCGTTCCCGACGGTTTTGGACTCCGATCTAGGTAAGGAGGCTTTTAATTCATGGTTGTGATGTTGTGTGATGTTTTTTTTTGGATGAAATGGGAGGTTGTTGGTGGAGATCGGAGGGATAGGTGGAAGGAGGGTTACCGCCGCCTAGAGGCAGCGCGTGGAGGAGCGTGGGAGAAGTAGGAGGCGGCCTAGGACCGGAGAGAGGAAGAGGGGAGAAAGGAGGAGGGTTTTGGGAGTGGTGGTGACATCACGCGCGCCGGATTTGGGCTCGGCGCGTGGGCCCCATGCGCGGCCGGCCGGAGGTGGCGCGTGTGCCACACGCGCCGCCGTGTGAGGCGGTGTGAGCAATTTCGACAGAGGGGTATTTTGGTAATTTACTGTGTACGGTAAATGTAAATGTAAATTTTATTTACGTATGATAAATGTAATTAAATTTTACCTACGGTAAATGTAATTGATAAATTACTTTCAGTAAATGTAAAAAGTAATTTGTAAAAGGGTAAATTAGTAAATTTTATTTACTGAGATTGTATTTACCTTTAAACAGTACGTATATGTATATAAATACGTATATAGTATATATACGTACAGAATTACGTATATATTATTTATACGTACAGAAATACGTATATAGTACTTATACGTACAGAAATACGTATATAGTACTTATACGTATTAATTGAGTATTGTACAGTAACAGTGAATAGTGAACAGTAATTTCGTAAAAAATCGAAAAATACTGAACAGTAACCGATTATTACTGTTTCGGCATTTAAAGGTTTACGAAACGATCCTAAATTCCTTTCTTATCTTTTCAAGGTGATCTATAAAGCGAGGAAAGGAAATTATCTTCGGAAATTGTGGGATTCACGCTCAAGTCAATAAGGTGAGTAAAATCTCACTAAATTACGAATCTACCCTCGTGGTGATTCAACATTTTTGCAAGTGTGTTTATCAAATGAATTACAACATGTATATAATTTAGTGGACTACATATATACAGTATAATGGTAATAAGTACATATATATATATATATAGTTCATTAAATTACGTACTGTTATTAATTCATTAACAATAGTCATTTCGGTGACGGAAAAATTGTGCATGAGTATGTGATTTAAATGGTACAATATGATGTGAGAATATTGTACGTAATTCTTCAGGTGTTTATGAAATATGACATGTATAGGATATAGTGGACTATGTATATATTGTATAAATGGTAATAAATACGAATATATATAGTTTGCTATATAATATACTGTTATGATTTTTATTGTGGTGATATCGTGAAAGTTTTAAAACGTACAATATGATGTGAGATTATTGTACGTGATTTTTAACATTGAGATTGTTAAAATGTTGATTTGTCTTCGGACGTGATTGGTACAATATGATGTGAGATTATTGTACGTGTTTGGCAAGTCGGAACCTAGCCTTTGGCCGGGCGAAAGTTACGATACAGTTAGAGCTCTAGTCTGTCTGCCTTAGTACTGCATGAGAGGTAACGGGTGGTTATCTGCTCATGGGTACTCAGTTTATTTTGAATGTTGGGTAGCGGGTGGCTATCCAACATCAGCGGTATACTAAGTGAGGGGTAACAGATGTGTACCAGCGCTCATTAGTTACCATTTTGTGAAAGTATTAGAGTAACCAGATGGGTTGCTCGTTTCTCATGATTTTCATTATACTGTGTTGATGTGGAGTTGTGTCTTTTATGAGACAAGAGTTATATTAATATTTTACTCATACGAGCTGTAAAGCTTACCGGGTTTGTGTTGCAATCCCGGTGCACCAATATCAATGGTGTAGGGGATACTTCCGCAGGTGCTGAGTAGTGGTGATTGAGTGACGACTCCGAAGACTCGACGTCGTTCGCATCCAGTAGTGGTGAGGCTCTAGCATGGATTGTGTGTGAGATTTGGTGTAATTTTATTTGTGAGGTTGTTGTGAGGATTATACAATTCCATTTGTTATATGTTGAATTATCATTTGGTTTGTAATAATCGGCTTGACTGAGTTATATTTTAAACTCAGATGTGATCCGCTGCGACATTTAAAATGATTTCGATTTCATTGAGATTATTTTGTGTTTAACGATTTTAAAATTTTGAGTTTTTAAGCTCGAAATTTTAGGGTTGTTTCAATGGTAGCTGTTGTTGTAGGCAAACTCAATCAATCTCAAATGATCTTCCCAGCTACCCTTGAAATCCAACACACATGCTCTCAACATGTCTTCCATCACCCTCTCTGTCTGCCCATCCGTCTGAGGGTGAAAAGCTGTACTCATATCCAATGTAGTGCCCATCGCCTTCTGCAAACCACCCCAGAACTTCGAAGTGAAACGTGCATCTCTATCGGAAACAATAGAAACTGGAGCACCATGAAGTCTCACTACCTCATCCACATATAGTTTCCCAAGCACGTCCACTGAGTACTTCATCGACACTGGGAGAAAATGAGCCGACTTCGTCAATCGATCGACAATCACCCATATGGCATCGTGACCCTTCTTCGATCTAGGCAACCCGGTCACAAAATCCATAGATATCTGCTCCCACTTCCAAAGAGGAATAGTCAGTGGTTTCAACATGCCAGCTGGTCGTTGATGTTCTGCTTTCACTTGCTGACATGTAAGGCACTTCGCTACAAACTCTGCTACATCTTTCTTCATACCGTTCCACCAGAATTGCCTGCAAAGGTCCTTGTACATCTTGGTGTTCCCTGGGTCGACGGTATAACGTGAACGATGTGCCGTACGAAGAACCTCCTCCCGGAGATCATCACAATCTGGGACACACAATCTTGCCCCAAACCTCAACCCTCCATCGGGTCCAACTCTCCACTCAGAAGGACACTCATCAAGCGTATCAACTACAAGATCCGCCAACCTAACTCGTGAGAGTCTATCCTGCGCCTGACCCTGTATGATCCTCGTGATCAATGTGGGTTGCACTGTGACACTACCAAGAAAGACCCTTGGTTCTCCTCCTGATGGTACCAAATCAAACTCTGATGCAGCTTCTAGCATGAACCACTCCTGAACCATAAGTGAAGCTACCACGCCTCTCGGTTTCCTGCTCAAGGCATCAGCCACCACATTTGCCTTTCCCGGGTGGTACTCTAATGTGAAGTCATAGTCCTTGAGGAGTTCCATCCACCTCCTCTGCCTCATATTCAGCTCTTTCTGTGAGAACAAGTACTTCAAACTCTTATGATCTGAAAAGAGTGGAAATTTCTCACCATACAAGTAACGTCTCCAAATCTTCAGGGCAAATACAACTGCTGCAAGCTCTAGGTCGTGTGTCGGATAATTCTTCTCATGAATCTTCAACTGTCTCGAGCCATAAGCAACAACTCCTCCATGCTGCATCAACACACAACCCAAACCTTGGAGCGAAGCATCACTGTAAATGACATAGCCACCACCACTAGAGGGAATTGTCAACACTGGAGCTGTGGTCAGTCTAGTCTTTAGTTTGCTGAATGCTTCCTCACATGCATCCGTCCACACGAACGGAGTATCTTTCTTGGTCAACTTGGTCAATGAAGATGCGATACTAGAAAACCCCTCGATAAACCTCCTGTAGTAACCTGCCAACCCGAGGAAACTACGTATCTCTGTAGGGTTCTTTGGACGACTCCAATTCTTCACTGCGTCTACCTTTGCCGGGTCCACTAGTACTCCATCTTTTGAGACAACATGACCAAGGAATTTGACCTCTTCCTTCCAGAACTCACACTTCTCTAGCTTGGCATACAGTCTCGCCTCCTTCAAGGTCTGCAACACTGTTCTCAGGTGCACCACATGTTCTTCTTGTGTCTTGGAGTATATCAGAATGACATCCACAAACACCACTACGAACTCATCCAAGTATGGACTAAATACTTGGTTCATCAAACTCATGAAGACAGCTGGTGCATTCGTTAGACCAAATGGCATGACGACAAACTCATAATGTCCATACCGGGTCCTGAAGGCTGTCTTCGTTATATCTTCTTCCTTCACTCTGAGTTGATGATAACCGGATCTCAAATCAATCTTAGAGAACACCGTAGCACCTTTGAGTTGATCGAACAAGTCATCAATCCTAGGTAAGGGATACCTATTCTTGATGGTCACCTTGTTCATCTCTCTGTAGTCCACACATAACCGCAGAGAACCATCTTTCTTCTTTACGAACAAAACAGGTGCTCCCCAAGGTGAAACACTAGGTCTAATGAACCCTTGGTCTAATAGCTCATCGATCTGCACCTTCAGCTCCTTAAGTTCATTCTGCCCCATTCTATATGGCGCCTTTGACACAGGTGCTGTACCGGGTACTACATCAATGCAGAAATCTACCACTCTTCGAGGAGGTAGCCCCGGTATCTCTTGGAACATTTCACCAAACTCAGATACTACCACAATGTCTGCGATAGTCACTTTCTGATCCACTGACTCCACATGTGCCAAAACTCCTGATCTCATGGCGTTGTCGGACTTGAGGCAACGATAACGAAACACTGGCTCTCCAGGTCTATGAAAGGACACTACCATGTCAAAACAATCAATCACAGCATGCTGTGATCTCAACCAATCAATCCCCAAGATCACATCATAAGTGTGGTCCGGAATCACAATCAACGAAGCAGAGAACTCTCTACTTCCAATCAATATAGGACAAGCTTTGCAGATTGTCTCTAACTCAAGTGACACACCAAGGGGTGAAGTGACACATAAGACGTCCCCGAGAGGTGTAGGAATCAATCCTAGCATCTCCACTACTGAACTAGCAATGAATGAATGCGATGCTCCCGTATCAAACAACACTCTAGCAAGGTAGTCAAAAAGTGATAATGTACCTTCCACTCCTGTGTCTCGTTGACCCACTGCGAACACTCTAGCTTGGCCCGCTGGTAGCTGTCTCTGCGGCCATTCCTGTCTACCCGGAAGTGGTCGGGTACAATCTCGAGCTATGTGTCCCACTTGCCCGCACCGGTGGCAGCCTGCTCTCTTCGGTTTCGGACATGCTGAGGCGTAATGTCCCATCTCATTGCAGCTATAACACCTCACTGCTGCTAATGGTCTGACTGGTGCTGCTCTGATAGCTAGGGGTGGCGCCCTTGTCGGGGCCTGATAGGGGGGTCTTGGCCTCTTCCATGACCTATCCTTCGGCCCTGAGTGCTCGTTGCCTGTATGGAATGCCTTGCCTTTCCCCTTTGCATCTATGTTCCCCACATCACCTGCTTGAGTCTTCTCTGCTTGCTCCAAGCTCATAGCACTCTCAAATATCTGCTCCCTGGTAGTCAGGCAAAGGACTGATATCATGGTCTTGTACTCTTGTTTCAGCCCACGTAGATACTTCTGAGCTAAAGCAGTCGTACCCATAGGCCTGACATACCGATACAGCTGCGAGAATCGAGAATCATACTCTCTAATGGTCATGACTCCCTGTACCAATGCCAGAAACTCCAACTCTAAGTCCTCCTGTACTGAGGCTGGAAAATACTTCTCTCGAAATATGGTGGTGAAACCTCCCCATGTGAATGTAGACACATCCACAGTCTGTCTCATGCTCTTCCACCAATCTAGAGCATCACCCTTGAGAAAGAATGTAGCTATCTTTCTCTTCTCAAACTCTGTGCACTCTATCATCTCAAAATAAGTCTCCATACCCTCGATCCAATGGTCAGCTACCATATGATCTAGTCCCCCATGGAAGGTCGGAGCTGACAGTGCACTAATATCCTTGATCAGCTTCAACACTCGACCGTCATCTCTAACCGCAGGAGCTGGCTCAACCTGCTCTTCTTGTGGAGCAGCCTCCTCATAAAGGTTCTCCACGTTGCGGACTCGACCTGTGGTCCTACCTCGACCTCGGCATACCTGCTCTTCCTGTGGAGCAGCCTCCTCATAAAGGTTCTCCACGTTACGGACTCGGCCTGTGGTCCTACCTCGACCTCGGCCTCTCGCCCATCCTCGGCCCTGTCCTCGGCCCTTATCAGCGTTCATCACCTTCAAACAACGAAACACTTAGTCAATACTTGTGAAATCTCGAATTCAACTAAAACAGATTCAATAGGTATCAACATGAAATTTCAGGATAAGATGAATCATCGAAGTATCATCACGATACTTCTCGGGGGACCAAACCATTAGGTATGGCTCCTAAAACACTCTCGCGTACCCGACGACATATCAATACCGAGGAGCATGTGATGGGAGCCCGCCTGCAGTCGGATCATCGCTCCCGGATGGTATTGATAATCGCCAAATACGCACTTAGGCTCTGATACCAACTGTAACGACCCCAAAATTTCGAGCTTAAAAACTCAAAATTCTAAAGTCGTTAAACACAAAATAATCTCAAATAAATCGAAATCATTAAAGTGTAACAGCGGATCAATTCTGAGTTCTCAATACAACTCAGACAACCAATTATTACAACCCAAATTTGTAATCCATACATAAAATGGAAATGTAATAATCATCACAAATCACTCACAAATCTCACAAATGAAATTACACCACTTCTCACACACAAATCCACGCTAAAATCTCACCACAAGTAGGATACGAACGACTTCGAGCCTCTGTAGTCGTCACTCAACCCCCACCAATCAGCACCTGCAGAATTATCCCCTACACCATCGAATTGGTGCACCGGGATTGTAAACACAAACCCGGTAAGCTTATAGCTCGTATGAGTAAAAATCAAAATATAAATTCGCATATCAAAATATACGAAAGATCACAAACAACAAATATAAATGCCCTCATGAGTCATTGGTGAGCCCATCTGGTTGACCCAAAGAAATATGAAATGAAACGCTCATGAGAAAATTAAGTAACCCTTCTGGTTACCCAATACATTTATAATACGGGTGTAATAACCCTAAATTTCAAACAATTTTAAGTTTGATTTGAATTCTATAAAATTTGGAATTTTAATATGAATGAATGTGATTGGTCGCGATGTTATAAAACGAGCGACGGATACGTTCTCGGAACGTTTAATTTGAAAAACGTTACAATTCCGTAACGTTTATATCGACTTTTATTCTGTCGATCGTTTGCGAAAACTTCATTCACGAAAGTTGTAGAACTCGTCAATACGAGTTCGTGAATATGTGACGTGTTTTAATCGGACGATGTATGTAGAAGTTATTAACGTCGGAAGCTTGTTTCCGATTTTGGAAACGAGTATAAATAGATAATTAATGAAACTAGGGTTTCCATTTCAGGAAACCACACCCGCGCCTCCCCTTTCCCCCTTTCTCTCTCTGCACTCACTCTCTCTCCCCGATCCCTTCCCCTCTCCTTCACTCCGCCGGCGATCTCCCTCCACCTGCCACCGTGCTTGACACCGCCGGTGGCAAAGAGACCGCACGGCCAAGATACGTCGACCGGTGGTAGCAGCGACCCACCCTAGGCGGGGAATAAGCAGCGACGACGTCATATAACTTCGGTCCCGCCGATCTCGATGTCGCCGGCACCATGCGAGCTAGGAGGCATACTGGCGAGCTTCACCCTCACCCCTCGACATGAATTCACAGGAGGAGACGTTCGATTTGGGCTGCAGCGGCATCAACCACTTCCCCTAGATTCCGAGACTCCACGGCGACTTCATTGAGCTCCTCTGGCGAATCCGACGGTTCAAAACATCGATTGAGGTGAGGGATTACGTATTTGGATTGTTGTGATGCTTGTTGTGAAATTTTGGATGAATTGGAGTTAAGGTTTAGGAGATCGGAGGAGGAATGGCGAAGGGAGGTTACCGCCGCCTTAGGCGGCGCGTATGGGCACGTGAAGGGTGTAGGGGGCGGCCTGAGGCCGTGGGGAGGTGGAGGAGGAAGAGAGGAGAAGTTTTGGGGTGGCGGTGGCGTGATACGCGCCGTGGTTAGCCTCGGCGCGTGGGCCCCACGCGCGGCCGGCCGGAGGTGGCGCTTGTGCCACACGCGCCGCCGTGTGAGGCGGTGGGAACAGTTTTGACTTAAGGGTATTTTGGTAATTTACTGTGTACGGTAAATGTAATTTTTATTTACTACGGTAAATGTAATTAAATTTTACCTTCGGTAAATGTAAATATAAATTACTTTCAGTAAATGTAAAAAAGTAATTGTAAAAGGTAAATAGTAAATTTTATTTACTGAGATTGTATTTACATTTAAATCGTACGTATACGTACAGAAATACGTATATAATATTTATACGTACAGAAATACGTATTAATATTTATACGTACAGAAATACGTATATAATATTTATACGTACAGAAATACGTATTAATATTTATACGTACAGAAATACGTATAGAATAATTATACATACAGAAATACGTATTAATTGCATATTTGTACAGTATCCGGGAATAGTAACAGTGAATAGTACCACTGAACAGTAACTTCGTAAAACCGAAAATTACTGAACAGTAACCGATTATTACTGTTTCGGCATTTAAAGGTTACGAAACGATTCTAAATTCTTTTCTTATCTTTTCAAGGTGATCGTTAAACCGAGGAAATGAATTATCATCGGGAATTGTGGAATTACGCTCGAGTCGTTAAGGTGAGTAAAATCTCACTGAATTACGAATCTACCCTCGTGGTGATTCAACATTTTTGCAAGTGTGTTTATCGAATGAATTACAACATGTATATAATTTAGTGGACTATATATATACAGTATAATGGTAATAAATACATATATATATAGTTCATTAAATTACGTACTGTTATTAATTCATTAAAAATAGTCATTTCTATGACGGAAGTTTGTGAATTGAGCATGTGTGGTGAAATATGACATGTATAAGATATAGTGGACTATATATATATTGTATAAATGGTAAATAAGTACGAATATATATAGTTTGCTATATAATATACTGTTATGATTTTTATTGTGATTATATTGAGCATGTGATTTGAATTGTACAATATGATGTGAGATTATTGTACGTGATTTTTAACATTGAGATTGTTAAAATGTGAATTGTCTTCGGACACTGATTTTTGGTACAATATGATGTGAGATTATTGTACGTGTTTGGCAAGTCGAAACCTAGCCTTTGGCCGGGCGAAAGTTACGATACAGTTAGAGCTCTAGTCTGTCTGCCTTAGTACTGCATGTGAGGTAACGGGTGGTTATCTTCTCATGGGTACTCAGTTTATTTTGGATGTTGGGTAGCGGGTGGCTATCCAATATCAACGGTGTATTACGAGAGGGGTAACAGATGTGTACCAGCGTTTTTGGTACCCGTATTATAAATGCATTGGGTAACCAGAAGGGTTACTTAATTTCCTCATGAGCGTTTTGTTTCATATTTCTTTGGGTCAACCAGATGGGCTGACCATTGACTCATGAGGGCATATATATTTGTTGTTTTGTGATCTTTCGTATATTTTGATATGCGAATTATATTTTGATTTTACTCATACGAGCTATAAGCTTACCGGGTTTGTCTTTACAATCCCGGTGCACCAATTCGATGGTGTAGTGGATAACTCCGCAGGTGTGGATTAGCGGGAATTGACGGACCGCTTAGAGGACTTGAAGTTATTTATCTCCAGCATGCGTGAGGATTTGGTGTGATTATCTTGTGAGGATTATACATTTCCAATTGATATAATGTTGATTTATATGTTTGGTTTGTAATAATTGGTTTTCTGAGTTATATTGAGAACTCAGTAATGATCCGCTGTGCACGTTAAATGATTTCGATTTCATTGAGATTGTTTTGGTGTTCTAACGACTTTGAAATTTTGAGTTTTTAGACTCGAAATTTTAGGGTCGTTACAACGGGTACCAAGAACGCTGGTACACATCTGTTACCCCTCTCGTAATACACCGCTGATATTGGATAGCCACCCGCTACCCAACATCCAAAATAAACTGAGTACCCATGAGCAGATAACCACCCGTTACCTCGGCGTATATGGTATATGAAACAATCTTAGTTATTGAAAATAATTTTATATTCAGAGTCCACCGTGCATTTGTATGATAAATCATAATCTAAGCCATTCAAACTAGAGGTGGCAAATGGGCCTAAAAGCCCGAGTCCAGCCCGGACCCGGCACGTTAAAAATCGGCCCGGCACGGCCCGAACCCGTTAGTAGCCCAGCCCGAGCCCGTTATTGTAATGGGCCGAGCCGGGTCGAGATATTTTGGCTCATGGGCTCGGCACGGCTCGAGCCCGTTTTTAGCTCAGCACAACCCGAGCAAGATAAATTCATGGGCCAGCCCGTTAAACACATAATTTTATATTATTTATATCAATATTTAAATAATTATCATTATTAAACTTGAATATTATACTTTTTAAATTAAAATATATTGATTATTTTATTATTTTAATTATAATATTTCACAAATATTATCAAAATAGTGAATAAAACGTCATTATTTTGAGATACGGAACATTTTAAAAATAAGATTATAAAATGTGTGTAGTATTTTATTTATTTTACTACTCTAAATAATTATATAAAACAAATATTCAAAGTACATAATATTTTTTATTTTAATTGTGTTATATAATGCTAATAGGCCGGCCCGCTTCTTGGCCCGACACGGGTTCAGGCTTAATATTTAAGCAAATGACCTGGCCCGAGCTCGGCACGATAAATAAATTGGCCGGTCCGAGCACGGCACGAGCACAATTTTGTCCGTTTAAAATGGACTGGGTCGGCTCGGCCCGTCCCTTTGTCACCTCTAACTCAAACTGTATATAAAAATGCACGCCGTGCACCGAGAATACTCTGTCAGTTTACCATTGGTATTGTATTGCTTGACGCTTAGACTGCATAATTCGTATTGATTGAGGCTTCCCCTGAATGACCTAAATGATAAACACCAGCACAACACACACACTCGACGTTAGATCATTATATGAATAAATCCTACGATCTAAAGTGAACCTATTCCAGTCAATTTACTTCCCCTCCCAACATCTTTGATTACGACTTTCTTTTGTATGTCTTATGTGAGCAGTCCTCTAATTTCTTTTATTGTTTACAACTATACATTATTTGTTTAATAAAAAAATAAAGAACTCAAACATAACCTATCATGTATAAAGAGAGACCGGTGTCACTAGAGATATACAATTATAAGTTTGACGTGCATGCATTAATTTTTCTTTATTTTTGAAATAAACATACATGTATTAATTCTAGTATCATTTTCAAATTTGTAAACGAAATAAAAAACTTCCACGTTTATGTGTGGCACAAAACTTGGTCACTTTGTTCTTTTAATTTCATACATACACTTCACAGTTCACACTAGTACAGTATTACGGTATACTCGCCCATCACAAATATTATTTAAAAAAAAAACAGAATATGCGACTACATAGAAATGACTGGCACAGGATGACAATAAATTGGGAGGCCATGCATACGTGAAAGCTGTACTGAGGACTGACCCAAATCGGATCAGCCGAGACCCAAAAAAGCAAATCACCACCGAAATGGTAAGTTTCTCCAGTCTTGGAGGCTCTTCCCGGCTGGCCAAGGAAAGGGCCGAGGCTTTCCTCCGTAAAAACCCGAAACTCCCTTACACGGCGGCGACATCGGTAGCTCAGGTGCTCGGTTTTCCTTACAATATCATCCCGGAGCTCCCCGCCGTCCTCCGCAAGCTTTGGAGCTTGCCGGACTGGCGTGATGTTGCCGTGTCTCTTGCCCGGAGCGGGAAGATTGTTGTCTATGCTGTTATGTACCTGCTTTTTCACACAGTCTGTTCCTTGATACTGAAGAAGAAGCAGGTGACCAAGCGGGCGGCGGCGGAGATCTTCACGCGCAGCCTGATCACTCTGGTATGTGTTGACTGGAGTCTCATTCATTTCCTTTTTTATTATTTAGTGTTTTTTCTTTGTTTCTTGTTCTTCGGAGTAAACACGATTTGTTTCTCTATACGTGAAAATGAAAATGTAGGGTCCGAAGGAGACGGCGTCGGCCCACTCGTGGACATTCTGGGTCGGTAGGTCGGCCACTCCCGGCTCAATTTGCCCGGTCTACACCTTCACTACCGTGGAGGGCTTCTGGAGGTTTGTGTTTCTTTCATTTTCGCTATGTTCTTGTTTGTCTTGTTGATGAGTCTACTGGGTCGTTTGAATTGTGTCCCCATTTTGGGCTCTTGTGGTTTTTTAGGGTTCTAGTGTAAATGTGTAATGGGTTTGGTACTAACACGATGATGGTGAGTAAATTGGGAGCCAGTTATTGAAGATTGAGTTTGGGTTTTGGGGTCTGGGTCTGAACATATAATCTCCGGGATTTGGGGGTTTTAAGTGATACGGCTGTGTGGGTTTGAAATGGTATGTGATAGTTTGTCTGTCTGCATTTTGAACTCGTTATTAAATTACAGTATGATGTAGTCATGAAGTTACAGAAGGCACTAGCTGCCCAACGTTTTGCCATTATAGTGATGTTGATAAGGGCTTACAGATTTTGTATTAGATAGAGTGAGAATCAGGGCATTTGGGTTTGTTGTATTTGTTTCAGCTGCTTATTATGCTAAGTAAGTTATTCTATGATACACGTTTTAGGTATAATATGGGAGGTGTTCCCTTCCGCAAAGTTTACAGGAGAAGAGAATGAAGTGGGATGCTGCAAGTCTGTGCAACTGCGCATTGCAGTGCCCCTCTTTTGTTTTCTCGGTTCTTATTTCATAAACTATTTGCATAGTTCTAAGATACAACAATGGGACATCATCTTCTTTAACTTGCAAGCAATAATATTAGAGCTGACTCACTATTTTTTCCTTTCATGATTTGTTGCATTTTATACCATCGATAGTGCGTGGTAACAAACTTGTCATATCTTATGTGTATGTGTGGATTAGGGAGGTGTTTCCATCAGTCATTATTTAGATTTGTCATATGTTAAGTAAATCATATATCCGTGCTTTCTACTCTATTGGGACAGGGATTTCGTTCTGAAGTTTGTTGCTTATTATATTACTGTGCGCATGCAACTGCATATCTCATATCCACCACCAGTAATACTAGCTTGTGTGCTTTTGCTCATGTTTTCTTGGTACTAACTTATAACTACCCTGTTTCAGTTTCTACAACAACATGTGCCAGCCTAGCCAGTTGACTCCTGGTTTTGATTTTTATTTCTTCAAAGATAATATAGAGCCCAAGTGGGAAGGGGAGGAATCTGTTCATGCTGAGGGAGGGAAATGGACTCTAAGTTTCTCCAGAGGGGAATCTAACTTTCCCTGGCAACAGACGGTATGGTCCAACTGTTACTTTTGGTTTAATTGCTATTCAAATATCACCCTGAAATAGTTGTAGTTGTATCACTTGTATGTGTTCTCTGATTGCCTTTTCTTTACTGGTATTAGTTGCAAGCACTGGTCAATGAACAGTTTCGTCATCGGCATGATGTATGTGGAGCGGTTGTCAATGTTAGAGATGAGCAAGAAAAAATCTCTCTTTGGACCAAGAATGCAGCAAATGAGAATGCTCAGGTGATCCTACTATATCATTTATTTGCATATCTATTGTACATTTTTACCATCAAGGACTTTCCAGAGATTTTTTAACATGTGATATGAACTGTTACTGCTAACTAGTGTCAATCAATTGTTCATTTCCTTCTTCATCTTTGTTCCTAACTTTAAAGAGTGCCAACAGATTTAGAATCGTAGTGAATTCCTTTATCCAATTACCATTGAGCTATTGTCACTCAATTATTTCCTTATTATAAAGGATCAGATAAAGGGGAAGGTACCACTAGTTTAGATGGTCTATATATGCATTGTCCCTTGCAACTGTATGGGATTACTGTGTCAACCAGGCTCTTATGGGCACCATAAACTTTCAACTTTGTTTGTTGCAGTTTACATGTTGCATTATCATAACTGAGATTTGGATGATGTCTCATATCGTTTTCATGTGCAGCTGAGCATTGGCAAACAATGGAAGTATTTTTACAATCCCGGTGCACTTATCCGATGGTGTAGGGGATAATTCTGCATGTGTGGATTAGCAGAATTGGCGAGCTACTCTGAAGATTTTGAAGTTTATTATTTCTATTTGTGGTGAGGATTGTGAGGATTTTACATTTATATTTGTTATAATGCTTGAATTATAAACTGGTTTTGTAATAATCAAATCGACTAAGACGTCCTATGAACTATGTTACGATACGCTGTGACTATAAGTTGATTTCAATATTTTTGAGATTGTTTTAGAGTTTTCATGGTTTCGATTTTCGAGTTTATCACTTGAAATTTCGGGGTTGTGACAGTATGGGCTCATTTAGAGCTTCTTCATTGTTAAGATCTGCAATGGTATTCTTGGCGGTCAAGCTGACGGCTTCTTTTGGACTGGTGACTGCTGCAATGCCCCCTCCTCCTCCGTCATCTTTCGACAGCTATTGTGGAGGTTCCTGCCGCCTTTGGTCCTCTAGTTGGCTCCAAGCGTGCAACGTAGATAGATGTTACCACTTTGGTGAAGAGGCAGAGGTCGGTAGTGGGACGGGTGGCGTCGAAGTCAGACCTAGTGCTGCCTTTTTCGGCAAAGCTGAGCTTGCCACATCAAGATGGGCTTCTAGCCATTCCCCATGCAAAAAGCAGAAGCTGGGCCGCCCAAAGGGCTTGACAAACAATCCCAGGGTTGAGAGTGTCAGTGAAAACTGAGCTGCAGAGAACCCCGAAGAAGCGGGCTCTGAAAAATAAGTACAAGTCTAGGCCCATTGGGTCAGTGAAGAAACTAGATATGTATTTAGGCCTGGTTGTTGACTCTGCTATTAAACCCATGGGGGTGGAACAAGTAGTTTCTGGTGAGCCCGAGGTGGTGGTTGTCATGACTCCAAAATTTCGAATGACAAAAATTCGAATTTGAAGCCATAAAAATTCTAAAATAATCCCAAATATATTGAAATCATCTTATAGCAACAGTGTATCGAAACTGAGTTCACAGTATGACTCAGTCGACTTGAATAATATATAACCAGTTTATACACTCAAGTTTTATAACAATTGGAAATGTAATATTTGCTCATTCCTCACCACAAACAGAAGAAGAAAACCCTCGGTAATCTTCCGAGTAAGCTCTCTGAGCCTGCGAATTCACACCTGCAGTATTGTCCCTTACACCATCGATTTGATGCACCGGGATTATAAACACAAACCCGGCAAGCTTTTTAGCCCGTATGAGTAAACCAACATTTAAACATACATCACAAACAAAGGAAATGTAAAATTAACATTTTTTACATGTGTACTCATGTTACCCGTAACATATAACATATTAAAATATGTGCACATGAGACTCGGGTAGCCCACCTGATTACACGTAACAAATAACATTTTCAAATATGTGTGCACATGAGACTCAAGCAGCCCACCTGGTTACCCGAATGTCATTTAAAAACATGTGTACTCATGAGATGGGCAGCCCACCTTGTTACCCCTCATGAATACAAGGTAGATAGACTAGAACTCTAACTGATCATAACCAACACCTGACCAAGGCATGGTTCCGATTTATATGTCATCACCGTCCGAAGACCAGAAAACGTTTTGACAAGACTCAATGTTAAACCCACGTAAAATATAACAATCCACGCATGTTTATGTACTACAACCAAGCAACTCTTGCACAACAATATATATAAAATCACTCCAATAATCCATTCTACCGGAAGGTACATTACCTCCCCTTCCGGTCTCATCCGCCACAATCGAAAACAATAAATTTCATATTTTAAATAAAAACTGTAACATTATATAATATAGCAAACCATATATATGTATTGTATTTACCATTATTTATACACATACATAACTCTCATTTAAAGAAATCATAAATATAAGTCACCGTCAAGGGTAGACTTGTCACCGTGAGATTTACTCCCTCATTTCCTACGTGCAACTTTTACGGCACTAAGAGAGATTCCCTCACTCGTTTCGTCGGTCACCTAGTAGCATAACAATGTGCTTAGAAAACGACCGACATAACAGCCTTTGAATATTAATTACAGTTAAAAATATTGTTTTCATAAAAAATTGTTCACGCGTGTGGTGCTCACGCGCCGCCACAGGCTGCCGCGTGTGACGCTCACACGCTTCCCAAACAGTCGTGCGTGGCCTCCCTTACCACCATCAAAACCCTCCAAATCTCCTCCTACAACTGTCCTAGGCCCCATACCCACTCACCGCCGCTCCACTTCCTCCCACGCGCCGCCCTAGGTGGCGGCAAGCACACCACAACTCCTCCACCGAAAGACTTCATCAAATCATCAAACTTCCAACAACAAAAATGTAGATCACAAGGAGATACATGTTTTTCATACCTGCACCAGAACCTAGAACCACCGGGAAGTTTCCGGAAACGTCCAAGATGCCGATGGTGGGTGAAATCGTGGAACACGAAGTGGTGGGTCGATTCGAGCTTCCAATTTCCTGAAATCGAGACCAGAGGTGGGAAACGACGGGAAGAAGTTGGTCTCGAGCTCTTGCGTCGCCGGAGACGAAGCTTGGATGGTGACGAAATATACTGAAACTTCAAATTGCCGATATGGCTTCTAGGAGGCGATGGGCAGCGTGCCACATCCACAGGCTGGAGCAGCCGACCATGCGATTGCCTTGAGACTGGCGGTGAAGGTCACGGTGGCCGGAAGTGAGAGATCAGCGGCGATGAAGGTCCGACTGTGAATGGATTCGGGATTGGGTCACGCGATCCGGCTCTGTTTCCTTTTTGGTTGTTTTGATTTTTAGGTTTCCAAAAATGTCCTTTCCTAGCCTTCTAAAATCGGAAACCAAACTTTTGTTGCTAACAACTTCCACATACGACATCCAATTAAGGCGTACCGCGTGTCTATGAACTCGTATCGACGAGCTCCATAACTTCTGTGAATGAAGTTTTCAGAGATGAGCGACGGAATAAAAATCGACTCTTGAGTTACTTAAAACGTAACGTTTTTCAACCTTGAATTTCCAAAATCACTTTCGTTTCATAGAAACATCGACGAGATGGCGTATAATGTGATTTTACTTGAATTACTAAGCATAATAATTTTCGAGAAATAAAAAAAATAAACTAGAAAATCGAGGTTATTACAATGGTGGAGGATGTGGTTTTTGATGAGGACACTCAGGATGGGGTGGCTCCTCTAGCTTGATTGGTTTCTCAAGCTCTCTGAATAAGTTAGCTACGGCTGACAGTTCTCGGTTACTTTTTGGTCTCTACTCAGAGATTCAGCATAGGGATAGTTAGAATTATAGTCTAGAGTTTTAATTGTTCTGCACATTTCAAATTATATTGTAGCCCGTGAGGACGGCATGTGTTCATGTTATTTCATACATTTTTCTTATCTTAATATATAACTTAGCGTCAATTCTGAAAAAAAAAAATTTATATTAATTAAATACGAACATAAAATTTTGACTTCTAGTCGACATTCTCTGAACGTACGGAAGAGTTTGGGGTCGTGATTGTTATTATAACTAGCTAGCTAGGATTCCCTACGAATAGAATCAGAGCATTTTTACAATTTAGAGTGCAGAGTCGTATATATCGAGGCTAATTTGTGCGAGTTACACCTCAATCATGAAAAACATCAATTTATATTGTAAAAGCACATAATATATCAGAAAATCGATTTATAATATTCAACTGTATTAGTCAATGCTCATATATAGCGATTTGAGTTGTAATCAAACTAAGGGTCATCATTTGCCTGCGGGCCTTAAAGCTCGTTGGTAGCCCAACCCATGACCCAACCCGGCCCGGTGCGGTTAAAGTTCAGTCAAAGTCTGGTCTTATGGGTGTAAGGCTGGGTAGAGGTTGAGAGTTCAAAGCCTCGGTCCGGCTCTAGGTCTGGCCCGTTAGAGCTCATAAGACCAAAGCCTCCTATCAAAAGTCCGCCCAAACCCCATTTTTTTTGAAATTAATAATTTTATATGTATTTATTTGGCGTATATGTTAATTAGTTAAAATTCTTTTTTTTTGTACTATATTTAGTTAAATAATTACCATACATTACACATATATATAATTTTTCCAGCTCGGAAAAGCCCGTAAGGCACGGGCCCATGAATAGCCCGTGGACCTTGATTTTATTAGTAAGCCCGACTTGGCCCAAAAAAATAAAAAAATCGTCAAAGTCCAGCCCATTGCAGACCCTTAGACCAAACCCTCAAAGATTGAATTTTTGATTAAAGGAGCACTCAAAGAGCTAAATAATTAACAAGCTAAGCCATAGATGTCATATATATGTCACGATCAGTCTACTCACGTTTCTCCATGTTTTTTATTTTTATGAAGGAAATTTGAGTAAAGACAGAAGCCCCTAGGCATCCATGTTTCTCCATAAAGCTAGCGTACCAATCTAAGAACATCATAATCTACTTAAAACTTGTGTCTATAAAATAAATGATATATGAGTCGTCTTCCTCTGATTTTGTTTCTTGATTGGTCCTAGCCTGGCCATGATTGCTATCTCGAACCATCGTCGAATGGAGTTCTATCAAATTTTGACGTCTGCGTAGTTTTCAAAAGCAAGGTGATGACAAAGTATTGTCGCTATACACCGCTGAATTTGGTTTTTGCTTTTCTTGCAGCCGGAAAAGCCATTGGAGTAGCAACATAGATAAGGTAACCTGACGCAATCAATATACTATTTTGGTCCTTCTTGAGAACAAGTCCTTTAGGGAAAGAGTCATCACCGTTTCCGGGCTTTTGGATCCTTTATGGCATAGGATGAGCTTAGCCTCTGGAACTGGGTCAGTGTATGCAAAACCTTTGCTCTGTATGCTTTTTTAATCTGGTTCTCATCAAGCTTTCTGCCTTCCTCACCAGATGGTAAGTCAAGAACCCTAAGTGATCTATGACAACTTTCTCCTTCTCCATTACAAACGTTCCTTGTTAAATATTCACTAGGAGCTTTTTCGCCTACGTTTTCGAGCTGTAATGATAGTAGAAGAAACCTCTCAAGATTCCAAGACCTCTCTGCTCTCTCGGCTAAATTTGATTTGGACTTAATCAACCACACTGTCAAGGACCTAACTACACACGAGTCCACCTCAAATTATTAAAAAACTTGTCTTTCTAGTTAAATTTTAGTATAAAAATTTAAATTTTAAATATTAGTCTACCATAAATTTATATATATAGTTCATATAAATAGTAAATTTTTTTCTAACCTAACCCATTATAAAATCCTGGCACCGCCCTTACACACTATAACTTATATTTATACCTCTGTTGAATGACTTAAATCCCAGTAGATAAGAAATCGTAAGGAAATAAAATAAGAATTCAAAGCTCCCAGTTTGATTAGGGTTAAATGATTAATACATCCTAAGCCAGGCTGGAATAGAATCCTAATTAATAAAGTAACATCCATGTCACGCCCCGGTTCCGATGGTTAGCGGATTTTACCCTACCACACGCCGGTTCCGAGGAACGACTTAATGTTATAGTGCGTAATGTAGTAAAAATAAAAACAACTTCTTTCTAGACTCGTCCAATCCCTTTCCGACTCAACTAATCTACACTTCTCTACAAAAGAGTGTATAAATGGGTGGATGAGCAAAACTACACGCTCAGTGAATGTGTAATGTAATATGCTAGTAAAGTCATGTAATTTTACCACGCTATAAGAAAAACAGTATATCATATACGCACAGTACACAACAATGCGTCACATCGCATAATCTTTTCTTATTGATTATCCTTCAATTTCGTGATCCCCACGAGCACCTAATGACATCTTGTCATCTACCTCCGTGTGCCACATCCTTACTTAGGCGTAATCCAATCAAGAAGTTCACATGTTCCATGACTAGTCAAACAATAACTCAAATACCATAATACGTATAATTCAACAGAGTTCACAAATCGACATGCTTCACTTAAAAACATATAGATATTTTAAAATAGATCTAAAACATTTTTTTCGACTAATTTAAAAACATATAAGCATATTTGAAACACTAATCATAAACCACTTACCTCTAAAGTACGAATCATCACCCAAACTGTAAACTGAACCTCTTAGAACAAGCCTTTTAGACATCACCATCGGATCTAACTCAAATCTCTAGAATAGAAAGATCAGACCGATACGAATCTGTACCCCTACTCGCAAATTACGAATCGGAGTTACGGATCAAAAATTATAATACGTGAAAATTTCATGCAAAACTAATAAAATAATATAAAACTATATAAACGGAGGAGAGAGTCTGAAAATGCACAGCCCAAAATAAAGAGGGGTGGTCCCTATACATAGCTTTCTACCACGTGTTAACACCAGAAGCAAGCACACTAAGCTTACTCCACATGATGACACGTGTCCAATGACTCCTTGGACTAATATGACACGCAGGGGCTGCACACTTGGTCACTAAATAAACTTTTTGACCAATAAAACGGCGACAAGTCGCCATACGATTTAACTTCAACAAAATTTCTAAAAATTGTTAAAATTAATTCGGAATTCCAAAAACTTTACTGAAAAATACTGCGAATTTGTGGTAAATTTTGCTTTTAATTTCTTAAAATACAAATAAAATTTGACATACTCCAAAAATTGGGATATTTGAAGTAACATCCAATGTAATTGTATAGAAAATAATCATCCAAAGCCATGATCCCAAAACCGTGGCGAAGACGTATGTACCATCAAAACATACACCTATATATGCCAATCTGGTCCACTGATGTAGCTACTCGACTAAAGAGAGCAGAAGGACAAGAGAAAAGGGATGCAACATTTGTCAGCCGGTGCTTCACAACTTGAGGTCAGTCGTGTACGGTTAATAACTTCACCTCACACCCTGCCGCCATCCCCATCCCAAAATTAACTTTTTGTAGTCGTAGGAAGATGATGAAATGAGTAGTTATTTGCATATAATGGGTGGTTAATTATAGCAAAAGTTTTACAATTTTCTGATTATTGTTTCTATTTTTTTTAAGGATAAATTATTGTTTAGTACCAAATTAAATCTTAAATTATAAAAAAGTTAAAGAAGAAAATCCAATTAAAAGGTGGTCTTCACATTTAATTGAAAATTACAAAAATGTCAACAAGCTTCAAACAAAATTAGAAAAAAAAATCATTTTTTAATATATTTGCTGACTGTTTTGCATTTTCTCACTCATTTTCTCTTCTTTTTCATTCTTCTTCTTCTTCCGGCCATAATTTTGTCGTCCGGCGATGGATTTTAGCGTGATTGATACCATTGGAAATATCTCTCTTCCCTCTTTCATTTCATATCATACCCTTTGAATCGACTATCGTACAAGGTGCATAAATCCTCAAAAAGAGATACTGTCGACCTGGCGGTGCTCCAAGCTTTTTCGACAAAACCGGAGCCCAAGGCTCCATAATTCTATTTATTTGCTTCATTATGAGCACAATTATACCGATCTCCTTTGAATTTTAACATAATACACGGATTTACAAATTTCTCTCTGCATGTCGCACCACCAGTCATAGTAGATGTCACACTGGTAGCTACAATATCACCATTGTGACTGTTATTGTATATGGTAGTGTGACTATGTTGTGATAAGAAGAAAATATGAAAAAGAAGAATAAGAATAAGAACCTTTGTCTCCTATTATAAGATCTTAAACTTCTCAAATAAGCCAAATATCAATATTTGACATTGTCACACTAGTAGTCACATCAGTGGTCACACCAATAGCTACATTAGGAGCCATACAGGTAGTCACACTTGTGGTCACACTGGTAATCACATCATTGGGAGTTACATCGGTAGTCACATTGGTAATTACATACTTTTATAACAAAAAAACTAGTCGGCTACACTATCATTCACACAATAATTCATTAACATTGTTCTATGACAAGTAGTGTGACTGTCATTGTGACAAGTAGTGTGACTGTCATTGTGACTAGTAGTGTGACTGTCATTATAACTAGTAGTGTACAGATTAACTACAATCTACAAAGAAAAGAAAAAGAACAACACAAATATATGAATTTACTCTAGGCACCCAGCTACACTATCCACCATCTTCTGAATCTTCTCCGATGAGTTCAATCTAGAGCCTATGTGCATCAACCGCCCACATCTCCACAGTTCCAAGCTTTCCTCTGCATCTCCATAGTTCTAAGCTTTCCCCACAGCTCCGAGTTTTCCTACAATTCCAATCGTCCCCGCACCTCGTCTCCGCATCTCAAAGGTCGTACATGTACTCGCGACTCTGACGTGGTCCAGTACCACCGTGCCTCTAGTGTTGTCCCCACAGCTTCGACTTTTTCCCGAAGCTTTGACATCGTCCCCGCATCTCCAATGTCATCCCCGCAACTCGGATCATCCTCGCACCTCGTCTCCGCATCTCAGAGGTCCTACATGCGCCTCTGATGTGGTCCAGTACCGCTCCTTTAGCGTCGTCCCGCACCTCCGACATCGTACCACACTTGCTCTGATGTCATCTCCGCGCCTAGAGAGAGAGAGAGAAGCTGCATCGGAATTTTCTTAACTAGTTTGAAATTGTAGATCTCGGTTTTAAAGAGAGAAATGAGAGATTAGCTGCAATGGCACAATGTAATTTTCTTGAAATTCAAGGACAACGGTATAAGGATTTTAGAAAAGTGACTAAATCTAAATTTTCGGTTTTTGCCTTATTTTTTTTCTAATTAAGCATGTTCAAATTGACTTTTTTATAATATTCTCTATTTTTTATGCAAAAGTTATTCTTATCTAATATATTTTCAAGAAATGAGTTTTTTCTTGTGGCATAGAACGATGTTCACACATTTCACAACAATATCATGGAAAAAATCAGTCATCAAAAAATAAAAAGTATTATGCCATAGTACTCACAAACACAATTATGTACTAAAAAGAAAAAGAAAACATGCATGCCACTGTCATGACTGATGAGTAGGGTTGTGTTTGGGGCTTAATTAATTATTTTTAAATGGAACCAAGATCCAACCCATGTTAATTATTCAGTTTGGATTTTGTATTTTTCAAGATAAGACCAGAGCAGATCCGGGTCCGAAATGAATCGGTTCGGTTCTCGGTTCTATTCGGTTCCAAAATGAATATGTAACTATGTATCTACGTAATACATTCTATCATTTGATGCAATATATAACTATCGAACTCTATCAATAAGAGAAATTAATCAAATTACAAACTATCCCACAACATAATATCTAAAGTCTTAGATAATTAAACCAACATTCAATTTCAAAGTAAAAACAAATAACAATCCCCAATAAAATTCTTAGTTCTTTCAATTAAATCATCTCGCATGAAATCAAAGGCACTAGGAGACTTGTGAAAGTGGAATGTCAAGTTTGATTCTAAAGAACCAATAAAGATGACAATTTACTAAAACTGAGAGAGAGCATGCATACGTTAAGACTGTACCATCCAAGTCAAAGTATCATCCAAGTCGGAGCAGTGCTTACAAATAGTATCCCCAATAACTGTTCGTCCATAATCAAACAAAAAATCAGTAATGGCAACCTTTTCCAGCCTTGGGGGTGTTGCAAAGAGAAATATGGAGGAGTTTGAGGCTTAGTTGAGGAGGAATCACACGCTTGCTTGCTCCACAACAACATGGATAGTTAATGTCCTCGACTTCCCCTACAACATTGTCCTGGAGCTTCCCTCCATCATCCGCTACGTCCACAAGTTGGCGACTTCTCCGAGCTGAAGAGAGGTGGTCTCTCCTCTACGTCGGTGTGGTCAGAATCTTCTTGTAGCTCTAGTGTTGCTAGGTCTTGATATAGTTGGATGTAGGTTCTTCAAGAACAAGGTGATGACCACGTCGGCCGCGAAGGAGAACCTCACCCACCGCCTTATCAAGATGGTAAGAAAATCTGCTGACCATGGTATCTAAAGAGTTTTTTTATTTATTTTCTTATTATATACTAGTATTTCTACACGCTTTATGCGCGTGTAAGAAATCCGCACCCGTGCGTCATTCATTTTATTTTCTCTGTCGCTCTTTCGGTAAGATCATTTAGCAATCATATTTTATCAGTTTTAGAGTTTAATATGAATTTAATCTTGCACAACCTAACTCTTATATGCATATTGCACCTTCAAAACACCTCAAACTCATAGATACTTTATCTTAACCCATATACTGTATTGTACTGTTTTAATGAAAAAAAAAATGTGAAATCATCGAAAATAAGTACTTAGCTGAGGACTTTAATACATGATTCTACAAACCATCCACTTCACATCATTAAAAGGTCTAAAGAAAAGTTACGCTCCAAAGTATTACAGGATTCATACAGGATTCTAGGAGGAAATGAAAACTCTAAAGTAATATGCTGATTAATAAATTCTAAGCCAGGGTGGAATAGAATCCTAATTAATAAAGTAACATCCATTTTTTTTTGGGAAGTAACATCCATGTTAGTTGTATAGAAAATGATCATCCAAAGCCATGATCCCAAAATCGTGGCGAACGACGTATGTACCATCACAAGACGTACACCTATATATGCCAAGCCGGTTCACTGACGTAGCTACTCGACCAAAGAGAGCAGATCGAAGGATGAGAAAAAAAAAGGGATGCAACATTTGCCAGCCGATGCTTGACAGCTTGAGGCCAGTCTTGCACGGTTGATCACTTAACCTCACACCTTGCCCCCATTCGTCCCAAAATTAACCTTTTGTAGTCATAGGCAGATGATGAAATGAGTAGTTATTTGCATATAATGGGTGGTTAATTATAGTAAAAGTTTTACAATTTTTTGATTATTGTTTTTTTTTTTACAAAATTTGTTCATATCGATTACTACAACCTATGCACGATATCAAAACTATTCTTACCATATCTCTTAGTTCAGATCT
The DNA here is from genome assembly GCF_933775445.1 of Argentina anserina. NCBI lineage: Eukaryota > Viridiplantae > Streptophyta > Magnoliopsida > Rosales > Rosaceae > Argentina > Argentina anserina. The sequence goes on from NC_065874.1 coordinate 4,042,638, forward strand.
TAGTTCTCAAAGTTTGACTGAAATTGGTGCTCCTAAATTGGCTTTTTGTGCTACTAATGTGCAAAATACATTATGAGTACTTTGATGGTTGTTTGCAGAGTTATGAGATTATTAATGGTACAACTAAAGTTCAACTAAAGAAAAATGGAACTGCAATTAACAAGAAGAAGATAAAGCCAGAGAAGGTACCTCTCAAAAATCAAATTCTAATAACATTTTGAGTAGACAAGGAGTAAATAGCTGATCCAGTATCTTGCTGAGGAGAATGCTTATATTTCTTATACATTCTTAGTGATGTTCCATCTTGAACAACTTTGTATTCTAGAAGACCATCCTTGTGTTTTTTGTAATCTAAGAATGAATCTAGTTTGAAAATATATATTTTGGTAGGAATACGAACTACAAACATTTGGTCTGAATGCTAAATGTAATATTTTAGATGGAGTTATGAATTTGTTTGCTTTGTTGTTAAAAGCTTGAATATATATATATATATATATATATATAATAGAGATATATGAGTATGGTAATATATATTAGGCCAATATTGATTTTTTTTAAATCTATTATAACTACTCACACAAAATAGTGTGGATATAAGGCTCAGGACATCACAGTAATATCAATGTGTATTGTAGTATGATACACAAATATCAATGTGAATAAAAAAATTTATTCACACTGAAAACTTGTACAAATTGAGTATGGTTGTGGATATTCATGGGGTCCACGTCAATAATTCACACGGGCTTTAAAATCCGTTTCTAATAGCTATTAGCCCCTCCTCCAAAGTACACTGATAGACATTCTGTATGCGCACCGTGTCTAATAGTTTTTCGACACTGACATCCGTATGAAATACCTGCAATTATCACTGATTAAAATCAATGTGAGAGTTCTTTTTGTTAGTAGTGTCCCGTCCCAAAATTAACCTTTTGTAGTCATAGGAAGATGACGAAATGAGTAGTTATTTGCACATAATGGGTGGTTAATTATAGTAAAAGTTTTACAATTTTCTGATTAATGTTTCTATTTTATTTTTTTCTGTTAAAATTTGTTCGTATCGATTACTGCAACCTATGTATGATTTATAGATGACCTGATTTTATAAGACGTTGCAATCCAATTCCCGAATCACAATATATATAGAAACCATCACCAACTAGAATAAGCCGTCGAGGTCCTCTTTGAGTAGAAATTAACAAATCCTTGCTCCTTAGCCAGGGTCGAATAAAATCTTCACACATAATAATAGATTCCTAGAAGAACTAGGAATCCATATCTTAACCTTTTTTTCTGACACAAATCCATATCTTAACTGTAAATTCGTATTGATTGAGGAAACATAGATGTAATATCACTAATATGTGTGGCACGAAAGTTCATCCTTTCATTTTCATATATGTAGAGTAATTCGTATCCATATCTTACTAAGACGGAAGACAAAAAAAAACTAAGATAACTTTTCAACAGAGCGATCGATTCTGTATTTCTGATCCTGATCATATGAATGCACGTTCTTGTCACAACCCCATGCACATAGTTGTGTGCTGATTTATTGGGGTTGTCATTTGATGTAAGCTTGTCACTATTGTAAACATTCCTGGAGTTGTACTATCTAATTAAACATCATCCTACTCAGATAGGTCAGCAGAGACAATCGCACATTATTTTGAAATATCTAAACCTGTATCTAGCAGCACACAATTCTGTGCCGCACAACTAACAAAAGTAACCAAACAAAATCTGAAGCACCTAAATTAGATCATTAGTCCAGTTATTACTCTTCTAATTATCACTCATCATGATGCGCTAGCGTGAAGTGCCACCAAAGATGCATATGCTCCATCAGTAATCTTCATTAGAAAATCATGGCTTCCCTTCACTGCAATCACACCATTCTTCACCAGAGCGATTATATCTGCCCCTTTTATCGTAGTCAAGCGGTGAGCAACAACACAGTTGTTCTATTCACCATAACTCTATCCAAAGCATCTTGTACTATCCTTTCCGACTCTGCGTCTAGTGCACTAGTAGCTTCATCAAGCAAAAGGATTTTGGGGTCCTTCAGTATAGCCCTGGCAATGGCTATTCTTTGTTTTTGTCCACCTGATAATTGAACACCTCGCTCCCCCACAGAGGTGTCATATCCTTGAGGTAATGAAGATATGAAATTGTTAGCATTTGATGCTTTTGTTGCAGCTATGATCTCTTCTTCGGTTGCATTTCCTTGCTTGCCATAGGCAATGTTGGTACGAATTGATTCACTAAAGAGAATAGGTTCTTGACCTACCAAGCCAATTTGTTGTCTCAACCAATTTAGCTTGAACTTGTGGATTTCAACTCCATCTAATAGTACGCGACCTGAATCCGGATCATAGAATCGCTCTAAGGCTTATTACTGTTGATCTAGCACTGCCGCTCTCTCCGACCAAACATATTAAGATGAGAAATGAGTCATATGACCATCGTCTAACTATTAGACATAAACTGAGTGGTGGTGGTTTGTGCTTGCCTTTCCAGATGGGAATTTCAAACAAATGTCTCTGAATATTTGCACATCTGGTCTTGTTGGGTACCTAAAACTGACATGTTCAAGGTCGATTTCTCCAGTAATGCTCGGTAGTGTTTTGCCTTCATCGTTACTTGAATCGATTTTAGGTTTGCTATCAAGAATCTGAAATATTGAAGCTACTGAGTCCTTGGCTTTGGTGGAGTCAGGAGCCATGCCAGTAGATTGTGAAACTCCTACTGCTGAAATTGTTAGAGCAAAAAACACCTACAAATAAGAGTTTGCTACAGTTAGAGCAAACTCTTTCATGGAGAAAACTAAGAGTGAGGAAGTGAGGACGCAAATGTAAGCTTACCATAAAAATTTGTTCAAATGTGGCGTGCCCGCTTTTCACCAGGTGAGCTCCAACATAGAAAATTGATGCATTTGTGAAGAACAGTACAACAAATGCGGCGCCAAAGTCTGTACCACTTACAACTCCCAATCGTACTCCTTGTTTCAGTGGACCTTCACACTTCTTCTCATACGCATCCATTACCTTCTTTTCAGAACAAAATGACGCAACAGTTCTGATGCTACCAATTGCATCATTTGCCACTTGACTTGCTTCTTCATACATAAGCTGCATGTAATATTCAATCAGTAGTTGTTTGTTCAGTTTGAAATATACTCACTGCAGAAAGATTAGATTGATTTTGACATCAGCTGTCACGACTCCGAAATTTTAAGTATGAAACTCGAATTCGAAGTCGTGAAAACTCTTAAACAATATCAATAAATCGAAATCATCTTATCGTCACAGCGGATCATTACTGAGTTCATGGTACAACTCAGTCAAATTGATTATTACAAACTAAATTTATAATTCAAGTATTATATCAAATGGAAATGTAAAAATCCTCTCAATTCTCACCACAAAATAAAACAAGGCAACTTCGAAATCTTCAGAATTGTTCGTCGATTCTTCTAATCCACACCTGCGGAACTATCTCATACACCATCGAATAGGTGCACCGAGATTGCAAAACACAAACCCGGTAAGCTTTGCAGCTCGTATGAGTAAAACAACAAAATATCGTGCATCGTAATAACGAGAATAAATATTGAAACATTCAATTATAAATGTACTCATGAGTCCAGGTCCGCAACACCGCCCTTACCATCGACTCCGACGACACCATCCCCCAAGAGCGATGTTAACCGCGAATACTCTCCGCCTCCTACGCCCTCCCTGGAACCTCCGGATGATGAAAGCATTAGGACCTTGTAGGGCTGCCCCATGGTGGAGAAATGATTGTTTGGTTATAGTAGTTGTATGTTCTTCTTCCCTCTAATTTTCAATTTTATGTTCCTGGAATTGCATTATTATTAATTTGTTTTCAAAATGTTATTTGGTTTTTGGCAATGGAATTTTTTGTGCTTGCAGGGGTATATGAGTTGTCTGACGATTGATGTGTTTCTTTGTCTCTTACAGACTATAGGAAGATGGTGGATAAGTTGTACAAGGCTCCAAATGCTTAATTGAGATGCAAGAAATCTTAAATCTAAAATTAATGATTTGGTTTCTCATTTAGTGTTTATTCCTTCATTTTATTTATACGCATGTATTGTTACACTTCAAAGGTTTGTCTTTGAAGTGGATTATTCAAGAATCAATTAAGTAATACTTTCTTTGAAGTTTATGGAAACAACGTAATTGCTTATATAAAACAACAAAGGTGAAGTTTAAATATCAATCAAACAACATAAATACTATAGTAGATGACAATAAAATGAAGTCTAATAGACTATTAAACGACATAAGTCAATAACATCAAACTTATGGTTAGCTTATCAAAGTAATCACGAAGTTAACCAAAAAAAATCAAAGTAATTACTAATTAGATACGAAAAAATGCAGCAATTCCAGTGCCAATGCCCAGGTATACAGACTGTAGAGACACATAAACCAAAGTACGGAAGAGAAAATAAGTTCATTAGATATAAAAGACAATGCTATACCATTCATACGTACAAAGATTGATAGATTCATAGTTATACAATAGGTTTGCCCCAAATTCTTTTGCAATAAGAGGAGATAAACAAAACCTAACTAAATATTGATCCAGTTGTTTCATTTGACAAGATTTTTTATTTTATTTTTTGATTCAAATGGTGGAAAATAAAAAAAGAGAACTAGTTGTTGAGAATATACATCTTACATTGGGAATTAAGACCTAACATGTGGGTCTATAAAGATTTCGGTTACTTCATCCATTATCAATTGATTTTGGATGTGAACTCTAAATCAATTTATCACTAGTTACTATCATAATTCGCAAATATGGTCATAACGATTGATTTTAGGGTACATATCTTAAAGATTTATATCTCTTTTGGAAAATGAACTCGATCAATACGGAAGATTAATGAAACCTAGCTTTTTCTAGAAAATAAACACATTCATGCCCGTATTGGGTTATGAAACGAACCCCAACAGTGCATTTGTTATAAAACCAAAAAGATTCGTACTACCCAATCGGAGAATATTACTTGCCAACTTGAAGGATTTTTTAGCTGACCATGATCAATGTATAATGAAGAATGGAGGCACAATATTGACATACGTATTGCATGTATGTGCCTTAGAAACCGTGGAGACGATATGAGCGCGGTCTGTAGCTCCGAACGTATTGATGAGATTGCCGAAGATGAGCGTCATAAACGGCTACGACAGCCCGTTTCCGACGGCAGAGATAATCCCGACGATCATCAAGACGACATCATATTGGTCTGCAAACTGAAATAGCTTGTACAACGGGACCTTCTGCTTGTCTAAATTGTTAGCTTTGGCTTTTCCATCTCCATCTCCATCTGCCATGACAAGCCGGTCTTACTCGATCGATTGTTCGAGTAAAGATACAGATGATAATCTTTATATATGTTGAAGAAGTGAATGTGGAGCTAAATTTGTCATGGTTCGTGCTGAGTGTGACGCAAGTAGATGAGTAATTTGTTGGTGTTGACGAATCCGTCCTTGAGATCAGCTGCTACGTCTATTCTCTCTTCCATTTATATTCTTCTAAATTCTACTTGCATCTATATGATAGTAATTCTTAAGATTTTCTTCCGATATATTAAAAGAAAAGGAGAGAAGATTTTCGTTTAATTAAGATTAAAAAAATCAACAGTTAATAGGCAAAATATCAAAAGGTAAAAGATTTTTGGATTTTTTAGATTTTCCATCAAGCGTACTCTCCATTGCTAGCTCTTCCCATGTCACACTATGATATGTTCAAATTTCCAACCCTCTCTAATTTTCTTCTCATTGTGTGAGTTTAATTGTACTTATGGATATTCGATTAGGAATGAACTCATGTTATCATAACCGAATGTGGTGCGTTTATATGACTTAGATGACTTTGATCATATGTCATATACATTCTATGTTTCACTCATTTTACACAAATGAACTCTCTAGCGCACAAATGCTCCTTGTGAACATGATAGAAGTCGCATGTTCTCTTTCTCTTAATTTCTCTTTTTTCTTTTGTAATTAGAGACCTCGAGAGTGATGTTTAATCTTAGCAAACCAAAAGAAAAAATGAAATGAAGCTTACCAAATGCACTAGTGAAGCCATCAAACTTATTACTAATCTCAGTGAATCCATTGAGAAGTATTTCACATGTTGGCAAAGCCACATTCAAACTTGTTACTTGTTACTAGTACTCAATACTTTTCAATCTGAAAAACGAAACAAAGAAATAAGACGAACCGGTATGTACTTCTGACGGGTCAAGTATTTGCAGAGAAGCCTCGGTCCAAGTGTAAAGTGCGGGGTTGGGTTTCACACTTGATTTCAAACCAAAACAAAATACCTCGGATTCGCGAATTAAACCGGCAAACCCCCCAAGTCTCTTTCTTCTCTGTCTGCCTCTGTAATCGTGCTATTCAACCAAAACCCCACTCACTCTCACTCTCTCTTCTTTAAACCCACAACGCCACCTTTACTCACATTTCCCCCCTTTCTCTTTGCTCTGAAAACACTAGGGTGTTTCCTCATGAATCCTCCAACTCAGTCCCAGCCATACCTTGCCCATGGCCTGCACTATCACTCCTCTGAACCTTCCTCTGCTCAAAGGAGGTAGCTTTTTTTTTTCCTCACTTGGTTTTGTATTTCTTGAGCTGGATGTGTTGAGATAGATTCAATGTGCTTGTTTCTTTGTGCTAGGCTCTTCAAGATCTTTGATTAATGTGGTAGATGGTTTGTTTTCTGAAGTGGGTGTTGATGCTTTTGTCTATTTGAGTTTTACTGATCTGATTTTGTTTCAATGTACATTTTGGGTTTCTTATGTTTAGAGAGATAAAGATTATATTTTTTAATGTGAGCAGCTTCATTGATAATGCTGATCTGCTGTTGCCCTCTACATGGGTGTTCAATTTAGCTCGTGTCACATCTAAAGCTTGAGTCTTTTGTTGTTCTAGAGAACATGATGTTATGGGCTTACTTTGCTTGGAGACTGGAATTACAATTTTAGAGTAGGTGGATTTTGCGGATCAAGGTTAATTAGATAACATGACGAGTAGGAATCGAAGTCTTCTCATGGGGAAATGTAGGTGGATGAGATCGTGAAGATTTAGATAGATGGGAGATGGGTTTTGATATGGTAAACAGTGCAGATGCCAAGCCTATGCTAGTTCCTTTGTGTTAAAAGCCTAATATGGAGATGGACTGGATTGGATACCTCTTGCAATTGTTATGGATGATGAGAGTTCAATCACTCTGTGTCTTTGGGTCAGTTTCAGAATTCAATGACAAGGTCCATAGGGATTTTAGCGTATTCTTAAGTTAGTTTCAACTTCAATTTCAAATTCCGCAATTCTGGTAGACTTGGCTTAGGTGTTTGGTCGTTGAAATTTGAGACCTGTATCCATCAAAGCACATGCACTGTACCTTGTTGATGGAGTGGGCTTAAGGGTATGGAAGCAGGTTCATCTGTACCTTGATGTTAACATGACATTTCTACGCCCCTAGTGGCTGATTATTTTGGCTGTGATAGATTGGAATTGATATTGTTCTAAACGAATCTTTCAAGCCAAAAGAAGAACCTGATTTCCTTGCTTAAACTACTTTTACTATATATATATACAGTGAAGCCTATATGACTTGTATGAATTATATTTTAGGCATTGATATCTTTTATAGCTAGTGCTGACTGCTAAGATATATGAAAGCCTGTTGCTTGATGTTGTGATGCATCTTAACTTTTGGTTAATAATCTTGAATGCATGAGTGCTGTTTCTTCCTTTCTCTTTGTTATTATCAGGCACTGAGGTTTAGTTGAACATTTGTATTCCGGCATCTGATACATTTTCAATCTATGTAGTGCGTGAACAATTTCAAAGTAGGCCAAAAGTCGTGAATCATCTGTGTCAGAAGGGTCGGTCAGAATGTTAACTTGTGGTCGTGAATGTTTCCAATCTCAGTCCAAACCCATAATTCCTTCCCATTTGTTATTCCTTCAGACTTCTAACTGAGATTGGCAACATTATGAATGACCTGAGGGATGATTTGTGATTTTTATCCTTTTATATATATTATCCATGTTGTTAACTTTTGGAAATTTGTGTGTAGTTTTTCTTGCACTCATTCTCTCAACTCTGTCAGTGATAGGTTCAGAGAAGGTAATGCTGCTCCAGCGAATTGCTCCCTTCCAATACTGTACATGATAGATGATTGAATCTCTCTAAGGTACTGTGGGTTTATGTATTGGAAATTGGAATACATAAGGTTTGAAATGGGGAATGAAGCCATTGGTCCGTGTAGCATAGTTAATATTTAGAAATGTCGTAGCTATGACAATTTTTGTAAATCACCTATTATTTTGACATTTTTTATGGATAATAGATTTTGTGCTGCAACTTCAATTTTTCTCGTTGCTTTGACAGCAAGTCATTTAGCGCTTGTGTTTCCTAGTAAAAAGGCTCAGGACTGGAGTCACTGGACCTAATTTATGGTTCAGCAATAGAGATAGGTATAACTGGGGCTCCAGATTATGATTCAGTAGGGAAGTTGGTCTTACTGGAACAAAACGAATACTTCCTCTTCTTCCTTGCGGAAGACTTCGTTTTTTCTAGCTCTTTGGTTGTAGAGTAGCACTTACATCTGTCACCTGTCTTAACTACTTGACTCACTCATGAGACATTGTAAGTTTGGAACCCTGTACAGGTGCTGATACGACGATGGGTGAATCTAATTACCCGAGTGAAACAACAGAGCCTGAGGTTGATGATCCAGCGAAATCATAAAGCTAGAGGCTTTTTATTCTGAAGTATGAGAAAATTCCATAAATATTATTAACCTCCCCCATGATGTTGCTGTCCTCTTTGGAGAGATAACTTAGGCACATGAACTTGAGAGCACATCTCTAAATTTAGGTGCCCTTGCCATCCTCACCTTGTTGAATCTTCATCACATCTATGTAAGACTTCCCATCGAGTTTGCGGTTAAAATATCCCCTGAAGAAGTCTGCAACAGCTACTCTCTTGAACAATGCTGGTCTCTCTGGAGTGATAAGGTTCGGAGCAGGACCCACGTCTCCTTCAGGTTTGGACTGTAAAATGTGGCTATTGACAGCCTCTCCTTCTCCTTATTCACCGTAGGTCGATGCTCAATGCTACGGTAAATTCCATTCGTCAATCTGTTTGAGACGTGTAGATATACATTATGATAATTCGTAATGTTATATAGTAAATTAATAGTAAATTTTGCATCTAGTGCCTTACCTCCAAAATATCTCCAACGTTGATGATGAAGGCATTGTTCAGGGGTTTTATCGGAATCCAACTCCCATCTTTTCTAACCTGAAGGCCTTCCATTTCATTCACTTGGAGAAGGATGGTCAATCCACCACCATCTGAGTGAGGGTTAAGGCCAATAACAAGCTCTGGTTGCTTACATGGTGGATAATAGTTCATCCTAAACATTTGAGTCCCTTGTTCAAATAACTCTCACATAATTAGCATCCATTTCCAGTGCTTTTGCTATGAGTTCAAGCATCTTCTTCGCAAGACCTTCTAGTTCAGCAGAGTACGCTTCTAAGTTATCCCTACATCAGTGAAATATAGTATAATATCGGGTGTTGAAACAATCTTACAAAGTCATAATTAGAAAAAGGAGAAGACCTTAATGGTTGAGGAAGCTAGGGGAATAAATATGGCTTCCTCAAATGTTTTGGGAGTGTGATCAAGTAGAACATGTCTGACCAATCAAGTTTCTGGTTCTCAGACATAACAAATGCCTGTCCAAAACCCTCCATATCTTGTGGCCGCTGCCAAAACTATTTCTTCTCTTCAATTGGGAGTCCAAGCTGCTCCTCCGGGAACAGAAAGATCCTGCAGAAACCGTCGCAGTCCAAGCTGCTCCTCCGGTGACGCTCCGGTAGTTCCAAGGCTCGATTTAGGTAAGGGTTTGTGTTATGATAGTTGTGATTGAATTGGATTGAAATTGTGACGTTTTGGTGGAGAATCGGAGGAGAAGGAGGTGGAGGGAGTATCGCCGCCTTAGGCGGTGCGTGAGGGAGGGTGAGGGGTGCAGGAGGAGGCCATAAACAGTACGTATATGAAAAGTAATACATGGACGGTACGTATTTGAATAGTAATAAGTGAATAGTAATTTACGTAAACAGTAATTTCGTTAAAAAAAATAAATTTGTTGAACAGTAAAACATTAATACTGTTTCGGCATTCGAGGTTTTACATAACGTTTCTAATCATTTCTTCTTCAAACTAGGTGATCGATGAATCGAGTGAAGGAATTGCTTTCATTATTGTGAGAAATACGCTCAGGAAACTAAGGTGAGTAAAATCTCACAGTGATGAATCTACCCTTAGCGGAGATTCATAATTACACTTATTTAAAAAGATTGAACTATGATATGTATATGATATAGTGGGTTGTGTATGTGTATAATTGGTAAAATTGATACATATATATGAGTTGCTATATTATATACTGTCATATTTCCGTTTGCAAAATAAGTTCATTTATAGCATTGATATTTATTTATTTGAGCATGTCACTTGGTTTTGTACAATAACATATGATGATTGTTTTGTACGTGGTTTTAACTTCAGTTATGTTTAAAAAAATTTGTTATCTTCGGACGTGTTGGCATGTCAGAACCTAGCCTTGGTCGGGCGATAGTTACGATACAGTTAGAGCTCTAGTATGTCTGCCGGTGTACTGGCATGAGAGGAAACAGATGGGTTACCACTTACCAGCTTATGAGTACCCATATTTTTGGGATTTTTTTGTGACAGTTGGGTTGCCCAATGCCCGGCGGTGTACTGCATGAGGGATAACGGATGAGTACCTGGGTCTCACGAGTACCCGTATTATAACTGTAATCGGGTAAACAGATGGGTTGCCTGATTTCTCATGAGCACTTATATTTTCAGATATTATTGGACAACCAGATGGACCGTCCTTTGACTCATGAGTACTGTAATAACCCGAATTTTTAGAAACTAAATGTCGAGTATTTTCAAAGTGTTAAACTTGTGAAATTAATTCAAGACGACAATTGGAGGTTTGCGACATTTCGAAACGAAAACGGAAACGTTCTCGGATCGTTTAATTAGAAACGTAACGTTACCGCAACGTATAGATTGACTTTTATTCCGTCGCTCGGTTGCAAAAACTTCCTTCACGAAAGTCGTAGAGCTCATCGATACGAATTCGTGGATATGTCATGCGTTCGAATCGGACGTCGGACGCGAAAGTTATTAACGTCGGAAGTTCGTTTCCGATTTTGGAAATAGTATAAAAGGAAGGAGAGGAGATTAAAAATCAGAAAATCAGATTTTTTCTAAAAATCAGCTCGGGTACTGTTCACCCGAGCTCGGGTACTGTTCACCCGACCCAAAAACCTTCTCCGGCCGATTTCTCCACCATCCGACGTCGCCTCGTGTCGTGCCACCTATTAAACTGACGGGCTCGACGAGCTCCATCTTTTGGGCTACGCCTTGCACTCCGGCGACAACGACACACGGTGTAGCAACCGCCGGAAGTTACTGCTGTGGCGGCGCCGCCTCCTCCGGCCACCATGGCTCGAGATTCTTGGGGGGTTTTGCTTGTCTCAGTCCCAGCAACATTCTCACAAAAGGAATCGAGCCAAATCGAAGTGTAAGTACCCAAATCAAAAATTCAATTTTTAGGGTTTGTGAATAGTGCCGATTTTATGTTCTTCGTTATTTGGACTGTTTAGGCTCGGATTTAGACCTTGGTGTCAACTAGGAAGTTGTTGGAAATGTTGTTTAGGTTGTGGTGGTGAAATTTGGTGATGATTGGTGGCGGTCGGTGAACAGTAGCGCCGAATGAATAGTAACTGTGAATAGTAACTCCGCATGAATAGTGATCTGTACCAGTAACTGTGAATAGTGATATGTAACAGTAAATGTGAATAGTGATATGTAACAGTAACTGTGAATAGTGATCTGTAACAGTAAATGTGCACAGTGCGTGGTAAAACAGTACTATGAACATTGTTTTGGTAAAACAGTAACTGTGAACAGTGGTTTAGTAAAAACAGTGATTAGTAACATGAACAGTGTTCCGTGAACAATGTTTTATGAACAACATTTAGCTGTGCTGAACTCGTCACCTGATATTTTAAGTATCATTTTCTAAGCATTTATCGTGCTATTAGGTGACTGACGAAACGAGTGAGGAAATTACTTTCAGGGTCGTGGAAGTTGCACGCATGAAATAAGGTGAGTAAAATCTCACATATTTACGAATCTACCCTTGCGGAGATTCAAGATTTTACAAGAGTTTTTAATATTGAATTACGACATGTATACGATATAGTGGATTATATATATATTGTATAAATGGTAATAAGTATATATATATAGTTTGCTATATTATATACTGTTATAAATTCATTGGGATTTGTCATTTTGATGACGAGAATTAAATATTGAGCATGTGATTTAATTTGTACAATATGAGGTGTGATTATTATACGTGGTTTTAACATAGTGTTTGTTAAAACGTTTTGTCTTCGGACGAGTTTTGTTTTCGAATGAGTTTTGTCTTCGGACGTGTTTATGAAATATGACATGTATATGATATAATGGATTATATATATATTGTATAAATGGTAAATATGTACATATATATATAGTTTGCTATATAATATACTGTTATGATTTTATCGTGTTTTATGTCATTTTGATGACGAGATTTATATATCGAGCATGTGATTTTGATTTGTACAATATGATGTGAGATTATTGTACGTGGTTTTAACATGAGTTTGTTAAAATGTTGATTTGTCTTCGGACATGATTTTTGGTACAATATGATGTGAGATTATTGTACGTGATTTTAACATTGAGATTGTTAAAATGTTGATTTGTCTTCGGACATGATTTTTGGTACAATATGATGTGAGATTATTGTACGTGATTTTAACATTGAGATTGTTAAAATGTTGATTTGTCTTCGGACGTGATTTGGTACAATATGATGTGAGATTATTGTACGTGTTTGGCAAGTCGGAACCTAGCCTTTGGCCGAGCGAAAGTTACGATACAGTTAGAGCTCTAGTCTGTCTGCCGTAGTACTGCATGTGAGGTAACGGGTGGTTATCTGCTCATGGGTACTCAGATTGTTTTGGATGTTGGGTAGCGGGTGGGTATCTAATATCGGTGGTGTATTACGAGAGGGGTAACAGATGTGTACCAGCGTTCTTGGTACCCGTAATATAAATGCATTTGGGTAACCAGAAGAGTTACTTAATTTCTCATGAGCGTTTTATTTCATATTTCTTTGGGACGACCAGATGGGTCGTCCATTGACTCATGAGTGCATTTATATTTGTTTGATTTCTGGATTTTCGAATATATTGTTATGCGAGTTATATTTTTATTTGACTCATACGAGCTGTAAAGCTTACCGGGTTTGTGTTTACAATCCCGGTGCACCAATTCGATGGTGTAGTGGATAACTCTGCAGGTGTGGATTAGTGGGAATTGACGTACCGCTCAGTGGACTTGAAATTATTTATCTCCAACTGGTGTGAGGATTTTGTGTGACTATCTTGTGAGTTTGTTATGAGGATTACGCAATTCTATTGTTATAATATTGAATTATAATTTGGGTTGTAATAATCGGTTTGACTGAGTTGTATTTTGAACTCAGAGATGATCCGCTGTGGCATTTTAAATGATTTCGATTCGTTGAGATTGTTTGGTGTTTAACGATTTTGAAATTTTGAGTTTTTAAGCTTGAAATTTTGGGGTCGTTACAAGTACATTTATAATTGAATGTTTCAATATTTATCCTCTTATCACTATGCATGTTATTTTTTTGTTTTACTCATACAAGCTGCAAAGCTTACCGGGTTTGTGTTTTGCAATCCCGGTGCACTTATTCGATGGTGTAGGGGATAGTTCTGCAGGTGTGGCATTAGCATAATCGACTGACAACTCTGAAGACATCGAAATTGCCTTTCTTTATTTGTGATGAGGATTGAGAGGATTTTTACATTTTCATTTGATATAATGCTTGAATTATAAATTTGGTTTGTAATAATCAATTCGACTGAGTTGTACTATGAACTCAGTAATGATCCGCTGTGACGATAAGATGATTTCCATTTATTGAGATTGTTTTAGAGTTTTTCATGGATTCGATTTTGAGTTTCATCCTCGAAATTTTGGGGTCGTGACAATGTGTCACCGCGAATGGTAGACTTGTCATTGTGAGATTTACTCACATTCACCATAGTTCATAATCACTAAATCTTTTAAAATCATTTATTAAAATAGTGTTTCACTTACACATGAACCGTAGATGATCAAGTTCATGTAATTTAAACTAAAACATATTTTTAGAACAATTTTATAAGCTAGTGATGCAATGTCTATGTTAACAACTCAAACTACATTCAATAATTATAACATTACTTCGATCATGATGATCATTGTGAGGTTTACTCACCTTATTTCCCGTGTGCAACTTCCACGACACTAAGAGCGATTCCCTCACTCATTTCGTCGGTCACCTAATAGCATGATAAAGTGATTAGAAACGATACGTAAAATCTCATGTGACGATTCATTACATCTTAACATTGTTCATGAAATATTGTTCACAAATCCCGGTTCATGAAATATTGTTCACAAATCACTGTTCATGTACCGCCACCATTCCAGTGACCACCGATTATCACCACAATTTACCACCACAATCTAAACAACATTTCCAACAACTTTCTAGTTGACACTAAAGTCTAAATCGAAGCCTAAACAGTCCAATCGACGAAGAACATAAAATCAGCACTATTCACAGACCCTAGAAAAAGAAATCATCGATTCTCCTTGTGTGTTTCGAAATTGATAAACCAGTTTTAGAAGGTTCATATACATCCTACAAGCTTCAAAACACAAGAAGAATCACCTTGATTGGTTGCTGGAGGAGCGAGTTATCCTCACTTCTTCAAACGAATAGCCGTATTGTTTCTTCATTTCTGGGCTTCAAACAGCTCGAATCTCTCCCAAACACCAACTCATATCGGTAGGGGACGAAGAGACGGTTCCAACGCCACCAGTCTCACTCAATTTCGTTGTCGGATGACAGAGATATAGCCGGAGAAAGATTCGCCAACAAAGAGGGAAAAATCGCGTGAACAGTAGCCGAGTCCGGTTGAACAGTGACCGAGTTGATTTTGGGAAAAAAAAATCTGATTTTCTGATTTTTAATCTCCTCTTTTTCCTTTTATACTCTTTCTAAAATCTGAAACCAAACTTCTGTTGCTAACAACTTTCACATACGATATCTGATTAAAGCTTATCGCGCGTCTATGAACTCATATTGACGAACTCTACAGCCTTCATGAATGAAGTTTTCTGAAATTCCTAATGGATAAAAAGTCGACTCTTGACCCCTCACGGTAACGCTTCTGAGTATAAATCGTTCGAACACTTTCGTTTTCTCCCTCGTACTATATAATCAGATCACTACCAATTTAAATATCTTCGAATAATAATTAAAAAATAATTATAAATTTCCGGCATATTACAAAACCATGTCAGCAGAAGTAAGTCAGTTCAATTGTCAACTGAAAGCATATCAGCACAAGTTTTTCTCTATTTCTTAGTGATGCGTTCGTAGCTAATAAACTAATCACAGTACTATAATCCAATAATTTCGCTCTCGTATGACCACAAAAGGTCGTGTAAAATAATAGGCATTATGTTTGAAAACCCTAATAAAAGAACTCCGATCACAATCAAATGTATTTTGAAGGAGTGCACCTTTTCTTAGACTCTAATATTTCCAGTTGTCTAATACCATTATCCCACCCTGGCCTCCCTTTTCCATCCTTAACTTTCCCCTTCATCTCTTCTACCTCTTCCATCAACCTCCTCTTTGCCCCCACCGCAATTTCCCACTCTCTTTCCCATGCAAATACCACCAGCTAGGCGCTTCCAATCATATGAATTAAGAAGAACATCTGCATTCCCAAAGCACCATTCAAGCCTCTTCTTTCATAATTAAGTAATTAACCATATAAATCTGTTCACCTCCATCGATTCCATATGTAGGCATGCATATACCATATTTATTAATAGCCCCAAAGATCTTTTATACATCTAAGAGACTTGTCTTTGTTTTTATTCATAACAGTAGGAACAATGATAACAACAACAACTTTCAACCATTTTTAAGTTCTGGAATTTTATTTGGTAATGATGATTACCTTTGAGTTTCAGCTGAAAGGATTTGGGGAGGAGAATCAGCTGTTAACAACTCCGATATTATCCAATACTCCTTTAATCAATTAGGGTTTTGATTTTCTTTCTTCCCAAAGTTTGTATATTTAATTAAACAAAAATTTAATAAATCCATGTAATAAATATGGAATGATATTGATGAGGTGCCATATGCCACATCATTTTGTAATCAATTTTACCACTTTTTATTTGCCCACCTTGTGCCCACAATTCTAAACTTATGTCATGTGTTTTTTCTTAAAGTTAGATAATAATTGAGCAATTGAACACATGTCATGAGTTTAGAAGAGTTGGCACAATGTGAGTAAATATAAGGTGGTCGGCAAATTTGTTTCCGAGTATTTGGTGTCTTAAGCATTTGCCAATTATCAAGCATTCTATTTTGGTCTCTTTCTAAATGTTATGTAACTCTAGGTAGAGTGGTAGACATTATGTTAAAAATCATATCACAAAGTTCTTGAGCATGACAAAGTGGGCATGAAACTCGTATGTGCTTGATATGGATTGATGTAGAATTATGTTTGTAATATTTTTTCTTTTTGAGGAAAATAGTGTAGGGTGCTTGTATGAACTTTCATGGACGATAAATGATGAGATATATCACCTTTGTTAGGAATGCCATTGACATATTCGCAAGCAATAGTCTCCAAGTAAAGTAATAAATCAACTTAACTTACAAGTATGACGGTGTTCCTGAATCCATTATTTTAGCACAATAATAAGTTTTACATTAAACAACAATACTGTAGCGTACATCCAGTACATTTATTACACAATAAGACTGACGGTGAGACTTGAGAGAATAACAATACCGCATATAATTAGACAATAAGACTGATAAGTTTACAAACCAGCGTTGATAATAAATTAAAAACGCATTATTTCAAAAGAGTAGAGCAAACTATATATATGAATCCATTGTAGATATTTCGTGGAACTAATCATGTAGTGGTAGTATTACTCAGTTCCCATTATGGAGTTTCATTTGCTCCAAGTATGATTTTCCGTCGAGCTTACGGCGGTTGTAGAAATCTTCAACGTACTGTTCCATCTCAATTCTTTTGAACAGTGGTGGGTTTTCAGGGGTTATCAAGCTATTCGATGGTCCAATTTCTGCCTCGAATTTGGGGTTGAAGAACATAGCGATTGAGATCCTCTCTTGCTCAGAGTTCACCATAACTCTATGCTCCGTGCTCTTGTACTTCCCGTTGCTCAGGATCTACAAAAAAAAAAAACATGCACGTAGGGACTACTTCATACTTGCTCGATTCAATGCACGTAAATATTTCTTTAATTACGATAGTATTTATATTTTGGTGGAGAAGATATATAGGACAAACCTCAAAGATGTCCCCTGCATTAACCACAAAGGCACTTTCAAAGAAATTGACAGGGACCCAAACCCCATCTTTCTTAATCTGCAGACCACCCACACCGTTAAGCTGGTGGAGGATGGTGATCCCGGAAGCGTCCGAGTGAGGCGTAAGGCCGATGACCAGCTCTGGTTGTGGGCATGCAGGATAGTAATTGATCCTCGCTGACTGCATCCCATCTTCAAATAACTCCTCAATCTCTTCTGTGTCTATCTTCACAGCTTTCCCCAGAAACCGAAGAAGTTCTAAGGCGAGTTGCTTCAGTTCCAAGTAGTATGACTCGAACGTAGTCCTGCATGACTTGATGAGACAATTGTTAAAAAACTATAAAAATCATATGTAAGGTGCATGATTATATATTAGTAGGATTTTTTTTCTGGTATATCCTTCGTATATGGATTTGTTGTGACATCATGATATCAACATATGAAACACGATCATGCTATTTCATAGGTAGGTGATAACATGAAACTTTTCAATTATCAAAGTACTGTAACATATATATATATATAGACACACACAATTTACATCTGTTTTTCTGTTAATCCGTATACATGTCAGAATATACATCGTATTTTATCAACAAACAATCAAACATATTTCTGATATAAGATCGATGATATTCTAACTTTCAATTGGAGAGAGAGAGAGAGAGAGAGAGAGACCTGAGGGATGAAGGGAGCTCTGGAAAGAGGTATGGCTTTCGCCTATGAATAGGGTTCATGGTCATGTAGAATCTATTACCCCAGTCACGTTTTTGATCTTTATTTTGAACTATGGATCCATAGCCTTCGACGTCACCAGGCCTTACCTGATACTTCATTTTCTCTTCCAAGGGAAGCTTAAAGAATTCTTCAACCTCGTAATTCAGCTTCTCCAAAAGTATAGGGCGAACTCCATGGTTCACCAACTGCACGCACAATAAAATGAGTATGACTTGAAACAAGCTAGGTTTCAAGACACAATATTGGCCGCTGAATGAGTATACTATTTTCATTTTATCAGCCAACACAAATTGTAGATATTATAAACATATAGATGATAAGCACCTGAAAGATTCCCCACTCTTCGCAAGATGAGTGCAGATTTTCCAGTTCAGAATCTGAAGCTTCTGATCCAGTTGCTAATTTTATCATATCGATGGTTGGGATTTCCGTAAGCTTATCAGAGAGATCAGATGAAAGTTCGGGTTCTTCGTAACTACGGACGTAACATTGTGGGACTTCAGTTAACGACTCTTTGGTCATCTCCAGGATGCTCATAGGAGAATTAGATATCTCAAAGACTTCTGGTAGCTGTAGCTGGGATGATGCCATTTGTTTAGTTTTTGAGTTATGATCTCAAAGGTAATCACACCTTACAGGTATATATAGGCCCTAATATGGTGGGTGAAATTCTAAACTTAGCAAGTAGAAGTATAAAGGATAAATATTCTACAAAATTAATCATTTAGATGCATGCATCGTCGTAGTATCATATCAATAGAAAGCAAATTAAACTTGACGTGGGGTAATCTACAATACCGGTCTTTGATATATATCATACCCTAAATTAAAAAAATTTGCCAAACATATAATTTGATTGAACTAATATTCCATCATTGAGAACAATTTTACGGCATGTATTTGAAACATTTACAAATGACTAAAACTACTTTACCACATTAACAACTATTCGTTCACTATTCGTTCATAATCCTGTAAAAATATCGTACTTTAAGTAATTAATTACAACTAATAAAATTGAACTAAAATTACCCAAACAATATATCACTTTGTTTATATTTCGCTTCTAATGTTCTACTCCTGAGGCTTTTCACTTCGATTCAGAAACATGCGTCAAATCACAAGTTTTATGTATTAACATAATATGATCACATCAGAACTAATTCTTTCATATTCATCGGTAGCAAGCTTGCTGATAATTAATTCGGTCGAGCTAGTAGCTAGCCTGGTATACTGATCAGTTAGTCAAGTACTCATGATTCATGATTCTTGACTGGCCGCAACTATAATATGCGTTATATCCAAATCATTCATTTGTGCAAGATATGAACCTATATATATATATATATATATAGAAATCTCTACACGTACGCATAACCGCAAATTGAGAATATATATAGCTGAACGTAAACCTGTAATTTCCCTCACGATAATGAAGCTTTAATATGATAATGTCAGGCCGCAGATTGATAATCAGAGGTATTCGATCATTATCTAAGACTCTTTTAATAGTACGTTATGTCTGCAAATTCAATCGTATATAGATACGTGGTCAGATAATACTTTCCCTTAGAAATTTAAATTATGTAGAGCCAGATAGTTTTGAAATTGCTGAAATAATCAGTTGGATCGATTAAAACACCAATGATATGCATGAATGGTTGTGATCATATATATATATATATCTGTGTGTGTGTATATACATATATATCAAATCAACAAACTGCTAAGTTTTGATGAGGTTAAAGCATGCCTATTTTTCCAAACTGTATCTACCATGCCTACCCAGCTGAGAAAAAATTATGCGAAGAGGTTCAAGTTGCGTAAGCTATTGTTCCTATTAGTTGCTTATGGAATCATTTGTATAAGCTCTGCAGAACAAAAACATGCTTAATATCCTTTAATATATATGAAGATAATGTATCACCCTGTAATCCGACCATTACGTCCTAAGTTCTTTGGCTCCAACTACAATCTACCACCAGATGTTAACACGATGTCCGACCAATTAAATTATACATTACTGACCATTTTGACGTGCTATATATTATACTGTAGATCACGTTTTTGACTAAGACTAAACCAGCTATTGATTAGATAGACATCTTCAAGTAATCAAGTGACTTAAATAATTAAACGTTCGTCACTTCGTCATTGAAGTATAATCTCACCAAATTAAGCTGAAATTACCAAGAAATAAGATGTAGTCCATGCATCATGCATACATATGGATTATCCATGCCCAACATGTTGTAATCTTCTAGTGTTTTAAGTCTACATCTTATGCATATCATCATTACCTCTTAATTTTCTATATAATGACGGATCCTCTTATTCCTCTAATACATAAAGGTCTTTCGATCTTTTGAATTATTGGCCGCTGTACCGCAGTTTGTTGATCTATATGACTATATCACAACAGACCTATAGGCTGATACAGAACATGTCGTAGAATATATAACTGTGGCACTGTGCTTATGTATCAACTAAACCCTAACTATCGTACAATTAAGACCTGGACCTCCTCACCTCCATAAACAAAGGTATACGCGCGCGTATTATATACATGTGCAGAAATCACCCAAATGTTTTTTCTTTCATATGAGAAAATTAGATATGACCGACCTTCTCACAATGCTGCCTTAATTCGTTGGATAATTGTCCATTAATTAGATGAAATTATTCTTACTCGCATATATACATGCAGCTTGCAATTGTAGCTACGTGCAACTAAATATATTTCTAGAACAGGTCCAGGGTTGGTGAAACTTACACGTGGTTTGACTAATTTGTAATTATATGTAGATAATATGGTTAAATACCCCTAATAAACTGACCATGGGTTAACGTATTCGATCGTGTTAGACTTGGTAAATCTGAATGTACATTTTTTGTTGGTTTTGACATATTCCAAGAGGAACAAAGGCATCTAGTAGTTTCCAGAGAATTCATCTTAAATTACATTATCCCAGCTTATTGCAGTTATATGTAAATATGACGTGTGCGTATCTAGTTTTGGAATATAGGTTATCGATCCCCTGTACGTAGCACCGGCACCGGTACCGGTATAGGGTAATGATGAGGTTGTGAATTCTAGCTGTAGTTATAAGGCTGTACGTACGTAGTACGTTCTTCATATGCAGTTTGGACGATTCCTTTTTACAGTTTTACTTCTAATCTTAGCTGGTTTGTGATTGAACCTATATTTGGCAAGACCACATGACATGTAGGACAAGTGTACCACGCCTGCAATTACCGTAGTTGAAATAGTCACATTTTTAATATGACATTGGCCGCGTTCGTGTGTTATTGTATGCGACCCAATGTTGTACATATGACATTGGCCGCAGTCATGTGTCATTGTTCACGGCTCAACGTTGTACTACAATTACAATTAATATGTCTGCAAATGTGGCGTATTAAAGTTTGATTGTCAATTTCATGAAGTAGTTACCAAGCTTGGAGCAATCACCTGAATGCACGACTAGTACATTGGCTAATTAGTCGCAACGTCCTCAAATTAGCAATTACTGCAATCAATTGCATGTAACGGTAGCACAGATTAAGTTTTCAATTAACTTTGGTTCCTTGTAGTTAACACATTGGTGACTGTTATGACGATAATTGATTACTCTTCTTTATTCTGTAGTCTATTTTCTTTGTTATAAAAATGACCATAGGCATCCTTGTTAGAGGTCCTCGACCAAAACGCTCAACGCGATTACACATTTATCTTATCAATACAATTCTACAATTCACCAATACAATCTCAACATGTTTATCTTATCGTTTTCTTTATTGGTATTCATCTATCTTTATGCACTTTTCTGCATTGTTCTTTACGTTCTTGCTTTAAATTTGCTCTTCTTTTCTTCATATTGCTTACATTAAGTATTAAGAAAACCACCATCACCATCATTGTCATTTTCACAAAATTCACTCGTACCACACAACACCAAGATCGCGGCTAGCAAGCCGATCCGTGTTAAAGTCCTTGTATTCAAGGCATTGAAAACCCCACGACTGAGAGTGATCCTTCTTCGGCTCATAATCGTTTGATAAGAAGTCAGATCAGCGCACAACTGTAGAACCTCACTTGGCCCCTTGGCCGCGAGTTGGCACGCCTTAGTACACATCACAAGCCAGAAGGACACGTGGAAGCTAAAGAGGACCTTGGCCTATTGACACGCGGTCGGGACGATTTTTGAGCCAACATCTTTTGACACGCCCAGTGGGACCTGAATTGGTGAATGATATAATATCATTTTGTGAGACATTACATATTATGTATTTTCAAAAATGAGTTACTATGAGCCGAACTTACACGGCTATTATGAATACCATGACCCATATGTCTAATATCAATTGTATGACTATTGTTAATGTAGTGTATTGCGCAGATACAATACGTGGAAGGTATAATGTGTAGCTCGTGCATGATGATGTCAGGCGAGATGCCAGACATATCCTCATATGACTATGCAAATACTTTCATGCTTTCTCCCAAGAAGTTTGTTAGGTCCCTCTCCACTGTGGGGCTAAGAGTAGTGTCAATCTTGATCTTTCATTCCGGGTGGTGCGGGAAGGATGTGATACTTTTCAAGGAAGATTCAGGGTTCACCGGAGTCTTGGCTTCGTAAGGCGTAGTCTTTTTCTTGCCCATACTTTTTTTACTTCTGTAATAACCCGATTTTTCGGAACGAAGTTAGAAAAAACGTTACGTTTCCGCAATGTATATATCGACTTTTATTCCGTCACTCGGTTGCGAAAACTTCCTTCATGAAAGTTGTAGAGCTCGTCGATATGAGTTTGTGGACATGTCACGCGTTCAAATCGGACGTCGGACGTGAAAGTTATTAACGTTGAAAGTTAGTTTCCGATTTTAGAAACGAGTATATAAAGGAATCTTATCAGTTTAGGGTTTCCAAAATTGGAAAGCCCTCACTCTCTCCTCTCTTTCCGCCTCCCTCCCTTCTCTCTCCCCGATATCTCTCTCTCTCTCTCCTTCAGAAATTCCTCCGCCATGATCCGACGAGCTCCGACCTCCGTGACATACACCGCCGGCCCAGGAAGCGTCGTGCGACCCTCTGCAATCGACCCCGAGGTCGACGCACCTCCTAGCGACGTTGTGAGCCTCCGCGCTCCAACCTGAGACCGCAAGCGTCATCGCCACCATCGAGCACCACTTCGGCTACGCAAGGGCACGAAGGAGAGCATCACGACGCCGATCCTCACCTTTGGAGCCCTCTGCTATCGACTTAGGGGCAAAACCACACGACTCAAGTCCTCCCCGAGGAATCGAAGCACCACCGGCGATCTGAGCTCTTCCGGCGCCAAATCGGAGTTCTTAGCTTCGATTAAGGTATGAATCGATGTAATTGATGGATTGGTTGTGGATTTTTGGTTGTTTTGGCTTGATTTGGTAGAGATCGGAGAGGGAGGAGGAAGGAGAGGGTACCGCTGTAATAACCCGAATTTTTAGAAACTAAATGTCGAGTATTTTCAAAGTGTTAAACTTGTGAAATTAATTCAAGATGACAATTGGAGGTTGAGGTTTGCGACATTTCGAAACGAAAACGGAAACGTTCTCGGATTGTTTAATTAGAAAATGTAACGTTACCGCAACGTATAGATCGACTTTTATTCCGTCGCTCGGTTGCGAAAACGTCCTTCACGAAAGTCGTAGAGCTCATCGATACGAATTCGTAGACACGTCATGCATTCGAATCGGACGTCGGACGCGAAAGTTATTAATGTCGGAAGTTCGTTTCCGATTTTGGAAATAGTATAAAAGGAAGGAGAGGAGATTAAAAATCAGAAAATCAGATTTTTTCTAAAAATCAGCTCGGGTACTGTTCACCCGACCCAAAAACCTTCTCCGGCCGATTTCTCCACCATTCGACGTCGCCTCGTGTCGTGCCACCTATCAAACTGACGGGCTCGACGAGCTCCATCTTTTGGGCTACGCCTTGCACTCCGGCGACAACCACACACGGCGTAGAAACCGCTGGAAGTTACTGTTGTGGCGGCGCCGCCTCCTCCGGCCACCATAGCTCGAGATTCTTGGGGGGTTTTTGCTTGTCTCAGTCCCAGCAACATTCCCACAAAAGGAATCAAGCCAAATCGAAGTATAAGTACCCGAATCAAAATTTAAATTTCTAGGGTTTGTGAATAGTGCCGAATTTATGTTCTTCGTTGTTTAGACTGTTTAGGTTCGGATTTAGACCTTGGTGTCAACTAGAAAGTTGTTGGAAATGTTGTTTAGGTTGTGGTAGTGAAATTTGGTGATGATTGGTGGCGATCGGTGAACAGTAACGCCGAATGAATAGTAACTGTGAATAGTAACCCCATATGAATAGTGATCTGTAACTGTGAATAGTGATCTGTAACAGTAACTGTGAATAGTGACATGTAACAGTAAATGTGAACAGTGGTGTGGTAAAACAGTACTATGAACAGTGTTTTGGTAAAACAGTTATTGTGAACAGTGGTTTAGTAAAAACAGTGATTAGTAAACATGAACAGTGTTCCGTGAACAATGTTTTATGAACAACATTTAGCTTTGCTGAACTCGTCACCTAATATTTTAAGTATCATTTTCTAAGCATTTATCGTGCTATTAGGTGTCTGACGAAACGAGTGAGGAAATTACTTTCAGGGTCGTGGAAGTTGTACGCAGGAAATAAGGTGAGTAAAATCTCACATATTTACGAATCTACCCTTGCGGAGATTCAAGATTTTACAAGAGTTTTTAATATTGAATTACGACATGTATACGATATAGTGGATTACATATATATTGTATAAATGGTAATAAGTACATATATATATATATAGTTTGCTATATTATATACTGTTATAAATTCATTGGAATTGGTCATTTCGATGACGAGAATTAAATATCGAGCATGTGATTTAATTTGTACAATATGATGTGTGATTATTGTACGTGGTTTTAACATGGTGATTGTTAAAACGTTTTGTCTTCGGACGAGTTTTGTTTTCGAATGAGTTTTGTCTTCGGACGAGTTTTGTCTTCGGACGAGTTTTTGTCTTCGGACGTGTTTATGAAATATGACATGTATATGATATAATGGATTATATATATATTGTATAAATGGTAAATATGTACATATATATATATAGTTTGCTATATAATATACTGTTATGATTTTATCGTGATTTATGTCATTTCGATGACGAGATTTAAATATCGAGCATGTGATTTTGATTTGTACAATATGATGTGAGATTATTGTACGTGATTTTAACATTGAGATTGTTAAAATGTTGATTTGTCTTCGGACATGATTTTTGGTACAATATGATGTGAGATTATTGTACGTGATTTTAACATTGAGATTGTTAAAATCTTGATTTGTCTTCGGACGTGATTTGGTACAATATGATGTGAGATTATTGTACGTGTTTGGCAAGTCGGAACCTAGCCTTTGGCTGGGCGAAAGTTACGATACAGTTAGAGCTCTAGTCTGTCCGCCATAGTACTACATGTGAGGTAACGGGTGGTTATCTGCTCATGAGTACTCAGATTGTTTTGGATGTTGGGTAGCGGGTGGTTACCCAATATCAGCGTAGTACTGCATGTGAGGTAACGGGTGGTTATCTGCTCATGGGTACTCAGATTGTTCTGAATGTTGGGTAGCGGGTGGCTATCCAATATCGGCGGTGTATTACGAGAGGGGTAACAGATGTGTACCAGCGTTCTTGGTACCCGTGATATAAATGCATTTGGGTAACCAGAAGGGTTACTTAATTTCTCATGAGCGTTTTATTTCATATTTCTTTGGGACAACCAGATGGGCCGTCCATTGACTCATGAGTGCATTTATATTTGTTTGATTTCTGGATTTTCGTATATATTGATATGCGAGTTATATATTTTCATTTTACTCATACGAGCTGTAAAGCTTACCGGGTTTGTGTTTACAATCCCGGTGCACCAATTCGATGGTGTAGTGGATAACTCCGCAGGTGTGGACTAGCGGGAATTGACGGACCGCTCAGAGGACTTGAAGTTATTTATCTCCAGCTTGTGTGAGGATTTTGTGTGACTATCTTGTGAGTTTGTTGTGGGGATTACGCAATTCCATTTGTTATAATATTGAATTATAATTTGGGTTGTAATAATCGGTTTAACTGAGTTGTATTTTGAACTCAGAGATGATCTGCTGTGGCATTTTAAATGATTTCGATTCGTTGAAATTGTTTGGAGTTTAACGACTTTGAAATTTTGAGTTTTTAAGCTTGAAATTTTGGGGTCGTTACAACCGCCGCCTTAGGCGGCGCGTGTGGGTGCGTGGAGGGGGTAGGAGGCGGCGTGAAGCCATAGGGAGGAGAGGGGAGGAAAGGAGAAGGGTTTTGGGGCGGCGGTGGCATGCTACGGTGAGTGGCGCGTGAGAACCACACGCGGTCTGCTGGAGGTGGCGAGTGTACCCCACGCGCCGCCACGTGCGGCGACGCGTGAACAGTAATTTCAAAAACAGTAAATTGTAAAATTTATTTTTATGACGGTGAATGTAAAAATGTGATTTACGTACGGTAAATGTAAATTTTATTTTGCGTACAGTAAATGTAAATATAAATTACTTTCAGTAAATGTAAAAAGGTACATATATATATATATATATAGTTTGCTATATTATATACTGTTCATTGTGAATATGTCATTTTGATGACGAGAATTATATATTGAGCATGTCGAGTTAATTTGTACAATATGAGGTGATGATTATTATATGTGGTTTTAACATGGTGTTTGTTAAAATGTTTTGTCTTCGGACGTGATTTGATGTCTTCGGACGAGTTTTGTCTTCAGACGTGATTTGATGTCTTCGGACGAGTTTTGTCTTCGGACGTGTTTATATCTTCGGACCAATCTTCGGACATGTTTGGCATGTCGGAACCTAGCCTTTGGCCGGGCGACAGTTATGATACAGTTAAAGTTCTAGTCTTCTGTCGGAGTACTGCATGTGAGATAACATATGGGTTATCGGCTCATGAGTACTCATATTTTTGGACGTTAGGTAGCAAGAGGTTTCCCAATGTCGGCGGTGTACTACGTGAGAGGTAACAGAGGAGTACCAGCATTCATTAGTACCCGTATTATAAATGCATTTGGGTAAACAGAGGAGTTGCCCAGTTTCTCATGAGCACTTTCAATTTCATATTTTGGACAACCAGATTGGCCGTCCATTGACTCATGAGTGCATTTATATTGATATTTTTGTGGATTTCCGTATATATTGATATGCGAGTTTTATTGTTGTTTTTACTCATACGAGCTGTAAAGCTTACCGGGTTTGTGTTTACAATCCGGTGCACCAATTCGATGGTGTAGTGGATAACTCCGTAGGTGTGGATTAGCGGGAATTGACGGACCGCTCAGAGAACTTAAAGATATTTAGTTCCAGCTTGTGTGAGGATTTTGTGTGACTTTCTTGTGAGGTTTTTGTGAGGATTATACATTTCCATTTGTTATAATGTTGAATTATAATTTGGTTTGTAATATCGGTTTGACTGAGTTGTATTTTGAACTCAGAGATGATCCGCTGTGGCATTTAAAATGATTTCGATTCATTGAGATTGTTTAAGTGTTTTTCATGACTTTGAAATTTAAGTTTCATGCTCGAAAGTTTGGGGTCGTTACAGTTGGTATCAGAGCCTAGTTGCGTATTTGGCGATTATCAATATCATCCGGGAGCGATGATCCGACTGCAGCGGCCACCCATCACATGCTCCTCGGTATTGATATGTCGTCGGGTACGCGAGAGTGTGTTATGAGCCATACCTTATGGTTTGGTCCTCTAGGGAGTATCGTGATGATACTTCGATGATTCATCTTATTCTGAAATTTCATGTTGATATCTGTTGAATCTGTTTTGGTTGAATTCGAGACTTCACATGTATTGAGTAAGTGTTTCATTGTGTGAAGGTGATGAACTCGGATAAGGGCCGAGGTCGAGGTAGGGCATTTAAAATAATTTCGATTCATTGAGATTGTTTAAGTATTTTTCATGACTTCGAAATTTGAGTTTCATGCTCGAAATTTTGGGGTCGTTGCAACTTCGTTGTCTCGCGCGTCGACGACCTTTTCAGTTAAGTTTGTAGCAGCATATACCGTCAATATTTCATGCCGTTGCGGTGCGCCTAACTGCGCATGCTTGGCACTTTTTCACCACGGACTGTGATTCCCGGACTTACCATGTTCCATTTGGGGTTGGAAATTTGATGAGCATCATGTATCCAACAATGAAGGTTCGCATTCGGTTGAGAGTATGCCGACCGATGATCCCGTTGTAAGAACTATAGGCGTCAACTACGATGAACTCAGCTTCGACGCAGACTGTGCATGGCGCAATCCCAATGCGTACCGTCATGTAGTCCGAGCCTAGAGGTTGGGTTATGTCACCGGAGAAGCTGATCAGCGGTTCGTGGTCTTGTACTAACTTCTTACCACTACGCTTCATCTTCTCGTATCATCCCTTCAATAGGACATTAACTGCGGATCTCATATCGATCATCATTTTACCTACGTCCCACTGTCCACCTAAGACCGCATCTATGAGGAATGCATCGTCGTTAGGTAGAAAGATGCTTATTTCCTCTTCTTCAGTGAAGGAGATCTGCTTTCATCATTCCTTCTATCTTTTGGCATTTCCCCTTGTGATGGCGCACACTTGCCTTGGGTGGTTGATGTGGATGAAGCGCTTTTTTTGCACGGTTAGACATGCTTGTCATTGGGGCTCCACCCTCAATTACGTTGATGCGGCGTATGTTCTCTACTGCAGCCACCACGTTCTGCTGTGCTCTTGGATGCGCTGCCCGAACCCCTGTATCGTTGTTGGCTCTCAGTGTGTGGAGGATTCTGCAATCATTCGTGTTGTGGCTTCCATTTTCATGAAACTTGCACCACTTACCAATTTCCGCTTCAGTTTAAGGGCGTAGTGGCCTCCCTGGATTTCTCAATGTCTCCTGATGTTTGTGGAAGAAGTCTTCTAGGGTTTCAACCCTCGGTGGTGTGTGGTCACCACAGCGACCCATCGTGTTAACTTGGCGAGGGTCTCTGTTGTTGCAACGCTCATTGCCGAGTCTCATGTTCTTATCTCGGCCTCTCTGCTGATCATGGTTACGCTCGTCATGGCGGTTTGACTGGTGCCACTCTCTTTTCATTCCTTTGTTGCGGTCTTATGTGCTAGGGAAGAGCTCACGTTGTAAGGGGATCGTGTTTGTAGGTACAGATGATTGCGGCGCATTTCTTTTTTCTGATAGTACCGGAGTTCATTTTTTCCCGTATATGACATATTCCGCCTGAGCGTACCGCACCACCTCTGTCATAATTTAATCGTAGGTGGCGTCGTGCATTCGAGGGTCCATGTTGATATGGAACATGAAATTCTCATACTGCAGTCCTTCCTTGAATGCAGCTAAGGCAAGTGTTTTGTTGAGGTTCTGGCATTTGGATGTGGTCATCTACCATCGCATGACAAAGGCGCCCAGCGTCTCCCTGCTTTTTTACTTTACCTGGAACAAACCGTGTGTCGTGTGTGCTGCCCCGGCCATGAGGATGAACCAGTTGAGGAACGTCGTAGTCAACTGTGCAAAAGAATCCATGGAATTCGCTGGATGCTCAAATAACTAGTTCATGGCGTCCCCGTCTAATGTTTCTCTAAACAGGTGGCAGAGTGTGGTGTTATCAAATTCTCTGTTGGCGGTGACTTTTTTGAAGTTATCTGTGCCGGAATGGGTCACCCTCACCCGTGTATGGTGTAATCTTCGGACGCTTCAGAACCGAGTTCTTTGATAGGCCCTTACAAATACAGTATAACACCAACTATATATGCAAAAACTAGAGAGCATAGATTGCAGACATATAGCACAAATCAACAGTCATTATGAGACATGAACTAGGAGTAAGGAAAGGAGTAAAGATTGCTTCAGATTTAGTTGAGGGAATGAACGGATTGAGAATACACGTGAAGGAAAATGTTTTAGCGTCATAATCTGACGTCATAATCATATGTGACATGTCACATCACCATTCCACGTCAGTAATTAAAATATTACAATTTTTCATTTTTAATTAAAAGACAATCATATCCTTGTAAATAATTTAATTTTTATCTATTATTTATTAAAGATGATTTCAGCAATAATTAAGGGATAATTAATTACCAAAAATAAAAGAATCTTACCAAAAAAATTTCATCTAATTGAATTAATTAATTATCTTTGTATTTGTGTATCCTCTTAATTAAGAATCTTACCCAAAAAAATCTCATTTTTCTGTCACTAAATATGTCGAGAAATTTTTCAAATTTAGTTCATGACTTTTTTCAGTTTCTAAATTTTATTTACATTTACTAATTATATTAATGGTTATAATTAATGACTACAATTACCATATATTTTATATCGAATTATTCATTAGATTACAAAAATATAAAAAAATCTCTAACAAAACTATTTAACATACACACGTCGATATTTTAATCAGAAATATTTAATTTTAAAAATATGTTTTGCGAACCAATGACTGAAAACCAATGTTTCCTTTGAGCCAAAGGTTATGGGTTATTGCTCATGAAGGCAAAATCTACATTTTTTGTCTTGTAAAATGGCAACATTTACGTGCTTAAAATATCGATACTCAGACATGTTGGTATTATAATGGCCGTGATTATTATTAAAAATTAAAATCTAACAGTTGAGGTTTATGATAATATGACTCAATATCAAAACTGTGAGCATGAAAGAACTTTTGTTGTAAAAACCAATATGAGATGCTGAAAGTTTAGTGTCATTTGTCCAATAATTGTTTGTTCTTTTTGGTTTCTTTATTTCTTCTTTCTTTTGACATCAGGGACCTTATAACAGAATCTCTATGGATATATACATTTATAAATTCATAAACATTTACCAGCTATCAAACCTTTTCTTTTATCAAACTGCACTTGAATAAAACAATGAAAAACAAAGCAATTACATGGGATTTGGAACTGAGCGCAATCTCGCTACTTCATATTAGATAATCAAAGAACTCGGTTCTTAATTATGATTTTACACACAGGAAATAAAACGCGTTAGTACAATTCCGAAATACAGGCCGTCAAAACCAAAACATGAAACCATGCGAGCATAACATATATAGTTATATAGTTCCATGCGTACCCGAGACAAAGCACACTCAGAAAAGTTGATTAGGCTAGGGCAAATCGTCAAACCCGACAGAACAGGTTCTGGAAGACTGGAACTTTGAAAAATAACTTAAAGATAAACTCCTAAACGTGACTAACTGCTCAGTTGGAAGATAAAATGATATATCCTTGGATATAGACATATGATTTGTCATTTGTCGGTACACATACGGTTGGATCACTTTCATAATCGATGAAGGTTAGGAGTTCATCATGCATTTAGATATACATCAACAAACATGAATAAGGTTTGTTTAGAGTTGCATCTTAGGTAACCCAATCGATTAAGTAACCAACTACATATATATGCTGTTCTCGTTCATCACCCTTGATTAGTTGATTGTATGCTTTTTTTCAAGGTTATGACATGATATCTACATGCATGCATCAGCTTAAAAATATGGTGAAATGTCTCTACATATAGAAACGCACCTGCTTAATCCAAATTCCTTGTAGTTAAATGCATGTTTCATTTTTGTGCAGTGATGAAATATACCACCAAACGCATCAGGTTGCTAGTGAGGTGTCAGGTTTCTTGTGAGATAGATCTACGTACAAACTGGGCATATGCATGATGCATGTATTACATATCTTATTTCTTAATAATTTCAGCTTTGGTGAGATTTCGCAATGTCATGGATGACGAGCGTCTCATTATTTAAGTCACTTGATTACTTGATTATGTCTATCCGATCAATTTTAAAAAGATGCAAGAGCTGGTCAAGTCTTAATAAAAAAACGTGCTCTATTTATTTACTGTATATAACAGTACATTAAAATGGTTGATAACATATAACAACTCTATAGATCCGACGTCGTGTTAGCATTTGGTTGTAAATTATTGTTGGAGCTAAAGAATTTAGGATATCATCTTCATGTAGAATATATACATATATTTAAAGGATCATTAAGCACGTTTTTGTTCTGCCGAAGCTTATAAAATAATTCCGTAAGCAACCAGTAGTATGTGAAAATGATATCATGATCTTTTAGGAAGACTTCGCAACTTGAATCTCTTTGCATAATAATCTAGAAACAGCTGACCGGGCAGGCATATGGCAGATAAAGTTTCGAAAATGTAGGCATGGTTAACGTCACTAGCGACGATAAAAACTATTCATATCATTAATTGGTGTCTTTATAAGATCATTGGGATGGAAAAATCGATCAAACCGAATCAGCAATTTCATTACCTGGCTTATATGTGTTGACAAACATTACCGCCTTATTACGTACCGGCCAAGTTAAACGATATAATTGCAGACATAACTATTATCATTCTGAGGACTGACATTACCATATTAATGCTTGATAATCAAGTGAATGAAATTCAGATATACAGCTATATATTCTCAATTTGTGGTTAAGCGAGTGGAGTTTCTAGATCGTTTCATATCTGCACAAATATATTTTCGATATAAATGATTTTGATGCATGTGGTCCATCAAGAATCATGAATCATGAGTACTTCTGTACTTGACTTAAAAATGATCAGTATACCAGGCTACTAGCTCGATCGCATTAATTATGTTTTTATACATGTTTTTTGAAATATGAATCCATCGAGCCCGGTTAAAAGCCTCAGGAGCTATGATGCATGGACACATCAATTTGGTCGTGTGTCACGTGTCTGACACGGACACGGACACGCTCCAACAAGCCCGGACACGCGAATTCGTTTTCAGACACGCATCAAACACACTCAGATACGCAATTGTAGGACACATTCTCTCTTCTTCTTCTTCTCTGTGGAAGAGGTCGGCGGCGTTGTTGGGGTCAAGGGGGCGGCGGGGGTTGACGAAGATAGTGGAGTTGAAGGAGAGCTTGGAATGGACTTTGGCGTTGGTGGGTTGGCGGGGCGGTGACAGAGAGGGAGAAGGTTTGGCTGGGCAAAGCTACCCACTGGAATTTTCTTCCTTGATGTAGAGAGAGAGAGAGAGAGAGAGAGAGAGAGAGATATATATATATATATATATATATATATACTGGCGTTGGTGGGTTGGCGGGGCGGTGACAGAGAGGGAGAAGGTTTGGCTGGGCAAAGCTACCCACTGGAATTTTCTTCCTTGATGTAGAGAGAGAGAGAGAGAGAGAGAGAGAGAGAGAGAGAGATATATATATATATATATATATATATATATATATATATATATATCAGTGTTTAACTTGTAGTGGAATTGAGAAGGCAACCATGTTTTCGGTGGAGGATCAGAGGAGGAAGAAAGAGGACTCCTAACCTCTCTATGCAACTTGTAAGTCTAAGAATAAGTTCTTGTAGCCCGAAGATGAGAACGTACCCTTCAACGTTTCACGTCAAGACTTCGGAATAGAAAGGTGCTCTTCAGCTCACGAGGGCCCATCGGAAGAGATTTCAGAGAAGAGAAAGAGGAAGAAGGAAGATTGCTGGGATTTAGAGAGAGAAAGTCATGAAGCGGCGTTTGGTTCGATTAACAGATTTTATATGAAACCATAGTTTAGTTATTGCCCTTTATTTTGGGAGAAATAAAGTGATTGTCATTGGGTGAGATTGGAGTTTTGGTGGTGTCCTCTGTAATCCAAGGAAAAAGGGGATGATCCACTGACGGGCTTGGGGTCATTTAAACAACCCAAAAGAATCATTAGGTTTTGGTATTCCTTTATTTAATGGATGTGAAAAATTGAAAATAATAATGGTAATAAAATTGTACAAGTTTTTGTTTGACGAAAATAGAGCTCATTAATAGTTATCCTTATTAATGTTATCTAATAGAACTTTTTTAAATTAAATATATATATTTAAAAATAATATTTAATGAACGTATTTAAAATGTATCCGTGTTCAACAAAAATTTTATTTAATGTGTTTACGTATCGAATTGTGTCAAATACGGACACGAGTATCCGTGTCTTGTTTCTTAGCATTCAGGAGTTGAACATCAAGCTCTATTTTCTTAAATTGATATGACCTCAAGCATGCAAGAGATGCATGCGGCTAAAGGATTGATTACGTGGATGCTCAGTTTTCCTATAGTGATTTCATCCACAACGTACTGCTGAAATTAATTAATATATAATTTATTTTCACATATTTGGGTTAGGTGTGGCATGGCCACATATTTTGTACTTTTGATCAATTATCTTCACTTTTTCAGGGACTTTAATTTGGTGTCAACTTCTTAGAAGTTATTCTGCCCATTATATTGTTCTCTTTTATCCAGGTTGGTACGACGCCTATATAGAATTGCATTTGGGATCAATCATAACTCAAAAAACTAAATAAATGGCATCGCAGCAACTACAAGGCACGTCTCGTTTTCAGGAGTGTGTATTGTGGGCATCGCTGGTTAAATGTGCTTCATGCATACGTGGGATTGCTCTAAGGCCAAAAAGTGTGAGAGATATGTGGTTGCTCCTTTTGAGGGGTTCAGGCAGGCCGACCCGGTTAAGTTTGGGGAGTTTGTCGCTAGTCGGGGACTTAACGTCGAAGAAGGGAGTTAGCCGCCCTACACACTAGTCGGGGTCTGAAGCCGATCCCCTGATGAGCCCAAGGCAGAGCGAAACCAGTGCATTGTCCCGTTGGATAAGGCTGGCTCCATAGGGATGGAACGTCGCATGGACCTAGTGTGGCAGCGGAATGGCTAGGTCTGTAACAAGTGGTATCAAAGCTGCCTCAACATCGATGTCGTTGTTTCGCCAAGCGCTCACACGTGTCACCGTGTCCCCAAGATACGGGGGGCTCCGCGGGGGAGTCGAGTAGGCAGGATCGCCTCCAGGGGAGGACCGAACGAGGATCCGTGGCAAATTCCAGGATGAGAGATCCGGTGCTAAACATTGTTGGATGATCTTTGGGAACTCATTTTCTTCGCTGAGACATCGCGGGCGTACAAGGGTTACGCGGGCCGCAAGTGGGGATGTCATGTACGAGGACGTACACCAAGTTTGGTAAGGGAGGATGTCACGTCCCGTTTTTGAAAGTATCTATTGCGGGTATCGTTGTTTAAATGTGCTTCATGCATACGTGGGATTGCTCTAAGGCCAGAAGGTGTGAGAGATATATGATTGCTCATTCCGAGGGGTTCAGGCAGGCCAACCCGATTAAGTTTGGGGAGCTTGTCGCTAGTCGGGAACTTAACGTCGAATAAGGGAGTTAGCCGCCCTACACACTGGTCGGGGTCTGGAGCCGATCCCCTGATGAGTCCAAAGCAGGGCGAAACCAGTACATTGCCCCGTTGGATAAGACTGACTCTGTGGGGATGAAGCGCACATGGACCAAGTGTGGCAGCCGAATGGCTAGGTCCATGACATACAGCTACCAAGAGGCTTTGAGTGCTCTGATTCTCTTATGAGTATCCTGGAGATGACCAAAGAGTCGTTAATTGAAGTCCCATAATGTTACGTCCGCAGTTGCGAAGAACCAGAACTCTCATCTGATCTCTCTGATAAGCTTACCGCAATCCCAACCATCGATATTATAAATCTAGTGATCGTTTAGAAGCTTCAGATTCTGAACTGGATAATCTGCACTCAGCTTGCAAAGAGTGGGGCATTTTTCAGGTCCATCCTTTTTATTTATATCATATAAATTTGTTGTTTAGTACACTAATTCATCCAACTAAATGTGTCTGGCATGCACTCAACCTTATTTGAATCTATACTCATTTTATTGTACGTGCAGTTGGTGAACCATGGAGTTAGCTCTATGCTTTTGGAGAAGCTGAAGTACGAGATTGAAGAATTCTTTAGGCTTCCTCTGGACGAGAAAATGAAGTATCAGATAAGGCCTGGTGACTTTGAAGGTTATGGATCCATAGCCAAAAATAAAGATCAAAAACGTGACTGGGGTAATAGATTCTACATGACCATGAACCCTATTCATAGGCGAAAGCCATACCTCTTCCCAGAGCTCCCTTCATCACTCAGGTCTGGCCTCTCTCTCTCTCTCTAATTTGTATTCTGATAAAATATGCTATATGTTCTGGCATACCAGTTAATATATATATATATATATATATATATGTTTCGATAAGTACTTACAGAGTTGAATGATTACATGTGTTCGAGTTGGGAAAAAGATTTCCTCAGGGAACAATCAGCAAGCCCAGGTTTTGAACCTTAGATAGTTCTAACCTTCATTTTCTATTGTTGCTTGGCGTGCCAGTACCTTTGAGTTAGGTACAACTCTTGCTTGTTGATGATGATTGCGCTCACGTACTGTCTTCTTCTTGAACGATTGTTATGCAGTTGCTGATAAACCGCTGAAGTTCGAATGACCTATACACAACCGGAGTTGCTAGGTACCTTTCACTCCACCTCAAGTAGATGGCCGATCTTACTTTAGACCGCTTGGGGAAAAGCAAAGCTTATAATGTGTCGTTGATAGCGGGACTCTCTTGCTGTAAGAAATTGCTGACTAGTGCAGACTTTTGTGTTTGCTAGAAGCTAGGCTAGCGACTCGATGGACTTGACTCTGGTTGCTGAAGTTAATCGGACTTGTTGCTACATGCAGCGCGAGGCGTACATCTGGGTAGCTCCGCTCCAATGGGAGACTTGGTTGCCGAAGCTAATCGGACTTTTCTTCCGTAAAGAGACTTGACTATGCAGTTGCGCGATAGTTTGTTTGACGTTGTGTGTCTTTGATTTTGCACATTCGACCCATTTATATAGAGAACACAGATTGTTCTTTCTTGCGGATCAAGTCTTGAGAACCTCTTAGTTGATTTGGATTCACCTTCCTTATTCAACTCAGATTTTATATAGCATCAGTCCCGAAATCTATTCCAATAAGGAATGTAATCTTGCTCTTCGATAGATTTTTCCCAAATAACCGGTCCACGAGCCTAAAAAATATAGATAATGCCGGAGTATTATTTTAGGCCCAAACAACATATTATCAACTACCTATCAAATAGCATGATTGTATTCTAACTTCATCTGTTGACATCTTGGCCTCACAGGAATTCATGATGGATATCCATGATAATTATTGTCTTTCCCTAGAAATTAAATCCTAATAACATGGGAAAATTCTAGGGTGCGCTGTTGTATGTTATACACCAGCTGCATCCATCACACAATCACACCACCACCTCACGTGCATCATAATATTCCCTCTCTAACTACCTTCAGATCTTGATGTATGCTATACAACATGTGTACCCAATAACATGCCCCTTATTACCAATAATTTTCGTTTATGTGTTAACATTTGTCTCTACAAGTCATGCAGAACTACACTCGAGTCATACTACTCGGAACTGAAGCAAGTCAAGCAACTAGCGATGGAACTTCTTCGATTTCTAGGAAAAGCTGTGGGGATAGACATAGAAGAGACTGAGATGTTTGAAGATGGGATGCAGACAGTGAGGATGAGTTACTATCATGCATGCCCACAACCAGGGGCGGAAGTAAATGGCGGGCTGGTAGGGCTATAGCCCATTCGAAATTTTGGCTAAAATACCCCTAACTATATGTATATCATATATACCAGCCCTACAGCCCAGATAAAAAAAAGTTATAGCTAACCTCAACTCTTATTCCGCCGACATCCTCAGTTGTGTGATGTGGATCAGTGGACATGCTTGCCAAGGTTGGAGTTCTTCACTAGTTTGCTGACTGCTGCAATATGTTACTGTGGAAGCAACCCCATTGGCGGAAGCTGGCTGCTCCGCTTTGGTTTCTATCAGAAACAAAAACTCATCCATCCATCCATCAACTGATCAAGGCTTTTTTGATGTTATACACAAACACACACATCAAGTCAATTTCTATCTCTCTCTTTGTTATTATTACAATTTGCTCATTATTTTATTCACCATTGTTATCCCATCTACATTGTTAATCCTAAAGATTCAAACTTTGTCACAAAGTTATCTGCTTGGTTTGCATTTTGTGATCTATATGAGTTGTTAGAACCTCCCAAGAAATGACATAACCCTTCTGAGACTCCAAGTGTTCTCATTATTAAACAAGAGCCATAGAAAACTGATCGTGGTGTATATGTGTTATAGTTCGTTGTTTTGCTTTGTATATGCTTTGTAATCAGATCCTCTTCAGTCTTGAACTGATTAGATCATTGTGTATACTTTGTAGTCTATAGGAGACTCTTAATTGGTAATTGGAAATTAATAGCTACATATGCTTGTTAGTTGTTAGTTGTTAGTGTACTTCTAAATTAAGGGCACCCCCAATCATCATGAGAATTCGAACTAGAGCACTCAGGCATGCAACTAGGGTAGTTATTGGGGGCGTTTGAGGTCCATCTCAACTTGTTGGATCGTCCATTGCATATTTTCCAACTTCTGTGAATGAATGTTAATTAGTTCAGCATTAAGAAACCAAATAATTAATGGAAGGTAATTGACCACTTTAAGTATTTCCATTACTTGTACAATATCATGGTATTGCCTTGCAATGTTATTGAAGACCTAGTTTTGTGCAAAAAGACCATCTGTTATATATCCTTCTAAATAGAATATGGCTGCTATCAGTCTGCATGAACAAAAAATTATGTACTTATTTCATACGTTGTAGTATTCAATAAATTTTCTATCTGTTGAATACTTATCTTCCTTCAGAGTTGCTTCCTCCCCTTCCAGCTCCTCAATTATTAACTTTACCCTGATATACTCACTAGGAAAAGAGAAACACACTATAGATCACCTTCTCAAAAAAAAATAAACACACACACACAATAGACCACACAGTAACAGGATGAAATAGGACAGTAGTGCAAAAAATTAGGACCAAGATTCGTGATGAAGTGGGAACTTCCAAATTTTGTATACTTGTTGATGTATCTAATAGAGAGCAAATGGATATCATTATTCGCTTTGTTGATTATCATGGGTTTATTAGAGAACAATTTTTCAAGGTTATTTGTGTTGGAGACACTTGTTCCCAAACTTTGAAAAATGAGATATCCAAGGTGCTTGCTCAATATGATCTTCGATTAGAAAATATGAAGGGTCAAGGACATGATGGTGCTAGTAACATGCGAGGTCAGTTTAATGGTTTACAAGCTTTGTTTAGAGAATAATGTAAATATGCATATTATGTGCACTGCTTTGCTCATCGCTTACAATTGGCTTTGATTGCCTCATCTAGAGGAGTGCATGATGTTTGACAATTCTTTTCTTCTCTAAATGTGATTGTGAATTTTGTTGACTCTTCTGCAATACGTCATCAGCGTTAAGAGTTATTAGAGAAGAGAAAATTGCAGATTTAGTGGCTGCAGGTAAACTTGAAACTGATATAGGGGCTAATCAGACTACTACTTTGCAACGGGCAGGGGCTACTCGTTGGGGTTCACATTTTCGCTCTATTTCAAGTTTGATAAAATTGTTTGGAGCCACTCAGAAAACTCTTGTAGATTTGGTAATTAATGGACTTCCCAAAATACAAGGATAAGCAAAGAGTGTAGGCAAAGCTATGAAGAAATTTGATTTTGTGTTTTGCTTGTTTTTGATGCATGATATCATGAAGATTACTGATTTTCTTTGTCAGTCATTGCAAAAAAAAGACCATGGACATCTTAAATGCTCTAAGAGTTCTTTCTATTGCAAAACAAAAGCTTCAAGCCATGAGAGATAATGGTTCGGATGATTTGATTTTGAGGATAACATCATGGAGTTAACTCTATGCTTTTGGAGAAGCTGAAGTACGAGATTGAAGAATTCTTTAGGCTTCCTCTGGACGAGAAAATGAAGTATCAGATAAGGCCTATGCTCTTCTTAACATCATTTTGTTGTGAGCATAATATCATTGTTCCAGATTGGTCTACTCCTTACAAGAAAGGTACAGAATGAGCTTGTCCAGAAGATATTACAAAAGAGCATTGTTATCGGATCAATATACTTAATGCTCTGATAGATGTTCAATTGGCAGAGTTTGAGAGTAGATTCTCATATCAGTCGTTGGAGCTCTTTACTCTTAGTTCTACATTTGATCCGCATGATAATTTTCAGGCATTCAAGCCTGAAGATGTTTGCTCTCTTACTTTGAGATTTTACCCTATGGATTTTTCTGCAGGTGATATGCTTGATCTATAGATGGAGTGTGGATTTTTTCTATCAGATGTTCAGAGTGATCTAAGATTTGCAAATACAACTTCTATACCTGATTTATGTCGGCGGTTAGTTGAATCAAGAAAGTCAGATTATTTTCCAATTCTTTATAGATTGATATGTCTTGTATTAACTCTACCAGTATCTACAACAACTACTGAGAGAACATTTTCATCTATAAATATTTTGAAAACTAGACTTCGAAATAGGATGGAATATGACTTTCTTGATGATTTGATGGTTCTCTATATTGAGAAAGAGTTTGTTGATAGTATTTACAATGATGATGTAATTGAGGAGTTTACAAAGTTAGGACCTCAGAGGGTATCATTCGGTTACTTTTTATATTATGATTGTTGTCATTTTAAATTTACAGGGTTTTAGTTTGATGTCCCTCCTGTTGTATTTTTGAATTTAAATAGTAAAGGCGTGAGGATGAGTCTCCCATTGGGTTCTAAACCTCAAATAAAAATTTATATGCATGTGAAAAGTAGCCATATCCATCTTGAATTCCTAGTTCCGCCCCTGCACACAACCAGGGCTGGTAATCGGCCTTAAGAAAGATGGAGTTTGGGTTCCTGTCGGACATATTTGAGGTTTGCCCTAATTTAATTCATTATTAATATTCATATTAGTTAATTGAAGCAAACGTGGCCACGTGGGTATATTCCGTGAATGTAGTTCTTTAATTTGTTGACTTTGTTGATATAAGACCTTAATTGGATGAGTTGTGACTTGTGAGGAGTGACCTATTTGGTTAGGTAGCTTAACTGATAATGTTGACCGATGCATATTAGAGTGTGTGTGTGCGCGCGAGAGAGAGAGGGGTTAGTTTAGCAATAATTTTAAAGAAACATTGATTTGTAACACTAAAACCAAACATAAAATTCAATATGCATCCTCATTCCTCAACCCTATTAGGAAATTCATACATATGTGTGCATGTCTATTTACAGATCCTGAGCAACGGAGAGTACAGAAGCGTGGAGCACAGAGTTATGGTGAACTCCGACCAAGAGAGGATCTCAATCGCTATGTTCTTTAACCCCAAATTCGACGCAGAAATTGGACCATCAACTAGATTGATAACCCCTGAAAACCCACCACTGTTCAAAAAGATTGGGATGGAACAATACGTCCAAGATTCTACACCCGCGGTAAACTCGACGGAAAATCATACTTGGAGCAAATGAAGCTCCAAATATAGAAACTAAGTAATAGTGTAATACTGCCACTACTTTTACATGCTTAATTTCGTACCATTATATAGTTTGCTTCACCAACTCTTTTCAATTAATGCGTTGTTAAATATCATCGCTTCTTTGTATAAAAAGAAGTCTTATTGTGTAAATTATGTACGATAATGGTGTTCTTAAGTATCAACGATGAATGATGCTTTGTAGAGCTACAGGTTTTATAGTGTAATAAACATACGGCATTGTTGTTTGATCTAAAACTTATTACTGTACGAATATTTGATTTGGGGATACCGAGTTTCAATTGGTTTATTTGGCGACTATTGCTTGCGAATATGTCATTGGCATTCCATCACCTTTGTTAATCTCATCATCTATCATTCATGGAAGTTCATACTAAGCGCCCTAAACCATGCTACAAACATAATTTTACATCCATAGCAAGCACATATATACGGGTTTCATGTCCACTTTATATCATGCTCAAGAACTTTGTGATAAGATATTTAACATAATATCTACCAAGAGTTTCATGACATTTATAAAAAGACCAAACTAGAATTAGAAATCTAGAATGCTTGATTCACTAATTAGTGAGATGATTCAATCCCTTTTTTAGATGCAAAAATTTCTCCCCAGTTGATTAGTACTTCACTTGATACCTGATACTGCGCCACGTGTCACCGGTATCTTAATAAGAAATAAATATAAAAGGGGGGGGAGAGGGAAGAAAGAGAGAGCGAAACTCAAAACGCGAGAGAAGACGAACAAAACGGCAGCCAAGAAGAGAGGAGAGAAGAGAGAAGAGAGATTGAAGCCCTAGAAATCAAGAATGGCTGTAGAAGAAGCACTCAAGACTTCAGCTTCAGAAGATCAGAGCAAGACGGAGCCGCGCAACCCTAAATCAATGCAAGACGAGAACGAGCTCGAAGAAGGAGAGATCGCCGGTGGCGACGACGAGTCGTCGGCATCATCGAAGGTCGCGAAGCCGCAGCAGCACCCTCTGGAGCACTCGTGGACCTTCTGGTTCGATAGCCCCTCGGCCAAGTCCGCCAAGTCCAAGCAGGAGGATTGGGGCAGCTCGATTCGTCCGATCTACACATTCTCAACTGTTGAGGAGTTCTGGGGGTCTATGATTTCTTCCTCATTCTCGTTTTGCTTTGTTTTCTTGATGATAAATATTGAATCTTTAGCTCTGTTGTGTTTTCAATTTGATGAATTGGGGTCGTTTT
The DNA here is from genome assembly GCF_933775445.1 of Argentina anserina. NCBI lineage: Eukaryota > Viridiplantae > Streptophyta > Magnoliopsida > Rosales > Rosaceae > Argentina > Argentina anserina. Next base: position 4,085,717 of record NC_065874.1, read on the forward strand.
GATTGTTTAGGGTTTTGTAATGAGTCTTGAAAAGTAGGAAACTTTGTGATTAAAAAGATTGGTTCTTTCTGTTATTTGATACTGCTTTGTGGATTCAAGAGTTTGGTTTGAATAGAGTGAAAGCTGAAGAGTTTGGTTTGTAGTGTTTACTGATGGTTTCTTTAGTGAATTAAGATATGCTGGATTGATGCTTGTAGTGAAGGCAATGCCTAGAGGTTGAGTTTTGATAGGGTGGAAATCGGGGAGTTGAGTATGCTAAAGAAGGTGTTATTTCTGTTATCTGTTAAACAAACCAGTAGGATAAACGTTAAAAAGACCTCAAGATCCTGTTTTTTTTTGTCAGATTTTGCTGAATATATGTGTGTCTCGCTTATTTTCTTTGGTGTAAATGAGTTTAGGAGGTGTCCTATCACTCGTTATTTAGATGTGTCATGTGGTAAATCATGTTTCAGTGCTTTGTACTTGATTAGGACGGAGAATTTGTTCTGAATTTTATTGCTAATTTTATCACTGTGTGCATGGAACTGCATGCTTATATGAGATTGACGGTGATACTTGTGTGCTTTTGTTCATGCTTTCTTGATAGTAACTTAAGTCTATTCGCCTTTCAGTATCTACAATAATATACGCCATCCAAGCAAGTTGACTCCTGGGACAGACTTCCATTGTTTCAAAAACAAAATTGAGCCAAAGTGGGAGGATCCTGTTTGTGCTAATGGAGGGAAATGGACTATGACATTTTCTAAAGGGAAATCTGATAATTCCTGGCTGCATACGGTATGCTCTAAACTTCAATTGCTATCCTGGGTTTAGTTGTAGTTTAATTTGTGCTCTGATTGTCTGTATTTACTGTTACTAGTTGCTAGCACTGATCGGAGAACAGTTTGATCATGGAGATGAAATATGTGGAGCAGTAGTCAATGTCAGAAATAGGCAAGAAAAAATTGCTATTTGGACTAAGAATGCAACAAATGAGGCTGCTCAGGTAATTGTTATGTCCTACTAAACTTAGTTGTTGGGCTACTTAACCTGTCAATTGCATATTCTCTTCTTTATTTTGTCCCTAACTATAATGAATCCCAACGGATTGTGGAATCCGAGTGAGTACCATTATCCAACCACCAACTAGCTATTTCATGTCAACTATTTCCATGTTTCAAATGATGAGATACTACTATGAATATCACTTGCAGTCCTTTTTTATTTATTGCACAAATACAGTATTGATCTACAATGTTGATCCCAAAAACTGTAAAATTTTTTAAAAAAAATGATGATTGCATATTTGCATTCCCTTGTTCCCAAAATTTGAAGTCACTGCCCTCATGTTTCTCCTTCCCACAAATCATCCGTGGGACCATTCTGGCTCAACTACACACTCCATTAGAGTTGAATTTTAGGTCTTACTTTCAACAAAGGGGGAAGGTTCCACTAGGTTTGATGTTATATGGGTTGTCTTTTGTAATTCTACCGGGATTTTTAGAAAACAGTCTCTTTCTTTGAACTTTGATATGGGCACCATAAACTTTCCCTCCTTTTTTTCTTTCTTTAAGGAAAACTTTCATTTATCTACATTTGCAAGTTGCATTTTCATAACCGAAGTTTGAATGTTGTCTCATATTGTCTTTCTTGCACAGGTGAGCATTGGCAAACAATGGAAGGGTTTTCTGGACAGCAACGAAACTATAGGGTTCATATTCCATGTAAGGATTTCTTTTCATGTATTTTATTTTTTAACATTGCTCAAATCATGCTGTTAAGTTAGAAAAGAAGTATTTATATATTGGTTGAATGAACTACAGGAAGATGCAAGGCGACAGGAGAGAAGTGCCAAGAATAAATACACGGTGTGATCTGTATAGTGCTCTTTTCTAGTACTCAATCTTTTTATCTGAACCTGAGCATTGTATGCCCTACTTTAGATGCGAGAGTAACCAATTTCTTGCTAATTGTTCCTCCTTCCCCTCATATGGTTTAGGTAGACTTTCTTTCAAATGATAAGAATGAACATAGATGTTTCTTTTCCGGTTCTATTTTTCTTTTCTTATTATGTTTTCTCTGCATTTTTACTTCTATTATTAAAATGTGGTAGCAAATCTGATCATCGCCTTTATCATTTCTAAGAAATCTGAACACATTAACCTTCTGTTGCTGAAATTTGGGTTCCAAAGAAATCCGAGAGGAAAATGGATAAAGTTTGCCATAGCACGCTTCCCGAAATCTTCTCATGAGGCAGATTTTCACTACATTCAGTAGATTGAACTAAAATAATCTGACCTTTCAACTGTTCATAACAATATATATCAATTCCCTTTCCCCAAACCACAGAGAAGATCACTGATTATAACAAAGACGAACCGTCGACTCAGACTAATCAAAGAAACAACATTTGATGCATAGCGTGCTACTCTTTCCTATTCGTGCAAAATTCATGAGGCGTAGCTAAGCTTGCCGCATGACTTTGTAAACTACTGTATTTCCATACCAAACATTCAAACAACTTGGTAAATTTGGGCACTCGATCGAAGATCATAAATGAAGTTGAATGCATGTTACAAAGGAATTCTAAAAAAGAGCCAAGATGAAGGGATTGGCCAGGCTATAGTTAAGTTCTCGGCCAAGAAGATTAGCATTCCTTTCAAGAGTGGGTGATGGAGCTAGCAACAACTCATAAAGCTGAAATATCTCAGAAAACTTCCAGGAACCAAAATGAGTTTTCATTTGTCAAGTTCAATGTGATGCGGCTTTTCTTCTTAATGGTATAACTGGAGACGGAGGGCTTCAACCATCAAGAACAACGTATAGCTGCTTTTGCTCATCATCTTCAGCTCGTCTTCTCTAAACAAAGCCGGTTTGTCTTCTCTAATCAAAGCTGAGGTCTTAGTGATCAAACAAGGCCCTCACTGAAGCAGCAATATATTACCGCAGTTTATGCTTTGCAGCAGGAAGGCATTTTGGCAGCCTCTTAGATGAAGTTATAAGAGTAGTCCATAGATGAAAACAGAATAAATTTTGGTTTTACTCCAAGAACTGCAAACGCAGCGACTAGCAGATATGGTTACATATAGCAAGCGATAGTTATAGTTACGGACTATCTCAGAGAGAATGTATCCACAGAAATATTGAATCGATTCAATTCTAATTCTACTCGGTTCATACAAATCATACCACTATAAGGTTAATAGATTTCATGTTTCCTTAAACGGCAGAGAAGGAGAGGAAGATTCTGTGGAACATAAACTCCAATAAGGTGACATTTTTTTTCTTTCTTTTTTTCCTAATATTTCATATATACATAACTGTATTTCAGCTAACCTACTACCCAAAGAAGTATCGAATCCATTTACAAATGGTCTCCTTCCCCTCTCAAAGCATCGCCAAGGTGGTGAACAGAAACGCATACAATCACATAAATAAGTCTGGAAGCAAAGCTAAGTCAAGGTCACAAAATCTCCCCTTCTTCCGATTCATCAACCTCCACTGTATGATCATCCTTGATAAATAAACCAAGACGCTCCAGTGGCGATCGGAAGTGTGATCCCCAAGAGCCACCATTATATCCGGCTAACGTTTTTAATTCATCCAAAATAGAGCAATTCTGCTCAAACACAACAGTCCTCTCCATCTGCATGAAAATTAGTCATCATATCAGACCACAAACATACTGATAGGCGCCCACTCATGAAATGTATAAATAGAACAAAAATTCACCTTTTCAAGTGCAATGCGAGCTTCTTCTCTTTCTCTTGCATGTCGCTCCTTCAATTCAATCTCAGCCTGCCTTTGTGCAGCAGCTTCCGCAGCTCTTATTTCAGCTTCAATCCTTGCTTTCTCTGTAATACAACAAAATTATGATCATCAGTAAAATGGCCGCTGGAGAGAAAGATGGGGAAATTCATGTACAAATGATTAACAATTATTGCTGTATTCCATTCATAAAAACAATCATATATCAAGAAATGAGTACCAGACTCCATATATTCAACTAATGATCAACAAATGTCACCACTCGCGGCATCAAACACTCGGGTGCAAGATTCATGTCTTCGCAAACAATACAGGAACTTCTAAAACAGATGGCTACATAAATAGAGTTTGATGGGCATATATTAAGAACTCAATCAAAGACAATGATTTATTTATTTCCTTCAGTCACAAAAAGTAGATCATGAAAATGATCCAAAAGTCCAGCAAAATAACAGATATTTTAGAATACAAGTATAGAAGAATCGCTTTCAAAGACAATTATCAAGTAGATAAATGGATTGGAGTGAGTATGACACCCCGTTACAACCTTTTCTATAATGGGCGTCTGACCTGATTGACAATCTCTTTTTATATTAATTTTTATAGATGCACATAAAGGTGTTTCCAGAGACAAGAAAATACTTCAAGAAACCATCCTCAAACAGTACAGACGAAAGAAAAGGAAAAAGTACAAAAATATGTTAAGATCACCTTCACGCTGCTTCCGCTCTAATCTTGCCTTTTCTTGTTGCATCTTCAGAGGATCAGTTCTATTACCCTGTATATAAGGATGGAAACAATATTTAGCAAACCAAAGGGTACAAGAACTACAACATCATCTACAGTTAATCTAAAATGCAGCAAACCAATGCATCCAACAGAATTTTGCATAAAATGGTTTCAAGTGAGAAGTCTTACTTGATCAAGAAGACTTTTCTGTTGAGCTTTCAATATAGTATCTGCAAAGCGTCTCTTGAGTATGGCAGCACGGAGAGCCTTCTTTGGTGATAGTGGAACACTAAAGATAGGAGTGCTCCATTCTAGACAGAATTGATAAATACAAATTAATAAGCAGTAAAATGTCAAGCTGAAGGGTTAAAGTAAACACATAATTCAGAATAAAGAAACTGACCTTCTCCAGAAGCAGCATCTGTGACTGGACTTGTAAAGTGAGAACTGGGACATATGGTTTCCTCATCCAGAGCACTTACTGCCCCTTCAAATTCCAACACCATTCTACTCAGATCACTAATGCAAAACTGGCTAAAAATCATACATTTGTAAAGTTATGTCGTCTCACCATCAGACTCTGGATCTGACTTGCTCATACGGGACGCAGAAGAGGTTATTGCTTGACAATCCTGATATTGAACAAAAGGTAAGGCATAGTACCATTAAAAGAAACTTGAGGACATCAATCAGAAATACTGCCATACGTACCAGTCCAGTTAGATTGGCACTAGACAAATGACGATTTTGTTCCTTGCCTAATGACCCCTCAGAATAATTTTCTGAAGCAAGAGAGGGATTCAATTTCAGGCAGATTCTAACACATAAAATATGCAAGTAAAAGAAAAGATAAAAAGACTAACCACTTGAGCAGCAATATTCAGTGCGTAGACTGCAATGGCATGTAATGTTGCCACATGTTCCACATTTACTACCCACCAAGCTCGGTGGCTGCTTTCCACTTTTGGAGCCAGAGGATTGTCTGCCAACACTATCGCAGCCTACATGACACAATCTCTATTAGCTCTAAATACCCTCAAATAGCTTCACATAGACATAACACAAAAACATGCATAGCATACCTCTATCCAAGTTCTTCCCCAACAGTTTTGGAGTGGCCTTCACTGTTGTGGCAAGCAATATCTGTAAACAAAGTACATATAATTAGACGGAGTAGGAGGATGCAAACTTTTATAATAAGAACAGAGAAACAATTAGTGCACAAATTTGTCAGTATTACCAACAAATGCTTACCTCACCATCACTTGCGCCATAGCCAGTTCCGACATTCTCTTTGCATGGGACTGAGAATTTCGTCACTGATACATTCTGAATCGGAATAAATTTATGGCTCAGTCTCGTATCACTTATTTCAGTTATTTTCTTAATTTGCCCACACAAATTTTTCCCTGCATCAACCTTGGAGCTTCCCTGACTCAGCTTCACGTCCAGAAGTCTCCATTTCATCTCAAACTTTGTATTTAGGTCTTTTGCCATCTGATGAAAAGGATTGCCTGGGGGATTATAGAGCATGGCATTAGAAAAGGTCAATCTGACATCAGATGCAAACTCTCCGGCGCCAAAATACATATTTCTGTCTAGCTTTGTTTTTATCGTTCCCAAATCCATCGGAGAAGAGATGACATCAAGATAATCAGGAATTTGTAGCTCAACAGGATCAACCGGTTTTCTGAAAGCCCAAGAGTCCTTATGAGAAATCAAGGCACTCAGAATCGTCGAACACTGACTCTTCACTTTACGATCCATCTTCAGCTTCTTCTCTCTGGGAACCTCTCCATCCCCCAGCGGGCCCCTCTTCCTCCCACCCGGTATAGAAGATGGCACAAGAGAGCTCAAACCCTTGGCAGACACTGAATGCCCAAAGTCGCGCGACACTTTCCCATCATTGGATTCTACTACTTTCCCTGAATCAGCTTCTACCCTTTTGCAAGAGAATTTGATCTTCAGCTTGTTGCCCGACAACATTGTCGTGTCGTTTCGGTGGCGATCATACTGATAAAAAGACTCCCCGAACAGAAGTCGTACACAGCCTGAATCCAAAATCCAATAAATCAGAAAATAACACCCAGCATAAACCTTCACGGCGAATCAGAACACCGAAAACTACACGAAAGCATGAATACTGTACTACTCCTGCTTAAACAGTACTAAGAGCAAAGTAACAGAGATCCAATACACCATTAAAACCCAGTAAATTCAACTATCCAAACATAATCATGAACTGTTTGCGAACTTAACGAAATCGAAAAACCGACAGCCCTCATCGAATTTGTACAAGATCCATATACCCAAATCACTGATCCTAATCGTGCCCTAGAAGCAGATCTAATTAGGGTTTACAATCCGAGATCGGCAAAGAAAGATAACCACGATCGATACCACCGAAATTCAAAGCTGAATTGTAAAACCTAACTTGAACTGAGCAGAATCGAAGCCCTAACTGATACGGAGATCGGAGATCGGAGATCGCTAATGTAAAGCGAATTGGAGTAGGATTAGGGTTTGGAGAGCTTACCGAAATCGAAAAGGATGGCGGAGAGTTGACGGAGGAATTGAGCGGCGCGGATGACAGAGCGAGAGATAGGGCTACGCCCTACGCCGCTCTTGGAGTCGTCGGAATCGTATCGGCGGAAGAGATGAGAGAGAGAGAGAGCGAGTGATTGGGAGAAGGAGGAGAAGAAGCTCACTATATTAATTGAAGTCGGGCCGGTTTTAGGGTTTTTCACTTAAATTGGGATATTTATTTTCTCTTTTTGTTTTTGTTTTTCAATTTTATCTCCCGACGAAAAATAGTCATTGATATTCTAAGAATCTAAGCAAATGTTAAACTAGCTTGCTTTCACCTCGTAGGCTAGTAATTACACTTCAAACTCTTTCTTGACCACGGTGAAAAATAGACCATCCATGTTGCAGTTGCCGCGTGAAAAGAAAAACACCAAAACTACGGCAAAAAATCCATATCAAACTAAAAGCTTAAAGTCTGGAATGGAAGTGCAGGTTATCAAACATGAGCCGATCAAAGAAGGTAGGCGACACTCGGTTTATAGCCGATAGAGTATCCAGCGAGCATTATATTGCCGGATTTTCAAATCGGCCGATCAAGGTCGGCAACAGATTAATCAGGATGACTGACGAATAGTAAAACAAACCCACCAAAATATGAGCCAGCGGTAAAACGTTTAAGCAAATGCTTAAACTCTACTATGCAAGTGTAGGTTTCCAAACATAGATTAGAGAGGTGACCACGGTTTAATAGGAATTACATATAGAAGCTTTGTATGATTGGATTTCAAGCACCAACACATGGGTGGTGGGCAAGGCTCAGGTATGTCCATCTCACAGTTTAACAAAACTCATCTCACACTGGACATTTCATACAATTTTGATGATTGAGAAACATTTAAAGATTGAAGTAACAACTACCAGCAAACAAAGCGGAAATATGTATCAGGTTACTTACAAATGGTTGAATCTAAAGATATTGAGGCTAAGCACAGAAACAGATAACATGCATGTGCATAGGTCTAATTTCAAATTCTGAATTAATAGCCAGAAAAGTGCCATAACACAATTGTAGTTTCACATAGAAGCTAACAAAATATCAAAACAAATCATCCATATTAGCTAAAAATCTTCAACAAGTACAGCAAAATAACAACATAAAAAAAAACACTCCATTTAGAAAAGCGATGTTCCCTTTCCCTTCTTGTCTCCACCAATCTCAAAGTGCTTGCACCTCTGCAATAAAAAAAGTAGAAAGGAGTAAGTACGACTGCCAAAGTTACGTGTGCACCAAAAACAGAAGCACATCTAGCCTCAAACACTGACCTTGATTGGATGCTGAGAAACGTGCTTGCATCCCTGGCATTGGAGCCTTAGAACAATCTTCTTGGTAGTCTTAGCCTGTTTGGAACAGAAACATCAACACTAAGATTTCCAAACACAAACATCAAGCTAACACATCTGTATGTTCAATACAGCGCGAATGACTATACCTTCTTGTGAAAGACTGGCTTAGTCTGACCTCCATATCCAGATTGCTTGCGATCATAACGACGCTTACCCTGAGCAGCAAGGCTATCCTTACCCTTCTTGTACTGGGTAACCTTGTGCAAGGTGTGCTTCTTGCACTCCTTGCTCTTGCAGTAGGTCTTCTTTGTCTTGGGAACGTTCACCTAAAACATCCCAACTCCAATTACCATTCCTCTACTCCATTTCCAAAACAAATCAACCACAAATACAACAACGAAACACAGGCACCACAATTCAATAAGCAAACCATTTACTTCAGTAATCGAAGACCAATAAATCAATCAAAAAGCCTCTAACAACCTACAGCATACTAATTCATGCTTACTGCAGTTAAAATTACTTAATCTTTATATTTACAAAGATAACCCGTTCGATTTTACTTTTTTTTCAAATCGTGGTAGATTTAACACAGAACACTCTAAAACCCTAACCCAAACTCAGCACCAGCTTCAATCTATATTACGCAGCCAAGTAATTGAAGTTGGAGCTAAATTAAACCACAAAGAACTAAAGTAAACCGGTCCAGAAATCAAATCGAGGCGGAAAAGCTATGAACTAAGACGAGGAAATAGAGAAAGAAAGAGGAGAGGTACCATGGTGAAGGCAGCGGCTGGATAGAGAAATGAGTTGAGCAGCGAGAGCGGCCTGGATAGTGAAGCTGAAACCCTAGTTGAGAGTCGGCTATTTGTTCCGGTTTTATACTCGGTTGTCTTGGGCTTTAGGTCAGAATGGGTTTCATGGTTTTAAGTCCGATTAAGTTGGGCTCGGGTATTGCTGACTTGACCCGCAAATTCACATTGACATTCTTCAGAAAAACTTTTTTGTCTCCAGAAAACTGGCTGATTTTTTCTTTCCTTACTCTTTATATATATACAGATACTGAGATACATGTAGTAAACAATACTGCAATAATGACAATGTAATCCAGATCATCTGCACGCCGCCAGTGTACAAACTATGAGCAACTTGAATGTAGTTTCTTCATCATGAACTAGTAACTAGTCCCATTCATAATTTCATATTATTTTAGGGGAATTTTATGTATTGCAACGTCTGTATATTGCAGTTTTAATTATGCTGTCATCTGTTAAGGTTGGATGGTGAGGGGCTGAAGTAGTAGCAAAGTGGCTTGACTTTGGTCTGTATGACTATTTCGCTTTCGATTCATTAATCTTTCTATCTTCTCCAGAAAAATAATCACAGAAAATTGGTGTATCAAAAATCGATAGATCTATACAATAGTATCCTTCTATTGTATTGTATTTTCAATTCAATTTTAATTCAATTAAGATGGAGCCATCTTTTTATCTTTCTATCAAGAAAAAATTATGGTAGATTAGCGGATATTTATATCAGCAATAGTGACCTATAAGTACTTCCAGGTTTCGCATAGGCTTTGCAATCTGTCAAGTAATTTTTTGTGAATAATGCTTGCTTATATAGATAGTCCAAGTCTGCTCTGAGTTAGAAGGGGACTAGAACTTACATAACAACAATGTACGATCTCTATTCACAGACCTATGCTCATTCAGCTCCACACAAAAAAAGAACTGGTATAGTATTAAAAAATCTGTTCATTGAGTTGCTTGTGTTGTATGACAAATATCCAAACAAACTTGAACCACTTTGTACAAAACAAGGAATTTCAGACTCAGCAGAACTATAATCCTTACAAAATCTGGTACTACTTTTCACCTAATACTTAGTTACTTACTGGCCATGAACAGAGTGGATAAGTGGAACATGATATTTTTCTTTCATGGACATTTTCTGTGCTGAGGTGAAGTATCTTATTTAGTGCTGCTTCTCTTTCCAGTTATGGATTTTCCATTGCAGCCTCTTCCTCCAAACAGGTACAAATGACGTATTCATGATCACGTCTTCAGTAATTCGAGTTTGTTCACACATATGTGATCAAGGGTTCTCTCAAGTCCTTTTTACATAGATCACTATAGTATAAGTACAAAACCAACTGGATAATAGCCAGAATTGTTCCAATACCATTTGGAATCTGCACAAGAATCAAAATAAAGTGAGATGTGTTTGCTGCCTAAACTGATAACTTAATAGCTGAATTATGCATGTTTGAACCAAAAAATGCTTGCATGAGGAGGAAACACAATACTTACATATAGAAATGGATCTTCCTTAAACACTCCGTATGCAGAAAAGGAGAGACTCATCAAGAAGGTTGCGAGAGAAAGATAGAATGGCATGAACTCCACGCTCCTTGTTTTGATCACCAGTTTCTGAATGAATGGATTTATGTAAAACCATTTATGTGATGAATGTGAATTAAATCAACTAAGAAATTGCATGTCTGAAAACAAGTTGGAAGAGATTTCTTTGCGTGACTTACTATGATAAACAGCGGAGAAGCAAACATTGAGATGAGTGAAACAACACTCAAATACCCGACAAAAGTTTGCCTTTCATCGTAATCTAAAACTCCTATGCTCACAAACACTATCAATCCAAAAATAGCAAGAACTACCAGTAACAATCCCAGCATCCTTGCCTACAATAAGCATATTAAATAGCAGATGATTTGCAGAGTTCTAGGAGGTTTATCAATTAGAAATGAAAGTAGGTTCGTGGCAAATGTGTTACCTTTATTTCTTTTTCAGCATACGCGATGAAAATGCTAACGTAGATTAACTGGAAAACTGCTCCAAATGAATTGACTGTAGCTACCAATATGATCCCAGTCTTGACAACAGGCATGCCATACCAGAGGCATATTAAGCAATTCAGAAAGGCATATATGTAAGGCAATCCTGAGAATTGTTCCGTTGACTTGTTTCGGATGATTCTCTTAAATGTTGGTCTGTAAAACATATAGAAAGATACATAAATCATCAGTGAAGTGAAAAATTTCCATAATGTCAATGTTTTCCCATAAACACCATAAAGAACTTACATCGGAGAGACAAACAACACAAATGCAAAGACATTACCTGCAGTGGACAAAAGGGTATTAGAATTTGTAACGAAGCACATTGGTATTTAATAATAAAGATAAGTAGGTAATACTACGTCCACTTAGTGTATAGCGTATTAATACAGTTTTCAATAATAAAGATATGAAGTCAGATGATCAGTTTTGATAATGGCAACATGATGAATTCCAGGTGTAGATTTCTTTAAAAGAAGAAACATGGAGACTAGCTTCTGTCAGATGTGGACTAATCAAATAATTGGTTATGAAATTAAGATTGTCTGTTGAAATTCATTCAAAAGGATTCATGATATTGGTACCCAGAAGGCCAGAACCCAAAATCCAAAAGTGAGCATATAATGGAAGAAAAACTCCAGGCAAATACCAACAATGGAAGAAGCATAATGAATCAGATACAGCGTCAGATTAAAAAAGGGTACCGGCAATTCCAGCTGCAACACTCAAACCTAAATACACAGAAGACAACTCCATTGGCAACATGATCCTTCAAATCAAAGCCTCTGATAAGTTTGTATTCAAGTTTCACTGCACAACTACTCAACACCAAACAACAGCTCTTTCTTCCTCTCTCTCTTGCTAATATGTACACTTTACGATAAATGGTCCACAAGCAAAGCCTTTTTACAACAATCGAGTGTGGATGATATTTAAGCTAGAATAAAGAAATGTGTTTAACACTGTGTAAGATAGAGAGAACTGGCACCCTTTATTATCTACCAATCCAAAATCTATCAGATTTTTTATGTGTCAGATTTCTAATCAACCAACGTGGGTTTCCAACCATTAATTTTTCACTGCTTTGCTACATAAAGAATGCAAGGATTGAACTAATAGTAAGATAAGTTTTCCAGCTATGAAATAGAAATGTCATACTCATATATACCACTTTGTGGCTTAGACAGACTTCAAGTGGACTCAGCCTTCACTATCAGTCATTAACTGGTAGAGACTTTTATTGCTTTTTGGGCCATGTAAATTAAGAAACGTGTTTGCTTCCTACGGATTAGTATGCATACTTTGCATATGTATAAGTTGTAGTGGTTATAAATCTATAAGCACAGGTCGTATGTATATACAGTCACAGCTCAAAACGAATATGGGATCTACCGAATGAGTTGGGTCGGCAAGAAAAATCAAGTGGAACATAAAAGCACACTTCTGCATCAACAATCTTCTTCTCCAATATGAACAAATCATAACAAGCTCGTTATGTATATGAATACAAAATGGATCTTTCAGTTGGTCTCAGGAAAGTTTAGAAACAAATGTCTCATAGCTGCAACGACGTTGATGCTGATAAGAGGTTTAGAATCCAGAACGTCACGGTGATCAAGGACGTAACTACACACGGGCTATGGTGAGCTGTAGCCAATCTCAAATTACTAAAAAATGTATCTTTCTAGTTAAATTTTAGTGTTAAAATTTAAATTTTAAATACATTCCAAATTTTTATATATAATTTATAAATAATCGTAAATTTTTTTATAGTCCAACTCATTATGAAATTTTGGCTCCGATTATTTTAGAAAATTACTTAGTGGTACTATACTACATTTGAATTAACTAAAAACTCACTTTTCATATTTCTTGTACAAATTATAACATAAACTCAAGCCAAAAGAATAAGTAAAACAAGACTGATTAATTAATTAATTCAAAAATAATTAAAATACTCTTATTTTCGTGAAAATTATCAAATATTACCTATAAGATTTAACAAATCTATTTTTCCTCATTTTTTAGTTTATTTCCGGCAAATTTAAGTTTTTCGGCCAAACCACCGGTAATTTAGAAGTGAGCCAATATATAAAGTTGTTCCTTATGTCATGAGCTTTCATTTAAGTATCATATTGCATATGTTTTGAGAAATTTTGAAATTTCAAATTTTGCTCATCAAAAAACCACAGTAGCAGTTAGTTTCTAGTCGATAGTAGCAGGTACCGTCCAAGTCGATAGTAACAGTTAGATTCATAGTCGACAGTAGCATGTACCTTTCAAGTCGACAATAGCAGCTAGTTTTAACTAAACAATAACAGTTAGTTTTTATAGTCGACAGTAACAGTTAAATTTTATAATTAACAGTATCAGATAACATATTCATTAATAGTAACAAACACTATGAGTTAAAAAGTGGTAAAAAAAATATTTTATGACATTTGGCAACTTGCCATCATTTGGTATTTATTTATAAATTTAGGTTCTTATTTGTTTTATCAAATTAAGTAGTGAGTTATTTGTAAATTAAATTGTTGTCTGTTAATTTTGAGTATTTTATTATTATTATTTTTCCTTAATTACTTTGACATAATTGATCAAAAAGGTTCATAGTCACTAATTGGTCTTTGGCTAATAGTACAAAAAAAACTGGTCTGCAAAACTCAAACGAAGGGTCCAAAAGCGGCAGACAACAAAGCAAAATTATGTGACAAATGGAGAGGGGAGTTCTACATATGTTTATAGTTTTAATGACAGGTGAATGTTCACGGGGTGTATGCAAGAATTTTCGACATCATTAGCATTTCATCGAACAAGTCGAAGAAGGATAGGGTATCAAAGAACCCTTGGTACTTTAGTAGTGACTCGTAAGAATCCATGATTCTACTGTACAATCATCTCATCGCATATTCACTCAAACACAAAGCGTGTTCCATGTCCTCAGTTTCATACAAGAACTAAGAATTGCTTGCTCAATCAATCATGAAACATAAATCCATGTGGTTGACACCAAAAGTATACAAATTGTAACAAAAAAAAAACAAGATGCAGCATCATACATTCTTCAAAGTTATGATGAGGCATACACTCTTTTTTTTGGTTAAAGAGGCATACACAGATACACTCATTTGGGCTTAACCCGGATATTTACCCCACCCCCCGCCAAAATAAAACCGGAAAAATTAACTTTCCCGCCATTTTGTTTACCTCTTTGGGTAAATTTCTATATTCGCTCCCATTTTGGGTCAAACTCTAACCCTCCGTCTTCTCCAAAACCCCTTCACTCTCTCTGTAATTAGATGAACCCAATCGAACCCAGCTCATAGCATTCGTCTGGGATTTCCAGGAAGACCAAGATGGGTATTCAAGGGCTTCTGCCCTTGTTGAAATCAATAATGGAGCCAATCCACATTAAGGACTTGAAGGGCTGCTCTGTGGCGATCGATACCTACTCTTGGCTTCACAAAGGTGCATTGTCCTGCAGCAGAGACCTCTGTCAAGGCTTACCCACTTCCAGGTCTCTCTTTTATTTTACTCAAATTTGTTGAATTTGGGATGATGGGTTTAGGGTTTTAGGTCATCTGTGCCCTAATTTTGGGTTGATTTGTGAAATGAGATAATGGGTTCTTGTTGTTTAGATTGTGTGATGGAAATGTGGTGATGGGTTGTCTTTGATTACTTGTTTTGATGCTTTTTGGCATGATGGGTCTTGTTCTATAGTCATTTCTGGTTCTGATTAGGTGAAATTGTATGTATCTAGATTTCCAAATTGAGGATTTGAGATAAAAGATGCCACATTTCCTAGTTAGTTTGAGAGGAAGCCTCACATGAGCTGCTAAAGTTCAAAACTTTTTAAGATTGACTGAGCTTTTGTTTAGATTGTGTGCAGTTGGTTTAGAATTATGATGAGATTGTAGTGAGAAAGAGATGAGTTTGATTTCTATGTATTTCATTTCCATTTTTAGGCACATTGACTACTGCATGCATAGAGTGAATCTTCTGCGGCATTACTGTGTTAAGCCTGTACTTGTGTTTGATGGTGGTCTTCTACCGATGAAGGGTGAACAAGAGAACAAACGTGCAAGGTATGCTGGAATCTCTTTTTCTGTTTGTTCCACTTCAGTTGGTGATTCAGAATAGTTTTGGCTGCTTTAATTCATGCCATTTGGTTTTTTGTGTTGTGCTATATCTAATAGATTACTAGTAATATTCTTAGGCGACAAACTATTTAAGATGCTGTCTGAATTCCGAGTTCTAACTCTTGAAAGTACATTTAAAGCATATGCTTCTGTTCATTTTACGTTTCTCATTTCCTCCTTTGTCTTGAATTAGTTTTTTTTAATCAACCCCTTCATCAAAACCATCAAGTCCATGTCATTTCTACTACTCATTTTCATAAGCTTCCTACACCTTTTACTGCTTGATTCATCTGATCGTCTCGCACACAAAGTAAAGCTGTCAATCTTTTTCTGCTGTCCTTTTATAATAATAATAATAATTATTATTATTATTATAATAATTATTATTATTATTTTGATGGAGTAGAAAAGTGCTGGATTGGTGCTTACCAATCAATGATGAAGATGAAAGTTCATGAATAACTCTACTTGGGAAATGTTTTTGAATTACTCTGATGCAGGGCGAGGAAGGTAAATCTTGCACGTGCTATTGAGCATGATTCCAATGGAAATTCTTCTGCTGCTTATGAGTGTTATCAGAAAGCTGTTGACATTTCACCATCAATTGCCTTAGAGTTAATCCAGGTCAGGCAACTTGTTTCCCAAGGGTCTAAAAAGCAAATTATCTATTTAGAAGAGTGACAGCTTCAAAGCTTTTTTGCTTCGTACTAGATTATATTTCTTCTCTTCTACTGACATTGTTGCTTCTCAAAGGTGTTAAAGCGGGAGAACGTGTCTTATGTTGTCGCTCCATATGAGGCAGACGCACAAATGACCTTCTTGGCAATTAGCAAACAGGTGGAGGCAGTCATCACAGAAGACTCTGATTTAATACCATTTGGATGTCCTAGGGTAAGCTATTTAGCAATGATTGCCAATTTTTTACGGCTAGAATTTTACTGGCCAACAAATGCTTTAATCTTTTCCCGTATCCAGATTATATATAAAATGGACAAATTTGGGCAAGGTGTTGAGTTTCAGTATTCAAGGCTACCTCGGAACAAGGACCTGAGCTTTGCAGGCTTTACAAAACAGATGATTTTGGAGATGTGTATTCTTAGCGGTTGCGACTATTTGCAGTCATTGCCTGGAATGGGACTTAAAAGAGCACACGCGCTCATTAAAAAGTTCACAAGTTATGACAAGGTAAATTTGCCCATTTATGCACGCAAGAATATTGTATACAAATAGGGATAAGGACCCAACAACAGTCTTTTGACTGCTCATAAATGTCTTTTTACCAATTCTTGTTTATGTTTAAAAGGCATTCTCTTTGAAAAAGATCTTTTGTAATGTGGCTGATTGTTGGCCAATTTTAGGTCATTAAGCACCTAAAGTACAGCACTGTTTCAGTTCCTCCCCTATATGAAGAATCATTCAAGAAAGCAATACTGACTTTCCAGCATCAACGAGTTTATGATCCCATTTCTCAAGATATTGTTCATTTGTCTGATTTGTCTGATGATGTTGAAGAAAGTTTGGACTTCCTAGGACCATATCCTTTAAATACAATTAATATATAACTTAATCTTGTCGTCACTTCCCATTTTGCTATTTTAAATACGTAAGTCTACACCTTAACCTGGAATACATCTTTACCACGACATATAGCTAAAGGCATAGCAGAAGGGGATCTTGATCCATTTACCAACACACCATTCCAGGTAACTCTTATGCAATTTATACACGGTTTTTTCTCTCATTATGTGTTTTTCAAGTGTATCATAGTATATATTTAGCTTGAGTATGAGAATAATATTGCTGCCAAGTGTCAACTTTTCATTCTTAAGGTTTAAGTCTTTTTGAAGGAGTGTGCTAGTTTATTCTTGAATGATTCACTTTTTCTTTTCAATTATAAATAGAAATGATTCAAGGAAGTGTTGCTTTTATGCTTATTTGGACACCAGTCTTCACATACTAATTACCTTTTCACAAAACAAAATTCTTGTGAATAGAATATCTGTGACGTGCTATCAAGAGAATAGTTCGTGACTGATCCTCTTTGTTTGCAGCAACAGAAAGAGAAGATTAGTGCCAACACAACTTCCCAACCCCAAAATGGGAATTTTGGAAATACAAAGAAAAAGCTAGACTTACCTGTGCAGAATAACCTTTTGACGAAGTATTTTTGTATCCTTTGACCCACATCTTTTTCGAGTTTAGTTGTTATTTAGGTTTTAATTTCAGTATGTTGTTGTACTGACTCAACACAACATTTTTCTCCGGGGTCAAATCCAATTTGCACCTACGACCAGTAAATAGAACAAATTGGATACTGTGGCATCTTTATAATACAGCGACACTTATGCATCATCTTTATCCATCATCATGTTGTTTGTATACTTGTGTGGTATATGCTGCTCAAATTTGTTTAGGTCCTATAGTTTTGTGTCATTTAGCAAAGGCTGCAAATATGCATATAGGATCTGTGCATTGGAAGTTTATTGCTGCATGCTGCATGTGATTTGATATGAAGTGTAAATAATTGTTATAGTTCTGGCAGCTATGTTGTGTTTCTCACAGCAATATGTTTGGTGCTAGTTACGGAAATTTTCCTTGACAACTTAAAGGTTTTGCCTCTCTTGAATCAAAGAGGAAATTTAGGGCACCACGATCATCACCTGATGATCCAAGTCCAGTGTCTAGTTCTAGTCTCAGCCTAGATGAGAATACCTCTGTGGATGATGCTTATGGTAAAACCAACTTCTCGGGTTCTTCTCTCGGTCTAGATGAACATGTCTCTGTGGATGATGCTGTCTGTACAGCGAATGACTCAAAGTTCACTCTGCTTTACCCTGAACACATTGGAAATCTGCCTCCTTGTGATTCAGTGAGTTACATAAATGCATTCTTACATCAACCATCCTTACAACTTTTGTGATGTAATAACTTGTCCTTGTTTTCTCTAGGTGGAAGATAGTATTCCAACTGATTTATCGGAATCTCCAGATGATGGTATGCATATAAGCTTCTCTCAGTAACATTACATATCCAGATTTACTATCTACTTACTCATCTTACTTGAATTTTCGCTGCTAGCACTGAAAAATATGGCGGGCAAGACAAGAAGTCCAGACAGTACATTGTTACAACAGCCTAGACATTCAATTCATAAACCCTGTTTAACACTGCATAGGGAGCGTGAATGTAAGAATGCCCAAGGCACATTTGAGTGTAAAACAAGGACAGAGAACAAAAAGGTCATTGTAAGAAGTTCTTATTTTAAGGGTAAATCAACCAATGAAGATATTCAGGAAGATAAACAAGAAAAACTCTTGTTGAAGGATTCTCTTGGCAATGATATGCATGACAATGCAGATCCTGAGATTGCTCCTTTCAAGAATAGCCTATTCTTGAGAAAACTTGTGAAGAGGAAAATCTCCCCAAATGACAGCTTCCAAGAGGTATGTTCTTTCATTCTGTGCTCTAACAACGTTTTTATTGTTGACTGTATTGTTATAATATTTATGGTCTGAATTGTTTCAGGACGATGTGAAACTCAAACAATTATGTACTGATGCTTCACTACCCGATATTGGTAAGTGAATGAGAACTCAGAAAACTATGGGATCACTGTTTCGGAATTCAAAGTTATATTAATTTTTTTTTTGGTAGGAATTTTTTTAGATAAGATTTTCTTGTTTTTCTATGCTATCCATGCTGATGGCAGATTGTAGAGCAGTGCTTGTTGAATTCTGTCTAATTATAAAATTGGGAATATAATTATATAAAGCAATTTATATCAGGGAAGTCGGTACATTGGCCTAAATGATCAGGAGTTTTTTATTTTTATTTGTTTCTTTTACATAGGTCCCTGTGGCGCCAGCCATGAAGCAACCCTTACAGACCCAAAAACTGAAGAAGAAAAATTCGGATCCAACATTTCCCATTTAGGCCGTTATTCTGACATAGCAGAGAAGTCTATGGAAAACTTCGTTTCAGTAATATCATCATTTAGATTTGGCTCATCTGGTTCTCGAGCAAGTGGCCTCCGTGCTCCTCTGAAAGATGTTCGAAATACTTGTACCAATAGGTAAATATATTTGGACCTAATCCAAGTATGTCTCCTTTACATACATACATAATCTTCATGAATGACTGGGACACCTGGTGTATGTTTATTGTAGGACAACTGTTGCTGACTTTAGCCAGTTTGAATATGTACCAAATAATCAGAAGACAAAGCCAACGTCTCGAAAACGCAGAATTTAGGTTGCTGCAAAACAATTTTTCTTGCAGCAAGCCAGCAATTGTTCTAAAGGCAATTCTGCTTGGTGACTGGTGAGTGGGGATGCCACTTGGTTTTTGCATCTGCAAATTATGATATTGTAGTTTGTCGTAACATCCTATCAATTATGCAGGGTCCTTGAAGAATGATTTCAAGTTCTTAAGGTTTTTGTGGTGAATCAAGAGTCATCATGAGTAGAATATCACTCTCTTCATCCATTTTGGTTTTGTATAGAAAGCTCAAAGAACTTGGATTCTTCCTGTAAGTGTATTGTTCATCTGTTGTATGACTTGTATCAACGTTGTTATACTGTATCTCATACATGAAATTTTGTTAGCTCAACCATATCTTACACATATGAACTTGATCGAAATAGCTTACTATAGGTAGGTCAGACAATTCATGAATTACTGGTAATCTGTACCAGTTGAGTTGCATTGCCTTATGGGAGATTACTGAAGTAATTAAGAACTGTACTTTACGTTGAATAACAATAAGATTGTCATAATCCAGATTCCAACCTAAATAGAGGACTAGATGATCCCCTAGCTAGGCTGGATCTCAAACCTCTGGGAATTTGATTGTTAGCGACACGTAACCCTCTCTCTGTGACTCTGAGTCTATCTTCAGTGTGTCATTTTCCTTATCTCAATTTAGTTGACCTTCATTAGATTCATACTTTCTTCTTTTGGTTGATAGCAACATGAACCCACTAAGAAAGACACATCAAGCCACTAGATAAGTCTTTAATCCTAGTGATTTCCGGAAATTGGGTTTCTGCACTTCCTCTCCCTCCGTTTCATTCATGCAACATCTGGAAATGCAAAGCTATCAGATTGTGAGTGTTTTCTGCTATAAAAGGTGTAGATTACCCAAAAAGCCTTTTTGTAGTGTTTAATCCAAATAAGCGGCATTCCTTAAAAATAATAATAAGCGGCATTGTTTTCCGATGTAATTTCTATCAAAAAAATTTACACACATGGCTAAATGGACCATCGTTAAAGTGATCATTGTTGTTACATCAATCCATCGAAGTTAAATGATTTGATACGTCTTAACATACATTGGTTGTGGTGATTCTTTGATTTGTTAAACTTAGGGATCGTTTCTATGGTCACTACCACTTTGTTTTTATCAACAAGCTTACTAAGTTACTAACAAACACACGTATAGTCAATCTGTGATAGATTTAGACTTTTAGCAACTAGATTATACCTACATTATTCACTCCTTTGGACAAAAAAAAAGTATAATAAACAACGTTTGTACTATACTACTCTCAACTCATCAATTATATACATTTCCTTTGATATCCACCATCAAATCTATTGACCAAAACGTGGCACAAAAATAAATTTGGCATCCATTTTATTGTTCTTACCTGACCACAAACCTTGACAAAAGCTCAATAAACAAGATCATGGAAAGGAAAATACGGTAGCATCTTTCGAAGTTTCGAGTCTTAATGCAAAATAATCCATATGCATCCCAACAACTATCAACTTTGTTCACATTGTCCAGACACTATTTTGCCTTCTCAATTATTTCATTAACAAATAAGACCTTATGCTAATTCTTGCTTAGCTTCTTGGTCTCACTAATTTGTCAAAAAAGAAAATCCCATTATGTGGACTATAATATAGCTTGTCGGTTTTTGAAGTTTGGAAGGCTTCTTCATCATTCTAGGAAGCTAAGGAACAAAAACCCAGAAGTGCTAAACTAATTTAGACCGGAAAAAAAAAACCGACAGCCCTCATGGACAATAATTATATACAACCAGGCGTATCATATTATTCTATGACACAATATCTGATTTGTTTATAGAATTTTGGGAGCAATAGAATTTGGGTGACTGTGATGTGATCTACGTCACTGGTTTGGTTTTTGTCTGATGTTAGATCGTGACCATACAGATGTCTCTGATGCTGTGGTGCTTACACTCGTGGCCAAGGTGTCAAAAGCAACAGATTGTTGATCCAAAAGGCTACCTCTTGTTTCTATATGAATTTTTTTTTTGATCTGATTGAGGAATTATTGAGTTGTTTAGTTTTCTGTTGGGTGATATCTTAGTGTTCAAAAATGTATTCCTCACATGAAATCAAAGTGATAAATGATAATCTATTATGTAGACCTGACAAGTGTAATAAGTTGAGAAATGCATATCAAATTCTTGTTTTTGGATATTTATATTAGAGATAAAGAGAAGAAAAAAATTAATTCAAAAATCTATAGTGTTGTGTCGGTATGTTGTGATATTTAGAGATTGTTTGAAACTCGCCATAAATGAACTTAATAAAATGAGGGAGAATCATTTGTTTTACTGGACATTGTTTATTTTGCTTTATCCTGACCTATATTGTGTGCCTTCTTCCTCGCTCGAACAATTGCTCATATCTATCAATCATCCTTAGTCTGTGAAACAATGTAATTATTAAGTTGAAACTTCAAAGGAACAATATACCTCCAAGAGCAAGCTGAACTCACAGTTTTATAACCTAAATGGTTCTTCCAAGTTGCAGTGACTGAAAACAATTCTTATTAGTCCCAATCGTGCTATGTGAATATGTGATTGAGTTTTTAACTCATAACAACTTTGTTTTTTTTGAATAAAACTTATAACAACTTTTGTTGTTCCTAATTCCAGGCATGAAACACTACTTTATAAATATTATAAGAATCTAGTGTTTCATATTGCCTATACAAGCAACATGGTGTTCAAACATAAACATAATGATGGTCCTAAATCATGAGAGCAAAAAGTCATTGATTATTCTTCTTCTTCTTTGTTCATTATATATATATATATATATATATATATATATATATATATATATAGTCTATATCCAGAGTGAACATTCATTCTGAAATTACAGAGTGAAGTTTCAATTTTAGCATACTTTTCGGTTAAATTTTTTCATCACAAGTGATTTAATATTTAGGTATGATATTCAATATCACTTCTGCAAAGTTTCATTCAATTTGACGATGATTTGAGCTTTCAAAATTGAGATTTACATGAACGGTTTACGTTGAACAAATTTAATTCGTTAATTGATTTAATCTAATTTCAATACCTTAACGATAACCGAATTAGATGAAATTTTGCAGAGATGATCTTAAATAACATACTTCAATATTGAATCACATGTGATGAAAACATTTGACCGAAAAGTGTGCTAAAATTGGAACTTCACTCTGTAATTTTTTCAGAGTGAAGTTCTAATTTTAGTACATTTTTCGGTCAAATGTTTTCATCACAAGTGATTTAATATTTAGGTATGCTATTTAAGATCATCTCTGCAAAATTTCATCCAATTCGGTTATCGTTAAGGTATTAAAATTATATTAAATCAATTAACGAATTAAATATGTTCAACATAAACCATTCATGTAAATCTCAAATTTGAAAGCTCAAAGCATTGTCAAATTGAATGAAATTTTGTAGAGATGATCTTAAATAACATGTCTAAATATTGAATCACTTGTGATGAAATAATTTAACCCAAAAGTGTGCTAAAATTGGAACTTCACTTTGTAATTTTAAAGTGAACTTTCACTCTGAAATTACAGAGTGAAGTTCCAATTTTGGCACACTTTTCGGTCAAATTTTTTCATCATAAGTGATTCAATATTTAGGTATGTTATTCAAGATCATCTCTACAAAGTTTCATCCAATTTAACAATGGTTTGAGCTTTCAAAATTGAGATTTACACGAACAGTTCACGTTTAACAGTTTTAATTCATTAATTGATTTAATCTAATTTCAATACCTTAATGATGTCCGAATTAGGTGAAATTTTGTAGAGATTGTCTTGAATAACATACATAAATATTGAATCGCTTATGGTGAAAAAATTTGACCGAAAAGTGTGCCAAAATTGGAAGAGTGAAGCTTCACTGTGGATAGAGACTATATATATATATATATATTAATATTAATCTCAATAAACTAATGAATGCCTGCTATATGAAATACTACATGATGATGTTATATTGGTGGCCAATTAGTTATATTTTTTGCTGTAAGAGGTCTGCAAGGTCGTATAGGTGGGGAACAAGCAGAACAAAGCTGTGAATCCTTGTGCTGGTCTTGGTGGGAGAAAGTCCTGCTTTTGTGTTTGATTCTCAGTTTTAGGCACTTTTAGCTGCCTCCATCGAAAAAGGGAACCCAAAAGTATTATAACTGGGTTCTTGGAACTGGACTCAGAGCACATGGTCATCCTCAGAACTTCTGTAGAAATTAAAAAAGTTGTTTTGGGCAAAATTAATTGAAGTTATTAAACAAATAGACAAATTTCAGATATACTATGTGAACAATGTAAAAGGGTTGGAATCATTCCAGGTCTAGGAATAAGTTGGGGGATCTGTTGTTTATGTTTTCATAGTCAATGAGATAAACAATGTAATTAAGATCCACAACATGGCTAATTGGGAATTAAGATAAACTTGGTAGAAGGATATGAGATTCACACTCAACTTTTCTTATTTTCATGATCTATATAATTTTACAGTCAATCAGATAGCTTGTGTAAGAAAAATTCACAACAGGGTTAATTAATTTGGAATTTGGAATAAAAAGGATTTGAGTTTCACACTCAACAAGCTGTTTTTTTTTTTTTTTGAATAAACTCAAGCTCAACTGGTTCTTGTACCTTTTCTAAATTCATGATTCGTTCATGAAAGTACAACTACGTACGTACAATATACTGGTCAAGAAAAAAATTGTGTGCAAAGATAAACCAAAAATGATCCTCTGTTCTATTAACTTCAGTGACTAGATCACACGTGTTCAAGTTATTTTCAACCTTTGCAAATTGCATGTTCTATTAAATTGCTTCAATTTTGTGAAAAAAAAACAAAATATAAAGGAAACTTAAATACAGTGATCCAGTCATAGGATATCCACTATTTTCATTTTATTAATGTCTTGCATGAACTCTTTTTAAGTGATTCTTTTCTACATATGATATTCCCTTGTCTTTTCCTACAAACGGTGTTCTTATTTGAGTGAAGAGGCTAAGTTTAGGACAAAAGGCCTAGCTTCTAATTGTTCAAATCAAAACTTAGGATTGAGATTTTGTGTTCACAATGTATTACCAATTTGATTAGAACATTATATTGAACAATTCTTAGTAATTATCTTCAGAAAGAATGATCATATTTCTCACCAATTGCAATTATCAGTTTATCACTCCTTAGATCATGCTCAATACGAATGGTACTAAACTGATGAAACAAGACTATAGGAAGCTCGATCAATTAGGCATCAACTTTTCGTTGGTGTTCAATTAGTATCTGTCATGCATTTTAGTTGTTGAAAACTTGAGATTTACAAAGTTCTTTTACTACTAATTGTTCTAATTAAGAATGATCTTTTTTTCTAGATAATGTATGAAATATTTTGAGAACAATTGTCAAAATTTAGTGTAGCCTGTGTAGGGGTGGACTTTTAGACACCGAAAAACCGAAAACTGACCAAAACCGTACCGAACTGACACCGAAAAACCGAAAACCGAACAAAATCGATCTATCAGTTCCGGTTTTACATCAAATTGAATAGTTCAGTTTCGGTTTGCGGTTTCGTCCGTGTAAAAAACCGATCAAACCGAACCGAATTGAATCGACATATATGTATTTAATCATTAATATTTAATATAGTAATAGGTGTATAACATGTTTTTATTTACTAAGAGTTACATACGATATACATGATTTTACATGATAATGGCCTCGAAATGTCTAACTTAATTGCTCACAGTCTTTAACTCATTAAATATTACGTTTGGTTAATACTCTATCGTAACTTTGTTGATTTTATTTGTTGTTTCTAACTTATTGCAATTTAGTTTACTTATTTACTAATTTGAAGTACTAAACTTGTAGCTTACTACTTTATTTTGATTTTAACTTTTGTTTTAAGTCAAGTGTGAAAAGTTATTACAAATGATAGGTTATTAACCGAAACCGAACCGAACCAAATTATAGGTGAACCAAAACCGTGGTTAATAGATATTTTTTTCGGTTTCGGTTTTGAGAAATACAAAACCGAGACCTCGGTTTCAGTTTTCGGTTAGTGCTCTTAAACCGAACCGATGGAACCGAGTCCACCCTTAAGCCTGTGTAAGTACCATATAGTTTGGTTTTTATATATAGTTATATATATCTCAAGTGAAAATTCAAAGTGAAGATTCACTCTGAAATTAAAGAGTAAAGTTCTAATTTTGACACACTTTTCGGTCAATTTTTTCACCATAAGTAATTTAATATTTAGGTATGTTATTAAAGATCATCTATACAAAATTTCATCCAATTCAGATATCGTTAAGGTAATGAAATTAGATTAACTCAATGAATTAATTAAAACTGTTCAACATGACCGTTCATGTAAATCTCAATTTTAAAAGCTCAAGACATTGTCGAATTAGATGAAACTTTGTATAAATGATTTTGACTAACATACTTAAATATTGAATCACTTATAGTGAAAAAATTTGACCGAAAAGTGTGCAAAAATTAAAACTTCACTCTGTAATGCCTAATGATAAAAACTATAATATATATATATATATATATATATATATATATAACTCTTTCGTTGGTCATTTTAAAAATAGATGTCATATCATTCATCTCTCATATACGAAAGATTTGTAGTAAAATTCGAAACACACCTATACTGTTTCTTTTCAAGTAAGAATCCCAAGTCCGACACCGCGTGATACTAGCTAGTTTACAGTTAATATGTTTATACGTACACAACATGCATATGTACGCATGATAATGGTTATGTAGCCTGATTCTCATGTCATGAAACAAGATGCCCTTAATCGTGGTCTAAATAACTCCGTCAAAATCACTAGGCATTTTCGCTAGAGCAATCTGTGACAGCCGCCGGAATATTGACCTTCTGTAGACGCCGGAATTTGACGCAATGTTAGCTGCTAGAGTTAGAAGTTGGAATCAATTATCTAACTACATTCGTACACCGTTTAAGAACAGGACAAAAAAGGCCAAACCACACTTCCCAGACCGCCGAACACATCTTCCTATCCCCATCAGAAACAAACCAGGCCGTTCATGTTCTGTTCTGTTCTGCTCTGCTCAAGAGGCAAGAGCTAGAAGACAACATTGAAGCTCGAAACCGGTGGGCGGTCTGCACACCCTGTAGTTGGTATGTGTACAGTACACAGTATCTACAACACTCCACGCGCCGCCCTATCCGGCCATTAAGCGAACAGATAGAGATGACTGCAGAATCACATTGATCAATCCAAAAGGAACGTTTAACTGGGTTTAAGTTACGTAGCCAAGAAGAAATCTATATACCAAATCAGAAATCGATCAATATCATTGTTTTTCCGTTACAGATTACAATTGGATTATCATTACCCCAAGAGAAGGGAAAGCCACTAAATTAAAAGAAAAGAAAAAATTATGGTACGGTCGACTTTGTAGTTTCTCCATCTAAATTAATAATGACGAAAACAAATGAATATAATTTAAACTCTGATTGATTAATTAAGCTTCCAAGAACCCGGTCATCCTCAGAATGGAATTCCGGACTTGACTCAAATCCCTCCCCTTCAGAGTTCTTCCATTTCCGGTGCACACCGAAAATGCCATCTTTCCTTCCACGCGCCGCCGTACAATCATATGTGGCGGCACTATCTCGCCTTCATCTTTGTAGTAACGCTCGTCGTCGTCGAAGTCATTAAGAACACCACCACCGTCGACTGCACGGCCACGGAAGTCGAACATTTGATTCGGAATCCTCACCGGCACCGAGTTCCCCATTTTCTTCTTCTTCTTTGCTGCCGACGACTTCTTAGCGTGTTCTTTCTGTTGTTGCCGAAAATCCAAGCAGGACTCTCCGTTCTCAGAGAATATTACTTCGGCTTCTTGAAACTCTTCTGTCATGGCCATATCAAAACTTGAGACCTCTAAACCAAAACGTCCACTTTGGTCGTAAAAGACTGAAAGAGAAAAAAGGGTTAACAATTCAATCCAGGAAACTGAAGAACAAGAAAGCTTGAGAGGAAAATGAAAATGGGGTTTGGGGTTTTATAGGGATTTATATATAGGAAGAGGAAGATGAATCGTAGTGGGTACACTTTGATTGTTTTGTGGTGTCAAGATGGCGTCACAATAATCTATTGAGGCATTGAGTGCGGTCCCCGCCAGAATTTTTATTGGTTATTCCATTTCATTTTTTTTTCATTAATCAATTCTAGGGCTTGTTCTTCTTCTAGCTCCACCGTTTTTTATTTTCTAATGGAATCAAATTATTATAATTAATCTTGTAAACGAGCTACGTGCTTTTCTTGAGGCTCACGGCTCTGATCTGGTGCCACTACTTCTGGGCTTGTTTTTAGCTAAGAACACATTGACTTCGTGTAATTGGTTAATTACTTACTTTTGGAGAGGCTTTGGAGCTTTGTAGGGATATTCCTAGCTTCCGTTTAATTTCTACTTTCTTTTGGTCAAAAATTGAGTTTTTGTTTTGGTCCGGGAGAAACAACTTTTTCTGTAGAATACGGATGCTGGAGTAGGGCAACAGTGCACGTATAGTTAACTGACAAATTAAAATGGTTATGTAAAAAACATTTAAAATGGGTGATTTTGAAAATGGAAATAACGGACATGTTTGATTAAATGCTGAATGAGATCGGGAATAATTATCCGAGTTGAATCAATATTGTTAGCATGGGACAGGGTGGATACAACGATCCACGAATGTGTTGTCGTAATTAATTAGTAATTTTGTTAGATTTTCTGGCCATTATGTCATAGCAAGATTTACTACTCATTGAATACCATATCAGGGGATACATGGTTAATATGGCACCCGGGAAAAAGAAAATATACATTTGCAGAGTAGGAAAGGATCACTAGAGATTGCATTTTATTAAAGAGTAACTGTCATTACTTGAGAAAGAAAAATCACTATAATTGAGTAAATTGATGCATCATATTATAAGAGAATTACTCTCTATAATCTTATGGTGTATCTTATTATAATTAGTATATGTTAATTTAATAAATAATGATGTATAATCTCTGATTCTACGAGACTTAATATAATGCATATATAAAAACTTCATTATCAATGAATAAATATATTTATATATATTTTGATGCGTATTACATTCTTCTGTGTCACATCATTTAATTTTTTACTTCCATGACAGCGGTGAGTTTTAGTGAACCAAAAACATAAGAAAAGAAACATACCATATGATCGTCTGAAACTTGATGGAGCCAAATTAAGCCGGTTTATTATGGAATTTCGAACTGGACCAATGATTTTGTGGTATGTATATGTTGGTGACTTGTGTCATTTAAAAAACCACAGTAAAACTAAATCAATTAATTTACCCCGTTGGCTGTTTATTGGGCAATATCGAACTTTGCAAGGAGTACACGGTATAGTGACTATAGTCCTTCTCCATATTACGCCACATGGTAAAATCATAATTGATAGGAAAGTAAAAATTGTAGTGGAGGCATAATTGCTTGAAGATAAAAGTACCGACTAAGTTTGGCCGGAGAGCTCAGCCAAGCCGAAGCCGAGTTGCTTGGAGTAACCAACTTGCGGTGTTTACTTGCGAGAGCTGTAACATCCAATCAATCATTTGCTTCATACGCGTAGGTGTAACGCCTCAGATCGATCCACCTCCGCGCATCCAACGGCTCGTGCTCCGCTTCGGTGAGGGCCCGCGTGAAAGGCCCACCTAATTTTATCCACAATCATTTCGAATAAGACAAACCACTAAAAGAAGGACACCTGGACTGGGTGACCTTAGGATAGCGCGCAAACGCGAAGTGGAAGAGAGAATGATTGAGCGCCACGTTGCCCCGGCCGTTGTTTTCGTGTAATAGTTGGGTGAAGCAATCGGCCGGGACTTTGGAAAGGGATTGAAGTTGTTGTGTCGAAGTTTAGGAACCAAACAAAAACCCTAATCAAAGCCCCTCCTCCCCTCGTGGAGTTTAGGGCAGCTCTCTCTCCCTCTCTCTTTGATTAAGATTGTGTTATGATGTATAAGCAATTAAATTGACTTCATTATCCAGCCTAACAAACAAAATAACAAATGTTGACGAATTCGATCATGCGATCGTGAAAATAATATGGCGTCGTTCATAAACTTGATCGAAGCAGTAACATTTCAATCAAGGATCTAATATTTAAGGTCGTTGTGAATAGATTTGATGATTCAGGAGATAACAAGGAAGGAGTTTGATGGAAAGAAGATAATCCTCATTCAGTTTATTATATATATGCCTAACTGTAGCTTGTTTTCGCTTTCTGGTTAACAACACGGTTAATGTAATAGGCATGAAGAGAGAGGAGACGTTAGATTGGATGCATGAGTGATGACATTGGTAAGTAAGGTTAGATTAAGAAGCTGGCATCCTTGCAATTTAACGTGAAGGAAATGTTCATAATTGGCCGGATCAAAATTAAAACTTGACGAATAAGGATGAGAACAAGTAAAACTCGCGCGCAAGGAGGGATATAGGTCAAGGGTGGTCCAATAGAAGACCCCAACAGCTAGGAGATGATAAAATTTGCCACAGTTGGGTAGACGTACATAACTCTTTTTAGTGAAAACGACTTGAGCATAAAGTTTTGGAAATCTTCTACCTGATTTGGAATTTTAGGTTCTGGCACTTGAGATATTTTTGTAGTAATGATCGGTGGGAGAAGGTCATCGATGAATGTGACTTCAATCTCAGCTGTTTATTACGGCCGAGTCCTGCTAGTTTTGGTCAGTACGTGATCGATACTGATCAGTGTCATCACGTTAAGTTCTCGGCCATTAATTAGTTACTCTATTTAGTCAATGCCGTTTTGTATCTGAATCAGATTCATATCAGATGGAAATATATACTGAAGGTATTCAGGTTTGGCTCTTCATACAAGCTGCAACTGATTTCGGCTTTTCTTGTTTTTCTCTACAGAAGTTGAATTATCATGTTGTTGTGTCTTGCTCAACAGGTGAAGCTCTAAATCAATATTCTCGAAGTATCAGTCTAGCAACACTTGTGTGTTGGCTCTTTTGTTTCTGGAGATCTCATAGCTATTCAACTGTATTGAATTAGGTTTGTGATTACCTAGCTTAGTTCACTGTTAAGTTAAGTTGTTCAGATCTGCACAAGTAAGCTTTGTGTGCTTAGTAAAGAGATTCGGTTTAATCTCTACTTGTGGATGTAACAATCTTGATATCATAGTGGATTATTGTGTGTGGACTACAATAAAGTCTCGCAGTGATTTCTTCCTGAAAAGGTTTACACTGTAGTCAACAAATTTGTGTTTAGCTCTTCTTAGTTTTTGTTCATCTGTTTACTTTTAATTGGCATCAGAGCAGGTTCTAGATTTTTATCTAGTAGATCTGGTATGATGGAACGAAACTCTATAAACGCACCTCCTCCTTTCACTGGCGATAATTTCTCTGATTGGAAAGGAGCTATGAGAGCTTTTGTCTCTTCAATTGATTCTCGATCATGGCAATGTATTCTACATGGATGGGAACATCCTGTGATTGAGACGAAGGAAATTGAAAGTGGATTTAAACCAGATGGTGCTATCTCTAGTAGTTTACCTCTTAAACCATTTAAAGATTGGTCCAAAGATGAAATAGCATTTTGTGAAGCTGAAAACAAAGCAATAAATGCCTTGAACATAGCTTTATCTAAAGATGACAGAATGCTGGTATCTCATTGTAGCACTTCAAAAGAACAGTGGGATACTCTAGCTGAAACATATGAAGGTGATAAAAAGGTTCAAGCTCACAAACTGCAGTTACTTGAACATGAATGGGAAGCCTTACAGATGGAGGATGACGAGACTATTGATCACTTTCATAAAAGATTGATATCGGTAGCCAGCAAATGTGCTAGTCTTAATGAAGCTATCCCTCAGCATAAAATTGTTAAGAAATTCTTAAGGTCTTTACCTTTGAGATTTCGAGCAAAAGAGACAGCCATTCAAGAAACTCAAAACCTTGACATCTATCCCTTGGCTGAACTTGTAGGCAATCTTAAAACCTATGAATTTAAGCTAAAGGATGATGATAAGAGAGAAACCAAGAAAACGAAGAATATTGCTTTTAAACCTTTAAAGGAATAAGAAAAGGTTGATGATAGTTTAAATTCGACTGAGTTTGCTCTTTTGACTAAAGAATTTAAAAGATTTTTGAAACATAAAAATTCCTCAAAATCTGCTTCAGAACCAAAGCGTTTTCAGAATTTTAGTAAGAAATCAAATGGTGATACTGCTTCTAGCAAATATCCACAAAACAAGTCTTCCTCTAATATTAGATGTTTTAAATGTGGTAGAGTTGGTCATATTGCTACAGACTGTGGAAATAGAAAAACAAAAGATTCTGAAACAAAGGCTCTTAAATCTTCTTGGAGTGATAGTGATAGTGATAATGATGATGCTGTTATTTTCAAAAATGTTTCTCTTGTTTGTTCTCTTCAAAATTCTTACAGTGACAGTTCCGATGGAGAAGATGGAGAAAAAGAAGACAAATACGCAGAGTTATACACAGCATCATTGGGAATGTTAAAGAGGAACAAAAAATTGGAAGACAAAATTGATCAAATTACTAGAGAACACACAAAGACTGAGATGATGCTCAGGTCTGCTCAAAAAGACTGGGAGTTTAAAAGGAAACATCTGGTGAATGACATTGAGAAATTGAATAATGATCTTCTGAAGACAAATGGCAATATAAATGAAGTTGAGCTTGCAAAGAAAATTCTTGATCTGGAAGAAAGTTTAAAAACAAAAATAGATGAAAATTTTTCTCTGTCTTCTGATATTTTATTGTTGCAGGATAAGCTCAAGCAACTGAAGAAAAATTTCAAAAATTTGAAGTCAGTTCAAAATCTATGAGTAAGCTACTGGAAGGTTCAAAAAAATTCAAAGATACCTCTGGACTTGGCTATAGCGGTGCCAAATCTTCTGCACATAAAAATCATGTTAATTTTGTTAAAGAACAAAGAAGCTCAGTTGCTTCGTTTTATGATGATGAACCAACAAATATTCTGCACAGGTATGGTCAAGAATCTGAAAAAGGTAAATCTGAAAGTTTTTTTAAGAAATCTTCTTTTACTCCTGTCTGTCACTTCTGTGGAAAGATAGGACATATTCGACCAGGCTGTGAAAAAATCAAGAGAAACTTCTCTAGTTCAAAAGAGAATGATAGTAAGTTTGATATGTTAAAAACTGAGCTAGATAAACATAGTGAAATTCTGAAACGTTTATCATATCATATCTTAAAGGAGAAAACTGTAAATAAAAAATCACATCACAAGTCGAAAATTTGGAATGACATGCCTCATACACATACCAATTGTTTTTTTACTGATCTTATTCCTAGTGATGAGCCTGTTATTGCTACTTGTCTCTCAGCTACATTTACTTCTGATGATGTACCCACTGTAGCTACTTGCTTAGTTGCATTTACAGCTCTGGCAGAAAGAAGATTTGATTCATGGTATCTTGATAGTGGCTGTTCAAGACACAGGACAGGTGACAAACATTGGTTCAAATCATTCGATGATGAGTTCACTACAGGTAAAGTAACATTTGGTGATGGAAGAAAAGCTCGTGTTCTTGGTAAAGGTACAATTCATGCTACGAATATGCATGATCTAGATGATGTTTACTATGTTGAAGGACTGACAGCAAATCTGATTAGTATTAGTCAATTGGCTGATAAAAATTGGGATGTTTGGTTCAACAGTCTCAGATGTGTTGTGCTAGATGCTAATCAAAATTGTATCATAAGGGGTCCTAGAGCTTTTGATAATTGTTACATGTGTACACTTGTACTCATATTGCTATGGAGTCTTGTCTTATAGGTATAACCTCTGAGGATACCTTAAATCTATGGCATAGAAAAATGGGACATATTAATTTTCAAGACTTGATAAAAATCTCAAAAAGTGATGGTATTAGAGGCATTCCAAAACTGTCTGGTAAAACTGACACTGTCTGCAGGGGTTGTAAGGTTGGAAAACAGACCAGAACAGCTCATCGAGTAGTAAACTCAACTTCAACTACAACGATTCTGGAATTGTTACACATGGACTTAATTGGACCTGCACAACCTGAAAGTGAGGGAGGCAAAAGCTATATCCTTGTTGTGGTTGATGACTTTTCAAGATATACTTGGGTAACTTTTCTGAAAGACAAAAGTGAAACTTTCGAATCTTTTAAAGGTTTAAGTAACATTCTGATTAATGAGAAAAGAAAGTTTAATCTAAGAATTGTCAGAATTAGATCTGATAATGGGACTGAGTTCAAAAATAAAGCTTTTGCTAACTATTGTCATGAGCAAGGTATATTTCATGAGTTTTCTGCTCCGATCACTCCACAACAAAATGGAGTAGTTGAAAGGAAAAATCGTGTTCTATTGGACATGGCTCGAGTTATGCTGCATTCTGCAGGAATAAAATCAACTTTTTGGGCAGAAGCAGTGAGCACTGCTTGCTACACGGCAAATAGAGTCTTATTCAGAACAGGTGAATGTAAAACTCCTTATGAATTTTGGAGAGGTAAGGTTCCTAATATTAAGTACTTTCATGTGTTTGGAAGTCCTTGTTACATCTATAAGGATAGGGATAAGTTGTCTAAGTTTGAAGCAAGAAGTGAACCTGGAGTTTTTCTGGGATATTCTGTAGACAGTAGAGCTTTCAGAGTTTATAATGTCTCTTCTCAAGTAATAATGGAAACGATCAATGTTGTTGTTGATGATCATTTTGTTAGACAAGTGTCTGAATCTCCAGAGTTATTTCCTTTAAAAATTGATGATGACAACTCAGATGAGGAATTAGAAAATAGTGTTCTAAATCATGAAAATGCAGATTCTGTTTATACTGCAGGACCAAAAATTCGACCTAGTTACAGACAAGTTCAGAATGATCATACTGTATCCGATGTAATAGGGTCTATAAATGAAGGAATTAGAACTCGAAGGCAAACCTCTCAGCAACAAGAGTCACAGGTAAAGGATCAGGTATCAAACCATCTTGCTCTACTCAGTTTTGTAACAATCAATAAAAAGAAAATGAATCTTATCAAAACCTTTGGCTTTGTTTCTTCTTTTGAACCTAAAAATGTGAAAGAAGCTTTAACTGATGATGATTGGATCCAGGCCATGCAAGATGAACTACATCAGTTTGAAAGACATAATGTTTGGAGTCTTGTACCACGGCCTAACAATTGTAATGTTATTGGTACAAAGTGGGTTTACAGAAACAAAAGTGATGAAAAAGGTAATATCACGAGAAATAAAGCTAGGCTTGTTGCACAGGGTTATTCACAGGTAGAAGGACTGGACTATGATGAGATGTTTGCTTCTGTAGCTCGTTTGGAATCTGTTAGACTGTTGCTTGCTATTGCTTGTTATCTAAAGTTTAAGCTTTTTCAGATGGATGTCAAAACAGCTTTTCTAAATGGGTATATTGATAAAGAAGTGTTTGTTGAACAACCACAAGGATTTCAGGATGTGCATTTGCCAAATCATGTTTTTAAGCTACACAAAGCTTTGTATGGTTTAAAACAGGCTCCTAGAGCTTGGTATGATAGGTTGCCAGCTTTTCTTGTAAGAAATGGCTATACTCGTGGTTCTGTTGATAAAACTCTATTCATCAAGCATGCAAATTCTCATATGGTCATTGCTCAAATTTATGTTGATATTATTTTTGGATCTACGTGTGACACTTTAGCAAAACAGTTTCAACAAGTTATGGAAAAAGAATTTGAAATGTCTATGGTTGGTGAGCTATCATTCTTTCTTGGCTTACATGTTAAGCAACTTACCAGGAGCATGTTCCTCTCTCAATCTAAGTATGCAGAAAACTTGGTGAAGAAGTTTGGACTAGAGTCAAAGACAAGAAGAACTGTGACAACACCAATGAGTACTACTACCAAACTTTGTGATGATGAAGATGGAAAGGATGTAGATCAAAGGCTGTACATAAGCATGATAGGCAGTCTACTATATTTAACTGCTAGTAGACCTGATCTTTGCTACAGTGTTGGAGTGTGTGCTCGGTATCAAGCAAATCCAAAAGAGTCACACATGGAGGCTGTGAAAAGAATTATTCGATATGTATCTACAACTATATCTTGTGGCATATATTATACTTGTGATACTAATGTTGAAGTTGCAGGGTTTTCTGATGCTGATTGGGGAGGAAATTTGCAAGACAGACGTAGTACATCTGGAGGATGTTTTTATGTTGGTAATAACCTTGTAGCTTGGCATAGTAAGAAGCAGAACTGTATTTCACTTTCTACAGCTGAGGCAGAATATGTTGCTGCTGGGAGTTGTTGTACTCAAATGTTATGGCTTAAACACATGCTCAAGGATTACGGTATCAATCAAGGCAAAATGACAATATTTTGTGATAATACTAGTGCTATAAATATTTCTAAGAATCATGTGCAGCATACTCGAACTAAACATATTGATCTAAGATATCATTTTATTCGTGATTTAGTTGATCAACAGATTCTTGAATTGTCATTTGTGAATACTGAGGGACATCTAGCTGATATTTTCACTAAACCCTTAGATGCTGAGAGATTTGTGTTCTTGAGAAATTCCCTGGGTGTTTGTACTCTACAATGAAGATCTATTGTGAACTACAAAGGTTCCTTCCTGTTCTTAGCTTGTACATTCTCAATTTCAGGTTGTTTCTCAGATATTCTCTTTTAACTGATGTTTCTATGTTACTCTTGATCAATTTCTTCTTCTCTCTCATTTGTTTTTTTGGGATACTTTCTGAGGTTTCACATTACACTTAGTTTCACTGTGGTGGTTCAAAATAGTTGCTGAGCGTCCTGATCAGGAGCTGGTGTAGTGGAAAATGGTACTTCATCTTTCAGTTGCATGCTGCAAATAAATTTTAAAAAAAATAACTGCATGCAACTATAGGCCAGGTTGGTTCTTCTCTCCAGGGATTGACTAACTCCTCAATACCTGGTGGCATGGACTGACTTGGTCTCCCCGGTGGATTTCATATAATTTGGCCAGGCTAGTTCTCCTCTCCAGGGATTGACTAACTACTCAATACCTGGTGGCATGGACTGGTTTGTCCACCCCGATGATTGAATTTTTCTCTCAGCAATGTCCTGAGTGGTTCTTATCAAATGTGACAGTTCACAACAATGGTGTTATAAGGAGTTGATTTAGAATATTACACATGCTGGTATAAGGGGGAGTGTTGCTCAAAAGCTTGCGTATCTAAGTGTCTCTCTTCTGTTTTGTCCCACGTGATCTATTCTTGCACCTTCACCCTCACTGTATCCTGATGATTTTCAAATGTTTTGCTGCAGAATCTATTGATAAAAAGAGCTCAAAGAAACCCTAGTTAATCTTGCACATCTGTGTTCTAATCTGTTATTGATCTATGTGTGATATGCTTTGCTGGAATTTTCTCTTTTTATCACAATTTATTGCTTCCACTTGTAACCGAGTATATTCTTGTGTGAATATCTTTTTCTCTCTGATTTCTCGGCATTTATGATTTTGTGCATCTATCAAAGGTTTTCCTGTCTTTCTAGAAGCGTCTTTTGCATTGGTTTAGGAAGTGCATTGATTCTAGAATTCTTTTGATATTCTGCTAGGGTTTGAACTTGATCCGTTTTTGCTTCTATATAATTCTTTGATCTAGTTCACAATTCTTCATTCTTTTTCGCTCTCTCTTCCTTGTCAGTTCTCATATTTTTCTCTAAGTGTGCAGGTATATCATGGTGCGCTCTCATTATCCTTCACGTACTGGTGAAACTTGACCGTTTGAGTATGACGGAGCGTCGTCGTCTCATTGATGATGCTGTGTGAGATCATGATATTTCTTCCTCTGGTTTTGAGATTCCTCCAGTCTTGCCATTTCCTCCTCCTTCATCTCATGAGGCTACACCTCATGCTGCACTTTTGGCCTCTCTCTCTCGGCTTCAGATCTCTCAAGACTTTTATGCTGGCCGTATGGAGAGACACTACTCTATGTTGGATCGTGCTGTTGGTAGGCTAACTGTGGCGATAGCTGTCCTTACAGATGCTATTCTCGACACTCCTGGCAGGCACCGTTCTCCCTATGGCTCTCGTTCTCCCTCTCCTTCTGTACTATCTCCTCGGGTTTCTCCTCGACCTTATGGTTCTTCTGGTTACTTATCTTCTCCTCCAGCCGCTGGATGCAAGATCTGGAATGATGCTATCCGGCGTGACGAGGACAAGAAGGCTCAGGAGGCCAAGACTAGTAGCTCTGGCTGGGGTAATTAGCCTGCATACACCAAGGGGGAGAAAACTGTTGGTCTCAGCAGCAGCAGTTTTAATTTATTTTTCTTTGAACTCTTGCCATTTTATTTTTGCTTGAACAATTTTATTTTTGGTTTGTAAGTGCATAAGCACAAACTTGTTTATTTTTATGCGGCTGTTTATTTTATTTGTGTCTTGCTGTCTATGATCTTGTCTGTTAGTTCAAGAATATGATGGTCACTGATTCTTGATTTCTGTACAGACACTTTTGATTCTAAACATTGGTTTGGTTTCAGAGGTATGAGAGGCATTCGTATCTTTAGTCTATCTTGGTTCTGTAGGTGTTTAAAGAAAAATAACTTATGTTGTTGTATGCAAGGCCAAAGGGGGAGATTGAAGGTATTCAGGTTTGGCTCTTCATACAAGCTGCAACTGATTTCGGCTTTTCTTGTTTTTCTCTACAGAAGTTGAATTATCATGCTGTTGTGTCTTGCTCAACAGGTGAAGCTCTAAATCAATATTCTCGAAGTATCAGTCTAGCAACACTTGTGTGTTGGCTTTTTTGTTTCTGGAGATCTCATAGCTATTCAACTGTATTGAATTAGGTTTGTGATTACCTAGCTTAGTTCACCGGCCATTAATTAGTTACTCTATTTAGTCAATGCCGTTTTGTATCTGAATCAGATTCATATCAGATGGAAATATATACTGAAGGTATTCAGGTTTGGCTCTTCATACAAGCTGCAACTAATTTCGGCTTTTCTTGTTTTTCTCTACAGAAGTTGAATTATCATGATGTTGTGTCTTGCTCAACAGGTGAAGCTCTAAATCAATATTCTCGAAGTATCAGTCTAGCAACACTTGTGTGTTGGCTCTTTTGTTTCTGGAGATCTCATAGCTATTCAACTGTATTGAATTAGGTTTGTGATTACCTAGCTTAGTTCACTGTTAAGTTAAGTTGTTCAGATCTGCACAAGTAAGCTTTGTGTGCTTAGTAAAGAGATTCGGTTTAATCTCTACTTGTGGATGTAACAATCTTGATATCATAGTGGATTATTGTGTGTGGACTACAATAAAGTCTCGTAGTGATTTCTTTCTGAAAAGGTTTACACTGTAGTCAACAAATTTGTGTTTAGCTCTTCTTAGTTTTTGTTCATCTGTTTACTTTTATATACGTATACTTATCGATCATTCAATATTGATTGCTAGCTCTTGGCGAATGAGGAGATCGATATAGGATATAACGATATATTCGAAGTCGCTATTCATGCATGCTTCTAAAATTTTCAATGTGGTTCGTTTTATCTGTTTGGTAGTTGGTACTACTATCTCCATTCAAAGTTAATCAAACATTTCTATTTTTCACGTTTTGCGAGAGGAATTAAAACTGAGAATGTTAGCCGCCTATTGGCTCGATCGACGAATTTGTAATATAGTAAAGGTACGAGGATTCGTTCAATATAGTCGAATTGCTAAGTAAATGAGAGAAACTGATATCCTTTTTTTTTTTTACTTTCAATCCTCTCGATCAATATCAACGTACGTTCTTGGCGGAGAATGCATGCCGATCTTTGTGTGGGATATTGCAAGTTATATCAAGGTAATTATTCACTCTCACCTCCTCAGAATACTAAATTATGTGTTCCTATGTATGGCAGAATTATTCTTTCCTTAGAGTGAGAGTAATTAGATATACCAAGATACGATGGACGAGGTTTAAGTATAATAATGGAGACGATCAATGTTTTGGCGTGGATCGGTCGCTATCAATTACAGAGATTCTACGAAACCCTTAGCTAGCTATGATAATATGATGATATATGCATGTGCTTTCCAAAAATTTTATCAGTAATAAGTCAAGTTTATGTTCAGTTTACGTAAGACTAGCCAGGAGATGCAGTGCATGCATTCTCATAAAGTCATAATTAGCTAGCTACTACCTGGCTAGATTCTTCAGTTGATATATATCAAGTCTATTCCTGTATATTTATGTTTTTCTTTACGTTCTGTGATATATATTCATTGAAAATGTATCGCTTGAAATTCGAATGAGTAACGGTATTGAGTAAGAAACTTTAAGGAAAAGTAAATGTGGATCGAATGGCTTCTCATCCTTGGTGATAGATTTTTACCTTTTTCCTTGCAGAAGAAGGAGACGGCTTCTCCACAAGGGCTCACTTATACTACATTGCTCATATATCTACACAGGCACCTCCTACGTACTATTTTCTACCTCTGCCTGCAGCTAGCTAACTGAGAAAGTCGATCGGCTGATCAGTTACATTTCCCCTCTTTGCAAATAGATACAAGAATATGCTTATATATGGTGACCATTTACAGAAGCTCGGTGATCGGAAAGCGTCTGATTGAGACTTTGGAAGAGATGCTTAAGAAGGGAACTCTCATCGCCGAACTTGCCTTTTAGGTTCTACTCCAATTCGACTCTTCTATGGCTCAAGCTTTCGAAACCCGAGTGAGAAACAAAGTTTCCATCAAGGGAGGTCTACATACTTAATTATTACAGTTTCTGCAACCATGTTTGGAACTTCTCCGTGCACAATGCTGTGGTCAGGTACCAGTCTACCAGAGCACTACCGGCGCCACCGTCGAGG
The DNA here is from genome assembly GCF_933775445.1 of Argentina anserina. Lineage (NCBI taxonomy): Eukaryota > Viridiplantae > Streptophyta > Magnoliopsida > Rosales > Rosaceae > Argentina > Argentina anserina. The sequence continues at coordinate 4,126,211 of NC_065874.1, forward strand.
ATCGGAGAACGCTGACCGCCTTAATATAGTGGCATGTGACCCAAAAATGCCGACTGATCCGGAACCTTAGATTATCAAGCTCATGAACTCTTGTTCACACTGAACTTGTCGTGGATGCAATATAAGGAGCAATCCAAGTATGTGTACGTGTTTCTGTGTTTATTCATAATTCATTTGTATCCATAGCTTGGCTGCAGAAGCAGCTAGCGGTTTTGGTTAATCTTCTCTTCGTTAATTGTTATTGGTTGCTACTACCTGAAAAACGCCACATGCAATAATTATTTTTGCAACTACCTTGCTGCATATGCCCTCATGGTATGAAAATGTGAAGAATTGTCACTTAATAAGAATGACTAGTGTTTTATAAGTAATCAACAAGATTGACAAGACGAACATATTTTATGTGGTACTCCAACTTGGATGTATTATACTTTACGAATAAGTTACAAACATTAGTGTCATGAATTAAACAAATTTACTTGTTAAGATATTGGTGGATGATAAATGATGTATAAATTGGGGTTTTAACATGCAAACTCGAAGCTCATGTTTAGCAAAACTAGATTTTCTATCCATCAGCATGTCCCGTGCGTACTCCTCCGGCCGTCAATATAAGCCGGGGTAGGGCTGTTTGTTGATTTCTTCATAGAAGTTTTTCAATAGTTAGAGAATGATGAGATCAACAAAGTTTGTGTTTAATTTTATTTCGCGGGCATATTTAAAGATAGATTTTTTTTACAAATTATCAAGATAACATGAATCATCTTATTATTAGGTACATATTGGATGTGTGTATTGGATGATTATTGTTTCACCAAATTCAAAATAAGTCTACATATTTGTGTCATAAATTAAACAAACTCGCTTGTTAATATATTGGATGATTATATGGTGCAACTCCCCTAACTGAAAGTCCCCATTGAACAATCAGCCATGCTAAGTAATCATCTTATCAAATGCAACCCATAATCTATTATTTTACGTAAGATTAGCAGCACTACTGTTCATTTGGGCTGGTCTGTTCATTTGTTGTTTTTGGGCTTTAGTGTTTTGTAATATCATGTTACTGTGATACTGTCCTTATTGTGTTATATTCTTCTTATATTTACACGTTATAACACGGGAGATAAAATCTCATGCACAATTTTGAACGAGAGAATGACGTGATTCATCGTCTATTCGACTCTTCCACCCTGATAATAATTTTTGATTAGTTACTTCCAACGCGATTGCTTCTTTAGCCTCTTGAATTTTTGATATTGCTTAAGGACTGCTCTAATAAGTATAGTTCATAACTTGTAAGTTATAAATGAGCATACCAGGGTTAGGACTCCACATTTTAGTGTTTATGTTGGGGTACTCCACCTGGTTTCATACTTTGAAATAAATTAATTTACCTAGCCAGCCTAGGTAATAGTTATTGTGTAGATTGTCATTCTTCAACAGATCATACAATTCTTTCTCTTGTGCTAAAAAAATTGTGTTTTTTTTGAAAGAAAACGGCACAAAGACATGACCATAATCACCATATGATCTCATGTCTTAGAACTCTCATTGCAATTCTTTTATGGACAAAAAATCTCTCATTGTAATTGAGAAAATCCTACATTAAGGCATACAATTTAACTCATACCATCAATTTCCATGGTAATGAAAAATAGAAAACACTAAAACAAAGACCAAATCAGTTATTCTCCCATCCCACACCCCTCAGGCCCTCATGCAATTACCCGATCATTATTTTGTCTTATTTTTCCTGACTAGTTACACTAGTGTCTGCTTTACATCCAACCATAAAAATAATGGTATGGCCAGGAATATCACATGTCACTCATGACCCCATATGACTGAATATATTCAAATCATATCCTGAATCCACCTAACCCCCAATCAACTTATTCAAATAATTCATTAATTCTTGACTTTGGTTAAAAAATCAGCTCCCAGGTGGCACTTTAGTGACTTAACAAAAACTTACATATTACACCGTGAGTCGGTCACTAATTAATTCTGAAAATTAATGTTCAACTACAATACAAACACAGTAAAAAATAGATTAATAACATTAAATGAGTATATCATATGGAATATGTAGCAGATATATATAATAATTTCTCTTCAGAAACCTAATAAAATACAAGAGTTTTAAGACAATTTATTAATTCATGCAATTATTTGAAGAGAGTCACGTAGTAAATAATTTAATTTACATTAAAGATTGAAAACAAAATAGAAAGAGTCTCCTCACTATTGGATTTACATCTAAGGATGTGATTGAATATGGGTTTCATAATCAACTAATTAATGTGTGAACAGTATTGACTAACACGACTCATAAAATTGGAGTCACGTTTACACAAGTATTTCTTACACATCTAACTTCACTCGTAAGATTAGAGTCACGTTCACACACAAACAAATCTTACACATGTAACATGTCTCATAGAATTATATTCTATACATATGTATACACTCTCTTCCAATAAAATTATTATACGTACACTTGATATGACCTAATTAGATGGTTGAACAAACTCAATATGAACCAAAAATTAAACATGACATATAAAGAGAAAAAATGCTAAATTAAAAAAGGTGTCATAATTCCACACCACACACTAACCCTAAAATCTTAAATTTGTTTCCCACTCTTCACTACCAACAGTCCATAGTTCAGACGGATTGAAGAACCCAACACATCCACATCAAGATCCCACACCCCCTACAAAATGCCACCACTTGCATCAAACTGGGACATCTCCTATCCCCAAATTAAAATAGAACCCTAAAACCAAACCCACAGAATCTGATTACCCATCAATCTATGATTCACCATTTTCTTCGGAAATCCCAATAGGATTCCCCTTTACCAGTCCCACAAAACACGCTTTATCACACAGAGACCAACATACATAGTTAATTTGGGTCTTCTAGGAGTACGATCTGTCTTTCTGAGACAACCTCAGCAATCAATCATGCCGTCAGGCGCTAAGAGGAGAAAGGCCGCCAAGAAAAAGAAGGAGAACGAGACCCTTAACCTAACCAACCCTCAAGGTAATAACTTTGGCCTCATTCATGCATACCCTTTTGGATAATGGATTGATTCTACACTTACCCATGTGAAAAAGCTGATTGCTTTTTAAGGTTTTGAGCTTGTTGTTTTGTCAATTTGTTGTGTTGGGTATGTTTGGTTTTTGTTGTTTTAGCTTGAGATTGATTGAGATTGTTGTGATTGAATCTGGCTAACCATCTGCCGGTCAATGATGTTTGAGCAGTTGGGTATATATGATTAGCTGAATTGTAGTTGAAACTATTGAGTATGATGTAAAGATTTGATTTTTTTATTGTTTTTGCTTTGAATTTTCTTGATGGGTAAATGTTGTTAGAGTAGCTAGCTGAGCTTGATTTGATTGAGACTTTTGATTGAACCAAACTATATACAGGAGATGAAGGGAAATCGAGGGATGAAAAAGGAAGTGATAGTGGTCAGGTTGGCTCTAAACATCAAGCTAAAGAATGGAGACCAGTGGCTAAAGATAAGTCTGTAGATGGAGATTCTAGTGATGCAGAGGCTGTACGGAAAGATGGTGTTGTTAGAATTGAGAGGGACTCGAAGGAGGGTCCCAAGAGCAATAAGAGTGCCGGGTCTGGAAAGGAATCAAGTAAAGCTTCGAGCAGTAGCAGTAGCTGTAGCAGTAGTAGTTCAGACGATGAGTCTCATGTTGTTGACAGGAGAGGGAAGGAGAAGAGTGATGCTAGTGTTTCAGAGGTAAAACCTGCTACTGTCTCAGAGACAAAACCTGCTAGTGTTTCAGAGGAAAAACCTGCTAGTGTTTCAGAGGAAAAATCTGCTAATGTTTCAGAGGAAATACCTTCTAGTGATCTAGTTACATCTGTTGATTCTTTACTAGCAGAAGTGACTCACTCTGCTGGAGATGCACCAGCTAAGAAGCCTACAAGTTTAGATGCAGAGAAGACCCTGTCATTTGGTTCTGATAAGCCTGTAACTTCTGAGCCCGAGATGACGGTTCACCTTACAGAAACTACTCAAGTTGACGGTCTAGTGATCTCTGGTACAGTGGTAAAACCGTCGCTGAATAATGGTTCAGAGAAATTGTTGCCTACTGGGGATCCAGAAAGTTTGACAGATTCTTTACCAGAAAAAATCGAGAGTATGGTGACTCCTATGCCAATTGAGAATGGCAAAGCATCTCCAAGTGCGGCGGAATCTGTATCTAAAGAAAATGGGAGTAAAGTATCGCCATCATTAGATGTTTCTCCCTCTCAAACTAGTAATGATGCTGGATCCATTAAAGAGTCCAATCCTCCAGAGTATTCTGAAAGCCAGGTATATATAGCACTTTATTATATCACGTTATTGCAGCTTCTTTTACCTTGACAGTTGAATGCAACTTTCTTCATTGCTCTTTATCCAGCCTCTAGTAGCTCCTGCCCCACGAGTGGTGGAAAAAACTTCTTGGTTTGGTTGCTGTGGAATTCTGGATGTGGTAACAGGTTCAAGGAGATAAATTCAGGTTAGAAATTTGATACCAATTGCACAACTTTAAATAGAGTTGTCTTGCCTGTTATTTATATTTTTAACATTTCTCTGTAGTACTTTGATATACTCATAGTGTATTGTTTGTCCATGTGTATTTGGAAAAAGCTATGAAATTGTAAGGGGTTTGGATGTCACATGAATGTCATAATTGTCCAAATGCTAGGCTAATAATGCTTCGGGTATGTTACATCTAATAGGTGTTGCTTTGCTTGCAAGCCAGTTGTTGTTTATTTGTTAAGTTCCACTATGTTTGTTTTATTCTCTGGAACATAACTCCAAAAAGTAGTGATATCTATTTTAGTAGATGTAGAAGATAGTATATATGAACACATATATAAATATGTAGTGCAAGCAAGAAACCTCTCTCTCTCTCTCTCTCTCTCTCTCTCTCTCTCTCTCTGATTAAATCTGGGACAACTGGATAAAGTTTCTTGTCATACCTCGAGTGCTTGGAAAATAATGGTTTGGTGTATGCTCTTTCTTTCTTTGCTTTCTCACATTTGTCAGTTCCTCATTAACTAGCAAGTCATGAAGGTGCAATGCTAGTGAAATTTCATAGTTAAGTGCTGGAATTGTAGACACTGGTTGTCATGAAAACTTGGTGGATATCTTTCTCATGAAGGCTTATGGGCGAGTTATGTGCGGCTTGTTATGTACATTTTGGATGGAAATTGTGTTGTATATCACTATATTGTGTTCATTTTAAATTAAGGAATTTAGTTACAATCTAGGTGGCTGTCCCACTATAGGGTCTGGGCAGTAAAGTCGTTATGTCTGCATACTGTGGATACAGTGACTTGTAACGATTAAGTTAAAGATGCAGTGTAAAGTTTACCTTAATTTGGTGAGTAAGGTACTAAGGTTAGAATTCCAATAAGTTTTTGGCCTTTGGGCTTCAATTCTGGAATATGATTTTTGGGGTGGTTTGTGGTTTGAGGACTGAAAATGGCTAATAGTGAGGACGATTATGGATACAAGAACGATTGGGAGAGGATTACAGGGATTAAATTATCGGAAGCAGAGAGAACCAATAGGTTAGGCTTCATAAGAGGACCTTTGGCATGAGTTTAGGGTTTCTGTTTGAGTTAGTGGTAATAGATATAGAAATCCAAGAGGGCTTTGTTTAAATCAGAATATATTGTCTGTTTGTTAGGAGCACCGTCTGCAGTTTTTGTGCACATACTTTGATTGCGCTTGTGGGAGTCCATATATGCCTTGTCAAATGGGTGGCTTGAATATTGTCTGTCTTCTTGCTTTTGGATATTGTTTGTCTGTTTATTCGTAGATTGTACCTCAATATGTCACTGTAGATTCAATTGAACTACAAGGTGGACTGCTCAACTTAGTGCCAGCATTGAAGGATATGCAATATCTTAAATTTGACTTAACAGTTTAAGATTGTAAGACCTTTCAAACTGAATGTTGGCTAATTTTCTCAAGATTTCCTTTGATGCAGGATCCAAGCATGACGGTTCAGTCAGACTCTTTGAAGCTTGTGAAGTGAAAAATCGGGTCCGCAAAATTTATGATACCTTATATGTCAGTAGAACTTCGAGTTTCTTCCCTCCCCCCACAAAAGAATAATGGGCAAGAGGCCTCCTTTGGTACATCATCTTAAAAGTTGTGGTTATAGTTTGAGGAATAGTAGGCAGCTGAATATATACAGCTTTACAAACTTCATATCTTGTTTAATTTTGCAGAATAGTTTCTTTTGACATTGTAGGGAAATGAACGACCTTAAAATTGCAATTTTTATTAGTATGAATATTCTGGTGTCCTAGATCATTGATCATGGTTTTTTTTCCTAAATAATACTCATTGCTGCCCCCTTCCGGCAGTGATTAGCTTATCCTTGGCATTTGAACATTTATGAGCTATAGCTACATTGGCTGACACCCAAACATTACTCAACAATCAACATATTTATTAGCTTCTGCTTCAAATCCATCAAGGTAAAAGAATATTCACAAAAATGTAAACGAAAATGTAGATTGTATTTTTGTGCATCCCTTGACGCGTAAGCCATACCAATCACACCATTACACACCAACACTACGAAGGGTAAGATAAACAAAAGAATGCAAACGCAGCACACCCAGCACCAAAGTGACTCAACTTTTCAAAGATCATCTTGATGCAGAGCCATAGATGGCTGCTATATAAAGAAGCTGGGTCGCTGAAAGGATGATTAAGAATGCCTCCATTGTCCTCTGCAAAAAAAGGTTAGAGCAAGTATGCTTCAGTAAGTGATATCCGGAAGAATGAGAGTACTCAATATTGTTGCTTCGAATCTTACCAGACGGGCATTTCTAATTTCGAGCTCTATCTCCTTCCAAGCAAAGCTGCAAGATGTACTTATTAATATAAGATGAAGAGACCATGTGATCTTGAAGGGTCGTTAAAAACAGGCAGGGAAAACAAATGGAAAGAGTAAGGTACCCCATGGCGAGGAGAGTGAGAGTCCATGCAATGGTAGCAGCTGCGGCCGCAGATGGCAAGCTTTCAGATGTCCAAGAACGAAGATGGTTGAGTCCAGCAATGGCTGAAGCAACACCAACAACTCCGGCGATCAAAGCAAATGTCACAAAGAATCCAGTAGCAGCATTTCCCATTGGGAAGTATATGGGTGAGAAGTGGGCAGGAAGATTGAAATCAGCACCTGCAATCGACATGTCACTCCATGTTAGTGTCACTAGACCTTGTAAGCTAAAACTGTCAAGGGATGAGAAACAAAGAAGCGAAAAAATGAGGATTCGAGAAGTTTTTACCAATAATGAAACCATGGTCGATTGCTCTATTCATGGCCCAGCCGCCGATTCCTAGCACAATGACATACATGCAGAAATTCAGAACCAAAAGCAAACCAGCGACAGATTTCATCTGCTGACCGGCCATTTCTGTAAGATCAAAAGCTGTTGAAGAAAAGGGTTTGTAGTACTTGTTGTCTGTAACATGTTAGGGAAAGAGAGAGTCTTATATAATAAAGGGTGTTTTTGCGTGAAGGGTTTTGGTTCTTTCCTTGCCAAGGATGTTTGGAATTCCTAAGGCTGTGTGGGGGTTGTAAAGGGAAACTGATGCTTCATGATCAAGGCAAGCCAAGAAAAAATGCCAGATTCTTACTTGCTTCACATTTTGAAGTCTTCTTCTTCTTCTTCTTCTTCTTCAGACCTGCGTATCAAAGTATTTTAGACCAAAGTATTGGTGTGTACTTAGGTACATAAAAATAATAACTTGATTAGGTATTGTAATATCCCGAAACTTTCACAATAGCTCTTTTTACGAAAATAACTTGATTTCATAATTTAAAGAGAAGTTTGGTTCCAAAATGAATCAACGAGCAAAGAGTAAATAGAATCCAAATCGCACAAAATACTGGTGATTTATCTAATTTTTAGTAATTCGACAGTCCTTCATGTTTCAATTTCAACTAATCACTCTTTGTATTTTTAAATTTTAAATAATTTGGTCATTCAGGTTAAGTCTCCGTCCAATTACATCGTTAAGTTGTTTTTTCCTCTTATGTGATGTTTGACAAGTCAACAATTTAACGGTGCAATTGGACGAAGACTTAACAGAATGACCAAATTGTTTAAAATTTAAAAGTATAAATAGTGATCAGTTGAAATTGAAACATAAAGACTTAAACTGTCGAGTTACTAAAAATTGGAAGAGTAACTAGTATTTTGTTCATCCAAAATTTTTAATTAATGACTGTACAAGTTAGGTGTTGTTGTACACTAAAATTCATTCATATCCGTCAAAATTAATTAGGGTATCACTTATTGTATATTGTATATTATATAATCAAAGTAAACCTGATGTCTCAATTGGTATATGGAGATCCCAGTGAGGTAGTGACAATGCCGAGTTTCAAAAGCTCAAGTCCTCCTACCAGGTACGTACTCATCGACCCCGGCCAAAGTCCGGAATCGCTTCAATGCTTATCTTGTTAGACTCGCTAACAAACCCTCTGGACCAAAGAGAGAGTCTTCTAAGCAAAGAGGGAGCCATTGGAACCAAAAAGAGAGGAACATGGTGAACCTGTTTTTATTCCAGAGAACTTTCGCCACCGTGAATCCGGATCGGCCATGCTCAACAACAGTCGACACGGTTGAAGATTGGCACAGTGCCGTGACGCAGTTGGAAGAGAGAAAACTAAACCTTAACTCCGAGTTTTATGAAGCACTCTCAATGATTTGGCGGTAACGTAATACATAATAGTTCGTAAAGTAAAATTGGGAGAAAATCAGCCTTCCTGAGTGCAAAAAAAAATGATCCCCTAAAAAAAGTGTGAAAATTGATAATAATCATTATTATATGTTTTATATGAAATAGTTATAAGTAACTTTGTGTTTTTTGTCACCACAAAGATTCGTTGTGTATAGTTATTCTCGAGATGAAATTGAAACTGTAAGTGCATTTTTTTTTCTAACAATAAGCAAAAAGCGGAAAGGAAAGTCAAACTTGAATCAAGGCCTCACCTTCACTATATAAATACACTCACCCAGCTTTGCAACAAATTTTATTACAACACTAAACCCCTAATTCTCTCTCTCTCTCTCTCTCTCCTTTTTCACTCTAACTTTTTCCGATAATTTGTTTTGATATTTATGCGAAAACTTTTCATGGATTTTTGGGGTACTATCTGCAATGAAAATTGTGACAAATTTGGCAATAGATGTTTGTAGTAATTTATTTATATGATGCAATTATTTAACTGCAGAAACGCAATTAACCTGAGCATATATATGTGGGCGAAAACTTACTTAAAAGAAATTAGGATTGTGAGAACACACTATTGTTTGACTCATAATTTTAACTCATGATTTCTTTTTCAGGTTGGGGTAAAATGGTTATGCTCTATAGGAGAACCCCGGAGAAGCCCGATGCAGTGTTCGTGTTCCGCTGAACCGACACCACAAAAAGGTTGAGCAAAGGCCTCAAATGTTTTGTGGGTAATTTGTGGCCTTTGGTGGGGTGGGTATTGCTTAAAATCCCACATTTGTATGAGTTTTGTGGGATTTTAAGCAATACCCACCCCACTAAAGGCCACAAATTGCCCACAAATCGTTGTGGCATTTGCTCAAATTTTTTGTAGTGCGATGATATTGATGGCAAGGCATTTTTCAGTACCTATGATTGTGTAATTGTGAAAAGAGGTGATAAGAGCAAGTTGGTTATCATCTACCTTATAGGAAGGCCAAAAATGGCTGAAAAGGAGAAGCAAGGAAAGAAGCAAGATGCAAGAAGCAGCTCTGGCAAAGCTTTGAAATCTTTAAAAAGTCATACTTGTGTATTCATTAGTTTTATACATATAACATAATTTGTAACCAAAATAAACATAATATATTGTTATTCCTTCATAACAAATACATATCAAAATCATGCAATTCATCCAAAATCACTTTGCATAACATATATCAAAATACAAACTAGTCTTGAAATATTTAAAAAAAAAACAAGAACAATGTTTAAACTAACTTCAAGCTTCAAAATCGTCATCATCGTCAACTAGAATATCCCCCCATATGTTTTGATTCTCTACATTACTTGAGATTTCTAAAAGAATAGTTTCAATTTTCTAAACTCTAAACTCCTAACCACGGTTGGACTGAAGTTTAAAGGAAAATGGAGTAAAGCTCTGTACAAATGCACTCCCATACTTTATGTTGGAAAATTTTCTATTAATAAAACAAGAAGGAAAATGAGAGTTTAAATTTTTGAACTACCCAACTTGCCCAAGGTTTCTTAAATTTCAAAATTTATCTGACTATGATTGAAATGATATGATTGTAATTTGAAAAGAAAGAATAAAATGAGAAAAAGAAAGAGAATGTCACGATCCTACAATTTAGTCCAAATGGATGATACCAATGTGTTGAAAAGATAAATACCCACTATCTGTTTCATTTTGTTTTTCCACAATTTCTGTTAGAAAAAAAATACAAGATTCACCCACGGAGTATGTCATGAGCTAATTTAATATAAAAATATTAAATTCTATAATTTAGTGGATGAATAATTAATTGAAAATGTATAAAGTTACATATACATGTAAACCACTGCATCATCATGACCATTCACATTTTTACAAAAACAAATTTGGTGAAAAGTCATAACTCTTACTTTACATGTATATAATAATGCTTGTTACACCACATTTTTAAATAATAATAATAATTCAGTCATCTTTCCTCCTCTTCTTTTGTCTAGAGTTTTCTTAGTAGCCTTGAAAATCAAATGAGTTGTTTTCAAGATAGAGTTCATACACAATCTTTGTTCGTTGTTTTTGGGGTTTGGAGTGCTACTACCATAAGAAGAATGTCGTTTGTATCATATGAGACGTTTGCCATCAATTCTTTATAGTACCAATGAGGAGGCAATTTTGCCTTAAGGACATAGAACCAAGTTTTAGACTTGACCATGATGTTAAAGGTTTTTATGACTTTTATCGGTTTTATCCAAGGTCTGAAAAAACGCTAATAAGAGTCATTCCTCTCACATCATCAACAAAGCAACATGGAAGACTATTTGGAAAATGCCCACTCTCCCAAAGATTAGACATTTTCTCTGGAGGGCTATCAACTGTGCTACCCCTACTTTTCTCAACCTATCAATCAAAATGAAATCCAACCCCAAGTGCCCTGTGTGTGGTGGTGAAGATGAATCAATTGAACATGCTCTTTTATTATGTCCGTGGGTCAAGTTAGTGTGGTTTGGTTCCCCATTGGGTATGAAGATCAATATGCAAGCCATTACTACATTTGATTGTTGGTTATTACATAACTATCAATCATATAAGAGTAAGGAGGATCGTGATTGGGCTCTTACCATGATCAGCTTCATTTGTTGGTTTATATGGAAAGCTAGGTGCCGTTTTGTCTACAGGGCCACTCCATGTTCCCCTGAACTTGTGATTTCTCTTAGCTCATATGCTGCCTTTGAGTTTCTGAGTACCAAAATTCATATCCCTGCATCTATGATTACTTTCTCTGAATCTCCAACCCTCCCTGGTACAGTTGTGGTGTGTACTGATGCTTGTTGGGTAGATGAATTGAAAGGTGGTGTTGGGGTTGTGATATTTGATCATTTGGGTCATCATTTGGGGGGTTTAGCTGTTGTTTTGAAGGCAGAGAACGCGGAGATTGCTGAAGCCCGTGCTGTCTTGACTGGTGTGGATCTTGCCTTACAAAGAGGCTATAAATCAGTGAGATTCCGCTCTGATTCTCAGAATGTTATATCTGAGTTGCAGACAAATCGCACTTGTATTAATTGGAAAACATCAATCATCATGGAAGAAATTACCTGGAGGTGCCGGTTTTTTGATCGGATTGATTGGGAATGGATTCCCCGGGAAGCTAATCGCGCTGCACATGAGGCAGCCAAACTTGGTTTTCGGACGGTGGGTCTTCGCTGCTGGTCGGAGACTCCCCCACCGTCTCTAACAATGGTACTGAGAAACGATGGATTCCCCTGTCCTCACTGATTTTATTTGTGTCGGAGCATATGCTCCTCTTTTTGTGCGTTGCTTGTCCTGCTTCCTCTCTCATCTGTTGAGCTGAGAATTGGACAATAATGCTTACTGGTTATTTGTAATGGGCTACAGCTTATGGCTGAACCTCTGTTTGGGCGTTTGCCCCTTTTCTTGTCTTTGAATTTTCAGCTTTAACCAAAAAAAAAAAAAAAAAAACGAAAATATCGTTTAAATCCATATGAGGATATATCTTTAACCTACCAAGTTAGTTTCGCACGAAATTATCAACATTGTCCGAAATATCGCGATATTTTCAAATTTCTTCAAAATATCGCGATATCAGCTCTAGCCCACATGTTGCTTATCCATGTGGCAGCGCCTCCTTTCACCAAAATACAGCTCAAAATCATTTCCCAAGTGAGGAGATTCGAACCCTGCTCTCTCCCTTATTTCCTTAAAGGCTCAACAAACAGAACTAACCTCAACTTTGTTTACTTGTTGGATCTTTATAATATATATCTACTCAAAACGAATCTGGACTTAAAATATAAAATATCTAATTCTAATTAACTTTTCTACTTTATTTTTTTTCAACCTCTAATTATTCAACTATAAAATATTTTTTAACTACTTTCAAAAATAAAATCACTATTAATAACATCTATTCTGAATATCCTTTTTCTTCATTAGTTCATTCTTCCACGGAAAAAAATTATACAACACTCTATCTCCCCAATTATATAGACTCTAGCGACCGTCACTTACCTCCTATAGTAGTGGATTGGTGATGCACTTATATAAATATAGTAGTAGTAATTTGGTTATTATAGGTAAAATAATAAATTATAATTAAAAATTCTCAACGACTATTTCACCTTATATTACTATAACTAACTATGGACTAATGTTTGTACAAGGTTTTCATATGAAATATAATAGATAATTAGTCAAATAATCATCTTGAAACGTTTCATATATAATTTCCATGTTTTTATTCAAATTTCCATTAATTTTGTCAATAGTTTTACTCATATCGATATTTTTCAAAATTTTCCATCGAATTTTTCATTTTTTAAACCATCGAAATTTTAGTCCTTGATTTTATCTTATTTATACTTATTTATCTTATTTATACTTATGCATCTTGTTTGTCTAAATGATGTTTTTTTATTTTCTTATAAATATAGCAATTGGACCATATAATTTACCAACACTTTATACCTTGGCAATAATCATGAGTAATAGACTTGAACTAAAAACTGAAAATCCCGTGTGTGATTAGTGTAATAGAGTTTAAGATGCTTAGTAGTAAAGATATTAGCTTGGTCCTCATGCAATGCACGTCCTATTTGTGAATTATATCAATGCATCACACAAGTTATTTGTTCATATAATGAAAACGTCAAATTCATTTGTAATTTTTTTGTTAAAGTATAATCATTCTATGTAATTGTGTGTACAAAGAGTATTTGTGAGATGCTGGTTTTATAAAAGATTTGTCTTTTACAATTTTAACCCTCCTTAATATATTTTATTTTGGTAAATCACATTTTTACATGAGCAGTTCAATTTTTTTGTGAAACTGTTGACAGTCTGACACTAAAATCAGACTTCGAGATATAGTAGTAGAGATGCCTATAACTCATTGTTCTCGTCAAAGCAAAAGAACCACTACACATACGTATGAGTACCGAGAAGTTGCCTGCAAAAACAAGAAACAAGCAGCGTTTCATGTCGTTATTCGTTAGGCTGGCACCTGTTTTTTTTTTTTTCGGCTTAAAAGTAGCCATGCTCAGAGTTCCCGCCAGTTTTTTAAACCTTAAAGTATCCCAATCTTCACTCTCATTTGCTGTTTCAGGTTCTAACTTCCACAACAACCTCACAAAGCTCTCCAAATGCTTCCTGGGTTTGATGTGTTACACCAAATTAACTGCCCCATCTTACAAGTCACTGCTCTCGGATCACCTTAAAAACCATAGACTAGATGAAGCTATCCTAGTTTTCAAGACAATCCCTTTGCCTGGTGTCGATATGTACACCAAAATGATAACCGGTTATGCGCGACGGCGTAGGCTTGATGATGCCCTGAGGCTGTTACGAAATGCATGAGAGCGATCTGGTGTCTTGGAATGCGATGATCAAAGGGTGTTTGGATTGTGGGGATTTGAGTAAGGCTAAGGAGCTGTTTGATGGGATGCCGGGGAAGAGTGTTGTGTCGTGGACGACGATGATGAATGGGTACTTGCAGTTCGGAGCTTTCGAGATGGCAGAGAGCTTGTTTAAGGGAATGCCTTCGAGAGATGCGGCTGCGTGGAACTCGATGATTCATGGATGTGTTTGCCATGGAAGGGTGGAAGGTGCTAAGAAGTTGTTTGAGGTGATGCCTGGGAAGAATGCTATATCGTGGACTTCGATGGTTGCTGGGCTTGACCAGAATGGGAGGAGTGAGGAAGCTTTGGTAATTTTCGGAGAGATGGTGGCTTCTGGTGTACAACCCAGTTTGACAACATTTGGGTGTGTGGTGACAGCTTGTGCAAATTTGGGGAGTTTAGAGTCAGGCCGGTGTTCAGGTTCATGGTCAGATTGTCAAGTTAGGGGACTGCTTTGATGAGTTCCTAGCTGCTTCACTTATAACACTTCTATGAAAACTGCAAGCAAATAGAGAATTCCCACAAGGTTTTCAAGCCAGATTTGTTAGTCGGAAATTGAAATGAACTTTTCGAAACAATCAGAGGTTTGCTTAGCACGGATGTACACACTAAATCAAAGAAAAGAAGATGATGTACCATCACTAAGAGAGGCTTGCTGAGTTGCTCTTCAATTCACCGTTAGTTGATGGCCGAGGTCAACCAATGTCTTTGTAGCCTTGTGTTCAACCTTCTGAAGGTGCTGTATGATCAGTTGATCACTATTCCTTCTTGGTTTACGCACTGGTGTAGTAGGGCGGAATATGTGTTACTAAAACAACACTCATAACGAGAGTGGGATTTGATGGCTGTGTCTATCCGACTTTGAATGAGTCGACTTGAACTTAGAAAGGTCATGAACATCCATTGGCAACTCCAAATCAAGAGTAAGATTCAATGAAACAGATATCAAAGGAGAAAGAAAGCGCAAAATTGAAAAGCAGATTTTTTTTCATATTGTTATATAGTCACGTACACTGCAAGTTATCTCAAACACCATACAAGTATTGTCAACCACTCACACATGTCTCTAGCAAGCTTACATCGAAGAGACTTTCGACCTCTGAGCATTGTTTACACTTTCACAATTCGTACAGTGCTTTTAACAGACTTGCTGTCAAGTTCAGCATTTCGACTCACTGATGTTTTAAGAAAAATAGTGTTAGATGAGGTTCAGTGAGCATTCCTATAGTGCAACCCAGTAATAACTAATAAGTGCTTCATTTGAGAATAGTTCCGTAACAAAGGGGGGGGATAGCTACTGCTGCAGGTGGGAGAGTAGAAGAATGTGAATTTGCAGCGATTGAAATGGTCGGTATACCTATTGCTGCTGGTGGGAGAGTAGTAGAATGTGAACTTAAGAGCTTCCAAATACTTGAACAGTAGACCTTGTGCTTCTCAATTCATCGGAAACTGTGATGAAAATGTGGTTAATCTACGAGCGACGAGTGATACGATACAATTTTAATTCCAGCAACATGTCCAATGACTTGTCTCCGGCCGTAAATGTTGGCCATCATGTACTAATTCACTTAGAAATCTGAATTAAGTCTAGTGATAATAAAGAGATTGACATGAACAGGCAACAAATCGTGTCCAGGAAGTGGACAAAACATTCAACTTGCCATTTCCATACTTCAAAAGCCTAGATGACGAAACACTTTTCACCTAATTCTTGATAATCCAGTGTATGATTGCACAACATAGAAATAATCAACGATTAAATTTTTTGATATTGAGTATTAAAAATCTGTCTACAACTCATCATCAGGTCAAAACAAAAGAACCAGTACAAAAGATGGCTAAAACAAGCTCATTCATCCTCCTGGCTACGCAACCTTGCAAGCTTGTTAGTCACCACAACATCAAGCTGGGCAGCTCTCTCAACAATTTCCTTCCTCTTCTTTGTCGAGATATTGTGTGCAATCTCAGCACAGTACGTCCTGGATAACAAGGTTGCAAAAGGATCAGAACTGAAACATGTGAGATACAACAAAGAAAAAGGAAAGAACAAACAATGTAATGCAGCTCACCTATTGTGCATCATCAGAATTTCAAGCTCCTTGACATTGTGGACAACAAACTTCTTGAACTTGTTGGGAAGAAAATGGCGAGTCTTCTTATCAGAACCATAACCTATGTTTGGCATGAGAGTAACTCCCTTGAACTTTCTTCGAACACGAGAGTCAATACCCTTAGGTCTCCTCCAGTTGGTCTGTCAAAGACACGCAATTATTCACAAATGCTTTCAATCTCTCAAATGATAGAAAATACAAGTGAATACATGTGAAGATGTATGGAGGGTTAAAGTAACAGAAAGCTGTAGAGAAACAAAGCTCCCTGTGTCGCAAGACCTCTATAGATTCTATGTATGCCCTGTAAACGAAATGTCCAGCTACAAATAAAGTCTGGACATTAGATACCATAGGCAAACAAATACTGACATCCACAAACACTACCATACAACCAAAACCAACAAAATCAGAGCAAACATAACTCTGAAGGCTGGTTGAATTGAAATCACAATCAGGCACATGGGTAACTCTACATCAGTCCCTGATAAATACTTCCAAAAACAAAAACAAAAAACTAACACAACCAAAAACCCAAATCATCATCTAAGAACCAAATCAATCAAGTAACGAGCAAGAAGGTTTACATATTGCAATCTCAGCCGAAAGATGGTGATATTTAACTGGATAATCATTTGATATCAGGCAAATGGGTTAAAGTTTGCATCATGGATTGCACATATACTTGAAAAAAAACAATCAAAATCATCATTGTAAAAAATAAAAATAAGACGAGGGGATAAGCAGCATAGATCAGATGGTAGTGCATGTAAATATTCATCATTTAACAGCAGAAAAAAATGGGTACAAATCATCACTTCTTGATGCATACTCCCCTTGACACTTGACATTAGACAAACCAAAAACCCAAACACAACTGAATCAACAAGAGTCCTCAAATCACTAAATACATCAATATGTAAACATAAAAATCCAAACTTCCACAGTAAACATACATCAAAATGGAATCAGATAAAGTATGTCAATCACCACCTTACATCTCTTTGAGATGCAAATAAGACTGGGGCGACAATCACTATCATCATTTTCACTCCCAAAAAATAAAAAAACAAACTCTATTAATAAATCAAAAAAGAAAACAAAAGTGAAATTACCTTGACGCAGATCTTGCGGTCGCTTTGGGGCCTCTTGAACTGCTTGACCCTCTTCTTCACGATCGCCTTCTTCAACAATGGAACCGCCATTTTTAACTCACCTCCTGCAAATCCAAACACAAGAAGAAGATTCAAAACAGAGTTAGATTAAGCAGATGAAATAATAATAATAATGGAATGAGAAAATAGATCTGAAACCCTAGAGAGAGGGAGGCGGGACCTTATTAGGGTTTAGCTGGGCGGCCTAGCTCGAGTTTGAGTATGGGGACTTGGTGGGGGCATTATATAAGCCGAGAGAGAGTGCGCTAGGGTTTCTTTTGTGTAATTTGGGTCGGGTTTTAGTTGCAAGGCCTGTTTAAAGCAGCCCATAAAGCCGATAAGTTCTTCTGCCCGTGTAGCCATAGGTTACAACATCAAATACGGTATAGCACATGCTACGGAAAATTCTAATTTTTCTTCCGGGTCTAAATCCTGGCATCGGAATTTTATTTTTTAATATTTATATGAACAACGGGTAGTCTGATGAATCTTAAATTGGAATTTGTCTATCACTATAAATATTTTTGTATCAGGACACCTGGTTATATCACAAAGTATACTGCCTTTTGATTTTCAACCGAGGGTATCGAGAAAAAAATTAAAAATATTAGATTATTATAATTACATATAGTGTAGTTTGTTTTAAAAACTAATGGTTTGCAATTTCAATCAATAAGCTCCATTTTACCTAGCAAAATGCCTAGATTGTAAGAACATTACGTTATAAATAATTTATGCGTACAATTGAATAACAAATCCATTGTAACACATGCTATGGAAAAAAACTAAAAATATTAGATTATTGTCATTACATATAGTGTAGTTTGTTTTAAAAACTAGTGGTTTGCAATTTTACTCTGTAAGCTCCATTATACCTAGTAAAAATGCTTAGATGTAATGTCATTACAATTATAAATAATGTATGTGTACAACTGAATAACAAATCCGGTGTAGCACATGCTATGGAAAATCAATTTCCAGGTTCGAATCCTGTCACCATAAATTGTTTTTTTGTGTGTGTGTGTTAATATATAAATAAACAACCAATGGTCTGGTGTTGTAATCTTAAATTGAAATTTGTCTATCACCCTAAATATTTGTGTGCCTGCTTATGTCATAAAAGTGACTGCCTTTTGATTTTCATTCGAGGGTATCAAGAAAAAAATTGAAAATATTAGATTATTGTCATTACATATAGTGTAGTTTGTTTTAAAAACTTGTGGTTTGCAATTTCACTATATAAGCTCCATTATACCTAGCAAAATGCCTAGATGTAATGTTATTACAGTTATAAATAATTTATGCGTAAAATTGAATAACAAATCCGGTGTAGCACATTCTATGGAAAATCAATTTCCAGGTTCAAACCAGGGCACTAGAAATTGTTTTTTTTGTGTGAATATTTAATAAACAACCAGTGGTTTGGGGATGTTATCTTAAAAAAATTTTAAAAAAATAGATTATTGTCAATTGTCATTACATATTGTTTACAATTAAAGCAATGGCAACCTTGCCCTTAGATATAAGATCTACTCCCCTCTCTTGAAATTGGAAATGTGTGCCCAGCTTATCTTCACTTGCAGAAGAAATGAGATATTTCTCCGATATTTCCAGAGTACTACTCATTGCTTCTGCTTTAAGTGCACTTACCATCTCAGTCACATTCAATCTGAATCAAGAGGTCAGAAAAAAGTTAGATTGCAGTAGAACAGACCTCTATAATACAGTACACAGTGTCACCTAAAGGAAACATATTTTTATGTAGATTACTCGACCATATTATAGTCTAAACAAAATCATATACTTATGTCTGTATGAATACGTGTCCAGGTAGCCGCTTTCTTTTATCATAGTCAGCAATTTTTCTGGGGAATTAGTGAATTACAAGATTTAAAACAAGATTTCAATTGGTGCTGTTTACAGCAGCTTCATTCAGAGTGATGAATATTTTTGTTCTCTTCTTTGGTTTGCTAACCTCATTTGCAAGAGCATAATACCCAAGCAAGAGCATTCCTGGTACTGACTCGCATGTTGCAAGCTAGGAGAAGCAGATTCCTACGATCAGATATCAATCATATTATTGATTGATATTGAAATCCCATTTTCCTTTTAGGTTTAAATTGCAGAAGCAGAAAACATTGATTTTCCTTCATGATTCAGATGACATAGAAACTAAATGTAGATAACTCACCTTTTAGAATGTACCTCCGCAATTTTTAAAGCTTGTTGAAGTAACAGTGTATTAACACCAACAATCTGATCAGCAAGTAAGCTCCGTTGTGTTTTCTCTCCAAATCTTAGTCCGTCAAACACATGTTTTTGGTCCATTTCACACAGCTTCTTTTTTGCTGCTATGAGACGCTTCTGAGACTTTTTTCTCTCTTTCCATTCCTGCACCACATTAGAGAAATCAATAGGACATCAGTTTACCACTAAAAGATATGATAACTTCAACTAGTAAGTTATGTTAAATGTAAATGGTAATGCCTTAATTCTTCTCTTAATAACTTTAGCTCACCTAAATCTTATTAATTGCTTGGCTCATCTATTTTGACAACCAATAGATACGACTTCTACTTGGTAATACTTTGTAGGAAACAAATATAAAAAACATTGTTGGAAAAGAATGAAAAAATTTTGAAAATAAAAAAAATCAAAATGCCATTTAGATTCGTCCATCTTCATTTTGAACTCATATAACAATAAGTAACTGGTTTCATTAGGTAGAACAAGGGAGTGTGCCTCACAATCTGGCGTCTTTCTTTCTTTGACCTCTCATCATAGAGTAAATTTAGTTCAAGGAGTCCCTTTGGAGGTGTAATCTGCATTTCTTTTCTATTCATATCAACATCTGGAACAATTTCTTCAACAAATGGTATCAACACTAGGTGACCAGATAGTGTTGTTCCTGCGGGCTTTGGCTTGCCTGTGGAGTCAAGAATATCAAGCGATGGATCAAGCATGACCTGTAGAAGATCGCTCGCTCCGCTGTTGAAAACATTAACCACGTCTCCCACAGGTTTACCTGTTTCCTGAAAGAAACAGAATTTGAGATGTTAAACAATATAGGCTGGTGAAACAGTCAGACAGTACTTTTCAAGATAAAGATGCCAAGGGGGTATAAATGTGTGCGTCATTGGAGACCCACAAACAGAAGCCGAAAATTTAGAGCATATGACCTTACTGCTTAAAGTAGACTTTAGGGATACAAATAAAAATTTCTGTAAGAAACACATGCATATGTGAACAAAGCCATATATATAAGAATAAATTTTGAACACAAACCTTGAGAATAACTCTCATTCCGACAAGATCACGAGTATAGATTTCTCCATCTTCCAACTGTGGCCTATCTTCTTCCCTCACAAGTAAAGTTGAACCAATAAGCTGCCTCGCCTGGAATCAGCAGGTTACAAACACATGAGATTCATGATAAATGCAAAGTGGTTTTGATTGTTCTCAGAAAAACAGAGACAGATACCTATGGAGGCTTAATCATAAACTTATCTAATCTAACATCTCAAGGTTTCACCATCAGGATAACATAATGTTTTATGCATGTAGATTAAAAGAGGTGAAGATTTGAGAGAGAGAGAGAGAGAGAGAGAGAGAGAGAGAGTACAACAAAAACTCCTAAGACCCAAGTGGCTATGCATTTCAGAACTAACAGGGATTGCAATTGAAAATTTGAAACAAGTAAATAAATAAATGAACAACTAAAATCATTATTTACTGTAGCTCATGAGAAGCTCACTTGGTCCACATTGTCAATTCCTCTCAATTTAAGTATCCAAATCTTCTGGCCAGGGTGTCCTCTTCCCTCGACCAGCTCAACTTCTTGAACTCGTTCTTGGCCTAATGTTTGTTGTCGCAACCATCTTCTTCCAGGCTGATACAAAAACATCAAATTAGCAACAAAGTAAATAATAATCGTCAAGGGAACCTTGCAAATCAGTTCGATCATTTCACCTCAGCAAACCGCAATTCAGGAAAGTCAGTGGTAGGTTTCACACGAATTTCTCCTTGAAGCCCATGGACATTGGCCACATAACCAACACTAACAAATCCTGACTCTTCAGCAGTCTCAACAATCTCTTCAGTGGCTGAAGCGGCAAAATAGAAAATCAAATTAACTAATTGTACAACTTACTAGCCAAAGTATAGAATTACCACAGACCTTGCACATACAATTGATCATTCATCTAACACATACACTGGTCCCGGAATAATCCAACCAACACAATTTTGTGAAACTACAGAACAAGACTGTGCATGATACCATTTACACAGTCATTGAAACTTAAAAGTAATAACCTTTCACACGGCATATAAGCATATAAATTTCTTATATGATAAAAAGTATTAAAGTATTTCACAGACATCTCAAACTATAAATATGAACTTCAACTCAAACTTAGTGAATTGATTCATCTTTTTATCTTCTATAGCTATTAGAAACCAATACAAAGCCCATGAAACTAAAGCATCAGAGTTTCATACAGCATCAGAAAATTAACATGTCTTGTTGGATAAGCTTACAGTCTTACTTAAGTATGTGTCCGTAAACTTTACATAAAAATATGAAGTTTCACTCAAACTTACTGCAGCCCTCCATTTTTAGAGCTTCTAAAGCTATCAAGAAATTAACCAAAAAAAAAAAGAAGCTATCGAGAACAAAAATTTAAACAGACCCAGTATGCAAGACACTGAAACAAGCAAAACCCATCTAACTGTAGAGCCCTACTGAGACAGTGAAGCGGCGAGTTACCTGTGGCGTGTAGAGGAGGGAGGGCAAGGCGGCAATTGCGCAGAGGATTCGGGGGAAGCCGGAGAGGTGAGGAGACTGAGTCAGGACGAGTGTGGCGAGTTAGAATGGAAGCGGGAGCGAGTTTATGAGTGGGGAGGAGTGGATTTGAAGAACAGAGAATGGAAGCTCTCTGCATGTTTGAGCGGACTCCCTCACTGACAATCAAACCGTGTAGCTTTGTTTCAGTTGTAACACTTTGGATAATATTAACATGTTTTTTAAGATATTTAACATGTGTTTTAACACTTGGAAGTTGGAACAAAGCTACACGGTATCACAATATTAACAAATCTCTCGGGGTTTTTTTAACACTTGGATAATATTAACATGGTATCAATGTGCATGAGCGAGTCAAATTTGTTGTGCT
This sequence comes from Argentina anserina, assembly GCF_933775445.1. Lineage (NCBI taxonomy): Eukaryota > Viridiplantae > Streptophyta > Magnoliopsida > Rosales > Rosaceae > Argentina > Argentina anserina. The sequence goes on from NC_065874.1 coordinate 4,148,832, forward strand.
TGCTACTGATTTTAACACTATATTTTCACTTTCAAACATGTATGTGGTCGTGATATGTATTTTTTGCAAGGATTACATCTCATGTGGATTGCGTGTAAATATGGCATGTATGTTGTAAGAGTTGTGCCTACATAATCCAATAGTTGTACTCTCCAACATATGATGGAACTTTACGAGTTGGCTGAAATGCTCATGTCATCAAGACGTGTTTTGTTCATTCAACTGTAGATTTTAAAATGTCTTAATCTTGTATCTAGGAATATGTGGCCCCCAAATAGAACTACTATGTATGTTTATATCTTGTCCATTTTATACATAATTGATTGATGAGATCTAAAATGTGGTAACTGTTGGAAAATGGTTGGAAAAACAATTTAAAATCAAATTTTAATTGATTAATTAAATTAAGTTAAACTTATAATTAATCAAAGATGAACATAGATTTGAGTTCTCCATAATGAGGGCTACAAGATCATATGTTTGTTTGTGTAATTTGGTTTGTGGGTGAATAAGAAATTGTCACTCAAAGATGGCTACTTAGAATGAGGGAAATATAATTGTCCCACATTGGAAAAGAGAATTGTTGAAAAGCCTTTATATAGAATCAATTGTGTATGGATTGTAAAGTGTGTAATCCCCTTATACCCTCTCGCGCACGCGCAGGGGGGGTGCAAATCCTAAAGTCGCAAGGGAAACTCGTGTATGCTCGTGCAACCTGCGGACACGAATGCAACACCGAATTGAGGGTCGGAATGCATTTCCGAAAATTTTGTAACATATGTAACTCAAATATGTTATGATTTTTTTATTTATGTAACAGCCATCTTATTAATTGCTGATTGCAAATCCTCACAGTATAAATAGCCACCATCCTTTCATTGTAAGATGATCTCATTCGAAACACATTCTTAGTTCTTCTCTGGTGATAGATTGAGGTACCTTTCGAGTTTGTTGAGGAATCTAGCTAGTAGTGCAACTTTCTAGAATTGTTTAGTCGTTATATCTTGGGAGACAAGCGCCAAGCATCCTTGCACCGGTAGAGGAGGCGTAAACGTCTTAAGGACAGTGTGGTATTACACACGTCTCGACTAGTTCTTCCATCACAAATCGTTCGGTATTTTTGTTGAATTTCTTTTCGTGTTCTTCATTTCTGTTTTATAATTATTTATAATTCAGCTTATTAAATTATGTATGCAATATATCATTGATTTTTATAACAGTAACCAATCTAATGAGTTCGATCAAGCAGCCACTTGTGCTATGCTGATGTTGTAGTAATTTATTTATGGAACAGTGTTGCATAGTTCTATGATCCATCAAAATTTTGAAGTAGTGCTTCTAATAAAAACTTCCAAGCTTGTTTAGATTATATCATAGTGTCTAGCCAATTGTTTCCAAATGAATAATCATTACAAAAAACTATGGAAACAAGTTCATGCTTTTAATCTAGTGCAGCTTTCTTTGGCTTTGGCATGGAGTGCCTTTGGGTTTGATCAACAATCCTCATTAGAAAGTTTAAAGCCAACTTTTTCAATATGCATATCCTTTCAAGGAAAGTTTTCTCTAAACGATTAAAACGTAGACTCTCAAAACTCGAGTTGGTATCATACTATGATGCTATCAACGGCAAAATAAATTCTGCTTTCAAAGATTTTAAGATGCTTCACCTCTAGAAGGCAATATGAATTGTATATGTTTCATTGTAATCACGGCTGATCTGAAGATCATAGTTCGCTGACCAATAAGCGTAAAACAACCACACAACATATGAATTAACGCACGATTAAGTTTAAATCAAAACTTTTCCTACCAGTGTTGTTTATGTCTATGCGAAGTTCTATAACGAAAATGGCTGTACAAGGCCATTAATACTGAATACAACACTTTGAATATTTGATCATGCAAAAGTTGATACTTTTTATGCAATTTTAGCCCTTTATGATATTGAGGCTAAGAATGAACTATAAGAGAGAACAAATTAAGAAAATTCAACAAATTTATAGAACTTGACATTTATGATATTAGTTAAATTATCCGTTAAATTACACGAGTAAAAAATACACTTATGTTATACATGTTTTATGAACTACTTTATTCAATTAATTGAGGATCCTTAAGGCGTAATGGTTGAATACATGATGATGTGTCATTGTGCCTTACTAATTAATGATCCAGTGTTAGTAAATCCCCTCTAATCCAAAATTTTTGTCAAAATTCACTGTCATAATCCAACATCATAATCACTATAAGATTCCCAAAAGAGAGTATAATACGCAACTGTGAAGTACCACGTAACTTACCATATAGATTACAGGCATATACTGTGGATAAGAATTCAACAAAATAAGCAACCCAATTGGTTAATTTAATTTGCAAAAACTTAATCCAAAACAAAAGCAGAGAGGATAACCAAGGATTTATTAATTTAAATCCACCACCACCATCATCATAACCCCAAATCCTAAAACTCCCTCTTTCTCAATCATTCTCTTCTCTTTTTTAGTTTTTATTCTCTCCCTCTTGTCCAATCATCACCACTCTCTCTCTCTCTCTCTAAAAAGCTCCAAATTGGTTTATAGAGAGAGAAAGTGTCAGGAGTTGCATGAAGCCCTGCTTCTTCTTCTGTCAGAGTTGAGTCTGCGATCGTCTTAACACTGTGACACAAGCTCTGAGGTAATTCCCACAGAGTTGTATCAATTTTTTGTCTTCTGCAACTTTGATCAAATGGGTTTTCAGAGTTGAGTTGTGGGAGTTGAGTTTGAGTGTTTGATTTGGTTGATTGCGTGAAAAGGTTTGAGCTTTTTTAAGTTTGATCAAATGGGTTGTTTGTGGTGATTATGTTGCTGCTTGTTTTGTTTGCTATTTGTTCATATTGAGTATTTGATTTTCTTGAGGTTGTGTAAATATGGAAAATAGGATTAAAAGTTTTCAGCTTTTTTATGTGGGGAGAGTTCATATGCATGATTCCTGGACAAAGAACTAACAGCTCTAATCACTAATATGCGTCTATGAGAATTTTTCTTCTTTGCTTTTGAGTCTGTTCATTAATCATGGTTCTTTTGGTTGACCATATTGGTGTTCATGCTGGTTGTGTTGCTCATGGCTGTAAATTGATGCAAATTTATTGAGAATAGACAGCTACCTTCCTAACAATTTTCTGGAAATTGCATATGCATTGCATTTTAATGTTGGGATCGCTTAGGTCTCAGTAATGTTCTTTTTTTTTTGTTCCTTTCAGTCATAAGATCTAAGAATTCGGTTTCTTTTCTACAAAACCCTTGAACCTTCAATCGGGGTGCTTACTTCTACTTGTGTCTTTTCTGGTGACAAGTTTGCACCTGTTCTGTATATAGCTTGAAATAGAGGTTTGATTATGTTTGATTCCTTGCAACTTTGTGTAGCCACTGTGTAGCTTAAATAAAGGTTTGACATTTATGCTTCATGCCAACATGCTATAACTCAGCTGGATTTGGTTTGAAGCAGATAATGAGCTTTTTGTTTATGCAGCATGCCTTCTCATTCTGAATGTAGCATCTGTCTACTCTTGCCTTTCTAGTGATGGCACAAGCCCACACAGTGTATATCTATATAATTTATGTATATAAACCTCTGATATTCTAGTACTCTGTTGTCATTTTTCCTGTTCCTCTTCTATTTATGTTGCCATAACTAGAAGTAACCCTCATGTGGCGTTCATTGCAGGCAGAGACCAGATGCGATGAGTCAGCCTTGGAACCTCTCATCTTTTGGTAATTCTCAATATTCTGTATCATATTTGCAACAGACTTTATCCCTGTTTGTTTTCTGGTTGACATGTCTATAAACTTGGTTTTGTAGATTCTACTAAATCTCACATGGTGGGTGGAGGAGCATGGGGGATTTTATCTGGGTCCGATCCCCACCACGCCTCCAGCGATGCAACTCTTTTCTCAAGCTCATTACCCGTACTTCCACATCCAAAGTGTATGTCTGAGCCATTTTGTTAAGACTTTCTTCGTCAAGTTTAGTATAAATGCTAAGTTATATGTATTATCGCAGTGAACTTGAATGATGTGGAATATGGCCGCCAATCTATTGATGATCTTTCACCTGGCTTAAAGAAATACCATCAAAATATGGAGGGTAATGATCCAATCGATGATATTGAAACTCCTGCAGTTGATAGCTTGCTTCCTGGGGACGAGGAGGAGCTTTTAGCTGGCATAGCAGATGATCTTGACCTCAGTGGGTTGCCTGGGTCCCTGGAAGACTTGGAGGAGTATGATCTCTTTGGTAGTGGAGGTGGCATGGAATTGGAAACTGATCCACAGGATAGTCTGAGAATTGGCATTTCAAGAGTTAGTTTATCTGATGGTTCTATGGGGAATGGGATGCTTAATGCTTCCCATACAAATGGCACAGGAACTATTGCTGGAGAACATCCATATGGCGAGCATCCCTCTAGAACACTATTTGTGCGAAATATCAACAGTAATGTTGACGATTCAGAACTAAGAGCGCTTTTTGAGGTAATTCAAATAAGGACGCTTTATTGCAGTTATACTCTTATAGTTTGTTTATTTGATCTGAGATGGCTTTGGTTCCCATAAGTACTTTGCAACTCTGCTGATATGTTGCATATCCTTTCTGAATATATTGACAATATAGTAAAATTATTACTATATTTGTATATCATAGAGCACCTGTATGGGAATTAAAGAGGTCTTTTTTTTTGTTGTTGAGAAAGCGGAATTTAAAGAGGGCTGTACAACCAGTCAAACAAAATTGTTTCACACATGTATACAAAGTTGTTGCTTGGAAGTTTCTACAAATAACTGAGAAGTTTATCCCATTAATTATTATGCCTTGCTATAGGTATGAACCTAAGGTCTTAGAGTCTAGTTGAGAAATGTTACACTGACTGAGCATATAATTGATTTTTATTTTCTTTAATAGATTTGATGTGACGTTACTGACTTGTATTTTAATTTAATCGTAGCAATATGGCGATATTCGAACACTGTACACTGCTTGTAAACATAGAGGCTTTGTGATGATATCTTATTATGATATTCGTGCTGCTCGAACTGCTATGCGTATGTTACAAAACAAGCCGCTGCGACGGAGGAAACTTGACATCCATTTTTCAATACCGAAGGTAAACGGCTTTCTGGTTTTTACAAGAAATTTCTTGACACACTGTAATGACTTTCTAAACTTTTCATTTTCTTTGTCTGCACCAGGATAACCCATCAGAAAAGGACGTCAATCAAGGGACCTTGGTAGTTTTTAATTTGGATCCATCAGTTTCAAATGAAGACCTCCTTCAAATATTTGGGGCTTATGGTGAAGTCAAAGAGGTGATATATTTACCTTCTTCAACCCCCACCCATAAGAAAAAAATATAAAATTCGTCTTCTTTCCCTTTTTTGTTATTACAAATCTGAAGGTGATAAGCACCATTTCTGTTTTTTCTTTGACAAAGCAGATAAGGGAAACACCACATAAGAGACACCACAAATTTATTGAGTACTATGATGTCAGGGCTGCAGAAGCAGCACTTAAGTCCTTAAATCGGAGTGACATAGCTGGTAAACGCATAAAGTTGGAACCCAGTCGCCCTGGAGGAGCTCGTCGAAAGTGCGTATGTGTACTTGATAATATGATGCATAGAGCTATATATTTTTTAATAAAATAACTTTATGATACGAATTTTCTTTAATGGGTACTGAAGCTTGTTTGATTGACAATTTCTGTTTTTTTGTAAGAATTTATGTTCCTCTTATTCATGTTTCAAACATGTCTTTCTGAGAACTATTTCCAGTCATATATTTCACATAACTGTTTTTGGCGCATTAATCGTATGGTTGCGAACACCATCTTAAATGAAGGTTGTTTAATCTAGAGTTCTTTTTGTTTATCTTGTAGTTTGTTATTTCTTGGTTATCCCATTTTGAGCTCTGGACTGCCCAAACCCCCTTTTTTGCTCTATTTAATTAATTAATTATTTATTTTATCCATGTTTTATTTCTAAAATCTTGTTCGATTTCTTGGGGGCTAATCTGTTGAATTGTACTCTATCCCTTTTAGCTTGATGTTGCAACTGAATCAAGACCCTGAACAAGATGAATCTCGGAATTATCTACATCCAGTGGGTTCACCTGTAACCAACTCTCCTCCAGGTAAAATTTCAGACAATTTGGACATGTATGCCTGAATCAAGAAATGATTTGCATAGTGTTTTGATATTACATGTTTCTTACAAAATGAGGTCAATGCAACCTTCCTAACAGGTAGCTGGCTGCAGTTCAACAGCCCCACTGAACATAGTCCTATGTACAACATTTCTAAATCCCCTGGTTTCAGGACCATGAGTTCATCAAACAGCAACTATTTGCCTGGACTAGCATCAATTTTGCATCCCCAAGTATCAAACACTCTGAAAGTGGCACCTATTGGTAGCCAAGGAAGGGGTGACATTTCAAATCATATCTTTACAAACACAAACTCACCACAGGGATCTGCATTTCAACAGTCACATTCATTGCCAGAACCAAACTTAAGCCTTTTCCATGGAACATTGCACTCCTCCGGACCTTCAACTTCTAGTGGATCATCAGCTGTGGAAACATTATCAGGTCCACAATTTCTTTGGGGAAGTCCAACTCTTGAAAAAACCAATTCTTCTGTTTGGCCTAAAAAAGCTGTGGGACATCAACTTGCATCGAATGGGAAGGGTCATACTCATCCATTCCCAGGTTCTCATAACTCTTTCCTCAGCTCATCCCCTCACCATCATCATGTTGGATCTGCTCCATCTGGCATTCCATTTGATAGGCACTTCAGTTATGTCCCAGAGTCCCCGGAAACATCATTTTTGAGTCCTGCTGCATATGGAGGCATAGGTTTAGGCCCCAGTGGTGGAAATTTGAGATTTAATAGGGGCACTCATACTGCTACAAATGTTGGGTTTTCCATACCTGGAAGTGTGCCTGAAAGTAGTTCCTCCAGTTTCAAAATGATGTCCTCACCGAAGCTTAGTCCCATGTTTTTAGGTAATGGGCCATACATGGGACCGACTCCTACAAGCATCGATGGTTTGACTGACCGTGGGAGAAGCAGACGAGCTGAGAATAATGGGAACCAGATTGATAGCAAAAGACAGTTTCAACTTGATTTGGATAAGATTATCAGCGGGGTAGATACCCGAACAACATTAATGATAAAAAATATCCCAAATAAGTAAGACTCCATCATCCTGTCATATGTTTCTAAAACAAAATCATCTTCTCATATATTTTAATTTCTAATGGCTGGTTGTTATGATTTTCATACTTTGTTGTTCTGTAGGTACACCTCAAAAATGCTGCTTGCTGCAATAGATGAAAATCACAAGGGTACTTATGATTTTCTCTATCTTCCAATTGATTTTAAGGTAATATTTGGTTTCTTCAACAGTAGGCTATACATTTTTCTCCAAATAATGTTATCTAAACTTCAGTCTCCCTTATGCCACCTTAATTTATTCATGTTATACAGAATAAGTGCAACGTGGGCTATGCATTTATAAATATGCTGTCTCCTTCACACATCATCCCATTTTATCAGGTACTTTGTCTTTTTTGTCTTGAGGGGTGGGTCTTAACACCCTTGTGAATATTACTTTTGGCTTAGCCACTGACATGTACCAGTGTGTTGCGCACAAGAAACAGAGTGCTTATCAAACACCAATCTCATTATAATGCAGGCATTCAATGGAAAGAAATGGGAGAAGTTTAATAGTGAGAAAGTTGCTTCTTTGGCTTATGGGCGAATCCAGGGGAAGGCAGCGCTTGTAACCCACTTTCAAAATTCAAGCCTAATGAATGAAGACAAGCGTTGTCGCCCGATTCTCTTTATCTCAGAGAGTTCAGAGGCTGGTGATCAGGTAGCACAATAAAGCATTAGCATTTCAAAACTTCTAACATTCATGACGTTTACAAGTTTATTTATTGTGTTTTTATTTTATTTTGGGGCAATAGTTTCATGAAACTAGTTTAATGTGGAACCACTGTACTTATTTTTACATCACCACATACACACTTGCTTGATCCCATGCGTATTTTTTGTTTATCTTTTCATTTTATGTAGATCATTCTGGAACATCTTCCCTCCTGTAATTTGAACATTCAGCTTTCTCAGCCAAAGGAGTCAGACGCTGGTTCATCAGGAAGCCCGGAGTGTGGCATGTCTGATGAGAATAAAAGCTGACCGTAGTTCAAGACGAATGCCCTCAGCCCATGTTTGAAGGTGGCTGTGGCTTCTGTGACTCGTATATCGTGTACAAAGCAGGAGGCAGAGGACAAAGCATGCGGATTTTGTGTACTAGTTCCTTTTGCTCGTAGTTCTATAGAGCTTTAGATGAAACGGCGGCAATTTGCTTCATGTGCAGTTAAAGTTAGAGCATATTGGTGGATCGAATTCTCCCAGCTGCCAGATGCATGTCATAGTTGTGGAGGTCCCTTATTTTTGGTCACGAGGGATTGGATAGTTTTGTCTGCAAATACTTCCATTAGGTATCGGGTATGTGTTTTGTTCGATCGGGTACATAACTGTACAGTGAATGATAAACATATGCTTATGTTTTGGCATTGGGGGTTCTTGAAATGGGAATCCAAGTGTATGATGTGAGCTTTTATCGAATTTGTTGTCCTTTATCCAAGTTAAATTATTCACAGCTGCCTTTATTTTGTGTTTCTTTCATATGTATTCAACATTCCACAGCTTTTATTTGGCAAATAACCTTTATCAAGGGAATTGATCTCATCACTTAAAATTGCATTTATGTGACATAGTGCCGCATAACTCTATGCTCGCGTGATGCCTTCAATATGTACTTACTAGGTACACATTATTCGTTTATTTATTATACATGAAAGTAGGTGTATCTATATGACCGTACTAATTCCACAAACGCCAGTAGTCTCACTTAGAGGAAAATTCAAGTGAGGCGCTCTTATGACTCTTATCTCCTTGTGTCAAAAACATCCTCTGTGTTTCTTTCCTCATTCTAAGTTCAATGTCAATGAGGAAGTAGCACTTATCATGCTCTTTGATATACTGCACCTGACCATTCATTCTACAGAGAAGTTTCCTGGATAGGTTTAGCCCTAACCCTTCTTGATTAGTCCATCGATTTCCATCATCAAACATATCTTGGATAAGTGCAGTGGGAAGCCCTTGACCAGGATGAGTCATTCTACAAGCATATAAAAAAAAACTTAGATGTCAAGATATGTTCGAATCTTTACACTTGGAGCTTTGAAAGTTAGTACAAAATCAAGGCATAGTCAAAACCATGTTTGAGGTACCTGAACTGTAAACGGATATAGCTATAGCCGTTCTTTATTAGCTTTAGGCCTGGTGAAATTTTGAGATCGACCCAACCATTTGGAGAAGGTGCATGATTCACCACATTTAGCAAGAAATCTGACAAAACCAACTGAAGCCTGATTTGGTCGCCATGCAGATATAGGGATTTAATTCCATCTGGAAGTTCATGAAAAAGCTGCAGCTTTCTTTGCTGAAGTGAGATCATTGATTGACTCACAATGGCATTCAAAAGACTTCCCAAGAGAAATTCTTCCATGTTCAGCTCCACACTACTGTTACAACAAAGATTACAGATTACTGATCAAGTTAATTCCGACATAGATTCATATGTACACTAAAAGCCCAATGTCATTTGTGCGTTGTGTACTATTTTAAGGTGTAAATATTTCAAACTATTTAGCAAAAAGTAAAATTATGATGATAAAATGAGATTGCTGACTTACAAAAAAAACATCTTAATGAAAATAAAGAAAGTATGAAAGATCTATTCATATCATGGATCGATCGGGAAGAAGACTCACCCTTCCTCTATGCTCCTTGTATCCATAGTCTCAAGGATGGCACTGATTTGTCTTTCACATGCATCACTAGTGTCAAGAAACTGCTTCTGATAACTTGAAATATCTGTACTTTCAAGAAGTGTGCGAGTAAACTTGATACCGTTCAAAGGATTCTTCAACTCTTGGCGCATGTAAATTAGTTCATTTAGTTTTGAATTGCTATTATTATACTCTTGTCTGCGTACTTCCATGATGTCAGGCACAAACATTTGCAAGAAGCAGAAGCAACCAATTATGTTTTCATTGGAATCAGTCCTCTTGCTTGCTGTTAAGAGAACTTCAACATACTTCCCTTCTTTATCAAAAAACCCAAATGGAAACTTCTCAATATCTTGCCCATTAATTGCTTGATATAGCCCAATCATAAACTTAGTCATTGAATCTTGATCTTTCAATTGACAGTATTCTCCAAATACTTCCCCAGGGAGCATCTTACCAATCACCTCATCTCTTGTCACACCAGTTAGCTTCTCCATTGCTGCATTCCATTCAGAGCAGCAAACATTCTCATCAGATGCAAATATTGGTGGAATTAACGGGTTAAGACTTTGTATGATAGCCTTATAATCCCCTTGCAAGCGGATGAATTTATCCGTAAAAAGTTTTTCACAAGTAATGTCTTGACCCACAAAGCATACACCAACAACATTGTTTGCATGATTCCTGCTTGTGCAACTGTTGGCCACAATATATACGTAAGAATTCTGTTGAGAAAGTCCAAACTTTCTCAATTTCAACTCGATATTCTTGTCCTCGTCACCTGGATATTTTAAATATCAACGAGGGTAATTTGATTATAGAAAGAAAGTGAGTAACTAAAGAGACGAAAGTCAAGAAACAAATGACATACAGGTTGCATGGAAAGCGTCAAAATACATTTATATATGTAAGAATGGATTTACCTGCTAATGCTCTCGATAAGATACTTTCAACAGCTTTACGCGAGTCCTCATGAACAATATCATTAACAAGGGACTTACTCATAGCTTCACTATCTTCTAAACCTGTCAACTCAGCCATCTTTGCATTCCAGCCATTGATGAGACCTTCTGAATCAACCCCGAAAATCGGAACTTGAGCTGTCTCGATTAATTTAACCATTTCACAAGCCACAGAACTGATCTCATCTATCCCTTGCAACTGCATCTTACTATCACTAGGACGAGCCTTATTTATTGTCTTCGAACCAGTTTCCTCCATATCCTGGAATGAGTCTCTCATTATAAGCTGTAAAGAGTGGATTGCATTAATCTCGGATACCTCCCAAGGCAAGCTTCTACTTTTAGCTACTTCAAGAAAAGCCTTAAATGATGATCTTGGGTCCATTCTTCCACCATCATCCTTTTCATCTGGATCATGCTTAGCTCCTCCCCACATGACTTCCTTGGCAGTGTGAGATCTAAACCAAAACATAAAATCCTTTGAACTGATTCTTGCAGTAGCCAGACCACAGACCGCACTCCCTAGTGACGCTGCACCAGGGTACCCTGCTTCGGCTAAACTGTCAGTACTCAGACCAGTAAAATCCCCATGATTCCTTAGCAACCACTCCACTATATCTTTAACTTGTGATTCAGTTGGTGTGACACCCATCAACCAGCATCTTCCATTATAGTACAACGCAGCCCCATCACATTTCACAAGATCCATTATACTAGGAGATTGAGTTACAATACCAGACAAGGCATCTCGGAGGAGCATGTCACAAAGTAAAGTCTGTGTTTTGAGAATCTTCTTTTCAGCCAACTGTCCTGCCAACTGAAGCTCCATATTGAGTTGCAGCCCAAATGCCTGCATAAGAAACTCACAGGCATAGCGAAGAGGGAAAGGAACATAACGGGGTGAAGTATGATGGCACACCACTAACCCCCAAAGCTTTGTTGCTTCATTACTATTGACAATAACCGCCAAGACCAGTGATGCAATTGAACCCATGTTGGACATGTACTGCATGTGGCAGGCATGTGGTGACCGGAGGGTTGAATTCACTAACAATAAAGGCTGCTTCAGCTCTTCACTGTGAATGAGACTAACAGGCTTTGCATTGCAATCACAAATGATCCTTACCCGATTCTGCTTGAACAAGAACCGAGCCGCTTGAGGGATATCTGTGGCAGGATAATGCAACCCCAAATAGGGCCCCAAATCTGCCCTTCTGATCTCAGACACAACTTCCCCATGATCATCTTCATGAAACTTGTACACCATAACTCTGTCATAACCGGTAAGCTTCTGAACATTCTCCGCAACAGTATCACACAGAGCCCCAATATCTCCTGCAGGAAGAGATTGGAGCTTCGAAATTGCCCGAACAGCAAGCTTTTGGGACTGCACAGCCCCTGCAAGGGACAATGCAGGATCACTAGATTTAGCAGGCTCCAAATCAATCACGATCCCAACATCAATCCTATGCAATATAGCATAAAATGGCTTAAGCTTAGTCCTAGAATACACCCAAATCGGATTCAACAATGATAATTCCCTTGACAAAGACACTTTCGCCAGTGAAGCCCCAGATGAGGGTGTAAACAGAATCTTAGCATCAATTCCGATCAGACCTTTCTCTCCTTTAAACTCAGAACTACCATGTAAACCCAAAAGCTCAAAGCAATTCTCACTATAACAAATGATCTTAAACGTAGGTTCATCAATTGCAAGCATGCATCCGAAAGACTGAACAAGTGAGCCTCTTTGAATTTTCGAGAAATAAGCCGTTATCTGCTCTTCAGGAACAGACTTGGGTGGATTAACCGATGATCTTGTATAGTCAAAAGACTTACCCAAAGCAGTGGACCGTTCGAACTCGTTCAAGAGACCCGCGTCTGCATTGCAGCGGGCAATTGTTTTGTTTTTGTTGGCGGCGATGGCGGTGGTCTTGATGTTGGGATTCTTGTTGGCCCTCATGCTGCTGCTGGCAGCTGAGGATGAGAATGTAGCGGAGGCAGTGGCTTTCTCAGGTTCCATTGAGAAGAAGAAGAAGAGGATGAAGTGGGGTTGGAGGAGATGATGATGGCTTTTGTTGTTGGAAAGGCTTGGAGAGTTTGGACATTTATAGTTGTTATCATCACTGTGGTGCTTGCTGCTTGCTGCTGCTTCATATAGCAACTTAAACACGTCTGCGTCATCATCGTTTCCTCAGCTTTGGGGCTCTGATTAGTATTGATTCCTATATAATCAAGGGTTTGTCGCATCAGTCCCCCCCCCCCCTTCCTCTGTTCTGGACTCTCTCTCTGGCGGATTTTCCTCAGCCATGGAAATATTTCGAAACTCGCGTCACCACACGAAATGAACGCAAGGGAGAAGCTTAAGATCAAGATGGAGCTTTAGAAAAAGAAGAGGGAGAGGCAACAAAAAAAGACGGATGCCAGACGACATGCAAAAGCCCCAAGGTCCTGTGTTGGGTAGTTAAGTTAGGTAATGTTTCAGCTTCAGCAGCCAATTCGAGAAAATGATAAGACATGAATATCTTATTTTTGGGATAACTTCCAAGAAAATTTAAAGATTAAAAACCTAATTTGGGGATAGGAAAATATAAAAATTAAAAGACTAATTTGAAGATAGCTTTGAAGAAAATTTAAAAATTAATGAGCGGATTTGGACAAGGATACTTTTTTTTAATGAGGGTTAGATCGATATTAAGAGACTCAAATAATGTTTTGAGAGACTAGAGTCCCTCAAAAGTGAAAGAGCAATGTTAATATTGGGATAACAATCAGACCAAAAAACAAATGTTAATATTAGGTAAATTTTTCCTATGTTACTTGATGTATGACTACTTGGACAATTTAGTATCTGATGTGTAAAAAAACAATTTAATACATGAAGTTCTCAAATCTATGTCATCAATTTTGACCATTTTTCAGGGTCATTTTTGTCATCCTAACTCTACTTTACTTCATTTTTTCATCTTAGCTCCAAATTACCTTTAAATTATCACCAAAAGTTTGATAACTCATCCACTTAGCATCTGTGATGATTTGTGTATTAAGTTTTAGTTATGTAACTATCAATCTAAATTACTTTTAGTTATAAGTAATTAAAAGATTTTTTTTCTGAATACAAAAAATTAAAATTGCATAAAAATAATCTATTTCCTTTGCGGACAATAATTAGGATGCAATAAGCATATTAAGAAATTTTTTATATTTGATATATGCGAAGTGGATGCTAAGTGGAGTAGATATATCAATTTAATGGTCTCTAAAAAGAGGCAATTATAGGAAAAATGAAAAAAAATGTGAATTTAATGAGTTTAGGGTTAGAATGACAAATATAACCCCGAAAATATGATCATAATTGACAGAGGTACTAAAATGGTTTACAAATGAGAATTTTAGGTACTAAATTGTCTGTTTTCATATATCAAATATTAAATTATCCAAGTAGTCATATATCATGTTATGAGGAATTAACCCTTAATATTGCACCAAACTAGTCTCATCTCATTTTGACACATCGTTTCATGATCACAATTTCATGAAAATGAGAAATTTAATTTTGAAGAAATGAGACTGCAAATCAACACACATTATATTGAATTTCAAAAATGACATCTAATTAATCTTTATATGCATCTAGTCTTGTGCAATGTGCACAACGATCTCTCTTCATAGACATACAACTTTACTTTTCAGAACTCTAAAAAAAAGAAGAAGAAAATCATTTTAAAAAGAAAAAAAACGCAAAACTACTTGGTTATTATTTGAAAAATTTCACGGGCCAGTAGCCGTTTGGCTATTATCTAAAATTTCATGATTCAAGTAGCCGGTCAGTTCTTTTATGACATTACGCCACTGCATGACGATCCTTCTTTGACATGAAACACCAAAAAAAGCAATTATATTATTTCAAAACGAGAAAGAGCGTGAATCAACATGACTGCTATTCAAGAAATCAGGAGCCAATAGCCGATATGATTTCTTACTCGATGATTGCTTGCTCACTATACGACGCTTTGTCTTTAAGAGGGTTACGCCTTGTATCTGAAAAAGAATTTAGGAGCCAATAGCCAATTTGATTTCTTGATGACTCCTTACTCACTGTATGACGATTTGTCTTTTAGAGGGTTAATTACGCATTGAATCTGAAAAAGAATCTATCTCATCAAGAAATAGTGCACAAATCCATGCTTACGATTCTAAATTTCGGGACCTATAGTTATTTCATGTTTGCTGCATGAATAACTACTGTTAGTTTAAGAGAACTACTCGCCTCGAGTTTTCAAAGTTTCATAGCAAGTGTTATTCAAAATTAAAGATAAAAACTTTAAAGAATTTTAGTTTCTTCAAGGGTGAGTCTATTGCCATCTTATCAGCTCATTTGTTCATCCTACAAAGATTTCAATTAATAAAATGCTATATTACTCAAATGCAAAATGATAATTAAGTACACCAATTTACTACATTACATAATCAATTAATTATATGTATACAAAATATATTTAATTTGTCATTAAATATTGATCTCTTCCACCCGAATCTGAAAAATATATCTCTCTTTATTGAAAAAAAAAATATATTTTTTGTTCGATAATCATACATAAGTCATTATCCAAATCAACTTTGTCCTTACAGTAGAGGTCTGCTAGGGTTAGGGGTGGAGGCCTTCTTTGGCTCCACCGCTCCGGCAACCTCCCTTCCTCTCCGAGGGGAATATCGAGGATGCCTATCTCTAGTTCGGAGCTAGTGGGTGGCGTCGTCACAAGGTTGGGGGGTTTCCTCACCAGATTTACGAAGAGAATCTGGCCCAATGTTCGACATTTCGAATTGTAGGATGAAGTGACTGCTGAGCAAGGTAAGGCTGTCACACGCTGGGTGGTGGTGCAAATACCCTATATTGGGAGCAGATCATAGCAGCAGTCTTGGTCCTAAATTTGCGGTCTCAGACGTTGTCGCTGCATCGCCATAGGAGTTCATTGGCGGCTGGGCTGGTTTCAACTGGTGCGACGACCTTCTCTTGATCATGTGAGGTTGGTGATGGTGGGTTATCGGTCATTGGATGGTGGATGGCGAATTAGCACCGATATCGACCGAAGGTGGAGGACGGTTTGGCGGTTGTACCGGTCGACGACCCTTGGGTGCTGTTTCGGGGAGGGTGGCCTAAGTTTCCTCTGGGCCATCTCCTCTTGGGGGAGTTAGGGCTCTATGGGCCTGATTGGTGCTTAGGCTTTGAGGCCCAGTCACTGTTGGGTCGGGATCTGGTATCTTGGAGGATGACATGTGCATATTGGTATCCTTGCCTATTAGATAGGCTCCTCTTGAGGGTGACTCCTTAAGATGCTTCCAAGGCACTCTTGCTGAAGTTGGAATAAGTGAGTTCCGTCTCACAGTTCTTTGGCTCTCTCTTGGATTTCAAGTTTGAGGTTTATACCATTGAGATTGCTAGACTTTGTTTGGTTTATTTCGCATGGTTCTATTAGTTTAATGAAGCCCTAACACGGGTGGATCATGTTTATGTTTTACTCATATATTTCTTATCAATGACAAATCATCGCTCATTTAAGAAAAATATTCAAATTATAAATCATTATTATTAACTTAATAAAATCTTTATAAGACCTTGTGAACATCAGATTAAAAATAATTTAACACCAAAATCAATCTTCTTTTCATTGCTCAAAGTTGGTAATCTACGACTTTTTTACAACTCAAAATTGTCAACCTATGAATTTTTTGACATTTATATTATATAAACACTTAAACTTATTTTTTTTTAAATAAAAAGAAATATTTGAAGAAGAAATATATGAATTAGATTAATAGAATCATAATTGGAAAACTTCATTTTTCTTTTTATATTGATGTAAATTAATTGAAAGATTTTCTTTAAAAACTTTATTTTAAATTTGATATGTCATATAAGAATACGCTTGAAAAAAATAGGTGAAATAAATAACTTTAATATTAAATTTAAAATATGAAGTGAAATGAATAGAAAATGTAAATAAAGTATGATCGTAAGATGGGGCACTGACCCTACCTTTCTTCAATCATGTCATTGTTTACAAATTAATCTAACCCCTTAATTTTCCTCAAAGTTCACAAGTCAAATTGAAGTTTTCTCTTTCTTATTTTAAATCGGCCTTCAATGATCTAAATTTGGGGAACAAACAAGCCATTCAATCACATGAGTGTGATGACATGATTCTGAATCAGTTAATCGCAAAACCTGGATGCATTGAGTTGATAAATCTCGTGTTCTTCCTATATATCTATCTTTTGATGATGTTTGGTTGGATATGATGGTTGAACTTTCTTTGTAGGAATATTAAAGGAACCCGTTTGTAGTCTTTGTATTATATGATCTGCATTTATGCTTTCTTCTGTGATCTGTTTTGGTCCACGTATAAGATTGCCATAATTCCATTTTGTTTTAATTTCATTTGTTGTATAGTTTAACCATGACCTAGGACCTAGCTGGATGGTTTGAGCATCACATCTTCTCGTACCATGGCTATCATCATCACCAATAATCTAGTTGCTGCTGATGTGAGTCTTCACGTCTCTGTAGTTGTACCCCTTTTTTTTCCTCTCATGTTCGATTTCCTGTCTTAACTTTCGTTTCGACTTCACTCACAAAGTGCTTATTAGGAAAGCATCTGATCGAGAGCCTGGACTGTTTTTCAATACCGGGTTTCAATCACCGATATCTGGTCCCTGACCGAACATGATTGATCAAGTCGGATGGCTCTTCGTATATGTGAACCGTTATGATTGCATTTGGTTAGCAAGCACTTGATTGGTCTAGCTTAATTTACAAACTACAGCTTTTTGGATAAGCAATTTCGTCCACTATACCTCGAACCCCCATAACCATCAAGCTGCCACAATGTGAGGTGAGACATTTCACTTGAGATGATCTAGACGTACAATTGATCAATATAAAGCTGGTTTCTGGATTAACTTCTAGGGAACAAGTATGTATCTAGGAAAACGAAGCAGTATGGATTTAAACAGCTAGAGGAGGTTGGGATGAGTTTGAGTACGTAACTTGCACCTCAAAACCAACTTCATCCTAGCTAGCTAGAGGAGGTTGGATATGAGTTTGAGTACATAGCTTGTTCCTCAAAACCAACTTCATCCTAGCCGGTTTGAGTAACAAGTTATATACTCAAACCATGGTTGATATGAAAGTATGGCACCTCTAGTTACTATTTTTCTTGGAACGTGTGAGGCCGAGAGATATTTAATCACACAGGTTACTAGCTTACTATAAGAAGTTATGTTTACAACTTACATTCAATTTTAAGTTCTTGAGAAAGAAAAGCAGCATCATAGATCAATATGATGTATACGATGAAGTCAATAAAACGTTGCTATAACTTGCATATTCTAGTGATGTTTAAAAAAAAAAGAAAATCAATAATATGTGCTCAATTACGATTTTTATTTAAAATTTACATGTTCTTTTAACTTTTGTGATAAATAATCTATATCGTATTATATTATTTACGAGGCTATTAGTACGACAATAAATGATCTTGAATCACAACAATGCTCGACTCTATTGAATTACAAGTAGATCAACAGTCCAATGAACTCATATCCAATGTATCAATTTTGGGTCGACTAGTGAAATTTCAGAACACAAAGTGTACATGAAGCAGAAAAATATCCGGTCGTGGCGCACACGCGCCCTAGAGCGGGAGAGTCTCTTGCCTATCACCAACACAGAGACTTCCGTCTGTTGCCGCGAATGTGCACGTGTCGACGCGTCATGGTGAGCTGGCTGGACGCCCTTACGTGCCGAGCCCCCATTGGAGAAATCCACTTCTGGAAGATCCTATCAGAGCCGTCCGTATGATCCAACAGAAGCCGACATAGTACTTGTGTCTCTGACCGTTAAGAGAGAGAAAGAACAGTCTTTCAGAGAGAGAGAGAGAGAGAGAGAGTCAGCTGCTGCTTGCTTATTATTTTCAGGTTGTTTTTCCTCTCCCAATTTTTTCCCTCTTTTTATTTCTACCATATTTTCATTTGTAGTTTCAAGTTTAATAAACTTAATTACAGCTTGATGCCACTGTTGCTGGAAATTTATGTTTTTGTGAATTGGGTTCCATTAAAGTTTGTAACTTTGGTCTGTGGAATTTGGGAGTTTTGACTGTGTCTACTGGCTTTGGAGCTTTCTGGGGGTTTTTCAGTTCAAGGTTGGGTCTTGATTGAGAATTGGTTATCTGATCTGTGCAAAGTTTCCTGTTTTTTGGTCGTTGGGTTTTAGCAGAAGCTTGAGAATGTGTTGGATTGTCTTAGTCAATTGGGTGGTTGACTTTGAATCGTCATGTTTTACTTGCAAAGTTTGGTGCTTTAAACATAGGGTTATGTTGAAGAATTGTGATGAATGAGGATTGAATGTTGATAGGATATGAAGAGGTGATAGTAATTTTTGAGGTCAAACCGCTATTTGGATTAAGGTTTCTGTTTTGGTTCCAATATGTGATGTTTGGATTCTGCATATACACATGGATACAGTGTTTGACTTTATTGGTGTTTGGAACAGTGGGGGTGCCATAGGAGGCGCATCTGTCTTGTCTTATGAAAGGAAGCAGTGGGCTTGACTCTTGAGCATGGCATGAAAGTTTTCACTTTTCAGGTTAGTAAACGTAGTTGACATACAGCTGTGATTTTGTTGGTTTGTTTCAAGTAGTGTAAAAGACTTAGGTGGTAGACATAAATTCAACTGTTAGATTTGTTTTGGTGGATTATAATGCAAGTTTCATCCTCATTGATTTGTGTTCTCAATTTGGTTTATACATAGAAACGAGTGGAGTTCCTCCATGTTCTGTCTTATTAAAAATATACTGCCTATGGTATTGATGGATCAGTATCTGAATACTTTTATACTTCTTAAAACAGGCGGGCTAGCACACATGGATACAGTACTTGGAATCCCTTGAAAATCTTGGTGTTTGTTGTCTCCATCATTAAAATAAATCTTTGATCAGATACCGGACAGCGATTTTGGGGCAACATACTAACACACAGTATGTGCATGATATTGTGGTGGACACAAAAAATTTCGTTTTAGGGTTGCTTGGTTACCGTTGTTTCTGTAAATTGGTAACCCTTTTCCTTAACTTACTATATTTTCTTACAGAGCACAGATTGTGGTGCTAATCACAAGTAAAGATCAAATGCCATCAATAACAATGAAGGCTCAATCAAGCACAGGATGTTTAAAAGAAAAAAATGGTCTCCGTGTATGTCAAAAGTCATGTATGATTTCCAAGCAATCATGCTCTTATGTGAAGAGATCTGAATATACGACGGATTTCAACTCTTGTAAATGTGAGGCGGGTAAGCAACTGAACATTAAAAAAACGGTGATTAATCTCTCAGATGGTATAATTGTAAAGGCTGATGTATTTATGCTTTTAAAAGGATCAAGCTATAATCATTAAGATTGCAATTATGATAGTTCGAGAGAAAGTAAAATAGCTTTGTAGGATTTTAATGGAGCGCTGCCAGGGACATTTATGAAGGACACTGAACTACATTTTGATATTAAAAGCAATTTTTATCTTTCTCACAGTGTCTTCAAGCACACATGTTTCTACCAAGGAAAATGGAAGTGGTAATGCAATTCATGAGTTTGAGGAAGAAGATTATAAAATTCTAATTCAATCATGCGATTCTCCAAGCAAAAGAACGGTAAGTGTTGAATTGCCTAATGGCTTGTTGTGGATTGTAAAGCCTTTCATTTATTTACCTATCTAATTTTTTATGTTTCCTTTCAGTTTGTCATTTTCAGAAGTTGTAGTGCGTTACAATTTATGCGTTTTAGGAAAGTTTGCATTATCTGCTGACCTTTGGAAATCAGTGAAAAGTAATTAATGTAGATCACATAAAGTGAATATTCATTTAACTAAGGTGCTATCATAGCATTCTAATTTTTCATAGTGTAGTCCCTTTCAGTTATTTTCTTGCTGTCAGCTTGGCACTTGTATTACATCATTCTAATAATCGTATTTTGTTGGGAAATCTTGATGGTTGTACAACCATCATACTTATTAAGTAATACGTATATGTTTTTCTTGTTGAAATGGCTTCATATGTTTGTATCAAAATGCTCATTTGCAGGAATCCTTCCCCACCTGCCCATCAAACTTGGAGACGATTTTTTCTCCTCCTTTTGACCCCATTGAAGTCCTTAGTGAAGTAAATAGTGAACCGAATGCTGAGAATGATACAGGTCAGCCTCAACGCCAGTTTCATTAAATTTTCAGACATCGATATATTATAGCTTTAACCTCCAATGACAGGAAACCAACCAAATATTTGATTTTTCCAATGAAGCCATATTAACAATAATCCGTGGCTTTGTAATATTATTATTATTATTATTATTATTATTATTATTATTATTATTGATAAAAAGACAATGTGTATCTACAATTGTACTATGTCATGTTGAATCTACTATGCTAATCTTATGCTATCTTTTCAGGGTCGGGAGCTGGTGACAGTGATGATTATAGAAGTTCATGTGACAATCACAATTGTGATGTTTCAGATTTCTACATTTCTGATATGATCATTTCGAGCTTACCCTTCAGTGGGGATGCATTTACTGATGATATATGTGAAATGAGTTGCTTTCCGGACTACAATTATGCTGAACCAAACATCTTGTTTGATGTTTCCGAGCAATACATGGTATTGCCTTTCCTAGAAGACACTGTCCGAAATAGTAATTCTAATACTATTGATGGTAAATTATGTCAAGAAGCTGTTATGGATACAGATCACGCTGGCTTGTATTTAGAAATTGGTCAAATAAGACCCTGCCACCAGGATACTGCTGTTATCTCGTCTGACTCAGATCAGGCAGAGTGCTTCGATCCACAGTTGTTTATAAAAAATTTACCAGAGTTATCAGATGTGGTATCAAACTTTCAAACCAATTTGTTGCCTGATGAAGCTTCAAAACGCAAGCCTGTAACTCTTGTACTTGATTTGGATGGTAAGTAATGATATGTGTTTTCCATAGGATTTTCTGTTATCTTGCATCTCATATATAATCTTCACAAGCTTTGGACCACTTTATTGATCCCTTTACTAATTATGCACCTTGACTTCTTAGATGCCTTGGGATGAACTTATGTTGAAATTATAGAATTAAAGGGATAGAATCCTAGTGATCTATTGATTATCTTCTGTTGGTACTTGGTAGAGGTAGCTGTCATAATTTTACATCTTTTATGTACTAGTTAGTCAAAACATGTGAGTGATTCATCATAAAAATCATGAAAAGGGAAAGGGAATATTAAGTTGGTTGTGGTCTTTTCACCAGCATTCTTTAAAGTTGTTGGTATTGTTGTAACCACCAAAGATTGTATCCACTGCCTAGTTTGAACTTTGACAAGATATTAGAGACCAAGAAAACCTTTAGCTCTTGAAATAATTTAGTCCCTTGTAGTTTGCTCATAACAACAGAAACTGCAACCCATACCTTGAAGATACAATATGGCTTTCTCTTCATCCCACTAGTCTATATGTTTATATTTGAAATTAACATGTGTATACGTACACATGTGTGCATGTTACTGATAGATTTTTTATGTTGATACTCAATTTGTAGATTTGGGTCATTCTGAGTTAATATAAGATGCACCAAGCTATTAAAGATATATTTGTGTATCCTTTTCCTTTCTCTGTTAGTTGCACTTTATTGCATGAGATTGGCTCTGTTTGGACTATTATGGAAATTTTTGGGCGTTCATCACTTCTTCTATATTTTCAAATCAGATATAATGAGTGTTAGATAATGACAGCCAGGTCCAATTATTCCAATGACGTGGTTGGATCAATTTTTATTTTGATATTCTTCTCAAGTGTACTGCAATCTTTTTTCTAGAATTTAATCTGAGAATATCTGCTGAAGTTTATTTTACTAATATATTTTGATGCTGCCACCATATTTGCAGAAACACTGGTTCATTCTACATTAGAACAGTGCGATGACGCAGATTTCACATTTACCGTCTTTTTCAACATGAAAGAGCA
Source organism: Argentina anserina (assembly GCF_933775445.1). Lineage (NCBI taxonomy): Eukaryota > Viridiplantae > Streptophyta > Magnoliopsida > Rosales > Rosaceae > Argentina > Argentina anserina. Next base: position 4,171,741 of record NC_065874.1, read on the forward strand.
CGTGGTATATGTGAAACAGAGGCCATACCTCCACACGTTCTTGGAGCGAGTTGCAGAAATGTTTGAAGTCGTTATTTTTACTGCCAGCCAAAGCATATATGCCGAGCAACTTCTTGATATATTGGATCCATATCGGAAGTTTATATCTCGCCGAGTTTATCGTGAATCATGCATTTTCGCTGATGGCAGTTACACGAAAGATCTGACAGTTTTAGGGGTTGATCTTGCAAAAGTTGCCATTATTGATAATACTCCACAGGTAGATCCTTTAGCCATTGACTAGCTGTTTCATTTTTTTTGTTTCCCTTTCTGCAATCGGTGTTGCTTGTCACATTTCTACTTTATGGACTGTTCTATCTGCTCAGAACTCGCCTGCTTTAGCTCTTGTTTAAATCCATATGATTTATGTGTTGGTAGACTTCAACTCACGCTACATATTAATAGAATATTGAATTTTTTCATGCCCTCATTATTTGACGTGGAGTTGCTTATGTAACTTTTTCCATCACCAGCTGTTCCCACTTCAAATAAACTTTTACATGTCTTCATATTTTTTTGTCTTCCTTTCTTTTGTTCATTCTCACTTTTATGTTTCGACCTTATGTTTCTTAGCAGTTGAAAATACACTCTTGCAAAAAAGTACATATCATAATCAAACTTTAGAAGAAAAGGAAAATACAAGTATATATTTTTGGTGGGCTTGAGGTTAACGTTGTGTTCTGCTCACCCTTCTTATCCATGAGGAGGAAAGTTAAAGAAAGGAAAAGGTGATAATTTGGTAAAAGGTTGAGAAATGAAATATATTGAGTCAGCAAGGAAGAAAAAGATGAAAATAAATGGAGGACTTAATTGTTACCGGATACTAACTGTTTCACTCATATTGGTCATTTCAGGTTTTCCGCTTGCAAGTCAATAATGGAATTCCCATAAAGAGTTGGTTTGATGATCCAGCTGACGGTGCATTGATTTCATTACTTCCATTCTTAGAGACCCTGGTTAATGTTGATGATGTCCGCCCCATAATTGCCAAGAGATTCGGTAACAAGGAATAAGAGTCCCTTGTCTTTCTCATTTGCTTGAATATAGCAGCTCCTTGTCTCTCGTATATTTTAGCACCTATTGGCTTTAATTTAGATGCTCTCCTTCTCCTTTGAGCTCATAGGTGAATTAGCTATACAAAATAAACTGTTTTCCTACTTATTGTCAGTCAGCTTTTGGTTCTTGTTTCCCTTATTTTTGTCCTTTCAGATGACAACACTGTGGAATAGTTTGTCTAATTTTGTTCAAAGGTAATTGTAGAGGATATCTTATTTGTCATTATTATTCAATATAAGTTGCGCTTATATCTGGGGAGGATACATATTAGGTAATAATACCGGCCTCTAATCTAGTATCTATGTTCTTTTGTTTTAACCTCATAAGATGATTATATAGACAATAAAAATGGTACTTTCCCGTATTGTTCTTGGTTGTTGTTACCTTCTTTCTTCTTCATTTCAGCTGACAACACCGGGGAAGGGTTTGTCTAATTTTTGTGCCAAGGTAATTGTAGAATGTCTTTATCCTTGTGCAGCTTTAGGCTTTCTATATCTGGCATGTGAATAACTATTAAACACTAAAATCTACTCATTGCTTCCTTTGTAGTCTCTTATTGTGAATTGAATGCTCATGCTATCTGGAGATGTAATTAATACCTTGTTACAATTGGAACCGGAAGCATATGTAGCCAAAGGATTACAAAAATAAATTATCTTCAAAGGTGCAAACAAGCTGAATGAAGTTGAAAGTAGAAATTGTCATATCATTCTCCACTCATATCAAGTTGCATAGATGCTTTTTGTAAGGAATTTTTGAAGTATGATTGACCATAACTCTTAGGGTGAAATGAAAATTCTATACATAGTCATGGAAGTAATAATGACCATAACTTGCTGTTTTGCTCTATAGCGCTATATAATGATTATTACAAACAAAGAATATTACTGAACAAAAACAACTGGAAATTTTATACTTAGGAATAACATTGATTACTTTGTGACTAGTGGCAAATTTCACTTTTGTTTAAATATCTCTTAAAATATGCTAAGAGAAGTCCAGGACATGTATGTTGTTCTGTGAAGTATTTCTGGTTAAGAATAACAAACGGGAAACACCAGAAAGAATTGGACAACTTTGCACAATGTCCACATGACGGGGGATCTAATTTACAAAAGATTTATCGGTCCTTGTTTCTGGCGAGATTATGTTAGTTCTAGTCTTGTGTTTATATATGTACTGTTTGTTTTTAGGTCTGTGAACCTCTAGGCTTCCAATTACTTGCATTAAGAGTCAGGAGTTCTCTTCAATTGAACTTTCTTGGTAATGAAACAAAGAATTGATGGCAGAGGAGCATAATAGGTTTAGGTTGGGAAGTTATGTGATTTTGTTTGTGCTCTTCAATTATGTGCTTTATATAACTGATCTAGATTAAAAGTTGAAATATTCATGACCATGCTTGTGCCAGTTCATGATGACCTGGCATGGATTAGCAGATGTACCCAATGATGATGCATTCAAGTATGGAGTTTGGTTTCTGTGCATGCAGTATTATGGAAATACTGATTTATCCAGAGATATATGTGTTTAAGACTTCAAGTCGTATCCTGTTTAGGTATTCCCATTGATCTTATTTGCTAGGGGAGTGCATATAGTAAAGACAGAAAGTTTAACCAACCAATATTGTTGGGAGAAAACATGGGTTGTGAAATTAACTGACCATGACTGCTGTACATGATCTTCCAATTTAACGAATCTTTTATACTGTTACAGTTTTGCATGCCTTGTCTGCAGGTCATGCGGAGACCACTAACATTTTCTGCTAATGTAAAGATAGTAAGTATGTCAGATAGTTACTTTTTTTTGAGAAATCCATAGAGAAATGTATATCGAATTAGCACATAATATTTCTGATTGTATCCCGGAAGTCGCTGGATTTAGTGACATTTGAACCAAGGTGGTTGTAAATGTAGGATCTCTTGCTCTTTTTGGACTTGCCAGTTGGCAATTATAATATGAATTCTGGTAGTTATTTTCTTTTACCATTCAATAGAGTTCACGACAATCATTTGGTAATCTTGAGCTACATGAATTCTGGACTCCATCGTTGCCTATACTGACTAAACGTTTGAAGAGTTTTTTTTTTGTTTGATGGGGAAATCAAATTACAAACAGCGGATAAACCAATTGCTTTATGCGCAGCCAGACTATTTGGTGAGCTTGTAACCGTATCATCTTTTATAACATAGTCCCTGTTCTTTAATTGCTTTTTTATGCTGCCCAGCTTTTCCCTGCTTACACTCGACCTAATCAACTTTCCGGCCTACCCCATTACGTTCCCTTTCATTCGATTGCAGCCTCCCCAGCTCATGCTGTGAAATTGAATCTCGATGTTCAATCTTCCAAAGCAGCTGCTGGGATTGTTCAAAACTCTCTTGGCCGTCCTCTTCAATAAACAAGAACAATATAACTCACCGTAACTGGAATCTTAAACATTATATTGAATAGCTCAAGCATTGAGTCCACACAGATGGTCAATCATTTAATTCAGGTAATAATCGGAACATATCACAGAAGACAAGCTCTATATCCGGAACTCTTAATTGCAATCATTGACAGCATTCCGACTATTTCTCTAACCTTCTTGTTCCCATTCTACATAAGTGCACTTATTTTCTACATTAATTGCGATCATACAATGAACAGTATCTTCATAGATAACATGTTACTAGGCATGAAGCCCGCGGGGTTAATACCACTGAAAATTCAATGAAGGGAGCAAAATATAAAGATAGACGTTTGATCAACCAAAATATAACGTTGTAGTATTACTACCATTGTTTCTGCTCCTGATTTCTTTTAATGCAACTAAAAGCCTCCAAATTGCTATCATTTTATTCTCAATTATTCCTACTTTGAATCCCCTTCCAACATTGGAAGTTTTGCATTCAATGAGATTACATCATTTTCATAAATCAAAAAGGCAAAATTCCTAAAATACACCCTGAATTTGGCTCAAATTGTCAATTTACACCCCGAACTTGTAAATGCGAAAATTTGCCCCCTCAACTTGGTAAAAAGTGTCCATTTGCACCCTCACTGTTAAATTTAACATTTTTCATCCAATTTGTGATCACATGTCATGCACATGATGGGCATTTTTGTTATTTAATATATATTTATTTTAATAACAAAAAAACACAAGGAATTTAATATTTGCACAATTATATTTGTTCACTTATTTACTTCATGATTGTTTTTCTTAATATTTTTTTCCCGCTAGTACACTTAACATTCATCATCAACTAATTAAGTAAGGACACAAGACAAAACTCAAACCTCTGAAACGACAAAACCTTGGAAGTAAAAACTTGACGATTGCTAGAGACTATAGACATAATTAATTAGTTTTAGTTCTTCACTTATGGTCGTAATTATGTATTGTTATTTTGGAAAAAAATTATCAAGAAAGATATATATCTTGAAGTGAATGAGTGAGCAAATATAATTGTACAAAACTTAAATTCCTTGTACATTTTTATCATTAAAAATGAAATAAATATTAAATGACAAAAATGTCCATCATGTGAATGACATGTGACCACAAATTGGATGAAAAATGTTAAATTTAATGGTGAGGATGCAAACTGGCAGTTTTTACCAAGTTGAGGAGGCAAATTTTCGCATTTCTAAATTCAGGGTGTAAATTGACAATTTAAGTCAAGTTAAGAGTGTATTTTGGCAATTTTGCCAATCAAAAAATAAGTTCAAAACAAAAGAAAGAAAGAGAACTCAAACTCAGTAGCTAAGATAGCTAATATCTGGAGTTGTATGTTTTCCCTAAATCAAAGTGTCGGTCTTCGATCGAAATTAAAACCACTATTTTACATTCATAATTAATCTCATAATAAGTATCTAGTATCTACGAAACATGTCCATATATAGAGATCATTCCGTGTGCTGAAAGGAAATTGCTACAAAGAATTAAGATCATGGAAGGATTAAGATAAGTACTATGACACTTTGCGGTACATAATAGTCTGGAGCTACAAAATTGGCTTGCAAGCTATGAAGCATGGACACGCCATTTGGGTCGCGTGTTCGATACAGACACGGACACGGACACGCGAACTGACTTTGGACACGGCTCGGACACGCTGCAATACGTAATAGACACGCGAGTATCTGAATCGGACACGCACCAACTCATGATAAAAGCATTTATGGTGAGATTCAAACCTTTGTCATCCAAAGCACCCAACAACTTCTCAACCATTCAAACAGATTCAGTTTTTGTTATATTTATGCACACTTTAATATATATAAAGAGAGAAACTCGTGATAAAAATAAGAATGCTTGTGGTGAAATTCGAACCTTGGTTATCCAAGATACTGATCAAGTCCTTAGCCATTTCAACAAGTTATGTTTTCTTCATTTTAATGCACACTGACATATATATATATCTAAATACTTTCAAATTTATAAATTATTTTTTAAGAAATATATATATTAAAAATAATATTAAATTAACGTGTCCACCACGTGTCCGTGTCCAAAAACATTTATATATGTCGTGTCTACGTATCGAATCGTGTCCAATACGGACTCGTGTCCGTGTCCGTGCTACTTAGCTTGCAAGTCATGTATCTATAACTTTGATCTCCCACATTCTTACAAATAATGAACAAAACATTCATCTTTTTAAAGCTTAAAAGCACAAAAACCATGCAAGTTTGAGACGGATGTGAGTGATCTTTAGTGAGCTTTGCCATAGTTATACAAACACCATATGGATACGCCGTAATATATATGATTCTCAATTCTATGCAAAAGTACCACATCTTACTTCTGATCAATGTAGTTTCTTGTACTTCCCATTATCTTCACATTTGTGCATATAATTTATGATTTAGCAATCAATGATCTCAATTCGATCAGCTTCTCCTGATGTCGATATTGGCTAAAAACTAAAAGTTATTTAATATAAATTTACAATTATGTTGAATTAAACGTTAAAAATTGAAGAAGGAGAAGTAAAATTGTGCTTAGTTTTGAATGACAACTTAGGTCTTTAATGGAAAATAAGATATAAAATTCAATTGAAAGCCTAACTGAAAAGAAGAGCACACCGAAACCAATTTCCTGCTTTCCCAGCCTCAAACATAACACAAAACCAAAGAAAAAACAATCAGACCATCCAAGCAAACCAATTCTTCCAACTAAATGATCCAAGCAACAATAGAAACAAAAAAAAAGTATTGTAAAAAAAAAACAACAGAAAATGAATCACCCAAAGCAATAGTTCCAACCCTAATTATAATCCCAAATCAAAATTTTAAAGTGAATTTCAAATCTCAATTAAAAGTAAATCGATCACAACCCCTAACCACTGCAACCGAAATGTCAGCAAAATAAAAGGTGACCAGATTGAAACCCAGAGGATAACTCACCGATCAAAACAAATTAGAGGAGGCCAAACTCTACAGAACGATGGGCTGGAGATAGGGAGAGACAGAGAGGAAGAAAACGTTTTGGGTAATTTTTGAGGGTGAAGAGGAGAGGCGGGACGATTTTGGTCGAGGATTTTTATTTTATATTTATAAAAGGGATTCCGGTAGAGTTGAGAACCAAATGGATCATTGAAGCTAGAGTGATGGCAAGACTGTAAATAAAATGAAACTGAGGACAAATTACACTGATCTTTTGTGAACATTACCGCAAGGTGACAGTAAGCACCAAATGAGTAAAAACCCTGATATGATGCACGTTCTTGTTGGCCGAAGGTTTATCTCACCTTTCTATTACTAACCAGCCACTGTTAGTAGGAGATTCTAAGGTTGCGCTGAATGTCAACCAAAGCCATACTCCTGATCTGTGGAGAATTCGTTTCGTTGTAGTAACTGCTGTGCATATTTCTTTTGATCAAGCTGGTCTCTCTTTGTAGTTTTAACATGTTCTATCTAATATTGGTGCGTGATGCTTCTAATTTATTTGGGCTCAAACTCAGCGTGTTCAAACATGCTAACCCTTAGGCTTGTTAGATGACATGATTAAGATAATTAGGAGGCCCTCTACTTTGTACCTTTAAATGAAAACCATAAAAAACTCTAGCCAAGCATGAAGGAGGTGTGATAACCAAGTGTGCAAAACAAAGGAGGCAGATGCATATGATTGATCTGATAATATAGGGAGCAAACATGTATCAATTTCAGGCATTAAGAGAACAGTGAAATTATAAACAGTTAGCTAGTGATCTGAATGATCACTGATCATATAGATATGGGCTGTTTTTAATCATATGAATACAGAGACAGCTACATCCCTTTATGACAGATACAAGGATGCAGAGAAAACCATTTCTCCAAAATCTTTATCTGTCGACTGAAAAGGTGGGTAAGATCAAGCTCCCTGTATTCTTGGATGACTACTTATGGTACTTAGAGATACAACAGCCAAAGAAAACACCCTGACCAACAGCCCTATCCAATTCTTATATCGCATACAGAGACATCATATTGTCCAACATAACAGAACAAAGGGGGCATCAACTAAACCTTTCACACCAATTGAACTAAGGGCTAGGGAGAGGAGGACAAACAACTTGCAGCAAAACTTCCCAAAGGTTCGGGTGCACTCAGAAGAGCACAAAATCCAACAACTTAGTAACTAAGAACACAAATATATGACAGAGACGAAAACCCACACAACATCAAACAACCTAGTAACCATCATTCCCACCAATGTCGCTAATCGCAATCATCAACTTGAAAAGGTAGTTCAAATGAAACCAGCATTATTGACACTGCCTATCAGAAAAGGTGTTCGCAAGAATATGAGCTACCTACGCCAAATGACACAACCCCTAACAAAGACATGTTATACATTTCCAGCAATTCACACAAATAGCTCAGACGCACAGCATTACATGATATAACACATGTGACACTACAAAATCGAATAGTAGTTTGATGAAATAACCAAAACCAAGCAGGTTCACATCCCATTATAGCGAAAACTGGAATAGCATTTCTAGCAAGTATCTCAAACAACATAAAATTCGGAATACAAAAATTTAGCTTAAGAGTCATAACATAAAAACAAGCAAAGCAAATAGACCTCATCTTCACTCGTCATCAGAATCCTCATCGCCTCCAGCAGCCGAGTTGAATGCATTGAGCCTCTCGATCAACTTGTTCTTCCTCTCCTCATAGGTGAGCTTCTTCAAGTTGAACCTCTTGTGCTGCTTCGGCTCCGGCTTGGCGGTCTTCTTCTCCAGAGGATCAGCCCTAATGGCGGCGTGCACCTTCTTGTACAGCTCCTCAATCGCCTCGGCCTCAACACCCTGCTTGATGTACCGGCTGAAATGAGTCTGGTACTTCTCCGGCTCATCCTCGGTCAGAGTCCCCATATAGGCCGCCACGTGTCCACCGTAGATGTACTTCCGGTGAGTCTCGGCATCCAAGCTCTTCGAGTCCTTGGAGAATCCGGCGAACCTCTTCTCACTGTGAGGCACGTCGATCCCGCCGTCGAGAGCTCCCTTGAGAGCGCCGAAGACGCGGTTTCCTGTGGTGGTGCGGACGAGGCCGACATCGAGAAGAGCGCGGAAAGGCCTGCGGCTCTCGCCGGGCTCGACGGAGAAGTCCTCGCCGGTGGCCTCGACGTTGCCTTCGTACTCCTCGTCCATCTCAAGCTTCTTCAGAGTGCGGCGAGCGAGGAGGAGGCCGGTGCAGTAGGCGGCGGCGTAGTTGGTGAGGCCGACGTTGAGGCCGTAGCGGGGGAGCTCATGAGAATAGGCGGAAGCGAGGACGAGGTCGCCGGAGATGGTGGCGGAGATGATCTGAGCGACGATGTCCTTGTTGGTGAACCGGACGACGAAGCGGTACTTGGGAGTGTTGTACTTGTTCTTGTCCTGGTTGATGAGGCGAATGCGGGCGCGGTAGTCGGTCTTGCCCTCACGGCGGCGCTTGTACTTGACTTGGAAGCGCTTGAAGTAGGCACGCGGCTTCGAAGCTTTGATGAAAGCCATTGGAGAAACCTAGAGAGGGACGAGAGGAAGAGGAGGGTGCGGCGCTCTCTCACTGTTTTTAAGTGTGGTGAGTGCTGAGAGGTGTTGGGCTAGGTCTAAATGCTCCCACAAGGCTCAAAAGGGTATTTTTGACCTTAGAGATTACAACTACTGTGGAATTAACGAAAAATTATTAGACATATTTCTTTAATAATATTTATTCAATTTTTACTGTGTTTGTTTCTTATTTGTTACTCACATTTAGAAAGTCTTTTTTCATTTCACCGCGTGCATGTTTACCACTCCATGCAACAATATTATTGGCTGAGTACACAACAAGACAGTGTCAAGTGGTGTTATGGGTACATAGAATAATTACTCGGGAATTACTACGGTTTGACAATTAGTTTATAATTTTATAATTCATCGGTCATTACGTTCATTTTTCAATCACATTTTAGCATCTCAACTATTTAAATTTTAAATGTATTATAAGTTGAATTCTAATTTCGCAATGTATTTCCGACGCTTTCACTGGCTCGATATTTTGCTTTTCAAATCCTTGGTTTAAAACTAAGCTATTGGTTAGTCTTGGCGCTTAAACACGTACAGCTAGGGTTGTGAATCTTTTCCAACTTGTGATCTTGATTTGTGGATTTGTAGATATGTGTTTATCATGATACTTAGCCTCTGTTCTTCGTTGCGTTACGTATAGGGTTAGGAAGAAAGTCATCTATCCCAATTGCAAATTTCGTCAATTCACATCTACTATACCCAAATCCCCAGTTGGCTTCAATCCAAAATTGAAATGAAAAGGATGGAAGAAACCAAAATCTATTCTGTCACTAAAACCGGTAGTTCTTACCAAGTATGAAGAAAGATTTATCGAGAGCCATGAGGAAATGGGGAAGAAGAGCAAAAGGGACTTGGGTATTGCGAGAAAAGAGGAGATCAGAGAGAAGCAAAAACTGACTGAGAATGCATAAGAGAGAGAGTGAACGAGAGAAAAGGGCGAGTCTTATCTAAGGTTCAGGTTTGCCTCGACCTTCGCTAGTTGAAGAAACAACGAACACCACCCGAATTCCTTGACAGTTTTTATCTAAGCTTGTTCGGGGTAGTACCGCGAAACAAATGCGCATTGAGAGCCTTAAATACGATTCAAATGACAATTGCTATCCTCATATTGCTTGTGAGAAGTGTAGTTTTACATGGTCCAAATTTTGAGATATGGTCAATCTTTGCTAGAACTAGCCAGGGCCAACACACTAAAACCCCTAAACACGACAGCCTAGAAAAGAAGGAAGGGAGGCAGACGAACACTTGATAAAAAGGAAGCCAACAGGTATCATTCGTAAGCATAATGGAATAGAGGTGCATGCCAAAGTATTTGTTAAGACACTTTCTCAAAGAGAACAATGTAACTATACATAGTCAGCCCCTTCAAGCTCCCTGTACATCTTGGATGACTACTCATGGTACATAGAGATACTCCAGCAAAAAAAGAAAGAAACAAAAACAACTCTATGCAAATCTTGAATCGCATACAGACAGAGACATCATGTTCTCCAACATAACAGAAACATGAAGGTATCAACTAAACTTCCAAATGAACTAAGGGTTAGGGAGGGGAGGATGGTTTAAGCAAGCCACTAAGAGCAAAACTTCCAAACAGTCCGGCTGCACTCGGAAGAGCACAACATCCCACAACTTAGTAACTATGAACATAAATCTATGCCAGAGAACAAACCTACAATTTCCAACATCGTCACTAATTATCACAATCATCAACTTGAAAAGGAAATTCAAATGACCCTAGCACTATCGACACTACCAATTAAAAAAGGTGTTGGCTACACAACCCTTAATCAAAAACTTGAATCACATATCCAGCAAGCTACACAAACAGGACAGACGCACATCATAAGATATAACACATATTATGCTACAAATCACATTCAATCATGACTAGCAAAAACTGGAATAGCATTTCTAGCAAGTATCTCAAACAACATAAAATTCGGAATACAAAAATTTATCTTAAGAGTCATAATATAAAAACAAGCAAAGCAAATAGACCTCATCTTCACTCGTCATCAGAATCCTCATCGCCTCCAGCAGCCGAGTTGAATGCATTGAGCCTCTCGATCAACTTGTTCTTCCTCTCCTCATAGGTGAGCTTCTTCAAGTTGAACCTCTTGTGCTGCTTCGGCTCCGGCTTGGCGGTCTTCTTCTCCAGAGGATCAGCCCTAATGGCGGCGTGCACCTTCTTGTACAGCTCCTCAATCGCCTCGGCCTCAACACCCTGCTTGATGTACCGGCTGAAATGAGTCTGGTACTTCTCCGGCTCATCCTCGGTCAGAGTCCCCATATAGGCCGCCACGTGTCCACCGTAGATGTACTTCCGGTGAGTCTCAGCATCCAAGCTCTTTGAGTCCTTGGAGAATCCGGCGAACCTCTTCTCACTGTGAGGCACGTCGATCCCGCCGTCGAGAGCTCCCTTGAGAGCGCCGAAGACGCGGTTTCCGGTGGTGGTGCGGACGAGGCCGACATCGAGAAGAGCGCGGAAAGGCCTGCGGCTCTCGCCGGGCTCGACGGAGAAGTCCTCGCCGGTGGCCTCGACGTTGCCTTCGTACTCCTCGTCCATCTCAAGCTTCTTCAGAGTGCGGCGCGCGAGGAGGAGGCCGGTGCAGTAGGCGGCGGCGTAGTTGGTGAGGCCGACGTTGAGGCCGTAGCGGGGGAGCTCATGAGAATAGGCGGAGGCGAGAACGAGGTCGCCGGAGATGGTGGCGGAGATGATCTGAGCGACGATGTCCTTGTTGGTGAACCGGACGACGAAGCGGTACTTGGGAGTGTTGTACTTGTTCTTGTCCTGGTTGATGAGGCGGATGCGGGCGCGGTAGTCGGTCTTACCCTCACGGCGGCGCTTGTATTTGACCTGGAAGCGCTTGAAGTAGGCGCGCGGCTTCGAAGCCTTGATGAAAGCCATTGGAGGAGGAGAGGAGGAGGCTAGGGTTTTGGAGTCTGCGGCGCCTCTCTCTCTCTCTCTTATGAAGTGTGTGGTGAGTGACGAGGGTGTTGGGTTAGGTCAAAACTCAAGTACTCTCTCTAGGCCCAAAAGGGCATTAGCTGGAAATGACGAGAGGTAAAAACAATTCTACTTCCTTTTCCGGAAAATTTACTGCGATTCAGCTCTATTACCACCAATGGATTATCACCGCGATCGGATGATCAGATGATGCAATCTCAGAGAGAACAATGTTACTGAAACAAAGTAGGGTTGTGAATTGTGATCATTTTTATGTTAGTGATCCATTAATCAAACGTATTTGGACTGGTTAAGATCTAAGGACGCAGATATTCAAGCTCAAGTATCCTGTCCTAGTTTGAGAAATGTTGTCGATCATGGTAAGTCTCGGTGCTGACCAGAATGAGAAACAGAGAAGGGGTCCGCAAGGTAAAGAGGTAGGCAAGAGTGGACTGCCAAGTGGCTCCTCCGGTCTATCAACCGGTTGCAAGCTTTTGAGGTAGAGTGCTTATTTTACGATGATGAAGTAGTAAGAGCAGCTGGTAGCGGTGCAAGTTCATGAGAAGAATTGAAGCTGAGAACACCACAATGGCATCACAACCAGAAAAAATGTACTCTTCCCATTCCATCAGGTTCGGTTTATGGAGCCGATCTGCATTTGAACTGAAAATCAAGTTATGGAGCAGACCTGCAGCTGCCCTAGGTCGTGCAGTCATATCAACACTGCCATTGCATTGTAGGAGGAAGGGCAATGACGTTAAGATTGCAACTCAAATAAAGCATAAGGTAATATATATATATATATATATATATATCTGCTCAGGGACTTAATTTTGTACAAGAACTGCATTCAAATAGAGAATGCCTCTCCAAATTCGAAAGAACATATAAAGCCAGATGGGTCTGTCTTCACTTCTGCGGATATTCTACTGGGGTGTGAGGAGATAAGGAGGATATGACAGTCCCACCATGCACATCTGAATTTCTTAGTACAGCTGCCTGATCCTACACAACCCGGATAACATGGTGGTTATGATTATTATAACAACATGGATAGTGCCAGTCTGCTGATATTGTTTTTCTGACATTTAGCCGAGACATGGCTACTAAGAGCTCCAGTAAAAGCATGCATTTTCTTGACGATGGAGAAGCATAATTTCGAATTAGAGATTTATGTTGTCATACCTGATGGTGGGGGTAGTTCTGCTGAATTGATGGCTGAGGGATTTGATGTTGTTCATGCAGATGTGATTGTTGTTGGACTGGCTGTGGATGCTTCTGCATGTAGAATGGATGTTGTTATTGTGACTGCAATTGCTGATTGTATTGTTGTTGCAATGGAAATTGTTGCTGTTGTTGCATAGGAACTTGTTGCTGAAATTGTTGGAGTTGTTGCTGTAGTTGTTGAAATTGCTGCTGTTCTTGCAAAGGAAGCTGCTTTAGTATTTGCGATTGCGGTTGTTGTTGTTGTTGTTGCAAAGGAAGCTGTTGCTGTGTTAGTTGAAATTGCTGCTGCTGTTGGAAAAGAAGCTGTTGTTGTTGCATCTGAACATAATATTGTTGAAGTTGTTGCTGCTGATACTGTTGCAATAACAACTGCTGCTGTTGCTGGTAGTAATAATATTGCCACATCTGATTATATGCTTGGGTACTTTGCATTGCATACTGTGCATTGCCTAATACTGTCGACTGAGGCATCTGCGTAGCAACAGGTTGGACAGCGACAGGTTGGACATGCAACGGAGACTGAGATGAAGAGGCATCATTGGTGGGTTGTACATTCGATATAGGGCCGGAATTAGGTGCTTCTATATTAGCATGACCATTTGCAACTTGAAACTGATTATGATGCTGCGCCTGCTGGCTACCTTGCTGGATTTGTTGACTTTCTGAAGGTGCAAATGTAGAGGGCTGACCTTGACTTGCGGGCATTGGATGACCTGCTTCAGTTCGGGGGTATTTATGTGGAGGAACATGCTGCTGTTGTGATTTTCTTTGTAACTGCATCTGAAAGCCAAACTTTGAAACTTTACCAATTTTATCAGAACGATTAGCTTCACTCCGGTCTCCATATTTATTTGCAGGTGGCTGGAACACCGGTATAGGCATACCACTGGGCACTTCATTTCCAGCTGATTCTGACACTTTAGCATCTCTTCGGCTGTGCATACAAGACTCTTTTTCAGAGTTGCAATCAGTCTCCAGCTTCTTTTCATTTGAAGTACATGTTTCTGGACAAGCTTCAGACATGGGAGAAGTGGACAGTATTTGATCCAAATTTGTATTTTCCTGGGAATTTAAAGAAAGACTCTCCAAAGACAGTGGCTTTGGGTCTTGTTCAGTCGTATCACACTCTCGATCAACATTGCTTCCCATGGTGTTTTCTTGTAAAGATTCTATCAAATCATTTCCTTCAGCAACTTGAAATCCTAATTCTACAGATGGCCCCTTTGGTTCAGGGATATTTTCTCTGGCCTCGGAAACTTCGTGAGAATCCCTTTTCACTTCTGCCACATGGGTATTTTCTGTAGCCTCTTCAGAAACTTCACGAGATACTTGTTTCACTTCTGCTACAGGAGCATTTTCTAGGGCTTTGTCAGATACTTCCCGTGATACCATATTCACTTCTACTACGGTGGAGGACATATTTGCTTCTGGTACATTATCTGGGGACTGCTCTTTGGAAACTTCCAGAGATGTATGCTGCAATCTTTCTTGTAAATTTTCGGGTTGTTTTGATAGCGCTGTCTGGTCTGATAGCTGGTATATGGGATCCTGGCCACACTCTTTAGTATGATTTTCTGGGGATAACATTTCCTCATCCTGTAATGGGAGCTTAATCATGGAGTCAGAAGTACAATCTCTTGATGGCTGCTGAGGCATAGCAGAAGTTTCCTCTTTCTCCCTAGGCAAATTCAAAGACTTTGTGAATGTAGCTTGCCAATCAGAAACGTTAAAGGCAGACTGTTGAGCCAAGGAACTTGTCCTAATGGAAGAGGGGAACATTCGTACATGCCGAGTCCACACCTTTCTTACTTCATGGATGGTTCCACATAGGTCAACAAACTGTGCGCATCATATATAAAAGTTGGAATCAGAGGAATTAGATGGCATACAATAAACTAACTCAACAGGTGGTCGAGCAAATTGTATAGAGACTAAAAATGACAGCATCTACCGAACAAATAAGTTCAAAGAAATTTGACCTCTAAAAATAAGCTTGAAATATCCTCAGCATCTTTTGCAGTCAGACCATTACATACTCCTGATTCCTGAGATATTTCATGGGCTACAATAGAGTCTATCATACTTAAGTGTTGCTTCCCTTCATTTATCATTGCAAGCTTTATCAACTCCTGCAGAAAAATTAATTTTTCAATAAAGGTTACAGGTTTATCATAATATGGCAATGCTTTACTACACTGGGGTATAGATTGAAGATCGGGTTCAGAATCTTGAGCATATCAACAATAGGTGTGTGAGATCTCAAAAATGTTATTATTCATGAATAAATACAAAAAGAATAGAGGTACCTCTAGAAGTACTTTGCAGTGAGGCAATTGTTTAATGCCATCTATCAAGACATCTCGTGCAGCATCCGCACTATCAGTCATCTTTAAAATAGAAAGCAAGAAGTCAATAACCACATCACTCTCAGGGGCAATGAAATAATTCAAAAACTCAAATGTTAACAGAACAACGCAAACACGACAAGGATGTAATCTAAATTCAGATATGTGCTTCCTTAAAAAGTTGCAGGTTAATTTTTTATTTCCAAATTTAAGCATATGTGATCTCAAAATCAAACAAGAATACCTAAAACAAAAAAACAAACAACTTGATTCTTTCAAACGAAGGCATAATTTGTAAAAACATGGTGCCACACATACAAAAAGTAGAACAGGAAAATAACATTTCCTTGTTCACTAATTACCTACCATGAATGTAAGACGAGAGAAGTGAACATATAGAATAGGAAGAGTATGCGACTGTTTCTTCTCTGCAGCCATTGCTAGTGCTTCTCTGAATATAGTAGAAGCTGCTGTGAAATTTCCCTGATAATGTAGGAAAGGCAATAACATGTGTCAGCTTTGATTCTTAATCTAACAACATATACAGGTCATTTTTGTTTGAATTATGAAAGATCGTATTGCATACCATGCGTCTTTCCATGTTAGCCTTTAAGATAACATTCTTAACAAAGTGTGTATCCGACACTGAATTGCATTGAAGAAGAGCTGCACGGGCACCAAGTACATCTCCTATTTGCTCCTTAAACCTGGCATTCAAGAGATGAATCACCGACACTCTGCACGATTATATGATCATGGCCATAAACATCCCCAGCCATGTACAAAGCGAGTCAGTCAAGGGATCCAATAGAAAGCAGCAATAAAGCAAGTTTCAGCATGGCATAAATTTGTCACACGGGAGCTAATGGAATTCTGATATAGAAAATTTAGTAGTACTCTGTAAGTTGTTCTCAGCAGCCTTTAGAACAATATATGATGAAAAAACTAGAAAAAGGAAAAAACTTAGGCAGCAAGTTTTGGAGTGTATTTTGGGAAGCCCTTTATAAGCCCAACTGTCATATCTTTTTTATTATTATTTTTATTTTCAATATTCCAAAAGTCTTCAAATTTTCTTAAGATAGGGTAACTCAGATAGCCCATTCCACAATGGGAAGGTTTCATCTTTATCACACATCGAGTATGCTCATTATGATTACCCAGCAAAAAGAACTGTCAACAATTTAAGACTATCCTGTAATTTATCAAGGGTGTTTATTGTCTTGCCAGGCAGACTACAGTATGTATTTAAACTAAGAATTTAAAATGCTTCAGTTTACGCCCATAGTGTTTGACAGAGCCAGAGCTAATCTATATATGTTGTATAACAATAAAAGGTCACAAATGTGCTAGTCATCAGTCAACCTATTCCAAACAGTAGAAATGTTGAAGCAAAATATTGTTGCAATATATATGAATTATAATAAGACATTATTGAAAGAATTTAGAATGAAACATAGAACTAAGCACCTTTAAATTATAAGCATGACAATCCATGGTTGGAACAAAAATACCTTCAAATATATTTGGGTTGCTCGGTCAAGAGAATAGTTTGCAATCTCTCTTCCTCCATTGATTTCCATAAAATCCACATAACGCATCCAAAACTCAGGGTAATTAGCACAGGGAATCAAGCACCTCTCATAAAGCTTCACCGCCTGCACTCAAGTAAGGAAAGGGTTCAGCATTGATCAAAGAAAGGCATCTGGCCAAGGCTGCATATGCAGAAGAACATCATCAAAACCATACCCAATCAAAATCCCCTTGCATCTCAACATAGTCCAGATAGTGATGCCAATTCTCCAACTGATCAGCATCAAGCTCCTTCACATGGAAGTAAGACCTCCTTATATTGGTCTCGAAATTACTGATCTTTTCATCAAGCTTGCATGCTTCGTGATACAACTGTTTCCCGATATACATGTATCTTTGCAGCGCTTTAGACCTTCCTGAGCCAATTTCTAGATTCAGAAGGTCTTTGACTACAAGAGAGATTTCATTATCTCCATAAAAATTAGGGACATCATCTTTAAATACACCTTCTGACTGCAAATCCAAAATAGAATTACTCTGGGTTTTCAACTCCTCTTTAAACAAGATGGCCAACTTCTTCAAACTGAAGAAAACATAAAACTCATCCCTCGTAAGAATACTATCTATGTGGTTCGAATAGAAGACACAAAACGACAAAATACTAAAGCAAAAGAGATATAGTTGTGATAGAATTCATAGAAATCAATTATGAAGGAACGTGCAGATTGTCAATCCCATGCAAATAGAGTACCGTGAAAGCCACAGACCAAACGACTGCAAATTCAAGGAAAAGAAAACGGAGATGACACATAGAAGGTGAGCTACTGCTGGTTTTGAGTTGCTAATTAAACTTGTTCACCATACCATACTATTACTATGTCAACATGCAGTAACTTTCACGGAACAATAATAACTCCAAATGAGTGAATCAAGGTTTATCAGGTTCTATCTCAGATAAAACAGCCTATACACACACATTAACATGATTCATAGCCTGAATCAGTAAATGCATTATATGTACCTCGCATAGTAAACGTGCAACTTCTTGGTAGGGAACCTAAGAGCTTGGATGTAAATCTGCGCCAGTAAACTCCACTCCTGCTGAGAATACTCAAACTCAATGTACTTGTCCCACAAAGTGTAGCACCCGTAGTCCTTCCGAACAAACGACATGCCTCTCTTAAATAATCTGCACCGAAAATTTCACATCGACAAATAAAATATATCCAATACTTCAAACTCACTTACAGTACAGCACCAACAACTAAAACAGGTAAAATTGACCTAAATTATAAGTTACATTGCATCAATGTGAGGGGAGTCATCATACATTTACCTGCGAATATCGGATGGTTCTTCGAAAAAGGACATACCGAAGGTACAGTAGTCGAGCCACAGAGGAACGCAGTAGGTTGCAGCCTGCAGAGCTCGTTCGAAGACCTCAACGACTTTGTCAATGGAGGAGAGACGCGTCTTGTGGTCAGCGTACCTCCTCCAGTATCCATGGCACAATGGAAACTCCGCCAAGAAGGGATCATACACTGTAGATATTCTGTCTACGTCATCCTGGCGTAAGATTTTGAAAGAGCGAAAAATTACTAATGAGAAATTGAACTAAAGGAGAAGGAGGAGGAAGCGAATTTGACTTACGGGAGATGAAGTATCTATCTGCGAGATGAGCGAGGTCCAGTGATCGAAGTCCGGCGAAGCTCCGGGGATTTCACCTGGGAAGAAAAGGAAGGAGTAAAGCTTCGGCTCTGGTTTATCGGAATGCTTCAATTTTAGTGACGAGAGAGAGAGAGAGAGAGAGAGAGAGAGAGAGAGATTGTGTGTGTCTTACCTGGCGTCTCCGATTCCATTGGCTCAGTCTCTGGTACGGAATTGCAGCTCGTACTCATAAACAGAAGAAGTGAAGAAGAAGAAGAAGAGTAACATACTATGGGCAGGCGTAGTTTATATCAGCCTAGCCCAAGTCTTAAATGTAAGGGAAGGCCCACGGTTGGGTAGAAATTAAAATAGTAAATTATTATTACGGCGACATCATCTAAACTTTTAAGGTTTAGATTTTAGTTGCAGATTAAATAGTACAAAAAGAAATTACGAAAATAGTTTAAAAAAAATTTCATATATATTTCATGTGTGAATCACCAACTAATCGGCTTCAATCAGCTATCGATATATGTAGACTATGGGAGGTCTAAAAACGTATGTCCCGTCCCGTTTCATAATATTGGGATGGGACGTGGGACGAATAATTTTTATCACGCTTCGTCCCGTCCCGTCCCGTCTCGTCCAACTTTTAATGAAAACTTAAAAATTCTTATATATTTGTATCAAAATAGAACTAATTTATGTTCTTAATAACTCTAAAATTATATCAACTCAAATAATAATGATAAATTATAATATTTTGAACATAATATGCATTTTTTTTTGTTAAAGTTTCATTATTAAATGTTAATTTGTTAATGAAAAAGTAAAAATATAAATTTTTATTTAAATTCATATGAATGTGAGATTTGTCCCGTCCCGTCTTGTCCCGTCCTGTGCCCACCCCTAAAAATGTAGACTGAGAACTCGTTGTGTAAGACATGGCTAGGCAGACTAGTTATATGTGAGAACTCGTTTACAATTAGTTTCTCTCATGCTCTATTTTACGTAAGAAGTCTTGAGAGAGTTCTGCAACAACTGGAATCGGACCGAGGGGTACAAATGCGTTACTAATCATTTATTTTCTCAATCAAGAAAAAAATAGTTGAGATTTGAGTGGTAGTAATGAATTCGATCGTTAGAGAATGGTCAATTTCTCTCTTGATTCACTTATTGATTGAACGGAATATCATTTAGTACGATCTCTTGAGAAGGCAAGACTCACATACGAACAAATAACTATTGCAACGGTCTTAATTAGTGTTCAATCTAATTTAATGGTTGTTTGATCAATGATCACTAGGTAATCGTGAGAACATTTGCAAATATATAGGTGAGGTCACGTCGATCATAGGTCTAATGTAACATTTTGCTTCACCAGTAAAATTAAATTGATAAATACATTCAATTATTTAGAGCTCATGTTGGGTATGGCTTTGCCATCTACACAGTACGTACGTATATATAAAATTATCTAGATATAATCGATGACGATGAGTATTATTTTGCTGTTGTTGCTCTATCCCTAAGACACTAAACTGGAACCCGAGTCGGTCCTTTCAGCTGGGACGGAGCCAGGGTTCCATTACTGCAGTCTGCTAAATTGATGGACATATCTATGAGAAAGGAGATGTACACGAAACGAACAATCCCCAATTAATGGTCATTTTTGCTGTTGCTGCTGAACCACCAATACGCTAGCTTTGCTCTGCGTGTCTGTGGAGGCTAGCAAGTCTCCGATAACCCCCAACTCTGGGAACTCACTCCATTGTTCAAGTCCTAATGTCTGAGCACTCTTCACCTCGTATCGTCGTCCCACAATAAACAAGTCGTATTCATCTTCTTCCAGCAATGACCTAATTTTCGTCGTCGTTTGCGCTGCGTCTTCCACCACCTCCTCCACATAATTCACGTACCCGTTCCCACTATTCAGGTTCATATACCTCAACATCTCCCGCTCCTGAAGCTTCTCCAATTTGGCTTTGTTGAACTTGTTGCCGTCGTCGTCCTCCCCCTCGCATTCGACTGCATCAAGCAAATGAATCACCGTCAGGCTTATGCACGAGTCCCTGGCCATGCGTCTGGCGAAGACGAGTGCTTCCCTGTCGTCGTTTCCTCCCAAGAAAATCATTGCCACCTTAAACATCTCTAATTCCATGACGGGCTCCAAGATTTTTATGCGTCCACGATTCACAAGAATACCAACTGAACAGGGCGCTGTTTCAAGCACGCTGATATTCACTGCTCGTATTTTCTCGTTCTCCGATTCGATTGTACTATTTGAGCCTAGGGTCGACCATTTCCGATGGAAAGGGAGGATTATAAGTGATGTGAGCTTGTCAAGCGCGAGGGTACATATATCGTCGTGCATGTACTGTGCTGGCGTAATGGACGTGAACATGTTCACGTTCACTGCTCCGGCGTTGTCCCTTTGGAAATGATCAAAGGAGAGGATCACATTTTCCGAGCAGGAGAAGTTGGAGATGGTTCTCTTTTGTTTGTTGTGAGAAATGAAGATCGGAGTGGTCCGGCCGACTAGCTCGACGAGGTGGAGGACGGACACAAAAATCGGGCTCTCTTGTGTCGGACATGCAGTGTCAAGGAGGTTAATGATGGCCGGAGTGTTGTCCGATCTGGTGACACATGCGAGGATCCGAAGCTCGGAATTAGGTTTGCAATTCGACATGTTTCTTTTCTCATAGCCTGTGTATTTTCTCTTAGGATCGTACAATCGTTTTACCAAGGGTGGGATGATGATTGCATTTACTACCACGCCACAAACCAGAGCATCATACATTGATAAAGTTATAACCTGCATATATATCGTAAAATCTTCGATCAAAATTATAGAACAGCATCGAATATATGAAACTAATCGAAGATATTATGTAATCAAATATGCATTCGATCTGTTTGTTTTTGGTTTTCATTTTTTACTGTGAATTCCAAAACACTGAACCTATCTATTAGATAGGGAATGTACGTATAAACAAACATACAAGATATACGTACCCAAGTGTCTCGAGCCAAAGAGTACACGGCCATCTCAAGCACACCTTGACTGCTTAGTATGAGAGCAAGTGCCATTGCATCTCTAATAGGCATCTTGCAACACAAGGCAGGCACCAAAGAGGCGAAAAATTTGCTGACAAATACTAAACCGATGATGATTGCGGTTGCGAGAAATACGTAGTAGTGAGCACGCGGCACTGTTCCGTACTCGTTTCCATTTAGCCGTACAGTAACCCTCATCATGCATGTTATTACAAACACCGGCATGAACACCCAGTTGGTGATAAAGTCGAGCTTCTTCACCAATGTTGATCCTAATGGCGGTCCACTAGGCACAGCCAAACCTAGGATAAAAGGTCCGGCCGTAACAGTCATACCGCACAAGTGTGTAATCAACCCGGAGAACAAAAACGCTATCATGATGAACAACACGTAAGTGTTCTTCACAACTCTCCCCTTAGGAGTTTGTTCGATCATCCAAACCATAATTGGGCGACAGACGTAGATAACAATCAGAATAAAAACCACTAATACGCCTAAGTTTCGTGCACCTGTTAAAAGATCAAAGTCCACGCTCTTAGCAGTAAATCCGAACACAACGACGATCACATAAAGTAGGTCACTGATGAGTACAGAAGACAATCCAAGTCGGCCAAGTTCCGAGTTCAGAATCTTAAGCTGATTAAGGAGAGAAGCAATGACTGGAGTCGTAGTTGAGCACTGGATAGCTGTAGCAAATAAAAGCTGAACAACTTGTCCGTTCCCTAATGGCCAGTTAAGGTGAAAGTAAAGAACGGCTGCCATGCCAACCATCAAAGGCACGAGGAAGTTTGAAACTCCAACGTACACGGCCTTTCTTCCAGTTTTTCTGATTAGGCTCAAATCGATTTGTACTCCGATTAAGAACAGAAAGAGCGTATATCCAAACAAAGCTATAAGATTCAGTATTTCTTGATTGGTAAAGGTAAACATGGGATTTTGAAGATATTTCGTTTCTGTAATTTGATGAAATCCCACATCACCTAGGAGTATTCCAGCCTGCATACAGAAACAGAAAGAACAACGTACGTACTTAGTATTTGTAAGGGTATGCTTATTTAGAACGTACAGTATGCTTGCATGCATGTAAGTACGTACCACAATTTGAGCGATAAAGCTAGAGAGGCCAAACATCTTGAGAAAGAAAAACGAGAACTGGGTGAGGACGTACATGAGAGTCAGTTCTAATTCCAACAGTGGCATTGAACGATTTGGAATTGGAAAAGTGTAGCTCAGGAAAGGAGTTGTCAAATTCAAGACCTCATGCTCAGATCTGTTCCATAATCCAACCGAATTAACGGGAGGTGGAAGATCCATACATATAGTACTTGGAGGAATCTCCGTAATGAATGTTCCGAACACATTGTGCGACATGAGCGATTGATCGATCGAGTTGTTCATCCTCAAGAAGTAATTAGTCTCAATCGGATTCAATTGTATTCGAGCTATTGCTTAATGATTTGTAGAGGTGCAGAATATATAAGCGACTTTATACCCTGTTAATTACCGATGTTGTTATACCCGTGTTACCGGCGTAATTAGCAAGAAAATTAACAAACTAACCGTAGCTGCTACCAATTATCAAAGTCTTTGACTCCAACTGAAGATCAAACTTAAAAAGAAGCTTCCTTCTTAACAAAATTAAAGCAACTGTGTTGTGAGTTTTTCTTCTTCATAAAAACAAAGCTACACGTATACATAATACATGGTTACATTTGTTTGTTTGTTTAGGTTGTTTTGTCAGTCTTAAAATACATCGATCAACATAACCAATATTTGCACGTATGATGATTACCCATTTTATTTTACGTGAATCATGGCTTTGTATAAATTAAAATCTTATGATCATATTGTCTTATTCCAACATTTTTATCGAATTTTGACGCTTTATTCCTAGCTTTATCAACATTGTTCTTACTTTTTAGTTGTGCGTGAATGAACAGTTTGAGAAATGGACGTACAATAATGATCAGGTAACCCGTGACGTTGAAGTCATTTTCAATCCATCCCAAATTTGGGCAATCTTTAGAATACCGTTAAAAAAAATCCGACCTGATCGACCGACTCCTCCATGGATCCGACTTTGGAGACCCGCAAACCCACCACGTGGATCCTAATTACTTGCCGGAGTATTTGCTCATTCCCGTAAATAAAATCCTGGCCTCCTCATACTCTCTCACTCTCACACTCTCACTCTCCAATTCTCTCTCTCTCTCTCTCTCTCTCTCTCTCTGAGCAACAATGGCGAGCCTCTCACTCTCCTTCACGTCAGCACACACTCTCTCCCTCCACCGCCGCACCTCCAAGCTCGTCTCCGCCGTATCTCAGCCGCGGCTGCTTCAGGTCCGCGCCGCGAAGCTCTCCCCCCGCGCCACCGCCGCCGTTGGCTCGCTCCGGTACAATCCTCTGAGGTTAGTTTCGTAATTTCCGAAATCGAGCTCTGGACTGGACTATATATATAAATACAGTGGTTGATTTCGAAGCTCTGGATTCGTTTTGTTTGTATAGAGTTTCGATTAGCGGAAGCGAGGACTCGACGTTGATGATGAAGAAGAAGAAGGACAGCAGGAGGGGAATGACTACGGTTTGTTACGCTGCGCCTCTCTCAGTCCATACTATCCAGTGGATCGCCACCATTTCTTCTGCGTAAGAAACTCTAGATTTTTTTTTCATGAAGAAATTGATTATTATTTTCTATTTCAATTTTAATATCGTTTTCGGTCTGTGGTTCAATTTTGTTATTCGATTTGCAGGATCTTGTTGGCTGTGAAAGGAACAGCTGTGCAGAAATCGTTTCTGGTGCCATTGTTTGCTCTTCAAGCTCCTGGTAGCTTCACCACATGGATTAAGTGAGTTTTTTTTTCTTCTGTTTTTGCTTCTTCTTTTTTTTTTGAATTTTTGAAGAAGTTATTCGTTTTTGGTTGCTTGATTGTTAAGTTTGGTGTTGTGTTGGTATCTATTGAATCAAGGTAGCCTTTTTTTTTTCGAGGCGATAAAAGCATGACTTGACTTGGTTGACATGTACATGACTGATTTGGCTTGCAGGGGTGAATATGGCTTCTGGACTGCATTTCTAGCGCTTCTCGTTCGCCTCTTCTTCTTCATTCCTGGTAGGTCTTCTCTCCTTTGATTCATTCCTTGGTTTGAGTGCTACGGTAGACATAGGTGGAGAGTATCTTGTTGGTGTTCTTGATTCTAAGTTTCTATTTTCGGCATGGTTTGTTGACTTTATGGATAGTGGAAACATCCAATTTACTTTTAAAGATACCTTTTTTGGGAATCATTCTTATGAACATGCATATATTCACCAGTATTTAAAGATTCTGATCGTACCTTTCATACTATTGACCGTAGTTTTCAGACAGTGAAATGAATTTCTAGGTCCCTCTGTAGTTTGCTTTTATCGAAGTCTTTGTTTTCTGCTCTAAATTTGACGTTTGAGGGGTTTATTACTATAGCTTCAACTAGCCATCCTGATTATATGGTCTCTTTTTGCTCTATTTCAGTGGAACTTGAATTGCCATTAGTAGCATTACTCCTGGTGATTGTTGCTCCATACCAAGTTATGAACCTAAGGTAAGGATACAAATTTCACTACACCAATCTTGACCGTTGTGTAACTTTCTAAGGTCTTGTGTTTCAATATGTCCCGTTGGCAGGGGAAGACAAGAAGGTGCTATCATTTCTCTAGTCATTGCGGGATATGTGGCTTTTCAGCATTTCACAGGCATTGGAAGCTTGAATCAATCATTTGACCGAGGTTCAATTGTTGCAACCTTAGCCATCATTTGTGTCACTGTCATGTCTTTGCTTGCTACTGTTATGACTTTCATGTAAAGTAGAAAGTAAAGTAGTGATCATCTAGAGTTTGAAAGCTTGAGATCAGGCATAACTGCTGAACCTTTTATGTTCTCTTTCTGAATATGTATAAGATGAATAAAGTTCTCAGTGTTCATATTTTTTCAATGTAAGGAAATATTGTCAACTAGTGTTGCCTCTCTTCTGGAGTTCTGTTCCTGAATTATTCATAATGTGCAAATTCTACAATATTGCATTATAATGGAACTTTCTACATGTACAAAAACATAATTGTACCCAAGGCATTTATGATATTACATTATTACATTTCAATGATTTCATCAATTTTAGACTACTCATGTTGCACCTCTTCTCTCTGTTGGTGCACTGCTGAGCATTTTTATCTAAGCCTTTAAACGATTCATTGCTGATATGAGAGTCCCTTTTAGTAGTTATATAGAGGTATCTTGCATGAAAATACTATTATGAACGAATTAAGCAAGATTTGAATAGTTGAAATTTGAAAATCATTGTTCAATGAAGCGAATGATGAAGAGCTTATTATCTGTTGCCTTCTTAGTCCAAATAGGTATCATGGTAGAGTTATACGGTCAAATTATCATATCTTCATGTCTTACTAGCAGTTGGGACATGAGTCATTCTTCTTCCAAATATTCTACATCCATTGTTTCTAACTATGTGAACGAATTTTATAGTTGAACTTGTTACTCTGTTGTATGCTTGTTGCTCAATGGGATCAAAATAGATAATGTTCTAGCTAGTATCATGTAACTGAGCATCTCATCAATACTCATATAATATGTGTAATATCCTAAAGCCTGATTCAAATTAGCTAATAATTTATTGTGCTAATACTGTAGAGAAGGACCTATATGTCTACAAGTACAAGTACCTAAAAAAATTCTATGCTTTCTGACTTTTCTCTCAGGTTTAACAGTCAACTAAGAGGTATACATAGATGAAGTTTGACAATAGTGTAGATGGTGAGAACAAGGCCTTGAGAGAACATGATAGCTCATATCAGTTCTCAGTGCCTCCTTGGACTTTATGTGGGTTTTCGGCAAATGAATGAGTTGCCATCTAACCGCAGATTGAATACTCAGAACTTCCTGTTGTTTTAGAGGTAGATTGCCAGAAGAAGTGATCCCAAGAGTTTGGTGGACAGAAGAAGCATGCAAGATGAGATAGAGTTAGCTGTGTTGGGGGACTCTGAGGGCTCGTCACCATAAATTGTTGATCCACTGGGCGTAGCTATGGATGGGGTGGTTGTGGATGGTGGTGTAGTCGTAATTGTTGGTGTCGACATTGTTGGCGATGGTGGAGTCTGGTAAACTGGAGTTGTTGTGCTGAATTAGGAGAAAAAGAGTGAGATTTTAATTTACTTGATGTCTCCATAATTAAGGTGAAGCTGGTTATGAAGATTACCTGGTTGATGTTGCTGATGACGGATAGTGACAGCTACCACTACCTGCGATAAGATAGAGTGAGGAGTTCATCATTTATTCAAGCACCATACAACAAGAATTGTTGGGAATTCTAATTTATCAAGTGAAGATCTGGAAATGTTGGCTAAAGATGTAGGAAGCTATAGCTGGCTACAATATTCAGGAAGGTACTTTCCTTTCTAAGATATGGGTGGTTCTGTTTTTTCTATAATTTTAAAGAAGTAGAATTCCAGTCATGAGAAAATCTCAGGCCAAGTTTTACTTTAAAACAGAGTTGTTGAACAAATGATAAGGTTTGAATTTCACATCCTTTTATAGAATATTGCTGGATTAAGTTCATAGATGTCTTACTTGGGTCGGTGGTAGTCAGTTGTGCTGTTCCTCCAAAACTACAGCTGGTTGGAGCTGGGTTCTTCTGGTAATAGTCATTGAAGGCATAGGAAGCGTGATCCCGGAGAGTGTTTGGGTTATAACAGCTTCCACTTGGTTGAACTGGTGAACAGTCTGCACCTCCGTAGCCACAAGCATAATCCAGAGCTACCTGCAGGGCAGTTTCTGAAGCAGACTGGCTTGCTATACACCAACTACCACCTGAAGATGTAGGGGTTGTGGTGGGAGTCGTTGGAGTTGTGGTGGGAGTTGTGGGGGTTGTAGTGGGAGTCGTTGGGGTTATGAAGGGAGTTGTTGGGGTTATGGTGGGAGACGTCGGGGTTGTGACTGGTACTGTGGGGGTTGTGATGGTTGTAGGTGGTGGTGGGGATGCCGGGAAGATTAGTGTGGGAGTTGTTATGGTTGGACTTGGATTAACTACAGGAGTTGTATCGTACTGGGTAGTGGACACTGAAGATGAGAAAAGTAGATGGTTTTCATGATTAACTTGTCTTCTGTTTTGTTGGATGGCTTCCAATGGAGGATTCTTTGGAACACTTGAACCTGAAGAAAGTAAAAGCATGGTAAGTTTCTTTTTCTTTTCAAATGAAATCATTGGAGAAGTTGCTAGGATTTGTATGGGAACATCATGCTCTCATATGTATACAACTCCTATGAAAGTTAACAGATTGCATTCTTGACAAATTGTTTCAGTCTGAAATCAAAAGTAGATAAATAAATAAATAAATAAATGCTTCATGCTCTTATAATCATCCATGCCTTCGGATATAGGTGTTTGCCAAATGCATGCATGTCTGCAGTTTTTCCTTATATTTATGCTTTAATATAGCAGATTACTTGTGTCATGAATGAAGATTGAACATACCAGAAATTTAGCGCATGTCAATGATGAAGCAGATATACATATATAAGAGAATTGCATAAGCAGACAACAAGGGAGTCCGTATTCGATTCAATTTACCTGGACTAAAGAAAAGAAACAAGAAAAACAATGCAGAATGCCAAAGAGAGTTAACACCCATCTCTCCTAGTTGCTTCCTCAACACTTTGGTTGTATAGTTTTCTCCTGGGTTCTTGCAAGAGAATGATAGGGAAGAAGCTAAGATATACTACACCAGAGAAACAGCAATCTTTGTGTATTTGCAAAAGAAGAGTTTACCTCTTTTGCCTCCATTTTATTATATATATCATGAGGAATCATAGCTTTCTTGGATCCAAGAGAGAATGGAAAAGAGAGAAGGGATCGAGAATATGAGAAAACTTGAGAAAGGAGGCATTGGGTAGTTGGATATTGCAAGCAAGAGATGGCTCAATAAAGTGTGTATGAATGAGAAAGGCAACTGAGGTGATCTGCCATCTGCTGGGTTTTAAATCTGGTGTTTAAGTTGATAAATCAACCTATATGTATGACGGTGATATACTGATCTTGCTGGGTTTCTCCTTTATCTTTTCCACTCTTCTTTCTACTGTTTTTGTTGTACTTTGTTAGATTTCATTGTTCATAGTACTGAATCAAAAAAGTTAAAGCTGCCCCATTAGGAATTTGTGAGTGGCATCTGATGATTTGTAATCAAGAATATTGTCTCCCGAGTCTATTTATATTAGTGAAAGTGCCAATTGCCCATGAAGGAAGAAACATAAAACATGATTCATTTCTGTAAAATATATACCCATGTATGTGGTTTTTACTTGCTTTCTTTAAGAACAACTTGGCCTAAATTATGTTATTTCCCAATTCTAAGCCTAGTTAGTTCATCTTAGTGTTATCAGTATGCTAAAACAACTTTGGATCGAAGTCCAAACGGTAGAGGAACTATTTGGATTGCTTTCTCTCTTTTGGAGTTGTTTGCATGTAAAAGGGTCCTTGCCTACGTAGATTACCCAAAAGCAGATGGCCAGATTTGGAAAGGAATTCGGAGATAGTGACTTCTACAACTTAGTTGGTTAATTGAAAAGTCACTAAAAATTTCATTTCCACATTTTATAGGGTTGAAATGGTTGAATACATAAAAATTAAAAAAAAAAAGGAGTGCAGTTCATAACGAAAATATTAAAATCAATACGAACTAATTTGGGTGTGGAGGCTGTTTTAATAACTTGGGTCGATAAAGAGTGTTCATCCGACTAGAACTTCCGGAAAAATCTAGCTGATTTCTCATACATAATGCTATGCGTTTTTCCTAATCGTTCTAGGTTTAAAGAGGATAGGCAGACATCTATCCCTCGAATGGGTCAAATCACTTTCCTCAAGTATTCAGGTATACGACCAAAGTACCCAAGTCTATTTAGGAAACCAACAGTTTCCTACTACTTCTCCACTAATATCCTTCATTCCCTGTAAGATTAGGTATCCGGCATTTATATATATAACATGAACACCCTGCATTCTTTCCATATTGCTAATTAACATACAGCTTACTATTCTTACAACTTCAATCATGATAAGACACCATTTCCATAGTGAAGTGTGGCAACCAGAAACCAACTCCAAGGTATCAATTTCAAGCTGCAGCGACCTGTTCTCGATCAAATTCCAGCTCTTCGAAGTCACCAGAAGCAGCGGCGAGGACTTGGAAGAATCAAAGCTTGTAGCTGAAAAACAAACTAAACAACTCTCTCGTACCCAGCTATTGTGTTTGAGGTCTCGGGACACCTGGTTAATCTGCACAGGTGCTCTTCTCAGCATGGGCGTCCCACATGATGAGCAGCCTACTATTGTTGCAAAGATACTCGAGGCCTTGCGAGTCGCCGTTCCCTTCCGGCCTATTTGTGTGGTCGTCAAGGACATCGTGACTGTGGAAGAATGCAATGGAGCTGATGAAAGTTCCAAAGAAATCAGAAATTATGGCTTGGAAGCTAAGAAACAGGAAGAAGAAGAAGAAGAAGAGGAGGAGGAGGAGGAGTGTGTTATTTGTCTGGAGGACTTGTCTCACTTTGGCCCCAAGAGCGTTACACCCTGCTCACACATTTATCATAGAGATTGCATTCGGGAGTGGCAAAAGAAGACTGAGGAGAGTGGCCACTCGTGCTTGTGTCCCATGTGCCGACGCCCGATCGCTAATGTGGAGATGGCCGGGGAGCCGTCGACACAACCATCTTCGTGGTCGATGGCATTGTCACGCCCCCCACAGTACCAACGCATAAATGATGATGATGAAGAAGAAGAAGAAGAAGAAGAAGAAGAAGAAGAAGAAGAAGAAGAAGAAGAAGAAGAAGAAGATGTCGTCGAGACGGAGTCGCTACATCAAGTCTCGTGCTGCGAGATTGCTGGGTGTACCATAACAACACTGCTGATGATCCCTCTATGTTTTGTAATGTTCCCTTGTTGTTGGTAATAATTTTAAATGCGACTAGAGATTTAAAAAAAAAAAAATTCATGGATACTTGTGTTCAATTTGTATACTTACATCAATTACGTACCGGACACTGAAAATACACAACTTGGTATAACTGTTTTAAGAATATTAAGGGAAAATAACATACCCAAATCTTGTCGAGTTGTATATTATGAATTGAAACTGAAAATTAGTGAGTTAATTGAAACCTCACTTATTTGACTTATTTCTTGCATTAATTAGTTAAAGCAGCAGTTGCTCAACTACAAGCAACCTCATTGAACAATGAGTTTATCTCACATATGTTCTAGTAAGAACAAACTCGATCTTCCTTTTCTTTTTGTGAGATTCAAGATCACTAATTAAACACAGGCAAGATCATAAAATTGTCATACGATCAAGCACAAACCCAAACGTTACTGGGTAAGAATCCAATATTGTACTTGCAGACCAAAAGAGAACGCAAGGCCAAAAACTAGTTTAATTTAGAAATCCTTCCAGAAAAATAAAAACATATCCCAGTGTCTAAGAGCATCTCTAACAACTTTGTCATTTTAGAAAAAAAGAGAAATGTTTTGGAGATTTTGACATTTATTTCTCTATTTTAGAGAAATTTTGTCAAATCTGTTGAAAATACTCTAAGGCTACCTCATCCAAATTTGGTAAGTTAAAACTTCTAGAATTACATACTTGGATCTCCTCATAGCCTATATATAAGGCTAAGTAATATTGACCAACATCAGAGCGGCAAGATAACCAGTTTGTTTCTGCAATCAATCATCAGCAATTAGCCTCTATCCAGATCACTGATCATAATGGAAGATGGTGATAAGTGTCCTATCTGTCGGGAGATCTTCGATAATGAAGAGCCTACTACTTATTTGGACTGCACGCACTTGCATCATACAGCTTGCATTAAGAAGTGGAAGAACAAGACGTGTCCCGTGTGCCGTGAGCCGATAACTGTTGTGGAGATCAACGATGACGACGATCAGGAGGATCATAATGTCGAAGTCGAAGACTATGCAAACTATGTCGACGATCACGAAGAGGAGGAGGATGAGCCATCAAGTCGATCAATTCCCATACCGCCATACGAGTGGAAAATAACCAACAGGATAATGTGCATTGGCCCCCTGT
Organism: Argentina anserina; assembly: GCF_933775445.1. Classification (NCBI taxonomy): domain Eukaryota; kingdom Viridiplantae; phylum Streptophyta; class Magnoliopsida; order Rosales; family Rosaceae; genus Argentina; species Argentina anserina. Next base: position 4,203,739 of record NC_065874.1, read on the forward strand.
CGTATATTATGAGCCATTACTACGCTCGCGTCCCCTACAAGACTGGTCGAACCATGCAAGTACTTTCCCACCAAACTCAAGTTATCCGCAATGGAGGTTGGTGGGTGAGTCATACGCACCCCTTGCTCAACCGTGTAGCGAGTGGGGCGGGTATGAGAACCGCGTACCACATTTTTCAAGTGTTCTGCCACCCGTTGTGGCCGAGTCACCACGACTGTCGCACCACGTACCACACAAGTGTTCTACCGCTCGTTATGGTCGAACCATCACGACTATTGCACCACGTACTACATATTTCAAGTGTTCTGCTACCCGTTGTGGCCGGGCCACCACGACTGTCGCACCACGTACCACATATTTCAAGTGTTCTACGGACGAGTCACCACGATTGTCGCACCACGTACCACACAAGTGTTCTACCGCCCGTTATGGCCGAACCATCACGACTATCGCACCACGTACCACATATTTCAAGTGTTCTGTTGCCCGTCGTGGCCGAGCCACCACGATTGTCGCACCCGAATTGGCGGGACATCAACGTGGTGAAAAACCGGCCACGGCGAAGCTCAAGCCTACAATTGCATGTCATTGGGATCAGTGTGTGTGTGTGTGTTTTTGGTGTGTTTGTGCTTGTATCTAGGTTTGCCGTCGTTTCTTACTTTCTTTGGGGGTTATTAAATGAAGACCAAAAATTATTTCATGATGGTCGTTCTAACTGTTGTTTTAATTTTCGTCGTTGGGCTAATTGGGCCAGACAACCGGTAGAGTATAGGATACGTAGAAAGAGCGTCCTGATTAAGGTTTAAAATTCTTACATTGTGTTTTGGGTTTTTTTTTTAGCATCAAATATTTGCATACCAGTTTGTGGCTTTGTTTTAGAATGAATAAAGGTGACATCATACATCTTCCAAAATATATTTGTTTGCAGCTAGTTACAACAAATGATAAGGATTCCTTTACATGACAAGCGAGATTTTGAACCTACCGATAGCCATCCCTCGTGTTTTGGGCAAGGTTCAAAATATCGGTATCAGAGAATATATTGTTTTTATTTAAAATGGAGATATCGAAGATTTTATCGGGGATATTGGAAAAAAAATCGTTCATCTTTCGAAATTATTTATTTATTTATTATTGAATTACATACAAAAAATACAATTATTAATTTTATCTAGCATCAGAAAAGAGGTTTTAGATGCTTGAAAAGATGCACGTTGGTCAACAAAACTACAATACTCTTCCCAAGATATACGAGCCATATAGTACGAATTGTAATGGTTAGCATGATAGTCATATATCTCTTTTGAACTACCAACAGTTTTTCCGAGAAAGAGATAGTAAGGATGAACCTAACTCGATAATTAATCATAAACGTCTCCAAACTAACCATAATTGTAAATATGATGACCAGATTGATAGTTGACTTCATGTGATTCGTTTGACATCTCACTCTGCTCTGTGCCTAAATTGATAGAATCAAAACTTAAGGCAACTAATATAGCTTGACTTTTAAGAGTTAAGACTTAAACTTTCACTCATCATCTCGATATTTTTTACGAAAAATTAAAAATTAGCCGATTGAAGGACTACTTTTCTAGTCTTAATTTTTATATCCCTCGAGGCTCGAGGTGATTAATTAATTAAAAACTCCAGGTCAATGAGAGTCTGAGATATCCTCAAGTTGAGTTAAATTTTTTGAAGTGAAAATTTTCAGATATTTCTCTAAAATATTGAAGATATATCGTAAATATCAGAGAAATATCGAAGATATTTTATGTTATCGGAGAAATATCGCAGATACGGGAAAAAAATAAGATATTTACTCCTGTTTGAGGATGAAATACTTGTATATTATTGAATGATATGGGGGCCTATATATAGGCATTTACAACACCACAATCCCGTAGGATTCGGAGTCCTAATCTACTACGGAGATGCTAATCTATCTTCTAACATGAAACCTATTAGGCTAAGACACACACAAGGGTAGAATAGTAATTCTCCCGGAACACTCCCCCTTGTGTCGCATGCCTAGGTTGCATGGTGCACACATCGTTGCCTCGGTAAAAACCTTGTCAAGCAAAACAAAAACCTCTTGGGTAAAACAAAAAGCTTGATCGAAGGGAAAAAGAGCACAACGCACCAACTACTTAAGGATCTTATCATGTGATGTAGACTCCCCCTGAAGTCTACCAAACTCTAGTGTTCCGATAAACGACACATGCCAATGCTCTTCACATGTTTCACAAAAGTAGATTTAGGCAAAGACTTTGTGAACAAATCCGCAACATTGGATTCTGAACTCACTTGATTGATCTGAACATTCAAGAACTTCTATTGTTAAACGTTGTAGAAGAACTTAGGCGAAATATGCTTGGTGTTGTCTCCCTTGATAAAACCTAACTTCGTCTGCTCTATGCAAGCAGCATTATCTTCATAAATGCACGTAGGTTGATCAGTTGTAGAGACTAATCCACAAGAATCACGAATATGGCGAACAAGTGATCGTAGCCAAACACATTCTTTCACTGCTTCATGGAGAGCGATGATCTCCGCGTGATTCGAAGAAGTAGCAACAAGAGATTGCTTTGTGGATCTCCAAGATATCGCCGTATTCCCAATGGTAAACACATAACCGGTTTGAGAACGAGCCTTGTGAGGGTCAGAGAGGTACCCTGCGTCGGCATAACCAACTAACAAGTTGTTTGGAGTCTTTGCATCGGGGGAAAGAGCTGCACGGGACCGGTGGCTGCTCTCGGCACCGCGCACGGTCTCCACGCCATGGCGGCCGGCGGCGTCGCTGTGGCGTACGGCAGCAAGGCCGGGGTCAGCGGTGGTGTGGGGAGATACCGTGGCGGTGTTCTCTCTGCAATAGGGGTAGAACAATCCCATGTCAAGGGAACCTTTCAAGTATCGAAACAAATGCTTGATTCCATTCCAATGACGTAGCGTAGGTGCGGAGCTAAATCTAGCCAATAAGTTCACTGCGAAAGATATGTCCGGTCTAGTGCATTGAGCAAGATACAATAGTGCCCCAATCGCACTAAGGTATGGAACTTCAAGACCAAGAACGTCTTCATCATCCTCTTTAGGACGGAAGGGATCCTTCTTGATATCTAGACTTCGGACGACCATGGGAGTAGACAATGGACTGCATAGATCCATATTGAAACGTCGAAGCATCTTCTGTGTGTAATTTGACTGATGCACTAAGATGCCGTCGGCCCTATGCACAAGCTCAAGGCCGAGACAGAATTTCGTCCTCCCTAGGTCTTTCATCTCAAATTCCGACTTCAGATAAGACACGGTCTCTTCAATCTCATCAAGAGTACCGATTATGTTCATGTCATCAACGTAGACCGCAACGATGACGAATCCGGAATTTGTCTTTCGTATGAACACGCATGGGCATAGTTCATCATTCTTGTAACCCCTTCTCACCAAGTATTGATGCAACCGATTGTACCACATTCTTCCGGATTGCTTTAACCCGTACAATGAACGACGTAATCTGACTGCATGAGCACTCCGTGGTCTGGAGGCACTTGATGGAGGTAAAGGTAGTCCCTCAGGAGCTTTCATGTATATCTCTGCGTCAAGATCCCCATAGAGATAAGCTGTGACCACATCCATAAGCTGCATGTTTAGTCTTTCGGACACTACCAGACTAATAAGGTAGCGGAAGGTAATGATGTCCATAACAGGAGAATAAGTCTCTTCATAGTCAATACCAGGTCGTTGTGAGAATCCTTGCGCCACGAGTCTTGCCTTATAATGCACGATCTCGTTCATCTCATTACGCTTACGAACGAAGACCCATTTATGTCCAACAGGTTTGACATCTCTTGGAGTCAATTCAACCTTTCCGAAGACTTCTCGCTTCGCTAATGAGTCAAGTTCTGCCTGGATTGCTTCCTTCCACTTCGGCCAATCTGCTCTGCGTTCGCATTCAGCTACAGAGCGAGGTTCAACGTCGTCTTCAGATATGATCTCAAGTGCGACGGAATAAGCGAAAACGTCATCAATGCATGTGGTGGCTCGGTTTCGGACCGACTGCTCACTTGTGTAGTTCACTGAGATTTCGTTGTTCTCTGGCATCAAACAAGGTTCCATAGCGTCCCACGGAAACACTTGAGTTGATTCATGGACATAGCTGTAATCAGAGACAACTTCATACGATGGTGATTCATCGTTGATGACGCGCTGTGCCTTAGTCATTCGCTTCTTTCTAGGTTTTGAATCCCTAGAGTTTATCGGTCTCCCCCTTTTTCTTTGAGGAGCCGAGGCCGAAGCTGCTCCATGCCGGGCCATCTCGGCATCGTCGCCACAAGGGGCGCCGGCAACACCACGGCGTACGGTGGTGCCGCCGTCGGCCTCCGTCCCACTGTCAGGGGCGGTGCCAACGTTGCTAGGTCCAGGAGCTTGTCTTCCACGCCCGTATTTCGGGACATCCAACCGTGCCGGTACGTTCGCAGCGGGTATGTTTGATCTCGTCACTTTAGCAATATCTACAAAGCCGTCGGGCATCGAATCCGCGACTTTCTGGAGGTCGATAATGCGTTGCACTTCTAACTCACTTTGAGCAGTGCGGGGATCATAATGAGACATAGTGGGGACACACCACGTCAATTCCTGACGTTCATTTGGAATGATAACATTCCCATCTCCCCCTAACGACGGGAAGCATGTCTCATCAAAGTGACAATCTGCAAATCTTGCAGTAAAGAGATCTCCGGTGGTTGGTTCTAAGTAGCGGACAATCGTTGGGGAATTATAGCCAACATAGATACCTAATCGTCTCTGAGGACTCATCTTAGTACGTAGCGGAGGCGTGATAGGCACATAAACGGCGCAACCAAAGATGCGTAAGTGTGAAATATTGGGTTCGTAACCAGTTACCATCTGGTACGCACTAAACGCTTGGTTAGCCGCGGGTCGGAAACGAATAAGTGTCGCTGCATGCAACACTGCATATCCCCACGCAGAGACCGGCAGGTTAGTACCCATAACCATTGCCCGAGCAACAAGCTGAATACGCTTGATGGTAGCCTCTGTTAGACCGTTCTGTGAATGAACATGAGGAACGGGATGTTCAACTTCGATCCCAATAGACATGCAGTAATCATCAAAAGTTTTGGAGGTGAATTCTCCAGCATTATCCAAACGAATGGATTTGATAGTATAATCGGGGTGGTGAGCCCGAAGTTTGATGATCTCAGCTAATAACTTAGCAAATGCAGCATTCCTTGTGGATAGCAATGCGACGTGTGACCAACGCGTCGATACATCAACCAATACCATAAAATATCGAAAAGGTCCGCATTCTGGTTGAATAGGTCCACAAATGTCACCTTGGATACGTTGTAAGAATGGAATGTTCTCGGTTGAAGCCTTAGCAAAAGAAGGACTTCCTTGAAATTTAGCAAGAGAACAAGCTTTGCAAAACGAGCGATGGGCATCAGAAATTGCCATGGAGGCATGTGAAAGCACGGGAGGCATCACAAGCTCCTGTGAAGGAGGGGATGCCGCCACCGACGGCATGAAAGCCGTGGAGCTGCCGAGTGAGGCATGCTCGGCCTCACCATGCGGTGCATGGGTCGGCACGGCCTCACCGTGCGGAGCACGGGTGAGGTGATCGTCCAATCGCTTCCGGGACTTGAAAAATGGATGACCATGTGAATTCTTAAGAATTCTAATCATCATATCACGTCCAGGGTGCCCGAGACGGGCATGCCAAAGCATATAAGAGTCCGAATCACAAAAGTTGCGTTCAACCGCATATGATTCAAAGATCCGAATGGAAGTAAGATACAAACCATTCCCAAGACTCTTCATCTTCTCTAAGATGCGGCGATGGCCTGCTTTCTCAGAGGTAACGCAAAGATATTCCTCTCCATTCTCAACATAAGTATCGAGGTGAAAACCATTGGCACGTATGTCCTTAAAACTTAGCAAGGTGCGGGGAGACTTCGGCGCATAAAGAGCGTCTACGACGTTAAGAGTCGTACCATTAGGTAACATGAAAGAAGCAGTGCCTCTTCCTTGAATGATGGATTTCGAGCCAATCATTGTAGTCATCGAAGAAGTCGAAAACACTAGATCCGTGAACAACTGCCTGTGCCGTAGGACAGTGTGGGTGGTTCCGCAATCAGCTAGACATTCGATTTCACCGCGGGACATCTACAAAATGACAATTAAGAGAGTCAGCGACACGGGAACAATTCTATACAATACGCCGTAGGATATTGTAAGAAAGGGAATCGGAACGAAGGTCGATCCCATCGAATGTATCACATGGCAATAGTACTACATTCTTCAACTAAAGAGTTGGAAATCATGGTATTGAAGCAGTGAAATACCAAACAGTAAACTAGGGTGGTATAAACGATCCAAAAATGGTGTGGAAACACACACAAAGAGTACTGGTGAGTGCATATAACGGACTTGGAGAAAACCGGAAAAACAAACCGGAAAACCATGTCAAAAGAACTCTAAACCGGGTGAATTTTGGACGAGGAAAACGTGGCAGCAGGGGCTGCTGCAATATGCCGGAAGAATCACGAGAAAACGACGAAAAATCGTCGAAAAACTCGGTGGAAAACCGGCGGCACCTATTGCCGGAAAAACCGGCCGGCGGCTGTCGAAACTGGCCGGTATGGAGGCCGGGACTTCAGGTCCGACAGGGGACGCCGGCAGGAGCCGAGTGGCGGTGCCGGAAACGCCGGGAAATGGCCGGAAGACGGCGAATACACCGGCAAAACGTGCCGGAAACGCCTGAATAGTAACCTGGTCCGGCCAAGGCAAAACGACGTCGTTTTCGACGTTCCGAGGTTCGTTTTCCGAATTTTAAGTTCCAAATTCACAATGTAGTGCTATTGGAGTCCCATGTGACCCAAAAAGCGTCCAATTTAAAAACCACGTGAGTTGCACACGTTGATCATCATGCTAAGTGTCGGATAAATAAAATTCTCAAAGAGATCGTCTTGTAAGCAAGAAATGAGAAATTTTATTGAATGCCAATCTTTAATACATCACACATAAACTTCTAATTCCAAAATCAAAAGACTATTACAAAGTCAATGAAAATAACAATGGCGGTCGGCCATAACGATACTTGAATCATAAATCTAAAGAAGCTAAAACGACTAATCAAAGTCGGGAGTATCCATGGTAGCAACCGGAGGCCTAGCTTTAGAAGCAAGGGGCTCGGGTTTCATGGAGATATGGTGAGTCTCGATCTCATGATCCTCATCCACATGATTCGATTCGGGTTGTAGAAACTTCTTGTAGGCGGAGTAAGCCTTGATCATCTCTTTGCTAGCGCGACAATCGCGATTAAAGTGCTTAAAGGAGCCACATTTGAAGCATGGAGACTTGCCATTACCGAAAGTGGAGGCATTAGGAGGTGCACGGCCTCCTTGGAGTGTGGGACGGGGACGGCCTCCCCCTGAGGGTGCGGCGCCGCCACCATCACGGGTCCATGTATTGGACCGAGGCCGAGATCGGCCTTGTTGCCTCCCACCACGAGAGTTGTTATTTTGGTGCTGATATGGAGCGTTCCTTGATTGATTCTTTTGCTTAGGAGCTTTCCCATAGTTAGCCTGTGGCGTAGAAATTCTTTTAGTGCCAACAGGTCTATTGTTGTTGTTGAGGAGAATTTCAGAATGTCTCTCCTTCTTAGCCAAGAGTGCCATTAAGTCGGCAAAAGACCGGATCTTCCCTTCCTCTACATGAGTGCGGTACGTATGAGCTTGAACCTCATAGTTGATTGGAAACGTGTCCAATGTCTTATTGAGAAGATCTAGGTCGGTCTTGATGACACCAACAGTGCCAAGATCGGATTGCAAGCATAGCATATCCTGATTGAAATCATCCACTCTCTTATAGTCCAATAGACGGATGTTATCCCATCTAACGGTCAATTCAGGAAGAAGCTTATCATGAACGTTGTTGTACCGCAAGCGTAGTTTGTCCCATAATTCTTTAGGATCTTTTACGTTCAAGTATTGCCTCTTGAGAGTTGCATGGATGTGACGTCTCATAAAGATGAGAGTCTGAGTCTTAGCCATAGGTGGGAAATCAGCAGGAGGGTCGGCAAACATGCCTTCAATCCCTCGGCTCTCAAACGCGAGTTCCATGTCGGAAACCCAGCGGTGGTATTCCTTTCCTTCTAGATCAAGAAGGCCAAATTCCGGTCGAGATGGCGATGACATCTACAAAACGAATACGGAATCGATTAGATTCAAGTATAATAGGAATTAGAAGGGGTGACGTATATGGTCACAAGAAAAATCGATGCAAGCGGCGATACTCATGATCGCACCCAAAACAGCGGTGCACTCAGGCGACCACACGAAAATCGATTAACTTCCCTTTCAAAACAATCGTGACTCCCCCAGGACCGTCACACAGAAAACATCGACCAAGAGGGGAAACCCATCCCTCTATAGTCTCATCGGCGTTATAAGAAAAGCCGGAATTAAGACAAGAAGAAGGCTAATAGCGCCCGATATAATATATCTATACGTTCAAAAGCGGGAACGTTTATAAAAATTTACCTTGGAAGGTTTGTAGTATACGGGAGTAGCTTCTCTTGAGCGAAGTCCTTGCTTGTGACTTTCACGTCTCTTGCGTGAATATGCGGGAGGAGCAATTTTGAATGCTTTGAGGCGAGCAGCAGGTGCTGCGAGCGGCGAGCAGCGAGTGCGGCGAACGGCGAGCGGCGAATGCGGCGAGCGGCGAGCAGCAGGGCTGCAGGGCTGCGGAGCTGCAGGGCTGCGGGGCTTGCGAGGGGCAGGGGCTGCGAGGGCAGGCAGGGGCTGCGAGGGCAGGGGGGCTGCGGCGGCGGCAGGAGGCAGCGGCGGGCAGGAGCGACGGAGGGAAGAATAGAAAAAAAAATTTCGGAAGGCTCTAAAAGATTCAGGGTTTTAGGGCTTCGTGCTGATAACGTGTTTGAGGATGAAATACTTGTATATTATTGAATGATATGGGGGCCTATATATAGGTATTTACAACACCACAATCCCGTAGGATTCGGAGTCCTAATCTACTACGGAGATGCTAATCTATCTTCTAACAGGAAACCTATTAGGCTAAGACACACACAAGGGTAGAATAGTAATTCTCCCGGAACAACTCCTAATTTATATCTTTTTTTTTTTAAAAAAGGAGATATCGGAGGATATATCGGAAATATCGGTGAGATTTTGTACCTTGGTTTTGGGTAGTGCGAATTTTTGTTAAGGTCTGACATACATTTAATATATAGTCGTGTACTCGTTTTATTTTTCAATTTCTCTATACATATAGTCTATATCTAGAGTGAAGGTTCATTTTAAAATTACAAAGTGAACTTTGTTATTTGACTCACTTTTCGGTCAAATTTTCACATCTTCACCGTATATATTTTAGAATTTAATGTATAAATCACTCTTATAAAAATTTCATACAATTTGATGATCAACCTAGTGAACTTACAACCTTCTCGGAATTTTGTCAATTCTAGTTGATGAGTAATGAAGGGAGACAAAGACTGAAATCATTTTGGTTATATATTAGACAATTAATCTCCAACTCATTGTGCTATTTGTAACTTCATGGTTGCATTGTAACAACTAAATTATATTATTCAATGTGACATCAATCGTCTCTAAAGACGCTAATCAAACAAGTCATCATATTAATGTATCGGTCATCTATGTCATACCTGTTGCTTTCTTCTTTGTCCTCCTTGGAGATAATCAACTCTTTATTTTTTTTATGTAACGGCTAGTGCGACTGCTCTCAAGTTTTCTTTAATGAAACCATTAAATACAAACGGGGGAGGGGGGAACGTAAAGCCTAAACTCATGATTACAAAGACCTGACTTAATATTAAAGATCTCTACAAACAAGTGCCCAATAAAGCATTAACTAGCAAAGAATACTACACTAATGACGACTTTATTTGCTTTCGAACAACGGTGACATTTTTGTTGTGAGTATTGTAATATGTTTTCAATGGACAAGTAGTCAAACTATCTAACATCAATTAGACATCAAAAATATATTCTCCACGCATCGATTAGGGTATATATGTAAATTAAAAATAGTAAAAAAAGGACAAGTGAGTAAATTTGAAGTCCAATGACGATAATATATGATTTCTAAATTGTCTACCAGGGTTTGGTGAAAGTAAGACAATCCCAGAGAATTGGTAAGAATACACGGTAAGAACTACTTACCAAAGTTGTTCATCGCCTTCTTTCTAAATTATGATTTCTAGTTTACATAGGTATACCTATTTCAATCGGATCCTCATCGATTTGAGGTTTGTTAAGGACTGAAACCTCATTATATGTAATATCCAACACAGCAGACGTTGTTGATACTAGATTCTCCATTATATTAGTTATAGCTAGTTTTGATCTTCAACGACCTCAACAACTTCAATCAAGTCCACCATAACAGGACATAACCGCCGTAGTGTGAAAGAGGCTAGTACAGCACTACAGCCACGGTTAGTAGCACCAGTTAACATGAGATTCACCGAAATCCATAATGCCGATATCCAGGAATGCGCAATCTGCATGGATGACATTTCCGACGTTGATCACGATGAACCTATTGCTCGCTTGTCCAGCTGCCCACACATATTCCATGCAAACTGCGTTGTAAAATGGAGGATGGTCAGCAGCAGTGGTCGTGACTTGTGCTCCGTTTGCCGGGTCCGAATGGACGTCGTGGAGATCATTCCTGTGCCACCAAGACGACTCGCAAGAAGATTCAGCTGTCTCACACAACACAACATCCGCAGGTTCCTAACCGACGCAGGCAGGTGAGCAATCCCCAGTAAGGTCACCGTCGACAAGTTCATTGATAATCTGAAATGGGGCTTCAACGAGTCTTGCAAATATATGACTCCAAACAACATAAAACGCAGTTTTTGTACGTGTTTTACAAGACCATTGCTGTGGCTTACCGGAGTGCGACCATCTCCGCCATTGCCGGGGCAGCAGCTTGTGCTTGTGGTTGGAGTTTGTCTTGTGCTACTATTTGCTTGATCTGCTACTACTCGAAAAGGTCTTTCCTAAGCTGCTCGAACATATTCTTCAGGGCTCTCAGGACCTGCTTCTTAAGCTGCTCCAGTATGTTCTTTTGGTCTTCCAGCTCCTGCTTCTTGCGCTGCTTCAGTATGCTCTTCGGGTCTTTCATGTGCTGCTTCTTCCCCTGCTGGCGATCAGCTTCGTTCAAATCGTCTTCTTACTGCCTTCCGAGTATTGTAATTTGATTCTGTTGTGGGTAATTTGTACCAAACCTTAGACTTTTCACTATATTTGTACGAGCAATTTTTGAAATTTTAGTTCATTAGTTTATGGGGGTGGGAACTAGGAACTCATTAGGGAAAATTTTCAGATGCAAGCATGTTGAGAATTGTAATACGCTTTTCAGTGATCTAAATTCTGTTCCGAACAACTGCTAATATCTTGTTTAATTCTAAGTAAAAGTAAGCAGTGGCCAATGTGTTTAACATATATTCCTAAACTCCATGATCATGAATAAAGTGCGAGATGCTACACCATATATATGTATCCTACACTATTGTATAGCATCCTATCTTGCACTCTTGGATCTGGTCTAGAACTCATAAATTACGAGTTCCACATACCCTGAACAATGACCATCTCTTGCAGCTTTGGTATCCGTTGGCATCGAGCATAAAGGAACTTGAATATCGACTTCCAAAGCAGAATAACCCTTTCGCAAAGTTGCTCATATTTGGATCCCACTTCTGTAGATGTTATGTCAAACTTCAATAAACTGCCCTTGCCACCTTCAGTGCAAGCCATTCGTACTTTGATCATTGGTTTTTTATAGGAGGAAACCTAGCAGAACCAACGTTAAATTTATCCCCTAGGAAGAATGCTGCACTGTGAAAGCTGTTGTGAGATGTCACTCCAACCTGCATATCAAGGGCTTGTTAGATTACACAAGCTGAGAAGAACTTATTGCAAAACGAGTTGGAGGACTATTACCGGGGAAATTTCTATAATCAGGCTCTATACCATCAGGGCCGGCCCTGAGGGAGGGCAGGCTGTGCACCCGCACTAGGCCCAGAAAAATCAACTAAAATGCTTGGTGTAAAAAAACTCATTTTTTATAAAGACTTCGTGTAAAATGACCTATTTTTTTCAAAATTTGGAAAATTTATGCAAATTGTCGGCCCTTTTTTTTTCCCGCACTGGGCCTTAAATATCTCAGGGCCGGCCCTGTATACCATTTCCGTTTATGTCCTTGTGATTGGGTGTCACATACTTGCCAACAGTTACAACCACACCAGAACCATCTTGAAGCTCAAACACAGATTGAATTAAACCCTATCAAAAGATAAAGTCGCAAACCATCAAAATTGTAAAGAAAGAGTTCCTGTAATTTGCGGGAAAAGTTTCTTCTCATCCATGAAAGCGCACATTTTGACTTAATGACCGTGAAAAATCGCCTTATAAAAGCAAGTTCCTGGGCTCTAGGTAACAATTACATTCTAGCTAAGTAGTGACAAGACAGATGTACATTTAATTCAAAGAAGTCACGGTGAAGCACTATAGATAGTGCTGCTATAGATATTAACTACAGTTAGTACCTTGCCAAATGTCCGATCACCCACAAGAACACCTTTACAGTTATCATGCAGCGCGGAAGCAACCTGAAACACAAGGGACCAAATTACTTATCTACAGTATCACTAGCAAAAGGAATTAATCATAATAGGATGAAGAAAAGCTGCTCACGATTTCACTTGGACTGGCAGTATTATTGTTCACCAGAACCTGTATCAGAAGCTTCAATCAGGGGCCCTCCAAAAAAGTAAAAATAATTAAAAAAACAGGAACAAAATCTAAAAGGCATACAATAACAGGAGCTTTAACCAATGGTGCAGTATCTGCAACAATATTTTGTTGGTACCGGGGATCCTTCCCAACCGTATATATAACCTGTCACAAACATCACAGCACATAGAAGTAGAGAGTTCAATGAACTTAGTGATATATCTTATATTCCCTTCTTCTCAAAGAGGAATGACTCGAAGGCAAATGCATATGCAAGACTATTGCCAATCATTGGGATATTAATAAGAATTTAAAAGAAGATGATAACCGACATACCTTCTCCCCTTCATTTAGAAATAGCTTTGCAATCTCTATTCCAGCCTGAAATACATAAAAGAGTATGAACAGATTAATATGATTGTTTCTTGAACTACACAACAATTGTAAAGGTTCTTCCACCAAGCATCAAGTGGCATGAGTGAGTAATTTTTATAAATAAAAGATGTAAACTTTCTACTGAATGTGTAATCTTCGTTTCATTATATCCAGGTGTTTGTAAAATTGATAAAAAAAAAGAATAAATTGAATTGATACAATAAAATTGAATTCACAACTTACAAACAAATCCTACTATGACAAGAAAGTCAGTCATGATGATATATGATTAATATACTTATCTCAGAGAATCAAATCAGTCTGTTAAATAACTCAAAGCTATCTTTATCCAGAATGAAACCTGTGCGAGTCCACCACGATTATCTCTAAGATCCAGGATGAAAACTGAGGCGCCCATGTCCTGAAGCCGCTTCATAGCTGCAACAATCATAAAATCCTTTGATATAAAATAAACTAAGTGAAAGTACATAACTATCCTATCATCACTAGTAGCCTAGTTGATGAAACAATTGATTAACAAAGTCTGTCTATGAAACTTTCTCAGTTACCAAATAATTTTGTCTATTAGAATTGAGTCTCTGCCACCTGTTTGAACCTTTCTTATTAAGGATTTTAGTGAGCATTCTAACAAAAGCCTGCTACCTTGAAGTGATTTCTAGTTTTTAGTTTGCATCCTATTTGATTTGCTTAGTTGGTTTCAATAAAGTCTGATCTAGCGGCTCTTTTATTGTTTTGCAGATAAATTTAGTCTAAAGATTATTTATAGCTGAAGTTAGCTAATGCATCATTAGAAACAGTTTGATAATCACAAAGGGGGTTGCCATTTGGTTAAAATCATTCAATAGTTATATAACATACAGATAATATAAAAGAAAGGATGTGGGCAGAAAAAAAAAAACAAAGAAACTGACACTGGACACAATATTTGTACTTTTGGGGTTGTCTGGACAGCTTATAAGAACTTCAATAAATAAATAAACCATACCCGGCGGTGAATTATAATACACGCGTACTCAACTATTCCCTTCAATTTTTTAAAATCCAAACTCTATTTATGTCCCATTCAGTAACATAGGTAGATTAGTTGAATTCACTATAAGGTTCCTCCATTTACTTGAATTCATTGACGTATACTATTCCTTTTCCCTTCCATTTGGCATTTATGTTTGGAACTCAAATGCAAGGACAGGATGTTAAACATTGTAGCTGCCACACGCAATAGATAATCAATCCTGCATATAGATGATAAATAAATTTGATTCAGTTGAATGTCCTAAAACTGCTTACCAATTACCAAGTCCTTTCTAGCCAATGCATTGAACTCTTTCAGGCGCAGGTAGCCGACAGATCTGGTTCCATTTTCTATTTGCTCCAACCGATAAAAGACGGGAGTTCGAGCAACAAGTTGTCTCTGAACATCTATAGATTGAATAGGCCCACAATTGCCATGCTTGACCTAAACCATGGCAATGGTTATTATCAAGACTCATTGTGAGAGCAAGAAATCAAATTGGTAACAGAAAGTGAACTCATTAACAAGATTACTAACAGATGAAAATATAATTTTTTAACCAACAAAGTTGCAATTAAATCACAACCTTAATAGTAACAAATGTTTTATTAGGGCCTTGTATTGAGGAAGATACTTCAAAGGCTGATTTTCCTTTCACATCCACACCGTTAACAGCTAGTATTTCATCTCCCTGGGAAAAGAGAAGAGAATTGAAAACATTACTGGTTACAGTTCGACAAACTAGAACAAAAATGCAGCCGATGCATATAAACAATGAATCTTCTGGGAAAATATGGAAAAGTGGTGATTTCCAGAGAACCGAGCTGAGCATATAGCTCCTTATATAATTTCCTCTTTTTTTCCTAAGGCATATAGAAATATTATAAAACATAGAAATTGATCCAGTAGTTTAACTTCATATAAATTTCAGACAGGTGGTTCCACACAACTCAGAATATGCCAAGCTGTAGTTTTTCTAGACCACTCTGTCATTTATTGAACTTCTCATCTCCCCAACAATATATTTTTTAATGTAAAGAGAACACCATAGAGCACCACTTATATACTTTTAAGTAATAAGAACCATATCCAATTATATTTAAACTTTCCAAAAGAAAGGCTATAACCAAATGCTGACACAAATTTCATTGACATTTCCAGTCATGGAGAATCATTATCAAGTGAAAGAGCGACAAATTATATAGAGACTAAGAGATATAACCATTGTCACTTTGTCAGTATACGTATTACAGATACCTGCCTCACACCAGCCGCATGTGCAGGGCCGTCCAACAGAAGTCCAAGCACCTTCACTTTCACATCTCCATTGTCACCTGGAACTTCCCTGAGGTTTATTCCAATACCACTCATGTCATACCTCGCCATCTTGGAGAACTTTCATTTTCAACATCATAAAAAAAAACCGGCACAACCCCACGGATTAAGATACATTGCAAAAACTCATAACTAATCACAACAAAGGATGCATGATAGCATCAAATTCCCAACAAAAGCTCTCATTTCCTCAACTCAAACTTCTCAAGACACTTTCGACGTAAACAATCATGTAATGCTGGAGTTAAATTACCTCATCAGGCGAAAGAAAACGCGTATAAGGATCACCCAAACTTGCCAGCATTCGCTTGATCATATCATGAGCCTTTGATCTCGTCTTGATCGAGCTAGTCCTTATATCTTCCTTCTTCATCTAAAAAAATCACCACAGTAAATTTTATTATTTCACATCATAAATTCAACTACTCTATTACTCTACCATACAATTCAATCACTGCCGTACCTTCCAATTCTCCGGCAGCCAGCTCCGGCCACCGGTGTCGAGAAAGCTGTCATTGACAATCTCCCAAGCCTCCTCCACAATCCCCTCGTTCGTAACCACACGCTCCGATCCTCCCGCCTCCGCGATGACATCACCTTTCTCTTCTCTGCAAAACTCCGGCTGAGCTGGAACGGAGGGAGCATAAGAAGAAGAAGACTCAATCGCTAAAGAAGACGGAGAAGATACTAGAAGACCGAGCGATAGGGCACCGCCAAGTGCTCCGATGAGAGCTTTCCTGGCCCAATCGATCGAGTTCGGGCCCAACCGCGACGGAGCTTGGGGTTTCGGCGATGGCGGGAAAGATAGTGAGAGTGTGGTGGTGGTGTTGCTGGTGAGCAACACCCTCATCATCTGTCTTCTTCAAAATTTTCATTTTTTTTTTTGGATTTAAATAAGGCGTTAACGACCGTTTTTTAAACGGCCGTCGGGTTTTGACTTTTTGGGCCAAGTACGGTGGTGTCGTGGCCCACGGCGCGGCTGGTGAGAGGCCTGGGCCCACTTGGGAGGGATCTTCAGACACGTGTTAAGGTTTGCCGGACATTGTTGTGTTTTACTGTTTTAGAGGTTTCTATATTGGGGAGTGAGTGAGAGTTGGTTCAGTGTGTGACTATGCGTATCTATGAGTTTTAGCGATAAGCTCAAAAATGCACAATCATTTAATATGTTCTATAGGCGTGGCCGACTCGCTTTGGGGGCGCGTTGTTTACCACTAGCGAAAGTTATGGAATTGTTTATGGTAAGGTATTCATATGGGAGATTAATATACAGATTAATAGATTCGTTGTTATCATTGTGATGGAGAAAAATTAGAATTGTTGGCTTGGGACGTGGTTTTTGGAGTTTGGGAAATAACTTATTAGGGTTGTTTTCAAGTGGTGGGAAGAACTGAAAAAGAAGAAGAGGAGGAGGAGGAAGAATCATGGTGAAAGTGTAAAATATAAGGGGTAAAAGTTGATTTTTAGTTTCTTAACTATATTATCCAGTGGTATCACACATATATAGTTTCATATTGCGTATGTTAATGTAATTTAAAATAAGCTTATTATCATTATATATTGATAATGTAGTGCAGAGTCTCTTATATGTTTTGAGCTCAATTTCACTTTTGTCAATTAGTATTTTTATACGATTTGGCTCTATCCACTATATTGAATGTTGTTAATATG
This sequence comes from Argentina anserina, assembly GCF_933775445.1. Taxonomy (NCBI): domain Eukaryota; kingdom Viridiplantae; phylum Streptophyta; class Magnoliopsida; order Rosales; family Rosaceae; genus Argentina; species Argentina anserina. The sequence goes on from NC_065874.1 coordinate 4,220,956, forward strand.
TTGCATGTTTTGAGTCTCACTTAATTTATCGATTAACGCTTCAATAGTATAGTGATACTTTCAACCACATTAAATGGTGACAGTTTCTTGAACGTTTTAATCTTGACGCACTAGCGTCGATTAGTACTCCCTCAAGAGCATCGTTTTCTCCACTACATTAAATGATGACCATTTTTTGCACGTTTTGAGTCTAACTTACTTTGGTCGATTAGTGCTGCCTCGTTAGTATTGTAAGATATAACTCTCTCTACCACAGTAAATGATGACAAGCTTTTGCCTGTTTTGAGGCAAACTCACATTCGTCGATTAGTACCAACTCTCTTAACTACACTTACACGAGCCTTTCACACTAAGTAACTTTAATCATATTTTAGTTTATAAATATATTCGACCGAAATACTTTTTATATTTCCATCTACATTTATATTGAATGTAACGATTTCTGCCTTTCCAGAAAACAAATCAGACTTACCTTGCGCAACAATTTATTTACCAAATCGCACAAGAAAATCTATAGAAAAGATTTGACAAAATTAGAATAACATGGCATTTAATTTTTTCATGGCAATTAATTTGTAAAAGTACTGTAAAAGGAAAAAAATATTAAAAAAAAGAACCGCGGGGGTTTTGCGAAAACCGTAACAATAAAAAAGAACTCGCACTCGCAGAAGAGCGCAAAGAAAAAGAAGAGAGAGAGAGAAGAAAGCGAGGGTTTTCGACTTTTCGGAGCTGTGTGAAGCCTTCAAAAACCAAAGCGTGAGAGAAAGAGAGAGATATATTTATCATCATCTTCCTTCTTTCTTCTTCGTCTCTTTTTGTCCGCGGCGGAACTCCATAGAGAGAGAGAGAGAGAGAAACAAAAACCCTAAAAAGCCGTACCGGCGGAGTGGTCAGATCTGACGGAGGAGGGCGCTTGTATTCCGCGGCTGGGGGACAGAATGAGCGGGAGAGGCGGAGGCGGGAATGGGAAGGGGAATACGGGATTGTCGGGAATACCAGGTGGGTCCCGGAAGATGGTGCAGAGCTTGAAAGAGATAGTGAACAACTGCACTGAGCAGGAGATCTATGCTATGCTTAAAGACTGCAACATGGACCCTAATGAAGCCGTTAATCGCCTCCTTGCTCAAGGTTATTTACTTTCCCCACCTCTTGGTTTCGATCGACATTTTCATACTATTTGAGCTTTTGCTGTGCTTTAAATTTACTAGCTTTTACTTTTCGCCCAATTTCTCAGTATGAATTTGCGTAGCATTATCTTACTATGCTACTGATTTTGGGAAATTTCTGTTGGAATATGAGATGTTGAGATGTTGTTGTGTTGTATATTGTGTCACAGCGGTCTCGGAGCTTATGTCTTGCATTGGTTTACGTTTTGTTGAAATTTGAGGCTAATCTAAAGCTTGTAACTTGTGCAGATCCTTTTCATGAAGTGAAGAGCAAACGAGAGAAGAAAAAGGAGGTGCGTGCGTGTTGAAACTACAAAAAAATTATACTGTTCGGAGTTAGCTTGAGAGTGATTCTGATGTTGTTGTTGTTTACTTTTCTCACCGTTTTCTATCTCTCAATTTGCTACAGAGTAAGGAGCCAACGGATTCTAGGTCTCGCAGTGCTAATGTTTCAGGTTATGGTGGTAGAGGTGGTGATCGTTATGCTTCACGTGGCGGATCAAACCACTTTGGCACCAATGGTATGTGGCCATGGCGAGATAAAATGATATTATTTTGATTGAAGGGTTTGAAAAATTTATTTGGAGCTCTGATTAACTTAGTCTTGACTCATCTATTCTTTCACTCTTTTCCACCAGAGTCTGGCTCTTTGCATGGTAGACCTGCGTACAGGAAGGAAAATGGAACACCTGCCTATGCAGGTTCTTCCTCTACTGCAGCTGGTGCAACTGGATATAACTCAAGTCGACAACCTCCTTCCTACAGGTGATAATTTTAATATATCAATTTGATTTCATTTCTGAAGTGCTTGGTTAAATTGCTTGGATATTTGCTACATTTGTAGTGGAAGTTACTATAAGCCTTCTATGTGTCCAGTCTACATAAGTAAATTGTACATGGTATTACTTATCTTGAGTTTTGGTATGTTCACATGTGATAATTTCACACAAGCTGTTGTACCTTACTCATTCTATAGTTTGTGATTTTCTTTTTGGTACTTGCATCGTTCTTGAATATGCAATGAATACATGAATATGTACATTTTCAATAGCATCTATGTGCTCATTTATGTGTTATTATGCTGCAGTGATTCAGTGACAGCTGAAAACAAAGTAATATCAATAGGTGATGAAGGGATATCTTCATCCTCTCAGCCTTCCCCTGGATATCAGTCTGCCTGGGGAGGGGTACCAGGTCAAGTTTCAATGGCTGACATTGTTAAGAAAGGTAGGCCGCAAGCCAAGGCGCCCCCAGCTCATATTGTCAATCATCATGATGGAGCACCCCCTGCAGTGGGGTACAATTTGAATTCTTCGCAGACTGAGCCATTGGTTGATGAGTGGCCCTTGATTGAGCATCCTCCAGGTGTTACCATGTCCTCCATTTTAGGGACACCTGCAAATTCTGAGCTGTATGCTGATTCATCTAGCTTGCCCTTGGATAAAGCTAATCAGCATGTAAACTCCCAACTAGATGAAGTTGAGACAGAAGATGATGGTTCTGTTGAGGCACTGAACACAAGCCATGATGTGCCTACTTCTGTTTCCGGTAGAAATGTGCAAGATGATAACTCAGCCAGTGCATCTGCTTTTGATAATAGCCCGTATGAGGATATCGATCCCTATCATACACAGAGACATGTCCTCGAGGATAATGAAGGTAATCATGATGCTTTGGTTTTAGTCAAGCCTGCCTCTTTCTTCAGACCTATGTGAATGTGAATTATAGCATGGTTAAACTACACTTTTTCAGCTTTGCATTTTGAATCTACATGACTGAATGATTGGATAAGATGAATAACTGAAGTATTGAACATTCTAAAATTAATAATTTTGGATGTCTATTCCACCTGGAAATTTAGTTGTAACATTGCTGCAAATCTATTTTGAATCATAATGCCTGGATGCCAACGTCATTCTATAAAATGAATAACAAAATTATTGAACATTATTCTGAAAATAATAATTTGGGATGCCTGTTCCAGCAGGAAATTCAGTGGTAACATTGCTGTGAATCTGTTTTCAATCATAATGCCTGGATGTAAATGTCACTGTATCCGTCCTATGAATGCTTATTACATTTTTCCTTATTCTTTACAGCTGAGCAGGATGCTTCATCAGTGGCTGCAAACTTCCAGCAGCTTGACTTACAAAAGGATGATAGGGGAGTGCCACCTGAAGAGGAGAACCCTCCCCCTGTAGTCATCCCAAATCACCTACAACTCCATACTCCAGACTGCTTACACTTGAGCTTCGGAAGTTTCCGATCTGGCCCTGAACCTGAAATTTCGCGCTCCCATCCTCTGAAAAGTGACTTGGAAGAGACATCTCCGGAAGTAGATGTTTCTGCAGTGGGGCACTCAGATGTTAGGTAAGTCCTTCAGATAGTATTAGATGTGTTTATAGATGTTGGTTTGTTAAACATCCTCTGAAGATTTATATGTTTATCTGCAGAAATCCCGACTATTATGGAGACGAGCATCTCATAAATACCTCTGATGGAAGTTTGGTTCATAGAACTGGGGCCAGTGCTGGAGATTATGATTCTCCTTCAGTGTCACAACCAGAGGAGGTCTTAAAACAGGAAACCCCTGAAGCTAATCAGGGCATTCAATATACTTTTCCTTCTGCACCTGGTTTTGCGTATGACAGCTCCCAACAACTGAATATGGCGTTCTCTCACCCACAGAGTTCACAAATGCAAAACAATGCTCCCTTTTCAAGCGTAATGGTAATTGGCGAATCTTTTTGGTTTTGTATTTTTTATCTGAATAGTCAATGATTTTTGAAATTGACTCAACCTCACATGTTTTTTTTTTTAGAAGAAACCTCACATGTTATTAGTTCTTTGCCAAATTATTTTCAGTGCTGGAAATCTTAGTTTTAGAGATCAGCTACCATACTAAATTTGTAATGCCTCCTACCCTCTTGGTTTAATGATGACACTATTTGCTAGTGCTGGATACTGTGTTGGGAGCAGGTGCTCTTTTATCTAGAGGTTAGGGAATCAAATGTTGCATGCATAGTAGAGTTGAGGTGTAGGAAAGATATACTGAAAATAGTTATTGGAAGTGTGAAACATTGTTGGTAAAATCTGCAGTGTAAGCCTAGCCTATCCTTTTTTTTTTCTATACTTTTAGTTGTATTTGGTTCCTTACATGTGCAGAGTGATGTAGTAGTAGGTGCAAATCTGTTGATTGATCTACAAGTTTTCCCTCTGATTACTATTTTATCCATTTTATAGATCTAGTTAAAGCTCACTTCGCATAAACTCTTTTCAGCAGGCATACACAAATTCATTGCCCAGCACTCTGTTGGCTTCAAATGCTCAGAATGTAAGGGAGGATCTTCCATACTCACCTTTCCCTGTGACACAATCTCTGCCCACAAAATATAGCAATGTGCCTTCATCCATCAGCGGTCCCACCATGTCCATGCCAGAGGTGACTTCCCTTTTATTGTATATGCCATTGTTTCTTTGGTACATTGAAACCAATATTCTCTCAAGAATAAAACTTTTGAACATTCCAGATGCAAAAGGCTATAGGGAAGTGAAATAGTTGATATAAATCACCTCTAATCAGGATTCTTGCAGCTCAATATAAATTGGTTTGTCAAACTACATTAACTTGGCCAAATCTATGGTATTCCTCCTCTTTAAATAAAGGTCTTATAGTCGGTGTAACCAGTCCCTTCTGGCCGTCTTGGTAAATAAATTTCCTTAAAGTTGGTTTTATGGTTCAGTTAATGATCTAGACAAGTAAGACGGTTCATAATTTTTACACATTAGAGATCTAATTATTTATTGTTTTTGTTATTTTTGTAAATGCAGGCTTTAAGAGCAGGTGGCATCTCTTCTGCTCAACCTACTCAACAGACCCTACCCGGTGCTGGTGTTGCGACTGGACCTGCTCTTCCACAACAGCTGTTGCACCCGTACGCCCAACCTAGTTTACCTTTGGGTCATTTTTCCAACATGATTGGTTATCCTTTCATGCCTCAGAGCTACACATATATGCCATCAGCATTCCAGCAAGCTTTTGCTGGTAACAGCACATACCATCAATCACTGGCTGCTGTTCTCCCACAGTATAAAAATAGTGTTTCTGTCAGCAGCTTGCCCCAGTCTGCTAATATTCCCTCTGGTTATGGGTTTAATAGTTCAACTAGCATTCCTGGAGGAAACTTTCCTCTGAATCCACCATCAGCACCTACTGGCACAACAATTGGTTATGATGATGTTATAAGCTCCCAGTACAAGGACAGTAACCATTTGATGTCACTTCAGCAGGTAATAATATTTCACTCGCCTCAGTAAATTCACGTCAGTGCTTGCTTTTGTTATTATAATTGCCTTCTAAAGCGCTCATTTTTTAGTCTCCTGTTTCTTCCCTTGTACACATTCCTGGTGCTCACATTAGATATAGTCCAGTGCTCGAAAAGAAACCAGATAAACCATAGAAAAATCAGATAAACACAGATGACCAGAGCCATTTACTTTCGAAAAATTCATCATTAACACGAATTTGAATATATCTAGTGATGTGCGAACAAGTATTTGTCATGTGGTTGACCATACCGTAAGAATGCACACATTTATTCTTTCATTGCCCTACTCTTGCGCTTTAGTGTAATTGCTATTTTTCTGCTCATCTTCAGAATGACAACTCAGGCATGTGGGTTCATGGACCTGGTTCCCGAGCAATGCCTGCTGTTCCAGCCAGCAATTATTACAGCTTCCAGGGGCAAAATCAACAGCATGCTGGTTTCCGGCAAACTCAGCAACCATCACAGCAATTTTCTGGAGCTCTAAACTACCCGAACTTCTATCAATCTCAGACAGGGATGTCCCTCGATCATCAACAACAGCAAAGTTCAAGGGACGCATCCCTGGGTGGCTCACAGGGCCAACCATCTAAGCAGTCTCAACAGTTATGGCAAAACAGCTACTAATCTCAGTCACATCCAGGTTTTTCGGGGTCTCATACAGAGTTTGAAAGTGGCCAATCAGAGGCACTAGGCCTCCTAATGATCATCATGTATCATTATTTGGTCATAAAAGAGACCTTGACTGGCTGCTGCCCTGTGCCACGAGGTTGTATTCTAGATATTTATCTTTCCTGTCATGCTTAACGTAGGAACACAGTGTGCTAATTTGGATTAGTTAAGTACTATACTACGCCTCGTTTCGTTTCTCTTTCATCACCTTTCTTATAGTGAAAATTATGGTTTGCTTTGAATATAAGTCCCGCAGCTTGTCAATAATTCAACAAGGTGGTGATCTTTGTTCTTTGGTCTATGCAAGTATGCACCCCTACTGCATAGAAAACAAGGTTGTGGTGGCAATATGAATGGCTAATGCTGCTTAGACCATGCTATTTCCATCTGTCTAAAAAGAAATTCTTCTTGTGGCGAACTAGTTCATTTGGAGAAACCTACATATGCTGCTCAAAACATGAAGCTCTCGGTTTCTTTAGTAGGTTGCAACATTTTTGTTGCCATTCATACCCAAAATTTCAGCTTCAGCAGACTTCAAATTTAGAGTATGGACAGATCTCCTGGAGGCCAGTTGCCACAGACTAAAAGCTTCCTACACCGATGAAGCTTTCATCACTTAAAATCTTTAATTCATCATCACTTAAAAATTTAAAATCTTTAACTCAACAAAATTTCTATACCAATGGGCTCCTAAGAAAATATACAACTACACTTTTTCGCAACCAAATGCCGTCGTTAGAATGGAACATAAATGAAAAGGCTTGTGTGTAAATAGTAGTATGTTCTTACTGTCAACCCAACTAGGAGGTTAGAGTGTGAGTGCTCCTCAAATCCCAATCTCAGTAGTTGCTGGTTCCTGTACGCGTTTAAAGCACACACCTTTAAGCATTGTCTCAGTGGGACAAAGCGCTTCACTACTTTATGGCAGCTTGTTTCAGACTCACTCTACCTTGCTCTTCTTTCTTCGGTACTCTCTTCACACTTGTAATCTTTCTTATACTTGTGCGTTCAAGAACGCATCACCAGACCCTGTTATTTTTTTCTGGACAATACCTTTCTTCTCTGTCAGCTTCTAAATTTTCATCCAAGTTTAACTTTTCTGGGTAGATATGGGCTTTTCTATTCTGGGTTCTTTCATGTTTACTTGAATATGTTCTTGTAATCTTGTTTGTTTGTTTGTTTGGGTAAAGTTTAGTTTTTTATGGAATTGTTGATATGTGAAATGGTGGTGGAAGAAAGTGAATTGCTTAGGTTGAAGTTTGCATTGTGGGTTTAGTCTCTGATGCTTAAGAAACATGGAATGTTATGCTCGATGCCTATGATTTGGCTTAGTTGATATCCCTGGAGTAAAAGTACATGCATGTGTTGAATTTGGTGGTTTCATACCTTGAAGTTTGAGCTGTGATCAGTAATTAATCTTTAACTCTAATCAGCAATGCTAGCCTCTTGGTTTCTTTTTGTTTGGGAAATAGATATATTATAGTCATTACGATTCTGGTTGAGTTCTTGTCTTCTTAAGGGTTTTAGCTGGTTTTTTGAATTCTGTTAATATGTGTAGATGGAAAACAGCAACAAGAGTAAAATGGGTGATAACAGCTCTTGTTCCGACAGCAATATGATGAAGAAACCAGATGGCCATAAGACCTGTTTTACTAAAGATGTCATGCCTGGAAGTGAACTTTGGACAGATGGCCTTATCTGTGCATTTGAGTACATTAGAGGACAAAAGAAACCAAGCGGTTTAAAATCTGGATCAACAACTGTAAACAGACAACATACAGGAGGTGGTGACCATGAGAAGCTGCATGTTCCTTCTAAAGGATTTCAAGAGACTTCTTCCCCAATACATGACAGGAACAAGTCCCTAAGTGGTGATTACAAATACAGCCCGGTTCATGATGGTGAAAGAGAGGGTGGGCATTGGGTGCCAATTGGGTGGACTAGAATTTCTGAAATCGTTCAAACTGTGCAAGCTAATGCCGTTTGGGGTTCTGAGGAGTTTGAGATGGATGATGAAGATGACTTTACTGTTGCAGACTTAGCAGCTCCATATTGGGAGCGTCCAGCAGGGCCTGTATGGTGGTGCCATGTTTCTGCAGGTCACCCCTCAGTTGATGCTTGGCTCCGTAATGCCCAGTGGCTACATCCTGCCGTCAGTTTGGCTTTAAGGGATGAAAGTCGACTAATTAGTGACAAAATGAAACACCTTCTTTACGAGGTAAATGACGTCTTCATATCGAAAACTACTATGCGGTTGGTAGAATAGTTTTCGTATGCTGATGGTAAAACAGACTTAGGGGTTGAATAATTTATCTGCGGATTTGTTGTTTATAGGATGCAGAGGAGGAAACCTCGTACTGGTTACTGATGTGTGGTCATTGCAGATTCAAATACATTACTTGAAACTAAGAATACTTTATGAACTGTTAGGATCATCTTATACTCAAATACTCAATATGTTGATTATCAATCGCCAATATGTAGAATGTTCCCCATGGCGATTGGGGTGGAGTGGGTGACAGGGTCTTAACTCCTTTCAGCGCCATTACACTCTGAGAAAAAACTATAAGCTCTTGACTGAGAAGAGTGCACAAACATCTTACTTCTTGTATTTGTCTCATGAAATAAGATTTCATTTTTTTGAAAAGAAGGTTTCATGAGTTATGGCATCATAGAAACTCTAATTTTGGTATTTTTGGTTATTACTTCAATATTATTAATTGCTTAATACCTGCGTATTCTTCACAAGTGAATTCACAGATGTGAATTATAACAATTTTTGGTGTCCACATGAGCTATATTTACCCAGTTTAACTATAACTTTGGTTTTCATGTAAACAATTAAACTTGTGAACTGTTGTTTTCCATGATTGAGCTTTGTTTCTTCTATTCAGGTCCCAGTTAGAGTTTCTGGGGGGTTGTTATTTGAGCTCTTGGGACAATCAGCTGGCGATCCATTCGTTGATGAGGATGATATCCCCATTGTACTTCGTTCCTGGCAAGCACAAAATTTCCTTGTAACTGTTTTGCATCTGAAAGGCCCTGTATCAAGTATAAATGTGTTGGGTATTACAGAAGTTCAGGTTGTTCATTTTTGTAAAACCTCACTCCAATGACCTTGATTATTAGACTAAACTACGGTTTAATTGTGCATGCATTTTATCACAATGCCGTAATTATTCCATTCCCTATTTGCTTTGTTTAGGAACTTCTTTCCACTGGGGGCTATAAAGTACCGAGAACAGTGCATGAAGTCATTGCACATTTAACTAGCCGCCTTACGCGATGGGATGATAGGTAATACTGATATGATTTTTTGTATTTAGTGAAGCTTACTGCCCTTTCTTAGTTTTCTCTCATGCATCCTAGCTTTTGTTGTTATTCAGTGAGTCATGTAGACTACCTTCTTTGCTTTCCCTGTTAACAATGTATATCTACGAATCTCTCTCTCTCTCTCTCTCTCTCTCTCTCTCTCTCTCTCTCTCTCTCTCTCTCTAGCACACAAAGCCACAAATACAATGGGGGCATTAGTGATATAAACATGTTAGTGTGTTAGTGTATCTTTTATGCTCTTGATTTTTTCAGCAGGGAGACTGTTTTACATGGACTTTGTTTCATTTATTTTACGTTGAATATATATAAGTTGCTTCTCACTATGTAGCATTGACATTTATCTCAGTTTTTACATAATTATTGATTACTCATTTTCTAATTTCTTTTCGTTAATGTTGGTTGTTTCAGGTTGTTCCGCAAGTCCATATTTGGTGCTGCAGATGAGATTGAATTAAAGTTCATGAACAGGTTTTTTCCCTAGATGCAACAAGTCCTCATAAAAGTAACATCATTTTATTAGGAATTGATTAGTACTACTTGGATGACAACTAATAAATGTTCTTTCCTCTACGAATAGGAGAAACCACGAGGATCTGAATCTGTTTAGCATAATACTGAACCAAGAGATCAGAAAGTTATCGCAACAGGTATGCTACATCTTCTTAGTAGTACGGCAACAAACATGACAATTAGGCATGAGTACATCACCGGATTTAACCACTTCAATGATATTGTAAGACAATGGAAGTAATTTGGGCCAACTCTTTCCGGACCATATGCCTGTCTCACAAATGAACAAGTGGAATTACTGAAAGTGATAAGAAGCCTTCGCACTTACGTTCTTTTGAAACAATGTAAACTTGGGCTTCTATGAGGTGTTGGAGTGTTACTGATATACTGATGCCTAAATCCAGCATCGAGAAGCTGAGCCATTGTGAAAGGATTATGTTTAAACTGTTTCTAGTAATTGTGTGCTGTTACAATAGTTCCATGTCTGCTGATTCATGCATACTGACTACAATACATATTTAGAGTCCAGGAATATATTTGCTGACTATAACCAATTTTCACATTTTGATCTTCCTATATACTTAAGGTATCCTATGTTGTGTCTTTATTTGTCAATGACCTCATTAATTTTACTGTTTTTAAATAGACTTCACGGAACTTTCGGTTGTAGGTCATCAGAGTAAAGTGGTCTCTTCATGCAAGGGAGGAGATTGTGTTTGAGCTTCTTCAACATTTGAGAGGAAATGCAACAAGAAGCTTGTTGGATCAGATAAGAAAGGGCACAAGACAAATGATTGAGGAGCAAGAAGCAGTTCGTGGCCGCTTGTTTACCATTCAGGATGTGATGCAGAGTACTGTTCGCGCATGGTTGCAGGTCAGAGTAGACAAACAATTATATGAAATATATGGAAGTATTTTTCTTCACAACTGATATTAATGGTCAATTTCAACATCTCATGTATGTTTGTTCAGGATAGAAGCCTTAGAGTGACACATAACCTTGCTGTGTTTGGTGGCTGTGGCCTTGTTCTTTCTATCATCACTGGGCTTTTCGGTATCAATGTTGATGGTATCCCTGGAGCAGACAACACCCCATATGCCTTCGGTCTATTTACAGGCATTCTCTTCTTTATTGGAATCGTTCTGATTATACTTGGGTTGCTTTCCCTCGGGTTGAAACAGCCTATTGCTCTTGAGCAAGTCGAAGTTAGAAAGTTGGAGCTTCAAGAGTTGGTTCAGATGTTTCAGCATGAAGCAGAGACTCATGCCCTGGTTCGTAAAAATGTTGCCCGCAATAACTTACCCCCAACTAGGGGTGATGCATTCGCAAGTGGTGCGAACTATGTTCTCATTGAATGAGGTTACAATTTGAAAGTAATGTTTACACCAATGGCTTGAACCTCGTAGTTTCATGTTGGAAGGAAATATGGCAGTTGACTGGTGATCACTGTGGTATAGTTGACATAATGTACTCTTGTAAATTCAAATTTGGCATATGAAAATTCTGGTAGACTTATCTATTATCTTTTGCATAAATAACTTCCGAAGGATGAATTTTGAATGCCGATCAATATAGAAGAGTTGATGAAGTTATCGTGCCTTTGATTACAAAATGACAATGGAAACACAACGACATCAATGGTATAATGTATTCACTGAACATTCTAAAATGCCCATGTGATGATGGCATCCAGTTCAGCAAAATATGCAACTCTGTTCTCAAATCCATTAGAGAAGATGAATTGAGCAGGAAGTGAATAATTCTAACAGTACAATAATTCTGTAAGTGTGATATTATAAGCCAGTACACCCAATGAAATAGGAAATATATAACTCTGATGTTCTTTCCATGCTTCTCCAATCATCCTCTCACTTGAGAAGAGATCTTGCAAAATGTTCACGCGCAGTAGCAAGTGCCTGTCCTATTGTCTGCAATAAAGAAAAAGACGTAAATGATACAATATGTAGCCACTTTTTAAATTGATTTTCTTTTCATGTCAGAATTGTTATGGGAGGGGGAAAACATGCGAGGAGAAATACCTGCTCAGACAATGGAGCTCCAGCATCAATACTATGACTCGCAACTTTACTTGCTATGACATTTGAATCTGTCTCAAGAACAATGCTGTGCCAAAAAAAACATGTCAAGTCCAGGTAGCAATAGTAATCATCTCTTGTATAGTGGGTTAAGATCTGAAAAAGAAATATAAGTACAACAAAAGGCACCACAAAAGCAATCAAGTTTAAGCTAGAAAATACACTATTAAACAATCTATCAAAGGACAAACTACTAAGAATACATGCAAAAATAAGATCTCAAAATTTAGCAACTGCAGACCCCCTGCCTACCAAACAGAATAGTGAAAACCGAAAACCTTAACTCAGCTAATGACTGGGAACCGCAATCTCATAATGAGACGCAAACATCCTAACATGCAGTATGCAACATCACCTTTGTTGTTATATCATGCAAATTCTTCAGTTTTACTAGCAAAAGTGCAGAGCTGAACCTTGGATTAAGTACTTGAATAGCGCAAACAAACTTTAAACATTAAGGTTATAGATTACCCGCCATCGATAATCTCATCAAGGCATAGTAGAATGAGGTCCAAATTCTCAAGTGCCTCCTTTTTGTCCACATTGCCTCTGGAGAAAAACAAGCCAGAATAAGTAAAATAGAAGTTGATTACTTTGTAAGTTTATGGTATTCTTTACAAATAGAGGATGTGAGTATAACCTGAGGAGAATACCGACTGCATCAAAAAATCCCTGAAGAACTGTGGCTAAAATGAGCTCATTTTCATTATCACCCCCGGTAACAAAAAAGTGAAGGTCTTGAACAAACTTGTAAACTACGATACTGTTCTCAAACATTGCTATCTCAGCTGCACTCGAAGGAACAGGGAGTTAATATGAAATTATCAAGATTAAACATACAAAATTGGAGCACAATTACCTTCTGTCCGCGCATTTGTCTTTTGAGTTTTATTGAAAACAGATTTCTCAAATGCTTCTTTTGCATTATTGGTAGGCCAGTCCTCTGAATAATACTTGACAGCTACACGTTTTCCCTCAGAATCTAGGAGGAGGATGTTCTTTACAGTAGGGCATGACTCCTACATATAACATCCAATAAAGAGTCCAGAGAGTGTCAAAGGCTTGAAACATGACAAGATAAATACAGCCACTCATATTTGCATTACCAATACACTAGGAGATACACCCCAGCACCATCCAACTAGGATCATATATGTTACTCATTCATGCTTATCAGGTGAAACCAATTTTGTATGCCGCCCCCAATAGAGTAAAAGCTCACATTTAGCTTATTCTTTACCACATTATCCTTCAAAGTCACAAGTCAATTATTTCTTCCAACAAGACCAGCAAACAAGCAACATAACACAGCATAATTGATGCGATATCTAGCCTACGCTGTTACAAAGAAAATACCCCTATTGTCACATCTAACAATACCACTGCAAAAAAATCAACGTATCCTTTTGGAAACGACATCTGACTCAAATTGCAACAGAATCACTACCTAGCAAACCCATCCCCATTACTGTTCCACTGATATAATTTAGCTCGCGCAAGCGCACTAATCCCATATAAGCTCAACTCATGCTTCCTTATTATAATACCAATCACAAATTACTTATATCATTACCTACATTGTGTTCTTCGTGTCTATAACATCATCAATCAAACCAGAACCACCACACACCACAGTCCAGTAGAATAAGCTACAATCACTTATATTCGATATGAATAATTACATGGTATTTATAGGATTCTAGGCTACCAATTAACAAGTATGAAACCAAAGATAATTTGTCAATTACTACGGCTTGGTTGGTGAGATCCGGTGCTAATATTTGACTCATGCTAACACTCCCCCTCAAGTTGGTGCATACACATCGACCATGCCCAATTTGCTAAGTGAGTCATAAAAAGCCTTCTTAGACACTCCTTTTGTGAGTATATCTGCAAGTTGATCTTCTGAAGGAACAAAAGGAAAGCTAATGGTCTCAGCATCTAGCTTCTCCTTTATAAAGTGACGATCAACCTCCACATGCTTTGTACGATCATGTTGTACAGGATTCTGTGAAATATCAATAGCTGCCTTGTTGTCACAGTACAGCTGCATAGCACACTTAGGCTTAACACCCAAATCTTGTAGCAAATTTCTAAGCCATAACAACTCGCATACTCCCTGAGCCATACCTCTGTATTCTGCTTCAGCACTAGATCGAGCTACCACCTTTTGTTTCTTACTCTTCCAAGTAACAAGATTACCTCCAACAAAGGTAAAATACCCTGATGTGGATCTCCGATCTGTAATATTTACAGCCCAGTCTGCATCTGTGAAACCACAAACCTTAATGATATTGTTGTGTTTAGAAAACATCACTCCTCTCCCTGGAGCTGACTTCAAGTACCTCAAAATCCTCACAACAGCATCCATGTGATCCATACTGGGATTATGCATGAACTGACTCACTACACTTACTGCATATGCAAGATCTGGTCTGGTATGTGATAAATAAATCAGGCGTCCAACTATCCTCTGATAACGAGTCTTGTCAGTAGGCACCTGATCTGGGTACTCTGCTAACCGATGGTTCTGCTCAATAGGAGTATCAATTGGAGTGCAATCCAACATACCTGTTTCTGTTAGTAGATCAAGGATGTACTTTCTCTGACATAGATAGATACCATCACTTCCCCGGGCTACCTTAATGCCCAAGAAGTACTTGAGTGTTCCTAAGTCTTTCATCTCAAACTCTGTAGCTAGCTGCTTCTGTAATCTATCCATCTCAATAGTATCATTACCAGTAACTACCATATCGTCAACATATATAATTAGGGCTGTTACCTTCCCTTGTTGGTGTTTGAGAAATAATGTGTGGTCTGAATTACTCTGCTTGTAGCCAATTTTCTTCATGAATTGTGAAAATCTTCCAAACCAAGCACGAGGAGACTGTTTAAGACCATACAAAGACTTTCTTAATCTGCATACAAAGTTATCTGGAGAAGCTGCCACATATCCAGGAGGAAGATCCATATACACTTCTTCTGTAAGTTCTCCATGAAGGAATGCATTCTTAACATCAAATTGTCTAAGTGACCAGTTTAAAGTAGCAGCAAAAGAGAGCAATACCCGAATAGTGTTCATCTTTGCAACAGGTGCAAATGTCTCATCATAGTCTATGCCATATGTTTGGGTGAACCCTTTTGCTACTAGGCGTGCTTTATACCGGCTTACTGACCCATCTGGATTATGCTTCACTGTAAACACCCAACGACATCCCACTGCCTTCTTGCCATGTGGTGGAGATACAAGCTCCCAAGTATTGTTCTTCTGTAATGCTTCCATCTCTTCTTCCATCGCTTTTCTCCATTTTGGATCTCCCAATGCATCCTGCACTTTGTTAGGTATTGATACAGCAGAAATTTGATTCACAAATGATTCATATGACTTAGACAATCTTTTGGTAGACATAAAATTTGCCACAGGATACTTAGCTTTAGCCTGAAGGGTAGGTTCATATGTTTTTGTTGGCTGACCTCGAGTAGACCTATTTGGCAAGACATATTGTCTACTATTAGCTTCACTAGTATTAGCCCTAATAGAATGACTAACCTCAGATGAGTGATCTTCTGTAACAGGGGAACGTTGGTCAGGGGTATAAACAACAGTAGGGGAGGCAGGAGGGGCAGTTGTACTCTCACCTTCTGGTACGTGAATCTCTGGAGTGACTATACCAGAATCATCAGTAATCTCAACCGAATTTGTCACCATATCTCCTGGCTGACTTGTCTCCCCCTTTCCATGATATAGCTCTTCAAAATATGAAATCTCCCCCTGAAGGGCAGTATCAGAAGACGTGAAATAGCTCATGTCCTCAAAGAAAGTAACATCCATAGTAACATAATACTTTCTGGTAGGTGGATGATAGCACCGGTACCCTTTCTGATGCCCTCCGTATCCAACAAACACACATTTAACCGCTCGGGCATCCAACTTAGACCTCTGATGTTTTGGAAGATGGACAAAAGCAACACAACCAAAAACACGGGCGGGAAGATTATGAAAAGAGGGTAAGGAAACATGGGATGCAAGCACCTCATATGGAACTTTGCCTTCAAGGACACGAGATGGAAGACGATTAATGAGGTGAGCAGAAGTTATGACAGCATCACCCCAAAGGTATTTAGGCATATGGGCACTAAAGAGAATACACCGAGCCATTTCAAGTAAATGACGATTTTTTCTTTCGGAAACTCCATTCTGCTCAGGTGTGTAAGGACACGTTGTTTGATGAACAATGCCATGTGCGTTAAAGAACTCCTGAAAGACACGATTTACATATTCCCCCCCATTATCAGAACGAAAAATTTTTATTGTGGCATTATATTGTGTTTGGACAATGGTATAGAAGGCTTGAAAAGCCGAAAAAACCTCATTTTTGGTTTTCAGAAGGACAATCCATGAAAGACGTGTGCAATCATCAATAAATGACACATAATACTGCATTCCTGAAACAGTAGACTCTTTGGAGGGTCCCCAAACATCAGAATGAATTAATTCAAAAGGAATGATACTTTTATTAGAAGTACTAGGGGAATAAGTAGACCGATGACTCTTGCCTAAAACACATGTTTCACAACGAAAAACTGACTCATCCACACCAATAAACAAAGTAGGCATGGATTTTTTCATAACACTAAATGAAGGATGCCCCAAGCGACGATGCCATAACCAAACTTCACTTAGCTTATCAGAAGTGGAGAGTAAAGCGATCCGGGACTGTGCCCCTGGTTTCTCTCCCGCATATGTCTGATCCAGATGAAACAACCTGCCCCGTAGATACCCCCGACCAATTAACTCCCCGGTGAGAAGATCCTGAAATATCACATACATGGGAAAAAATGTCACAGAGCACTTAGCTTCAGTGTTTAATTGTGGGACCGATATCAAATGATGAGATAAAGCAGGTACATATAACACATTGTGAAGCTCTATTGTGGGAGTAATACGAACTGACCCTTTCCCTAATACGGGGAATGCCTCACCATTAGCATTAGTAACATATGGTACTGGTGGAGGAGATAATATAGTAAAATAAGATTTGTCATAAGTCATATGATCGGACGCACCAGAATCAATAATCCATGTATCAAAACCACCAAAGTGAGAAATATGTAAAGTCATACCAATCTTACCACGACCAGCTATTGATGTTGTGGGTGTTACTCCTCCTGCTGTATGATGATCGTGTCCAACCACACCATAAATATCTGGTTCCTGGACTAGTTGAATAGCTGCTTTGGCTTTAGGACGATAATTAGGCCTTTGGGGCCTAAGGTGTGGATACAACTTCCAACAGGTTGCACGAGCATGGTTTGTATCTTGACAATAAGAGCAAGGAGGGCGGGGCTGATTCCCGAAACCTGGTGGTGGTCCTCGGTGATGAAGTGACGATGAAGTGGCTTGCTGAAGGGGCGGTGCTGAAGATCTAGCACGAATAGTAAGGCTGGAAACTTCAACTTGTGTCTGATGAAGGCTGTTCTGCTGAGATTCATCCTTACGGATATATGTGAAAGCTGTAATTAAGCTAGGTGGCTCAGTCTGGCGGAGCAATTCCCCCTTCGCATTGTTATGTTTAGTATCAAGACCTTTCAGGAAATGGTGAACTCGCTCAAGCTCCT
Organism: Argentina anserina; assembly: GCF_933775445.1. Lineage (NCBI taxonomy): Eukaryota > Viridiplantae > Streptophyta > Magnoliopsida > Rosales > Rosaceae > Argentina > Argentina anserina. The sequence goes on from NC_065874.1 coordinate 4,238,678, forward strand.
TCTCACGTTGGTACCAAATAATATCCTCCTGATGTTTGATCATGCAAGGACGTTTCACATCAATCTCAGCCCAAATATTTCTTAGTTTGGTGAAATATTGCGCCACAGGTTGCCCATCTTGTTGCATCGCCAAAGCGGTGCACATTAACTCATGAACCTGTATGAAATCAGAGTCATTAGTATATAAACCTTCAAGTGTCAGCCATATTGCCTGCGCAGTGTCACATGCCTCCACTAAATCAATTATCTCTTCGTTCATAGCCTTCCACAAGACGGACATCACAAGACCATCATCGTCGTCCCACTTAGTGTAGGCAATAATATCATCTGCACTGGGAGCTTTAGTTATTCCGGTTACATGCCCCATCTTGTGCATGCCTCGAAGATGAGCCGTCATAAGTCGCTTCCATTTGCGATAATTGGTCCCATTGAGTTTAGTTCCCCCAAAGGACCCACTGTCAGAACTCTTAACCGATACCTCAAATTTCGGAACATCACATTCGTCTCCAGAACCCATTGAAAAAGGAAATGGAGATAAAAAAAAAGAATCAGGAATTATACAGCGGAAACACCAAAAAACTGATAAGAATCTGTCTTGGGTGCACGTGCACTGGCGGTGCACCTACACTGCCAATAAAGAGGTATCAATTCTGGGCTGGAGTGGGTCGGATTGAATCTGGGCCGGGCCGGGTCGTCTGCGGGTCGGGTCGGGTCGTCTGCGTTCGGGTCGGGTCGTCTGGGGTCGGGTCGGGTCGTCTGCGGTCGGGTCGGATCGTATGCGGGTCGGGCCGGATTGACTGCAGGCCGGGTCGGATCGACTGCAGATTTTGGAGATGCTTCGATCGGGAAAAAAAAACTCGACGCCGGAGCGTGATACCGGCTGGCGGTGACTTGATGGGGCGGAGGGAAGAACGTGGAGCGGTCCACCGGTCGTCGTCGGAGATGGAGGAGTGGGCTGGAACGGGTGAGCCGGACGAGGATCGTCGGACTGGAGATGGCGTCGGCTCCGAGATGGCGGTGACAGCGAGGTTCGTCGGCTCCGAGATGGCGTCGGCTCCGAGATGGCGTGTGGACGGAAGTGATGCTACCAAGGTAGTGGTAGAGAGCAGCCCCGGGGGGGGGGGGGGGTAGAGAGCAGCGCCGGGGTAAAGAGAGGCGTCGACGTAGGCTCGGTGAGAGTACAAGAGAAAAACGTCGGGATACGTGCGAAGTGACCAGCAGATGTCTGGTGGGATAGCACGTGTGAGCTCGACGGAAGTGAGGGCGGCCGGCAGGGAAGAAAGGAGCAGCAGGAGCTCCAAAGAAAAAAGTCTGCCGGAAAAAAGAAAAAACCCAGAAAAACAGAGCCTTTTTTGTTTGCTCTGATACCAAGTAGAATAAGCTACAATCACTTATATTCGATATGAATAATTACATGGTATTTATAGGATTCTAGGCTACCAATTAACAAGTATGAAACCAAAGATAATTTGTCAATTACTACGGCTTGGTTGGTGAGATCCGGTGCTAATATTTGACTCATGCTAACAAGTCCTCCCAATCAAGCCAGCTCCGGCAGCTCAATCCCACTCAAAAAAATCAAATTGATCCCATTTTAACCCTAAATCACACTCATTGTCTCTCTCACATTCCATAGCATCAATTACAACAAACCAACCAAAGCCTGTGAATTTCTTAACAAAATTTCTTGGTCTCCGATCAACAATGCATGCCTACATAAATTAACCTAAAGAACAATTCGTGATCCAATTACGTCGTCGATTCAGGATCTGCAAGATCCGGTTGAGCTGGAGCTCGGATCCGAGTCCGATTCCTTCAACCGCAAAACAGATCACTGAAGCTCATACAAACGTGGCAACCAAACCCTAACCCTAGAAATCACCACATCAAATTTATACATAAAGAAAAACAGAGAGAAGAAGACTGACCATTTTGTTCGGAGAATCAGTTTTCTCTGAGAGGACGAAGAAGACGAACCGAAATTTTATGTTTACATGACACGTTTTAATACCTCCTCTTATTTACAAAACCCACCACTCAACTTTTATTTATTACAAAAAAACCCCTGGGTTTTGACTATTTGTATTTAGCACCACAGAGTTTGTGTTGAAATGCTTCATATTTTACCCCACTGGCCATCCAGAGCTTACAGATGAGTCGAATGTTACACCTCCCATTTCCAAAGGTGCCCTCTTTCTCTATCTTTATGATTATTAATGGGTTTTAATTTGGTTTTGATGTTTTGAGGTTGTTTTTGTTATTCAGGTAGCAGTAGTGTCAGTGTTTCAGAACCTGTTTGGAGTTAATGGACGGTACTTTCCTGCATTTGTTTTTATTTGGTTTTGGTGTTTGGCTATTGGGTTTTTGTGTATAGACTAGCTGATGTTTTGATCAGACCATAATAAAACTCATTTTTGGATTGTTTCTGGGTACCCTTTATTATACTGATCTTAGATTGTAATGAATGTGAATAGATAGAGTAGAGTGAAATGGAGTATCGGGTTTATTTGATATGTGTGTGTTTATTGTAATGTGGTAATTTCCAGAATTATGATATGATCATCTGTTATGGCCAATGTTCTAAAAAACGCTAGGCGTTAATCGGGCGGACAGCTAAAAACCAGCGCCCAGAGGATTAATCGGGGATTAATCGGCCCAAAATCTAGGCGGCTAAGGATCTCCGGGCGCCTAGGCGGTCCTAGGCGGGGATTTTTAGAACATTGGTTATGGCTACAGGTTGTAGTATTGAGTGCATCCCTGCACTTTTCTTATTATAGAATGTGGCTTTTTGTAATTTAGTACTCCTCTTCTTGAGTTTGTGAGAATGAATTATGTACTTAAAATACAGTTCCAGTAGCAGAGTGTATGAGATACTTCAGACCAATGTGGGGGTGTCATCCAGTAGAAACTCAGTTTCTGGATTTAGAACTTTTTGCACTGACCAAGGTGCGTGCAGACCTTTCATTCAACTCGCCAACTTTTGATTTGATGATTAGATGCGAATCAGAACTTTAATTTATATACCAAAACTTTCCCATTACAATCCACTGAAAGCTATTTTGATACCATTGTTTCATACAAATTTGTTCACAGATTCAGGTTCCTAGATACTTATAGCATGGAAAGATGAATCTTTCTACTGTGGGATTGTTAAGGTCCCTGCTTTGAGCAAATTAATGATCTATTAGCTAGTCAAAGTTTCTAACCTCGTCTATATATTCTAAATCTGCCATACCTATTTTACAACTTTGAGGTAGTCTTAACCAACACCTTATTATCAAACTTAAAATTATTAGTCCCAGAAATGCTTTGGAAATTAGGAGTATATGTCACCTACTGGTGGGTGATGTCGCTCCATACCATTTTAGGAATAGATAGGTAGATTTGTAATTCAGATATGTTATTAAGTGTTTTTTTTCCTCGTCTTTTCCTTTTGGGTTGAATCTCTATTTTTCCTTTCTCTGTGCCTTAAAAAACTTTTCTGGTTTCCAATAATACAGAAACTCTTTTTCATTATAGGGATGGAACCTACTAATTGGTTTTTCTGACTTTATTTGTGGGTTTCGTTTCTCATACTGGTGGTTGATGTTTCATATCAAATTCTGTTAATACTAGTTTTGTTAATATGTTACATTCCTAATTGGTTTTCTGGCTTCCTTAGATTTGTCTACAAAGAAGTGTGTGCCCTGCACCTCAAAGGATATGCGACCTATGACTGAAGACTCAGCAAGTAATTTACTCACAAAGGTTGGTTTGTAATTCAGTGTATTATTAATCACTTACAGCATCTGTTTTTCTTCTCTAAGGTGTGTATTTCGTTTAGGTGGACGGGTGGAATTTGATAAGTGAAAGTGGTTTGTTGAAACTGAAAAAGTCATGGAGAGTTAAATCCTTAAAAAAGGGATTGGAAATGTTTAAGCTCGTAAGTGATGTTGCTGAAGCAGAAGGTATGTGAAGCCTCTTTTTCTAATTTTTAGCTCCCTGCATTTATATAGACGATGAGTTTTAAGTTGAATTAGTTTAGAGCATAACTAATCTAGACTGGTAACAAAATGTGTTTGCTGCAGGTCATCATCCAGACCTTCATCTTGTTGGATGGAACAATGTGACCATTGAGATCTGGACCCATTCAATTGGTAAGAAGATCCTAGAAATGAAGTAATTATGTATCTGCACTTGTCTTAAAAAAAATTGTATCATTATGCATTAGATTCTCTCTGAGGGTGTTCTCATGTTCTTCGTTTTGGTGATCACTTCTATATTATAACTTTTCAATTTCCTTGTACCTGGAATTTCATGGGGAAATAGATTGTATCTAACCATGCTTTTGACTATTCTTCTGTATCTAGGAAAGATTTATATAGCACAATTATGCTTTACTTAGACTGGCTACTTGACTCAACTTTGTCTGAGTTCAGTTCCTGGTGTTATGAGTTATGACCTGATTCCAGACCAGTAAATTGTTTGAGTTACAGCTTATATAGACTGGCACGCATGAATTTTTTCAGTGGTGAGCAGTCGGAATTATTCCTGAGTAAATTTGACCTGCTGAATGCTGAATTTGCCACCAATTGTAAAAATTTGCCACCTAGAGTGTCAACTTACAAGATTTTTTTTATATCAATGATGTATTTTAGGTTAACTGCAAATGAATGAATGATAATATCTTTTCTGAAATATGTGTTGTGCAGGTGGATTGACAGAGAATGACTTCATACTTGCTGCTAAGATCAATGCAATTGATATGCAAAACCTGATGAGGCGGAAAACTACTGATTGATCAGTCGGGAAAGCATACCAATGGAAATTGTTGAAATCGTCTGGCATTCCTGAAAAGGAAAAAAAAACGTATTTGTCTTTTGTTGGTCTTTTGGTGTAAAACCAACTGAGGATGTACTGGTTCAAGAAAGAAAACCTTGCTAGTTTCTGAAGATACATGAAGTGGCTGTTTCTTTTATGTTTAAAGGTCACCAAAGCTCAACGACTTATATGTTTGGCACCATCTTTGAGATGGAGAGGATTTAAAGTTCTGGTCATTATTTTTTTCTGAATATAAAGCTGATAGACAGATAGAACACCCTAAATTTTGGTTGGTATCATTTCTTGTGTCAGCTTAATTCGTAAATATTGAAGAAAGATACAAGTTCAATTCTTAAAATTAGAATGAAATTAGCAAGCTTTCCTAGCCAGATGCTGCTTCATCAATAGTCTGTAAAATTGAAATGCGATGTTTATGCAAGTTTTATTTGATCTTACATTGTCCGTGACAGTCGAGCCGTGGAAGGCATATCTGATATTCTTATGAATTTCGCAGTAGTGTATAGGTCTCTTCCTGCTCGAGTGGCATATATGCATACCCTGTTTAGCTATTCACTAAAACTACAGCATTGTGTTACCAGTTCAGCTATTTGGTCCAGTGTCAAACTAAAACCATCTCAGGTACTTAGGCTGGAATAGTAAATAACGAAAAATTTATAAATTATGAGAAGATTACATCTTCAAACGGCTGTACATTAAGCCAGGTAAAAGGGAATGGCCACAGAAAAATTGGCTTTAAAACTTCAAACAATGAAACGATGACCAAAGCAAACAAGTAGCAAAGAGGACGTTGTCACTATAGATTGCATCTTTCGAGTCTTTCCTTTTTGGTAGCTAGTTGCTTCCGTGGCGCCTTTCCACCAAATCGTCTCATCCGAGGATTACCAATCTTGTTCATAAGCAATTTCCTTAATCGGATCTGAGAATCAAGGCTATAATAGTCACCATCTTCACCTCCACCCTGCCATAGAAATTCAACACCATGGTCTCCATTGACTGTCTACAGGCTTCTGAATATTCAGAAAGGCGGACAGTAATAGGCTTCTTCATTACAGGGATGGAACCTACTAAACTCGTTTTCTCCTACTATCGATTTTGGATGGGCATTGCTGCATATGATCAGTTTTTGTTAATACTAACAATGAGATTGCATCTATGTGTCCAATTTCTCTTGTCTAACTGCTTCAGAATCTGAAAGGCTATTCAATTTTATTTTTTAAAAGATATTTTGTTTTGTAGTCTTGTTTCCATTATTGGAAGAAAAAAATCAGAAATTAAATGGAAGTACGAGTCCCCTTTCTGCAGATGTGAATCTAAAACTTCTAAAGAACTAATTATAAATCTGACAAACAATTGAGAGTCCAACAAAAGGCCATTTTACATCTCTTCTGGGGCTTCTTCTGAATTTACACCCCATGATCCTATAAATGCTCGTTTGTACCATTGCACAGTTGTACACATCGTCATAAGTAGCTACAGTTTATCCCCTTCAATTGATGTTAATA